>NC_133617.1:486511636-487111636 GCF_048593235.1 Sminthopsis crassicaudata | reverse complement strand
GAGAGAAAAATGAAAACAAAAAAAGAAAAACCATGAAAAAAACAGAAAAAAGATAAAAATTGTATGTTTCAATCTGCATTTGATCTCCGTAGTTATCTTTCTGAATGCAGATGACATTTTCCATCCAAAGTTTATTGGAATTGCCTCGGATCATTGATTTGCTGAGAAGAGCGAAGTTGTCTTAGTTGAGCTTTGCACAATCTTGCTGTTACTGTGTACAAAATATTCCTGATTCTGCTTGTTTTGCTCAGCATCTATAAATCTTTCCAGGCTTTTCTGAAATCAACTTGTTCATTATTTCTTATAGAACAATAATATTCTATTATTTTCATATACCATAAGTTATTCAGCCATTCTACAGTTAATGGACATCCACATGTTTTTCAATTTTTTTAAACACAACAAAAAGAACTCTTTACAAACATTTTTGAACATGTGGGTCTTTTCTTTCTTTTATGATCTCATTGGGATATATATCATTGGCACTTTTGCTAGAGAATTTAATAGGAAGTCAAGTCAACACAAATTTATTATGCAACTAGTATGTTCCAGGTATCTGCAAAAAAAACTTTATGCAATAAATGCAAAACTCATAAAATTTCCATCTCGTTTTAGAAAGGAAAAGAGATGGACATTACCATGTATCCTATTTGAGAAATATTGAGATTGAAATAGACAGAGATGAGATGACTGGGCCAGGGTCAGTGATTTAGCTGGATCCAGATCCCAGAAATCCCAGGCCAGTGCCATATCCCAGAAGATGTGATCTGCTTTAATATTAATATAAAATATAGAACACACTAATTTTTTTTTGTTCTTTTCATCTCTAGCCACCAGTATGGTATTTTGCACACAATAAGTTCTTAAATTATGTTTTGGGTTTTTGTTTTTTTTTACATTTCAAGTTCCAAATTTTCTTCATCCCTCAAGCTCCTCCCTCACCCATTAAGAAGGCAAGTAACATGATCTCCATTATATATGTTATGCAAAACATCACACAATAAGTTTTTTTTAATTATAGCTTTTTATTGACAAAACATATGCATAGGTAATTTTTCAACATTGACCCTTGCAAAAACTTCTGTTCCAACTTTTCTCCTCCTTTCCTCTACCTCTTCCCCTAGATAGCAGGTAGTACTATACAGGTTAAATATGTTAAAATATATGTTAAATACAATATATATATATATACATATATGTATATATATACATATTTATATAGTTATCTTGTTGAAAAAGAAAAATTGGATTTAGAAGAAGGTAAAATAATCTGGGAAGAAAAATAAAAATGTAAGCAAGCAATAACAGAAAGAGTGTAAATGGTATTTTGGGGTCCACACTCATTTCCCAGTATTCTTTTGCTGGGTGTAGCTGGTTCTATTCATCACTGATTGATTGAAACTGATTTGGATCCTTACATTGTTGAAGATAGCCACTTCCATCAGAATTGATCCTCATATAGTATTGTTGTTGAAGTATATAATGATCTCCTGGTTCTGCTCATTTCACTTAGCTCTAGTTCACGTAAGTTTCTCCAAGCTTCTCTGTATTCATCCTGCTGGTCATTTTTTACAGAACAATAATATTCCATAATGCTCATATACCACAATTTACTCAGCCATTCTCCAATTGATGGGCATCCATTCATTTTCCAGTTTCTAGCCACACAAAAAGGGCTGCCACAAACATTTTTGCATATACAGATCTCTTTCCCTTTTTAAATATCTCTTTGGGATATAAGCCCAGTAGTAACACTGCTGGGTCAAAGGGTATGCACAGATTGATAACTTTTTGAGTATAGTTCCAAATTGCTCTCCAGAATGGTTGGATCTATTCACAACTCCACCAACAATGCATCAGTATTCTAGTTTCCCCACATCCCTTCCAACATTCGTCATTATCTTTTCCTGTCATCTTAGCCAATCTGACAGGTGTGTAGTAGTATCTCAGAGTTGTCTTAATTTACATTTCTCTGATCAATAATGATTTGGACCAGCTTTTCATATGTATAGAAATAGTTTCAATTTCTACATTTAAAAATGGTCTTTACATATCCTTTGACCATTTATCAATTGGAGAATAGTTTGATTTCTTATAAATTAGAGTCAATTCTCTCTATATTTTGGAAATGAGGCCTTCATCAGAACCTTTAACTGTAAAAATGTTTTCCCAGTTTATTGCTTCCCTTCTAATCTTGTCTGCATTAATTTTGTTTGTATAAAAGCTTTTTAACTTTATATAATCAAAATTTTCTATTTTGTGATCAATAATGATCTCTAGTTCTTCCTCCTCCACAAGTCTGAGAGGTAAACTATCCTATGTTCTTCTAATTTATTTATAATCTCATTCTTTATGCCTAAATCATGAACCTATTTTGATCTTATCTTGGTGTTAAGTGTGGGTCAGTGCCTAGTTTTTGCCATATTCATTTTCAATTTTCCCAGCAGTTTTTGTCAAATAGTGAATTCTTATCCCAAAATTTGGGGTCTTTGTGTTTGTCAAACACTAGATAGCTATAGTTATTGATTATTTTGTTTTGTTAATCTAACCTATTCCACTGATCAACTAGTCTATTTCTTAGCCAATACCAAATGGTTTTGCTGACTGCTGCTTTATAATATAGTTTTAGATCAGGTACAACTAGGGCATCTTCATTTGATTTTTTTTTTCATTAGTTCCCTTGAAATTCTTGACCTTTTTTTCTTTCAGATGAATTTTGTTGCTATTTTTCTTGGTCATTAAAATAATTTTTTGGGAGTCTGATTGATATAGCACTAAATAAATAGATTAGTTTAGATAGTTTTGTCATCTTTATTATATTTGCTCAACTTACCCAAGAGTATGTAATATTTTTCCAATTGTTTAGATCTGACTTTATTTGTGTGGAAAGTGTTTACACAATAAGTTTTTAACAAATACTTGTTGAATTGAATAAAATGGAGTTAAATGTATGCCTAGAGTCTTCAGGAGCTAAAAAGCATGGAGTTCTTTGCAAATTGGTTGAGGTAGAGTGCACAATAGAAAGATGCTGGATTATAAATTCAGTAGCCAGGTCCTGGCTCTGCTAACAACAACAACAACAATTAATACTTAAATAGTATCTACTATATTCCAGGCATTGTGGTAGGTACTTTATAAAAATTATCTCATTTTAATTGTCACAGAAGCCCTAGGAAGATAGGAAGGATAAAGTCATCCTTAAGGAATTTTACAATTGAGAAAACTGAGGTAAACACAGATTAAGTGACGTGCCTAGGGGTTACACATTTAATAAGTGTCTGAGGCTGGATTTGAATTTAGCTCTTCCTGATTCCATGCTAGCACTCTATTTATTGTACCACCTAATGTGACCTTAAATGGAGAATTTCCCTTTTTTTAAGCCTCTGTATCTTCCTCTGTAAAATAAAGAGTGAAACTAGACATTTCTAAGGTCCCTTTAGTTCTTACTTCCTATGATTCTATGAATTAACTATTGTGAGTGACTAAAAGATAACACATGATAAAGTTGAAGAGAACCTTAGAGACATCCTAATCCAACAGCCTACATCTCCAGGAGAGGAAACTGAGGCACAGAGAAGGTAGGGATTTGGATGAGACTATGAACAATAAGTCGTTTGTATGGATAGGATGTTCCCCAATTGGCCGTTCCTAACTCAGGGAGTCTCAAGATTGAAGAAATGGAAAACCACAGGTCAATTCTCCTAATTAATGAGAAGAGCTTTCCAGAGGGGCTTGTCATTTACACAGCTCTGGAAGTGTATACTTAGCTCGACCTTTCTGCTTTAAATTAGCTTTCACTTACATTCAGAACAAAGAAGGACTTTCTTGTAACATTGTTTTATCCCCTCACTGAATAGCTAAGTGACTGAATAAGTCCTAATTCTCTAAGTCTCTTCTCTCTTCTGGAGCTCCATTCCCCACCTGGGACAGGAGAGGGGAAGAAGGGGAGATAGACATTGACACAAACCTTATCCCCATGAATGAGTCATCTTGTGGCTAGGGTGACTTCAGGACCATGGAGACGGATTCCTTGCCTGACACCTTCCCCACCAAATTGCTGATGCTTAAATTCCATCATGACAGCTTATCTTGGGAGGATTAAGACTATTAAATGTTATAACTCCTATTGTAATATAAATTCTCCAGGAAACATTGAGTCTTATGACCAGAGTATCCTGGAACCAGTTGGATGAGGATCTGTTTTCACATCCTGAATTTGACCCAGGTGACCTTGGACAAATTGATTAGCCTCCCTAGTCCTCAGTTTCCAGGTCTGTAGACTGACAGGGATGGGTTAAATAACCTCTGCATCTGCCTGTCTGGGAATCCTAGAGTGAGATGACCTAAGAAATCCTAGTTGGCAGAGTTGCGGACACTGGATGAATGAATGAATGAATGTGCATTGATTAAGTGCTTACTAATGTCAAGCACTGTGCTAAGGCATTTAGGGAGGCATTGAACAGGGAAGGGCACTTTGGTTCAGAGAGATACAGGAATAGTAAGTGCTGCCATTGGAGACTAGATTGATTTACTGCATTCAAGAGCAATGGCAGAATTGATTAGATCATAGGTCCAGAATATTGTGGTGCTGGTAGGATTCAGAACAAAAGGGAATGTGTATGATGGAAAAGAGAGGTTATGGAGAAGATGACTATAGAATAAGTAGTGTAGTGAAGCAAGGGGCTAAGGCTTTCCTGAAATAGTGGTGCAGAAGAGGCACTTATAGTTGTATGATCTAAGTAAATCATTCACTCTTGCAGGCTCAGTTTCTTTATCTGTAAAATGGGGAGCAATAATGAAGGCATGAAGACTTTTGGGACACAGTTGTCGTGGTGTTGATTGCTACCTTTAAAGCTTAAAAGAAAAAAAAATTGTACAGACTACAACAGCATTTCAGAATTACAAGGACCTTTAACTACCATCTTGATCAAGAATCCCCTCTCCAATGCCCCTTACAAATGGCCAACCAGCCTTTGCTTAAATACTTCTGGTGAGGGAGTAATTCATTACCTCCCTTGGCTGTCCATTCTTTTTGGGTCAACTCTAATTATCAGGAAAATTTTCCTTGACTCAAATCTAAGTTTTTACAATAGATCCTAAACCCCAGGTCTAGACTAGACACAAGACTATTATAGGCCACAAGAATGCTAGGAAATTTCAACTATATATTGCTTGATATAATATTGCTTGATATTATGGATATCCTTGATCCATAAGAGCAGGGATCTTGTCCTATTCATGTTTGAGTCCTTCCGCTCTCTCCCCTTCCACACCCCTAAGACAGACACACACAAAGTATCTAGCATCTAACAGTGTGGTATGGTGGAAAGAGTGTTGGCTTTTTGAAAACCTAAATTCAAATCCTGCCTCCTGACATTACTTGTGTGACCATGAGTAGCTCATTTTAACCTCCCTGGGCCACAATTTCCCCCTATGTAAAATGAAGGAGTTGGACTAACTCACATCCACGTAGATACTGATCTGAATTAAATTGGCAGTTATTCAATGAGATTCCCTGTCTTGGGACAGAAAGAGAGAAGAGAGAGTCAGAATAGAGAGAGAAAAAGAAAGACAGAGACGGAAGCAAAGAGAAACACAGAGACAAAAAGAGATGGCAAGAGAGACAGAGAGACACAGGGACAGAAAGAGAAAGAGTGAGTCAAAGACAGAGAGACACAGAATAAGTCAAAGAATTTTTGTTGTTTGTTCTTTGTTCTTGAAAAGGACTATAACATGGAAGTGAATTGGATTTCATTAAGAGATGGGCTGAGCAAGGTCGCCAGCCTCACCTTTTTCTTCCAGAACTATCTGGGACCAGTGGCAAAATATAGATTAGGACTAGAGACTTGGATGCAGTGGGAAATGATGGAGGGGGAGGGAGAGAAAGAGAGAGAGACCCACAGAGACAGAGAGATAAAAACAGAGACAGAGACAGAGAGACACAGAAAGACAGAGAGAGAGAGAGAGAGAGACAGAGACAGAGACAAGAGACAGAGATCCAGAAACAAGGACAATTAAGGGGCAAAGGAGGTAGGGCTGGTTAGTAGACTGAGGTGAAGTTGACAGAGGAAGCAGAAGCAATTTTTATAAAAACATTACCCCATCTTATTGTCTACCACAGAGCCTCTTTTCATTGGGTTGAGACTGATTCTAGGAATGTTAATAATATCTCAGAGGTTTTTACTCTACTCTTCTCCTGACTATTACCCTTCAAGTACTATATCCAGATTATATTCATAGGATCTTATATTTAGAGCTGAAAGGAATCTTAGAGGTCATTGTTCATTGTTCATCTTACAGATAAAGAAACTGAGGCTGAGGGTGAATAAGTGACTTGTCCAGGATTAACTAGTAAATATCTGAGGTAGGATTTTAATCCAAATCACCTTCATTCCAAGTCCAGAGTATCTATACCAATACACTAGAATGACCATTGATTGACCAGGATGTATAGACCTTGGAGAGAAGAGACCTCCATTAAAACATCATCTAATCCAAAGATTCTCAATCTTTTTTATGTCATGAACCTCTGGCAGTTTGAGGAAGCTTCAATAAGCCCTTCTGAAATAAAAAAAATTGTAGTTAAAAGAAATGTCATTTTAAATGAAAGGTTATTCAAAGTAAATAATACATCTGTTTTTTTTTTCCTTATCCAAGCTCACTAATTCCTTGAAGCTTATTCCCACCCATCCATAACAATCTTTCCTTCCCTACCCCAAGGTCCAGGGACTCCAGGTTGAAAACTTTTTATTTACTCCATTTACTACCGTTGATTTACAACTCTAAAATGAAAGCAACCGAAGCTTGGCCAAAGTCACGTGGTAAATTCCAAGTGGGGCTGTAACTAAAACCAAGATCTTCTGTACTCTTCTATAACAATGCACCTTTCCCTCACAAGGGGAAGTGAGAAGAAAAAAGGAAGTGGGGAAACTCAAAGAGGATATGTTATGGAGCAGTTTTAAAATTTGTGGAGTAAAGACTGCTCATCTTGCAACATGTCATCTGTGGCCAATAGGAACTGATGAACTCATCCTTTCCAGGTCAGCCAGTCAGCCTAGACATTACTGCCCTTCTGGACTATGAACTATTTGGTATTTCATCTGGTCAATGGTCACTTGTTGCATAGCAGGGACTGCTTGTGGACACAGGAATGGCTTTGTGTTAGATTCCTTCAGAAATGAGCAGAGACTGGCAGGAATCTGTTGGGCAGAGTGGGTTATAGAATCCAGTTCTGTGATAAGTTTCTTGCTTGGGGAGAAAGGGGAGAAAGAGAGAGACAGAGAGAGAAGGAAAGACATACACATACAAACACACACAGAAAGAAAGAGACAGAGATAGAGAGACAGAGAGACAGAGACAAAGATAGTAATAGAGAGAAGAGAGAAAAAGAGGAGGGAGATAGAGAAAAAGACACAGAGTCAGAGAGAGACAGAGACAGAGTAAGAAAGAGAAGATAGAAAAAGAGAGAAAAGGAGAAAGAGAGGAGGAGAGAGAAAGAGAAAGACAGAGACACATAGAGATCCTTTAAAAACAGGCTTCTGTTGTTTAGCATGATTCTTAATGTTCCCAGAAAGGCAATTTTTCTGTCAATATTTTTATTCTGCTACAATTTTCATCTTTTTCATTGTTTGGAAATTGATCTCATAGTAATTACAAAACTTCAAGCACATTAATAGCATAAAATAGATCCAATATTAATTGCATCTTTCCTCCCCAATACAATTATTCTGTTAGGGGCTTTAGATCATGGGACAGGGCTGGAAGGCACCTCAGAGGTCATCTAGTCTCGGTTTCAGATGAAGAAACTAAACCTCCAAGGAATTAAGTGACTTCTTCATAATCACATAGTTACTAAATTTCAGAGGGAGGAATTGTTGAGATCTCAAATCCTTCATGTCTCCACTGAATATGTCTCTGTCTCTTTCTATATTTCTGCCTGTCTCTCTCTGTCTTTCCCTGTCTCTCCCTGTGTGTGTGTGTGTTTGTCTGTCTCTCTGTCTGAACCATGATGTTCAGCCCCTATACTTGGACAGGTTCTTTATACTGCTCCATGGGCCTGGTAAAGGGATAGACTAGGAAACAAAGGGAAGAAAGAAGTGGCAATTCATTCATTCCAACATATGCTGAGACCTGGAGTCTCTGAGCTGAGTACTTTGAAAGAGAACAAAAGAATAGTTTAAACAATTGGTGCTAAAAATGACCCAAGCCTCATATATCCATATATGTATATATAAATAAATAAAATCAAACAATAAAAGAACTCTTGTCACTTGGTAAAGTAGATAGAACTGATTAGTATGCTGCTAAGTTCTATATAATACACGTTAAAGCTTAATATGCATTATCAATATTTTCTTGAACACTTTCTTAAGTCTAACAATCAACAAATTAAACCCTGAGCTGTAGTTTCATAATTTTGAATATATGAATGCTCACACTGAAAATCTAATAATTGGTTCTCTCTCTCTCTTTCCCTCTCTCAGTGTCTTTCTTGTCTTTGTCTCTCTCTCCATATCTGTATCTCTCTCTCCATTTGGCTTTTGAGAGCTAGTTCAAACTGGTTCTTGCATATCACTAGTAGGATTTCTCCTTCTATCTTTGCTTTTTGTTAATTGTTTTTGCTGTTCAAGGATTATAGGCTCATAGTTTTCAAGCTGAAATAAAACTGAGAGAGCCAGTCCTCTTATTTCACAAAGAATCTATGATTGAGGAGATTAAAGAATTTGCCCAATGTCACACAGGTAATATAATTTGAACCTGAATCCATGAGATCCATATTCAAGTACCTTTTCCACTGCCCCACATTCACTGTAAATTGGTTTTGATTATATGTATTTTGATTTCTTTTTACCTGTATATAAACTGGTATGATTTGTGTTGTGTTGAAAGTATGGGAAGTTAGAGGTGGAATTGACCAGTCATGGGAAAGTTGAGGCCACTGGGGGAATTATCCAAATGGCCTAAGGGGTGGTCCAGTCCAGTAAGCAATGACCTGACTTAAACCTTCCATGGAACCTATAAATAGGCACTGTCCCTGCCCTGAAGGCCCATTACTGAGCACCCCGCTCCTCCCCGATAGACCCATGGGAGAGATGATATAACGGCCCAATGCCAGGGATGGGTCATCATAAGGCACCATCCTGCTTGGGGGCCCTGGGAAAGGGATGCTGGGTGACCTAACTGGTCTCTGCCATCTGTGGTTTCTCCATTTGGCTGGTTTCCTCCAGCCATGGTCAGGAAAGCGAGCTTGCTTCTCCCATGAGAGCTTAGTTCAAAATTGATTTGATTTCCAGGGCTGCCATGCCTTCCCCAAAGTTTCCATCCAAGGCTACAGGCATCTGCTGTGTGCACAGAGCATCTGATGGAACATCCCGAGCTCCGATTGGGCAGCTGGATCTGACAGCAGATGCTCTCTGCTTCTCACCAGTCAACACCGTTTTCTTAATGATAAGAGGGGGTTCCTATCTGCTCTGCCCACCTTCCCAAGTATGTTGTGGGTATCCAGTGAGGTAGTGTGAGGAAAGGTTAAGAGAAAAGAGTGGGGTTGAAGGGAAAAGATAGTGGGTTGGAAGCCCAGAGAATTGGGTTTTAATCTAAACTCTACCACTTACTTGCCCTGTGACTTCAGGCAAATTATACCTCAGTTTCTACCTCAGTTAAACTGGGTGGGGGGTGGGAGAGAAGTTCCTTAAGATGCCTTCTGACTCTAACAGTCTGGGTTTCTGTGGTAGTCCTAGTCACAAAGTGAATGAGTCAGCAGCTGAGCTGGGAATGAAAGGGGGATGGTGCAATGAGGAGGGAGGAAAGAGAGAAGGAAGGGGAACCCAGGCCCAATGGTCAGACACTACTGAGAAATCGAGGGGATAAGGCTGCCGGCATTACATGGGAGGGTCTGCTGCCAAGGTTCTCTTACTCAAACTTCCAAGTTTGGTTCAGGGGGTCCCAAGTTGGGGTCTGGGAGGCCTGCCACCTGGTGGCTGGACCCTATCGCTGCAGGGCAGCTGTGCTGGGGGTAGGCGGGAGCCACAGACTGGCGGGAGGCCTCCCGGCAGGAGGAGGAAGAAGAAGACAGAGGCAGATGGCAGGGAGGAGTTGGCAGCCCCCCAAGGCAGGCCTCTGGATGGAGGTTAGAAGGCAGAAAGATGAAATGCCATTAGTGCCACTGTCCACCCTTCCTAGGGGGTTGGGATGGGGGGGACTTGGTGACTGGGACAGAAAGGATGGGGATGGAGTGTTTGTGTGCTGGGAACATGCTCATGGTAGGATGGGGCAGGGGAAGGGGGGCAGGGAACCGCTGTGAAATTGACGGAATTATCACAGTCAGTGCCATGAGCCACCAAAGAGAAGATATCATCTATTTTTAACTTTGATGGATGAGAAGCAATCGGTCCCTCCCCTTTCCCCTTCTCCTAATATTCATTATTGCCATTCCCCTGGGCAGCCTCAGTGGGCATCTTCCTTCTAGCCCCACCCTGAAGTTCTTAGTTCATTAAAGCAGAGGAAGCAGGTAGCTGGGCCAGGGGGAGAGGGCAAGACACTTTGCACCTGGGATAGCAGAGGGCAGAGCCAGGGGGGAGAGCAGGGCCCAATCCAGGCTCCTCAGGGCGTCCCCAGGCAGGCAACAGGACTGCAGATGAGGCCGGTCTGCCCCCACCCCTCACCCCCCCACCCCTGAATCTATTCCTCCTCTTCCCCTCACTGCCACCCTCAGACAGGGTGGAGATTTGAGAGAGAAGGGGAACAACAGCAAAGGGAAAGGGGGGATGAGGAGGGAAGAGGAAGGTCGGTGTGTAAAGAGGGGGCAGCTTCTGGGGAAGCCTCCAGGAGCCGGTTCTCAGGGAGATGACGGGTCTGTGGAGGAGGGGAATGGGATAGTGGCGAGTCTGTGAATCAGGTAAATTGAAAAAGAAAAGAAAAAGTTAAATTTTTGGTCTGATCAATCAGCATTTACTTATTCTATATTACTTATTCTATTGCTGTCCTTTTTGAGCCCTTCTTTCCACTTCTGAAATTCTCTTTTCCTCAGATCAATGAGAGGCAACCAACTCTCAGCTGAGAGAGTGCCTAGAGAAAGAATGCATGGAGGGGAGGGCAGGGAAGGGAGAGAGAAGGCCCCTGCCTTCCCTGACTTCTTACCTTGACATACAGAAACTTGAGGGTCTGTGCTGCCATACTCCCACCCATCATCTCCTCAGCCCCTCATTATTATTCAAACTCTTCTACAAAGAAACATCTAGAGTTTGCCACTGACACAATGTGACACTTTAGGGTAGCCCCTTGTGGTGAAAAAGGTGATGGACCTGGAGTTGGAGGCCCCATTCTAGATATTGCACTTTTCTCCCCTCCAAAGCCTTGCATAGGCTATTCCTTTCCCTTCTCCCTCCCATGTCTGGATTATTCTCCTTCCTTCCTTCTGTCTCTTGAAATCCCTAACTTCCTTCAATTCAAGTGCTACCTCCTACAAAAGAATAATTTTTGATTTTCCCATTTGTTTTTATCTCTCCCCCTCCCAACCCCACAAATGGTATAATATTTATTTTATGTAAGTATGAAAACGTACTTGTCTTGTACAGAGTAAAATTATTTAAGGGCAGGAAACTTATACACTTTTGTTTCTTTTTTTCCCTATTGTGTCCTAATAGTATTTGTCATATAATAAATATTAACAAATGCTTCTTACGTTAAATTTAATTTAATATTGACTCACTGGGTTGTGGGATCTTGAATGAATTATTATCTCAGGATTGTTTTATAAAATAGAAAAAATAATGCTCACATTTCCTACATAACAAGGTTATTGTAAGGAAACTTCATAATACTATATGAATAATATTTGTTAATAATGGCCAAAATCATAGATCTGGAACCAGAGGGAGCTTCAGATGCCATTCAATACAAGCCTCTTGTTCTACAGATGAGTTATGCAAGGTTCTATATGTCAGAAATAGGAGTCAAGTCCTGGTCATCAAAGTCCAGAACTAATACTATTAATAAATCCTAAACTTCTTGAGGGCAGGAACCTTCTCCCTGGGGCTAGCACAATATGTATTGCTTCCTGGTTACTTCTGTTAAATGAATGAATGATGAGTGAATGAATGAATGAATGAAAAAAAGTTTCCAAATAGAAAAGGTAAAAATGTGCAAAGTACTGTGCTAAGCCTTGGAAATATTTTTAAAGAGAGAAAGATGATCACTGCTTTTAAAAAGCTCATATTAAGTTGGGATAAACAACACAAATAGGATGGTATAGCTTCAAGTCAGATGGAAAGGTGGCTTGGATCTGAAGATGCAAGGATAAAAGACTATTTATACCTCTTGCTTCATGTCATATTCATTGATAAAATTATATCCATTTCAGATATTGAACCATTTGATGACATAAAGAATTTTGGTGACATGAGCTTTCATGAATGAATAAATGAATGAATTCAAAAGTTGAAAGACCTTTGTGGGAGGGGGAAGGTGGAAGAGTTCTTAGGAATTGTGATTGTTTTTCACCAAGATTGAAATTCTGTTTCTGAATTTCAAGGATCAGGAGAAATCAGGGGTGACTGGAAGAGCATATTAAATAATGAAATCAAAGGAAATTTTGCTTCCCATAGAATTTTTGAAAGGTATTTATAAGATTTATTTAGGGTTTTGGTTTTTGGTTATTTAGCAGGGGAAAGAACCAATAGCCTAGGGACCTTGTTCCCTATCCTCTCATTACCCATATGGTCTCAGCAGACAGAACAGAATGTTGAAGGTGGAAGAGACCATAGAGATAATCTGAAATAGTGGTTCTCATACTTAATATTCTTAAAAATCATTGAGGACCCCTCAAAGTGCTATTGTTTATATGGCTTATATCTATTGATATTTCTAGTATCAGAAGTTGAAATATCCATATTACAAAAAGTATTTATAGTTATAGTTATATATATTATTAAATATAATTTATAGTTATGAAACAAAAATGATTATAGTTATTTTGACAAAGGGTCCAGTGAAAGGATCTGGGAGAGGGGTCCTAGACCACACTTGGAGAACTACTTATCTATTTTGATCACTTCATTTTATTGGAGAAAATTGAGGCCCAGAAGCAGGGTGTGAAAACCTTAGCCAAAGTCCCACAGTACGGTTAGTGACAATACCGGAATCCAAACTCTGCCCTCTTAACCCCAAATCCAGGGCTTTTTGGATGACTATCCCCTTAGAAGAAACTCATCATAGAATAAATGAAATTGCGCATCATGTACTTCCTGAGTACCTAATGTCACATACTTGGGCCTTTACTACATGCTATTGGAGGTACATCAAGAATTCCTGTAGTGGTCCCTGCCCTCAAAGAGAATTCACAGTCTACTTGAGGATCATCCAAGGCAATATGTAATTAATGAAAGGCTAAATTGAGTAGCGAAGATTCTAAGTGTTGTAGGGGGTCCTAAGGAGAAAAGTACTGCATGAACAGTCAAGGAAGGCTCCCTGGAGGAGGTGAGGTTTGATCTGTGCTTTGAAGGATGGGGAGGATTTGGAGAGAAAAAAGATGGGGAGGATTTGATGGGATGAGCAAAGGAAGAGATAGCAGGTAGCATTTTCCATGCGACATCAATGAAGGGGGCTTTGATTTTTCATCAATCATGAAATGATTCTAGAAATATATATTTTCATATGATAAATGTAAATATTAAAGGAGCCATGCCACTGGGTTAATTTGATTCTGAGACCTTCTCTCCTGCTCTTGCTTTTACTAAATGAAGCTCAAGCAGCTAGGTGACAGAGATAAAATGATTAACCTGGAGTAAGGAATTCCTGGGCTCAAACCCAGCCTCAGGAACTTACCAGCTATGTAACCCTGTGGAACCTGAGGGAAGGTTCCCCCTGTTTTTTCATCTATAAAATAAGCTGGAAAAGGAAATGGCAAACTATTCAAGTATCTTTGCCAACAAAACTCCAACTGGGGTCATGGAGAGTTGGGCATAGTTGAGAACAATTGAACAAATGAAGCTCAAGTTTTCTAAAACCCTTGGTGGAAAGGACATGAAAGTCTGAGGGGAGAAAAGCAGGCAAGAGGCCCCAGAGTATGTGGTCTTGGCAAAAAAAATGTTACTAATTCTCTAGAATTAGAAGGGACCTTAGAACATAAAATAGATCTTCAGGACTGTAAGGGACCCTAGAACTCACTAAATTCATCATCCTTGTGTTTCAGAGAAGGAAACTCAAGTCTATAGTGGGGCTGGAAAGTTACTTGATCAAAGTTATACAATGACTTAATAGCCCAATCAGAACCAGAACTCAAAACCAGAATACCAGTTCACTTATCACACCAAACTACTTTCCCCTGCCAGTATCCTTAACAACATGCCCATATCTCTTATAGTATTTAATTACAACAATCTCATGAGAAGGGAAAATGTGCATTCAAATGCGAGTTACACAGCATTTTATTGTGAAAAGAGTCCTGCATTTGAAATTCTAGCTTCAAATCTCACATGGTACTATAAGTAAGCCAATTGATTTCTCAAGCCTTACTTTTCTCATCTATAAAATGGGGATAATAATACATATATATCTATCTCACAAGATTGTTTTGAGGCACTAATAAAACCTTTTGTTGGAGTAAAGTGCCATAGTTATTTATTATATTTTATGCTTTATTACTTGCTGAATTATACAAAGTGATATGAAAATTTTAAATCAATAGAAATAATAGGGCATTTAAAAATTAAATTAAATTTTTCCTTACATTTTAAGCTCTGAATCATCTTCCTCTCTCCTTCCCCACCCCACACTCAAGAAAGCCACCATTAGATACAATTGTTGGATATATGTGTGTATATATACACAAACATATATGTGAAGGTACACACACATATATGCATACATGTATATGCATCTGTATATACATAGACATATATAAATACCCATACAAAAATACACATATATGTGTGTAAAACTATACTTTGCATACTTCTATTTATTAGGTCTTCCTTTGGATGTACATAGCACCTTCCTGCATAGGTCCTTTGTAGTTGTTTTGAATATTTATAATACTCAGAAAAGCTTAGTCATTCACTATTGTTCATGATATTGCTATTACTATATATAATGTTCTCCTGGTTCTGCTCATTTCACCCTTCATTATTTTGTGTGAGTGTTTCCACGTTTTTCTAAAATCAACCTGGTCATTATTTCTTATAGCACATTAGTAATCCAAGAGAGGGCATTTATAACTTCTTTCTCTATATCAGAAAGTATGTGCTAAGCACTAGTGATAAAAACCCAGGTAAGCAAGACAATCCCTGCCCTCAGAGAGCTTATGTTCTAGTCAGAGAAATCAACAAGTAAAGGGGAAAAGTTCCATCTCAGGAGCAGAGTCCAGGGTTTGGTGGAGGAAGATAAAGATGATGGCTAGGGTGTATGATGGTGTGAAGATGGCCAAGACAGAAATATTATAAGAACACTGAGGCTGAGGTAAAGCATCATTTCCAAAGTCACATAGAAAATCAGCTACAAAGTGAGGATTCCAGTTCACACTTTGTAATTAAGTCCAGAAGCATCCTTCCACCATTCATAGTCCAATAAAATGGAATTCAAGGAGTGCCTTTCTCTGCCAAAATCTCAAAGCTCTTTCTCGGTCTCCTTTGCCCACAAACCATCTCCTTTTGGAAAGGATATTGCAATCAGATATCTTCTGTAGTTCTTTAGATCCTTTTACTATTTCAAACCCTATGCTTGATACAAAGAGTAGGGGCAGCTTCCTTGACCACACCGGATGCTTCCACTTGACAGCACTCTGGCTAGTGTTCTACTCTTCATCTCTTGTACCATTTCTAGAGGTTTCTGACTGAGAGAAAGATAGTATAACCGTCTGTCAGTGTAACAACCTCCATTCTAGCCCCAACTCCCCAAATAAGTAGCTGCATGAACTTCTACATGACCCCAGCCTCAGTTCCCACCTTTAAAAAATAAAGGTGTTGAGCTAACTAAATCTCCAAGGTGCATTCTGGCACTGACTGCAAAGATTCTTATAAGTGTTTATTGAACATCTGTCATTTGGCTGAATCCTCAGCCCGGTGCCTTACACATCGATCAATTAGTCAACCAACAAACATTTATTAATTGCCTACTACATGTCAACATTGTATTAAGTGATAGAAATACAAAAACTGGATTTTAAAAAAAAGCTCTTGCTTTCTCAAGAAATTTCTATTGGAGAAGACAACTTTTGACACATCTACCTATCTATCTATTTATCTACTCACAGTTCTATATCTATATGTACACACTGTCTTTATATAAGGGACAATGACTTGCATAGTGGATAGAATGCAGGATTTAAAGTTAAGAAGACCTGTGCTTGAATCCTATTTTCAGACTTAAGAGCTTTGTGCCTCTAGATAAGTCCCTTAACTTCCTTCAGCCTCAATTTCCTCATCTGTAAAATAGGGATAATAATGACATCTACCTTGAAGGGTTGCTGTGAGGATCAAATGAGTTAATGTATGTAAAGTGCTTTATGAACGTTAAACCACTATCATTACTACCTCCAGAGCCAGAAAGAAAAAAGAAAGCAGAAAAAGAAAGAATGAGAAAGAAAGATCCTTCACTGGGTCATGGGAAGAGCATTGGAATAATTTTGATAGTGGCAAGGAACTGGAAATTTAGTGGGTGACCATCAGTTAGGATGGGGAATGGTTGAATAAATTATAGTATATGAAGGTAACAAAATATTATTGTTCTATATGAAATGATGAGCGGGCCGATTTCAGAAAACTCTTTAAAGACTGATATGAACTGATGCTGAGTGAAGTGAGCAGAACCAAGAGAACACTGTACACAATAAAAGCAAGATTAGGTGATGACCAACTATGATGGACTTGGCTCTTCTCCAAAATGCAGCGATCCAAGGCAATTCCAATAGACTGGGGATAGAAAATGCATCCAGAAAGAGAACTATTAAGACTGATTATGGATCAAAGCATAGTATTTTCATCATGTTTTATTTGTTTTCTTTCTTGTGTTTTTTTCTCTTTTGGTCTGATTTTTTTTTTTACACAATATGACAAATATAGAAATATGGTTAAAAGGATTGCGTATATTTAACTTTTATCAGATTGTTTGGTGTCTTGGGGAGGAGGAGATAAGAGAGGAAAGGGAGAAAAAAATTAATGACTCCAAGATCTATTTATTTAGTTCTAGTCTATGGGAAATCCCTATCTATATCTAGTAACACATCTTCAGTTCTCTCTTGAACACCTCAATCTAGATGTCCTGTAGGCATCTCAAACTCTTCCTATCCAAAAGAGAACTCAATATTTCCCACCTACATAAACCCTGCCCCCCCAAATTCCCTATCACTGTCAAGGGCACTATAGTCATTCCAGTTACCCAGATTCACAACCTTAGCACCATCCTTAATTTCTTGCCCTAAAAACCCCACATATTCAATCCATTGCCAAATCTTGTCCTTCCTATCTTCCCAATATATTTATTTCCTTCCCTCCACTCATCCAGCTAGCACTCTAGTTCAGGCCTCTCATTTAGACTACTGTAACAACCATTTAACCAGTCTCCCCACTCCAAATCATCCTCCACTTCAGCACCAAGGTGATTTTTCTAAAGTATACCTTCTGACCATGTTCCCTACCCCCAAGCAGTTGTAGTACATCCCTATTAACTCCAGGTTTCAAATTGAAGTTCCCCACTGGGCATTTAAACCTCTTCATAATCTGGTGACTTTGTATCTTCTTTTTTTCTGTGTACTCTATGATCTAGCTTCACAGGCCTTGTAGCTTCTCAAGCAGGATATGGCCTTTCCTCCAATTCATGCTTGTAATGTTCAGCCCTTTCCCTTCTGCCTCTTAGTTTCAATCAGGCCCAGTCTCCCCCATTGCTAGTGCTGTCCCTCTGAGATGATTTTCCATTTACACTGTATATAGCTTGTATGTACACAGTTATTGGGCTATTTCTACCTTTCTTTGTATCCCCAGAGCTTTGCCCAGTACCTAGCACATGGTAAAGGCTTAATAAATGCTTGTTGACTCACTAAAATCCCTAGATTGGCATATACTTTGGGAGCTGTCAACATCCTTGAGGCAAGATCCCCTTCTACTCACTCTATCGCATCATTACAACAACTCATATTTATATATTACTTATAAAGTTCATAGAGCATTTAATTAAGTTATCTCATTTGAGCTTTACAACAACCTGTGAGGTACCTAGGACAGGTTTTATCCCCATTTTAAAAATGAAAAAACTGATACTCAGAAAGGATAAAGTGATCTGCTTGTGATAACTCAGGCAAATATTAAATATAGCATTTGAACCCCTATCTTCTGACTCAGTACTCTACTAGTAGATCATGCTGCCCCTAAATGCAATGTTTTTTTGTTCTGTTGACCCCTTTCAGCAATAATAACAAAAATGTTATGAACTCCCAGCATAATTTAGTATTCTGCTTATAATATTTTCTATAATTATTTACTGATTAAGGTATTGTTAAAGAATTTTTCACACAAATCACTTGGGGGTTCTAGAACCACTAAATGGGAATTACTGTTCTAGACTAATGAGGATTTCTTTCCTGGTTGTTGGATTTTAAACCTCTTGGCACCAACTCACCCACCTATCACTTCTTTTAGTTACGTATTTCAAGACTTAAAGAGATCTGGAAGGTCTCACTGATGTCTAATTTGAATCCCATGTACCACAAGAGAATCCCGGTCCTTCTTTCTCCTCTCACAGGCTTTCAGACAGTCAACATGCACTCACTGAGCAGCTGCTATGTTCCACGTTTTGCTGGGGGACTAACTAGCTCTGTGGCTCAGGTCTGGCCAAGGTGCCGCAAAATCAGTATGTTCCTGACTTCCTTCTATAGATCTCTACTTAGGTCAGAAAGAAAATCTAATAAACCTTTGGGCCTACCTGGAGCCCACCTCACTCTGGTTCTGGTAACAATGAAGCCTCTGACCCCTTTGGCTCCAGCTACAAGGCCAGATCCCTGGGGTTCACAATGTGAGTCATTTCCCTTGCCAATCATGGGGAAGGAGAAGTCGGAAAAGATCATTGTGTCCCACCCTCCTCCCCAGAGGCATGTCCCCTGACAGAAAGGACTATATCGTTGTTTTCAGTCAATTGAAAAAGACTTATTAGGGTTAGACCAAAGTAGATTTTGTCCATGTCCCCCACACCTAGCACCAAACCCACTCGTCTAAGAAGTTTTTCCTCCCAAATTGTAACCTCAGAAGCATGTGCGTATATACACACGTGCATGCATGTACACACATGTGTAATACATGCATACAATGCAATGTGCTACAAATGTTCCTGTGTGCGAGCATGTATATTATACAGAGCCATAAAATTTTCAAGTATATTATATAAATACAGGTTTGTCAATATAGTATATATTCGTTATGTGTGTGTGTGTGCATGTGTGTGTATATATATACATCAGATGGGAACATTACTTAGGCCAGATGAGGAAGAGAGAGGGAGCGTCTGTGTCTTCCCCCTCCTGTGGCTCTGCTTCCTAGCTTCTTCCACCCCCTTTCCCCCCAACATCGGTGCAAAGTATGTCAATACCCCTTATAGAAGGGGAAAGTCTGCGGATCCAATCGATGCCAACTCCTCTGGACAACATCCTGGCTTAAGAGCACTTAAGAGCCTCCAGGAGCCACAGTTTGGCCTAGCAAGGACTGGTGATAGAAGGGGATAAAAGAGAAGAAGAAATAGAAAAAGGGTTTGCAGTGAAACCAGCTTTATAGTGTGGTGGCTGGCTTTTTTTTCCTTTTCCTCCCCCTACCTCCCAGATGCCTCCTTTCCAGGCTCTGGGCTTCAGCCAGATCTCCGTCCTAATCGGTCAGAGTCTTGTAGTCAATTTCCATGTTTCTCGGCCACATGATTATATTTAACATCAAAGTAAAAGAGTGAACTTGACAATGGGCAATCTCAAAGGAGAAATGTGGTGTGTGTGTGTGTGTGTGTGTGTGTGTGTGTGTGTGTGTGTATATATATATATATATATATATATATATACCTATGTGTGTGCTGTCTATGTGTAATAACATGGCTAGATGTGAAAAGAACACAGCTTAGAAATGTATTGTATTTTCCTTGGGCAGGAAAGTGGTTAGAGAAACAGTAGTTCATGAAAATGTCTGTGTATTTTTTTTTTTTTTTAAGGCAGAGAGGCCAGATGGGGCTGGGGAAAAGGTGGATAAAAGAGCTGAACTCCTCCACTGTGGATCACCAGCCCCCAGGAGGCAGAGGAAAGATCTAAAGAGAGAGACAATGGGCCCTGCGCTGCTTGGCAGAAGTAGGGGCACGTGGGGACAAGGCAGCCTCCGGGGATACTGCCTGGACTCCCAGAGTGGGGTTCTTGGGAGTGGATGGAAAGAAAGGACCAGGTCAAAGGGTTGGGTGTATGTGGGGCAAAGGGGATGAAAGGGGAAAGCGATCCTAGGAAGAGGAAGAGAGAGGCTTTCAGGGAAAGTATGTATAGGTGTGCATAGGAGGTGGGGAGTATAGAAGACTTGGTGAAAAAGAGGAGATAGTCGAGGAGACAAATGCAAAAAGAGGAGACAGAAAAAAAGAGGGTAGGGAAGAGAGGGAGAGCCATCTGAAGAGAAGGAGGACAAACATGTATGTGTGTTGGAGGGGCCTCAAGAGAAGGCAGCGAAGGGAACGATGGAGTGGGAGAACCCTAAAAAATAGAGCAGCCCAGCTATAGAGACGAGGGTGGGAGGAAGGAAGGCTCCTATAGGCCATGGCTGGTGGGCTTTCGGGGAAGAGTTAAGAGTAGTTGCTGTTCATGAACTAAAGCGGTAGGAGAGGGAGTGAAGACTGGTGGGAGTCCGAGACTGCTTCTCCGGGTGCTTGTGTTTCATTGCCTTGGAAAATAAAAAAGATAAATAAAGTGCGGGCGAGAGGGGGGTGGGAGAGGAGGGGAGAGAGAGAGAGAGAGAGAGAGAGAGAGAGAGAGAGAGAGAGAGAGAGAGAGAGAGAGAGAGAGAGAGAGAGAGAGAGAGAGAGAGAGAGAGAGAGAGAGAGAGAGAGAGAGAGAGAAGCAAAGGTTGGAGCTGGATAGGAGAACATTAAAGCCTCGCTGAGCTGTAGCCGCACTCACTCAGGATCAGATAGCAAGAAAACCAATAGGCGGGGAGGTTGGGGGGGGCGGGGGGACCTCGCACTGAGACACCGAGAGAGCGAGCGAGAGGAGCGCAGAGGGGCCAGGTCGCTGCCAATAGCACGAGTCAGGGAGGGATCCAGGCGTCCAACCCCGGCAGAGCGAACCGGGTCCACCCAAGAAACCGGTACTCTGAAACTCCGTCCAGGATGGGTGCTCCGTGCATCAGGAGAAGCCCCCTGAAGGGTGAAGGCTCTTGAGGGAGACGGGAGGCTCGGGGGCCAGCTCTCCTCTCCTCTGGATTAGCTAGGGTTCGGTGGGTGACTTTTTTTTAACCCACAGAATCCAAACATTGATTTATTTAAATCGACCTCTCCACCCAAACTGGTCACCTATATTATATATATATTTTTGGCCGGGGTTAGGGAGAGAAGAGGAGGCAGGAGGACGCCCCTGATTGGGGTGGGGGTGGGTGGGGGGCTGGCTCTGCTCTTCAGCATGGAGAGATTGGATTCGCACCTGAGCCGGAGATGCAGCCCCAGTCCCGGCCCCAGCGGCAGCGGAGACAGCGGCAGCGGCAGCCGCGGGCGTGTTCCGGGGAAGAGGAGCGACTGGCTGGATTCCCCGAGCAGCTAACTGGAGGGAGCGCCGGCGTCAGGAGACCGGGCTCCACGGGGGCTCCGGCCGCGGCGAGGTAAGGAGCAGTGGCGGGCCTGACCCCCTCCTAGATCGGCCGCAGTGGGGAGGCTGCAAGGGGCGGGGCCGGGGGTCACTGAAACATAGACCCAGAAACAAACCACAGACATAGACATCTGCCCAGCCCCACTGAACCCGGGACAGGCCGGTTGCTCTCACTCGTCGGCCTCCTTCCAGGGACTGCCAAGCGTGATTTAGCTCATGAAGTCTCTGCTTTAAAAGCTCTTATTGGAGGGTGGGTGGGAGGAATAAGGAATTCGTGCAACAACTAAGCTACAAACCCCCCCCCCCCCTCCCCGTTCCCTAGTCGCCTCTACCCCCAGCTCAACCCAATAGCTTCAGCCTGATCCCAGGGCTCTGACGTTGGGGGTGTTGGCTCCCTTAAGATCCCTAAAAATAATCCTCCCCAGCCTAGAATAGGGACGAGGTTGTGCAGGGAACATGGGTGGTGGTGGTGGCGTGGGTATTTTTTTTTTTTTTAATTTATTTTTTTTTTTGTGAGTGATCTGGAGGGAGATATGCTGACTGGTGCTTTTCTATTTTGCCTCGATTTCTATGTTTGTCACTGATCTTCAGCGCCTCTTTGCCTCTCTTTTCCCTGCAAGTTTTATATTGTAACCTTCGTTCTAGGCTCTGGTGGGAAACTTTGTAATTTTGCAATTGTGTGTCTCTTCCCCGCACCCACTCCTATCCTCCCTTCCCTGTCGGAGGTTTGGGGAGATGTGGCTGAAGAGTGTGTGTGTGTGTGTGTGTGTGTGTGTGTGTGTGTGTGTGTGTGTGTGTATGTGTGTGTGTGTGTGTGATTGTAATACAATCTGCCCGCTTTCCCCTCAAAACCAAACCATATATTTACCCCTAGATCTGTCTCAGTTCTGCCCCCTCTCCTCTCAAAGACCTTCCAGAGAGGGCCCATTCTTTCATGACAACCTGAGTGACTTGAAAACGCCTAGCTTCTTGTCAGTTGAACGCACACAAACTCAGCTGTATCACTTGAATAGTATCATCTCATACTAAGTTTTGATGTAGTAAAAAAAAAAAAAAATTCTTAATTTTTTTCCCTCTGCCTCCAATTAACACCCTGACAACTTCTCTGGTGAATTGTATTTTTTTTTTTTTTTTAAAGAAGTCAGCCTTAATTACAGAGCAAACAGCATTTGGAAAGAGAATTGGAGAGTATTTTTCATCCACTTCGTTTCAGTAGAAACACTATCCACTGTCTCAGTCTTAGCTAAATTCACAGGCTCCTTAGTGTATATCATGAGTCTGTTTATGAGAATGTTAAAGTTGGCAGGAAGACTAGATTCAATCCAGTGAAATTCCATCATTTACAGAGGAGGAAACTGAGCCTAGAGAGTGGAAACTGCTTTCCCAGTTTGATTTTTCTTTTGGAGAGAGGAAGGAAAATAACTTGTAATTTTATTGCTAACAGATAATTCCACAATGAAAATTTTTACCAATGTAGAATAGCCTTTGCTCTGCAACTTGTCTTAATAGAGTTGTTTGGAATAATGAGAGATCAAGTGATCTGATGAAAGTCATATAATCAATATGTCTCAGAGCAGGATTTGAACCCAGCTTTTCTTGATGCCAAGGACTACTGTTTACCCTTTATATAAAATTGCCAACTAGTTTATATAGGATGGGACCAAAAACTAAATCATTTTTTGGGGGAAGGGAGGGCATTATTCCCTAGATAGCATTAGTCCCTCACAGCAATAAATATAGAATCATAAACTATTAGAAAGGGAAGGAAGGAGAACAGGGAATGTTAGAGCTTTGACAGACCTAAGAGATCATCGAATCTAAACCCTACATGTTTCAGAGAGGACCAAGGCTGGAGAGGTTAAGTAACTAGCTGAGGGTAGCACAGATGGTCAAGAGGAGATCCCAGGGCTCCTGGTGCCCAGTTTCCAGCAATTTCCCCACTATACCACAGTCCCTCTCCCCTAAATATGGGCAGCTGCTGTGGTGGACCTAGAACTAAGAGTCTCCTTCCCCAGTCCCATCTCCCTACAAACTACCCAGCAATTTTCCCAATAAGCAGCAATCCAGATGGGGTAGAAGAAAAGAAAATTACTTGAAGGATAACATGTTTATCTCATTTCCCTTTGCCCGTGCTGTTTTTTAGAGCCTTCTCTACGATTAAGGTTATACACGAATATACACATAGCAAACCAAAAGTGTTTTTCAGTAGAGAAGGAAGGGGATGGGGAAGAGAGAGAAAGGGAGGTGAAGAAATGTCTTCTGCTCTTCCTTCTCGCCTCCCATCCCTCCCCCACCTCTTCACTAAGGTGAATCTTGGGTTAGCTGCTACTGCCTGCCTCTTAATCTTCTGAAAGAGAATTCACCCACACCGAGTGGAAATCGGCCTCAGCCTCCTGCAAGGGGAGAGCATGCAAACGATTTGTGCATCTTGCCTCCTACAGAGGCAAACAGAGCGGTGCCTTGCCCGGCTTCAGCCTCCGCCTCTTCAAAAAGGAGTCATTCCTCAGAACATGAACTATCACTTTCAGACCCTCCTCTTCCCTTCCCGTCTTCCACCCCATCCCACCCCCTCTTGCTAGAATAGGCAAGATTAACTCGAATCCCTCTCTCCAGCCTTTCTTCATTTACCTAAGTGAACATGATGGGCAACTGTTCACCGTTACATTTCTTCCTGCCACGACGTGTCCACTCCAATAAGGCGCCTCACTGCGGCTGTATATGGATGCACTGACTTGTATTTCAGTCTCAGGGTGGACTGTGGCCTCTCCGGACAGGTTGGGAAACTGAAGGCCAGTCTGTGGGTTACTTTTCTAAGCGACTGATGGAGGCAGAAATGGGGGTGGAGGACTGAGGTTTCACACTTAGAAACTTCAGTGTTTTCTGTTTTCTATTGAGAAAAGTTCCTGGACCATTCTCCCTTCCCACAAGAATATTTGAGGGTGGCGGCAGTCCCTCATTCCCCTTCTCCTGCTAGGGAAATGACCGTAAGTCCCACCTTGTTCATATACTTGAAATTAGAAAGAATGGTGTGTGTGTGTGTGTGTGTGTGTGTGTGTGTGTGTGTGTGTGTGTGCTGGGTTGGGGGGGTGGCAGTAGTCTGTCTTCCCAGGCTTGGGGTAAGTGTAAGGGAAGAGCCTGGTATTGGGGTGTTCGAGGAGAGGAAGGAGAAGGTATTTATCTGGAGTGTACTAAGTAGTGCTCAGGGCTCAGTTCTGGGGGTAGGAGAACACAGGAGGCCGTGCCAGGGAAGAGAAATGGTTCTTTGGGGTGATGGGGAACATACAAGTAGGAAGCATATTCCTATACTCTTCATCACCCCATCACCTCTTTCATCTAGGGAGAGGAGAGGCCCACAGCTGGAAAAGGAAGTATAGAGTAGGTGATCCAAAGGTGGTTGTTCTACAAATACTTATAAGCACCTACTCTGTTTTAGGAGTCTAGAGAGTTACATAGTTTAAATAAGACATAGGTGCTGTCCTTATCTGTCCTCTACCTGGCTACTGGTTCCCCAATCCCTCTTTTCCATATCCTGCATCAGAGGCCCTGAGCAGAAATCTATTTATACAGTGCTGCAGGAATCTTCTGAGATAAACTGACCAGGAGAAATGAAAATAGGTGTGTCAGACTTTTCTGTAGGGGTCCCTATTACCTGTGGCAATGAGTGCCAACTGTTGGGGTTAGGAGTCATTGGCCATTTATGACCCCCTTGGGGTGGGAATGAAGGGCTTTCTCAGCTCAGGAAGAGTGAGATAGGGAGCCTTGCTTTTCTGTGCACATAGTAGGGACTGAACAACAATGTAAGAGTTCAATATAAATGTAATAATTTCACCTCTTTGGTTTTACAATCAGAATAGACGTGAAACTCTTAAGAACTCTACAAAGATTTGAGGGTAAAGCACCTTAAGTTCTCCCAAACCCACTTGTACATTAGGGAAATATTTTTCTTTTGTTCTTCAATAATATTTTATTTTTCTTAATACATATAGTTTTCAACATTCTTTTTTCCCCCTGAGGCAATTGGGGTTAAGTGACTTGCCCAGGGTCACACATCTAGGAAGTGTTAAGTGTCAGAAGCCAGATTGGATCTCGGGTCCTCCTGACTTCAGGGCTGGTGCTCTATCCACTGTGCCTAACCTAGCTGCCCCAATATTCATTTTTGTATGACTTTGTGTTCCAAAATTTTTTCTCCCTCTCTCACCTCCCCTCTCCTAAGAAAGCAAGCAATCTGATATAGGTTATACATGTACAAATCTTTTAAATGTATTTCCATATTTGTCATTGTGCAAAAAAAAAATCAGACCAAAAGGGAAAAAATGAGAAAGAAAAAGAAAACAAACAAAAAGGATGAAATTACTATGATTCAATGCATATTCAGTCTTCATAGTTCTCTCTCTGGATGGCATTTTCTATCCCAAGTATATTGGAATTGTCTTGGATCACCACAAGAAATCCCAGAGCTGTTCTCAGACGTGCATTGTATGTGATTACCAGATGAGATGGGATTGGACACATCATTCTTCCCAGCTTGCCTGATCTGGGCAGTATTCATGGATCAGGTATCTCCTACTTTCCTTTTGCTATCATGAAGCAATAGTATAGCAAATGAGACTGCTAGTAGAAATTGGGGAACACTTGAAGGGATTGGCCCGGTTTCTAAAGCATCTTTGTCCCTTCCCTGAGAGCTCTAATCCCTTACCTCTCTCTAGGTGTATTGGTCTTCTGTCTACTGAGTGCTTGGGGCAGGAGCCTGAATAGTCTCTCTTGAGTGGGGATTGGTTTTCAGATCTAAAAGTCTTATCCTGATCCCCACCTACCCCAAAGTTCCATTCTATGGAAGATCATAAGTTATAGCATCTAGAACCAAAAGACAACTTAAGGATCATGGGATCATAGCTCTTAGAGCCGGAAGGAATCCTAGGTCTTTCATTTTCCATTTTACAAATGAGGAAACTGAGGCTCAGGGAAATGAAATGGCTTGCTCATGGCTACTTAGATACTAAATGTCAGAGTTGGGATTTGGGTGCTAATTTTGTGACCCCGGTCTTTTCCCAATAATGTCACACCACCTACATGCCTCATTTTGTAGTTAAAAAAAACCTGAGTACCAAGAAGTGGATCTGGGTCTTTGTATTTCAAGTCCAGTGTCCTTGTAGCATCTATAATTCTAATTTGTTCTTGGAGAGGAGGGCAGAAGGTCGAGGGGAGAAAGTGAATATAGTTACCAATTATAGGGGAGAGGGAAGGGTAAAAGGCAGAAAATCCAATTACTCTCCTAGAGGGTCTGTCTCTGGAGAATCCTGGGGATCCTCATATTTTTGAATTATATGCACTAACCTGGCTATCTCTATTGGAGGCAGAATAAGGTGATACTTCTGAAACTGCTGGAATAATTATAATAATACATGTTATTTACAGAGCAATTTGTACTTTAAAAATACATTGATGTCTTTTCTTCTCAATGATCATGGGAATTGAGTCAAAGGTTGGGAGCTGCCCTGCCAGAACTGGTGCCAGGGGGATACTAGCACAATTGTAAACGTTGGTCAGCTACAGTGAAGGACAGTAGCAGCTTAATGACCTCGAATGTAGGTTCTCTGAATTATCCACACCTGGACATCACCATCACCATTTCAGCTAAGGTTGGGTTCCTGGAGATTGATGGCGAACTCTCTTCTCCCCCTTTTGCCCCACACTCTGGGACAAGATTCCAAGGAACTATTTGATAGCCTTGAGCACATCATGCCCTGGAAACACTTCTGTTTCCTTTTCCCAGGAAGGAGCAAGCCAGAACTTTTCAGGGATGCCAGAAGGTTAAGGTGAGGTGGGGAGAGAGGAGAAGGGAGTGAGAAGCAGCCAGTGGCAAGTGGATACATTATCTATTGGTCATTCATCCCTTCTAACCAACTCTGCCATCTTTGTCACTGATGGAACTCTCTCTCTCTTTCACATAATCTTCTTTTCCCTCTTTCCTCCTTTTCACTCTTATCTCTCACTCCCCTTACCTTTATCTTTAAAAACAGTTTAATTTTTCATTCTTCTGAACTTGAACTTGTGATTAACAAAAACAAACACTTCAATGTGCAAAAGAGAACCACAAAAGAGGATCTGATATGAAACTGTAAATCTCTCTTTTTAATAGAATAAATTCAATATATTCTTTTCATAACTGATATGATTATTTGTGTCTCCCTCTGAATTTCCTTTGCATAGCTTCTTGTGCATGCTCCAGTGACCCGCTTTTCTCTTTTTCTTTCTACTTTTTTTCATCATTATTGCTAGTTCTTTATCCATTCCAAAATTCACCTGCCCAATTATAAATGAACCCTCCCTTGTGGCAAATAAACTGCCCAACAACAGTGGCTATGTCCAAATATGTAAGTTTCATTCTGTAACAAGAATCCATGGCTTTTCTATAAAGATGACTCCACTTTTCTTTTTGTATTGTCTTTTCCTTTTACCTAGGCTTTTTCCCATCTGCCAGTATCCTACTTATATGACTCTGAGAGAATGAAATTTCCTTTTTTGAAATTCTATGATGTCACAGTGACACTCAATTAGAGGTCCTAGATTTCCTCAGCAGTGTTCCAGGACCCACCCCTTCCCGGCATTCACAGCCCTCAGTCCTGCCTGCCATGTGATGATGGTGATGGTTTTGGGGGTAGGGGTGGAGCTGGAGGGGAAAGGACATCCATGGGCCAATATGCATCTGGCCAGCAGCAGAAAGGAAGCCTGAGGGAAGAAGGTGTATCACACCAGAGGCCAGGAGCTGGTTCTGATCTGAGAAGAATGGAGAAATAACCAAGAGTTAGGCTTCTTTTGCCAGCTACATCTGGTGCCTGGCCTGGGCCTGGGTCCAGGCCAGGGGATTCATTATGAATGATCAGAGTTGGAGTGCCTGGCACTCACCTACGCCCTTCCTCCCTTTCTCTCTCCCCCTCCCCCCCTCTCTCTTCTTCACCTCCTCCACCCTCCCTCCTTCTCTCTCTCTCTTTCTCTCTCTCTCTCTCTCTCTCTCTCTCTCTCTCTCTCTCTCTCTCTCTCTCTCTCTCTCTCTTTCTCTTTCTCTCTCTCTCTCTCTCTCTCTCTCTTTCTCTCTCTCTTTCTCTCTCTCTCTCTCTCTCTCTCTCTCTCTCTCTTTCTCTCTCTCTCTCTCTCTCTCTCTCTCTCTTTCTCTTTCTCTCACTCTCTCTCTCTCTCTCTCTCTCTCTCTCTCTCTCTCTCTCTCTCTCTCTCTCTCTCTCTCTCTCTCTCTCTCCTGTCTCAATGGCAACCTCAGTGGTTCTAAGGAGAGGGCAAGGCTCAGGGAGACTGACTGGGCTGGAGGAGTGCCATCTAGTCTTGATTGCCAGAGGCATGTTAGGGAAAAGAGGATATTTGTGGACAGTGGGAGACGTTTTTCATTGTGTGAACCCTTGGGGGCTGTGCAGAGGGCATGGTTACTGTGTACTTGACCATGGGCCAAGTCCTTGTGCATAGTGCATTCATTGAGCACCTTCTGTGTGTTCAGCATGGTGCTAACTAGGCATCATGAGGAACACCAAAGAAATATGATATTGCCTCCAAAGAGCTTATAATCTGATTGGGGAACTGTACTCACACAAGCCAGACAACGAGAGAGAAAAAGATGATTTTCAATCAAATGCTCAGTTCTAGTATTAATGATCAATGCCAGAAGATTCAGAGAAAAGGAGTATTTGTAGTATTCAGGAAAGGTTCACAGAGAAGAATGGGGAGTTCACTGAAAAGAGCACTAGATTTGGAATGGGGGAGACCTGGATTCAAGTCAACAAGCATTTATCAAGCACCTACTATGTACTATGCTGTTTGAATCTCAGCTGTTGCTTTAGCTCTTTGGGGCCTTAAGTTTCCTCCTCTGTAAAGTGAAAAATTTGAAATAGATGATCTTCAAGGTTCTCTTCATTTCTAATTTCTATGATTTTCTGAGGTGGATGGGTGGGATTCAGATAAGCAGACAAGAGTGTGATGGTCATTTCAGGTGGGCACAGGACTGGAGGTAAATAAGGAAAAGAACAAATAGCCTGGCCTGACTAGAGTGGAAGCATATATTCATCAGCAGGTCAGATTGGAGAAGGGAAAATGAAGCCAGATTCTAGAAACCCATGAATGCCAAGTTGAGTTCTAATTTGGTCAGACCATACATAAGGGAAAGGTATTTTAAGTAGATAAATAACTTGCCAAAGGTGTGCAAGATACATTGGTGAAGGAAAGAGGTTAAAATGGAGACAGAAAGACCAAGACCAATAGACAATTGTTACAGTTAAGCAAACATGAGAGGATAGTAATAATTCATGTTTACAAAACATTTTATAATTTACAAAGTTCTTTCCTCCGCAAAGCCCTCTGAAGTCTTATATTCATTTAGCAAATGTGGAAATTGAGTGGTGGGTGACTTGTCCAAGGTCTCATAGCCACAGACTATTGTCATGGCATTCTATTTCCTTTGAATAGCCTCATCTCCCATGTCCAGGATGTTCTCCCTCCTTACTTGTGCCTCAGAATCCCTAATTTCTTAAAACTTTAAGCAAAAGACCATCTTCCACATGAGATCTTATTCCCTTAGATACTAATACCTCTTTTTCTGAAATTTGTTGTTGTCCAATCATTCAGTCCCATCCAATTTAACATTGTACATCCTTTGAATCTACATTTACACAAACATACATATGTATGTATTCATGTTATTTCCTCAAATAAATGTAAATTTCTTGAGAGCAAAGATTTTTTTTCTTTTTTTCCCCTTTTTTATTCCCATTGTCTATTATTATGTCTGGCAACTACTAGAAACTTAATAAGTCTTGGTTTACTAATTTTAGAGATGATACTTATACTGATGTCCTCCATCTAGTCTTTGGCCAGACCCCATTTGGACATTGTTTAGGTCTTGATTGACTAATTTTGAATATAAATAGCAATAATTTCTGCTTTGGCTAGAAACCTGAGTGTCTTCCCCTCCCAGATTCATTCCTTCATTTATTTATTTAGACTTTTTTTTGGTCTAGGTGAAAAAGGAAATTCTTTGCCTTAATTATGATCTAGCTTCATCCCTAAATGGGTGCAGCCTCAGTCAAACAACCTGTTGAAGACTTTATCTTAAAAAGCCCAAGGTTTCCCATTTCATCCAGGGCCATCTGCAGTCGTCCTGATCTATATTTGACCACTGGACCCAGATGACTCCAGAGGGAAAAGGGAGGCAGGTGATCTTGCCTAGCCTTTTCTCACTTAAATCCAATTCACTTGCATGTAATGGCATCACTTTTTTGATGATATGGTCTTTTTTTTGAGAAGGACAAACAACAACTTGGTTGAGAGTGAGAAGGAACAGAAAGGGAAATTTTTGGAGCTGAGAGATCACGAGTCGTGCATGAATACATGGTTTTGAACCTAGAGTGTTGCCTTTAAGAGAAATGGGAAAGTTGAGACTGTATCTTAAGGTGATGACAGAATGAATCTTATCTGGCACCTGTTGAATTTGAGGTGAACTCAGAACTACAGATGGATTATAAACAGCTGAAAGTATTGCATCAAAACAGGGAGACATTGAGGGAGAGCAGATTAAAAAAAAAAAAAAAAGACCAGAGAGCCACAATTGGGCCTTAAGGATCATCTAGGGAAGAATAAGTTTCAAATCTTTTGAGTAGTGTGAAACCATACAATTTAGAACTGGATGGGTTTTTAAAAATTCTTTTACCTCAATCTATTTTATTTTATTTTTGAGATATAGAACAATTTTGGGGTGATTTTTTTTGGTAATACTGGGGAAAAGGGTATTTCATTATTCAACTGAAAATGCGCTGTCCAAAGTTACTGATGACCTCTTAATCACTAAACCTAATTCACTTCATTATAAATGAGGAAACAAAACCAGAATCCTAATTGCTTTTCTTAAGATTCCAAGATCACCCAAACATCAAGTGACAGCCACAAAATTTGAACCCGGGTCCTATGATTCCAAATCCAACGTTTTAGTTTGTATCATTTTATCTCAGGAATGCTCTTTGTGGCATGATGGGCAGCTAGGTGGCACCATAGTGCACAGATCGCCAGACTTAGAGTCAGGAAGATTCTTCCCAAGTTCAAATATGGCCTCAGAAACTTACTAGCTGTGTGATCCTGCACAAGTCACTTAACCCCATTAAACTACTCCAATATGTTTGCCAAGAAAATCCCAAATGCTTTTTTTTTTTTTTTGACACTATTAACCATTGCCATTCTAGACACTGGCTCCGCCCTTGGCTTTTATGATGCTGCTCCTAAAAATTCTCCTAGCTGACCCTTCTTCCTTAGTCTCCTCAAAAATTCAGGAACAGTGAAGTGAAGGAGTTCTTAACCATTTTTATATCATGGATTCTTTTGGTAGTTTAGTGAAATCAAGTCTATGGACCCTTTCTCAGAAGAATGTTTTTGATGAATAAAATAAAATGCATAGGGTTACAAATGAATGCAATTCTATTGAAATATAATTACATATAGTATAATACATATATAAATTATATATGTGTATAATTTTATTCATAATATATGTATGATAATATATATGCATATATTTGATAACAATTTTCAATCAGGTTCATGGATTATGAGTCAAGAAATGCTAGATTGGAAATTAAATAATCCAATAAGATGAAATACATAAGATAAATGTAAAATATTACACTTAGGTATCAAAAAAAACCCAAACAAACAACTTTACAAGTACAAGATGAGAGCTAAGGCCTGCTTTGTCAGTTTGTCTGAAAAAGAGATGTAGGGAGTTTTAGTGGACTTAGTCAGCAGATGAGGCAGCCAAAAAAACTAATTTAATCTTGAGCTGTATTAAGAGGCATGGCTTTAAGAAATAAGGAAGTGATAATCTCTCTGTGCTCTGTCCCTGTCAGATGTCATCTGGAATATTTTATTCGTTTCTGGGTACCATAGCCTAAGAGAGAGATTGATTAGCAAGAGATTGTCTAGAGGAAGGCAACCAGATAGTGAAGGTTTGAGTCCATGTTGTGTAAGTTCTATATTGGAGATAATTAATTTGGAGATGATCCAAGGAAATATGATATTATCTTTTAGTATTTTAAGGACTGCCTGTGGGGAAGAAAGGTTTAGATTTGTTCTGTTTGACCCTAGAGGGGATGGAAGTTGCAAAGAGCTAAATTTAATTGTTTAGAAGTCGAATGAGCTGCATGAAAAGGTAGTACTGGTTTCCCTTCTTTGGAGAACTTCCTGCTGAAACTAAATGACCACCTGTTGTATGGGTTGCAGTGGGAATTTCTTTTGGATATGGACTTGGACTTGTCAGCCACTGAAGAACCTTCTGATTCTCCAGTCCTTTGTTTCTGTTTATCTTCCTCTTCTTCCTCCTCCTTTCTAAGTGTGAGTGTCTTCTAAAGACCTCTCCATGAAGCTCTTTTCCTGTCCGCCCATACTCTCATTTTCTCCTATGGTCTTAATTGTCATCTCTGTTAAGATGGTTCTAAAATTTATATTTCCAACTCTTTTATTTCCTTGACTTCCAATCCTATATTTCTAAGTGCCTGTTGGATGTCTCCACCTGGATATCCTGGCAATACCTCAGATTCAACTTGTCCAAAATAGAACTCGTTATCTCCTACACTAATCATGACCCTTCCTGCCACCATTTTCCTGATCATACCAGATCAAAATCTGAATCACATCCTTTTCCCTCACTTCCCCATATCCAACCGGTTGCCAAATTCTATTGATAGCTCTAACATCTAGCCCCTTCTTCCATTCATGAAATTCTATTGACAGCTCTAACATCTAGCCCCTTCTTTCCATTCATGAAATTCTATTGACAGCTCTAACATCTAGCCCCTGCTTTCCATTCATGAAACTACCCTTTTAGTTTAGTCTCTTATCACTTCTTTTCCTAGTCTGCTATAATCACACCCTATCAATCAATTAACAAATGTTTATTAAGCAGCTAATACCAGCACTTGGTTAAGCATTGAGGATGAAAAATAGTATCTGTCCTCAAAGAGTTAACATTCTAATAGGAAGGGGGGGAAAAAAGGAAATGTTTATTAAGCACTTCTGTTCTGGGCACTGTGCTAAGTGCTTTACAAATATCTCATTTGATCCTCCCAACAACCCTGGGAGGTAGGTGCTATTATTATCCTCATTATGTAGTTGAGGAAATTGAGATAGAGGTTGTATGGATTGCTAATAAGTGTCTAAATCAGGATTTGAATTCAGGTTTTCCTGAACTAAAAGCTAGGGAAGAGTCAAAAATTGGGGGAGGGGGTTGTGTAGCTGAAGGCAATTCTTGACATCTCAAGAGGTGGAGGGGAGGAAGTATATTCCAGGTATGGTGATTTATTAAAGGCATAGAGATGGGGGATGGACATTGTATATATAGCAGCAAGTAAGATTACATGGTTATTCTGGCCCTCCAAAGTGTCTTTTCTCTTCGATCTAACCTTTCTACAGTTGCCAAAACAGTCTTCTCTATCCACAGGTCATTTACGTGCCCCAAACCGTTCCATGTCTCATCTTTGCCTATAGAACAAAATATTGGCATTTAGGGTCCTCCAGGCTACTGTTATACTATTTATCCATGTGCTCTAAATCCCCATCAGATTGACTTCTAGCTGTTCCCCAGTCTCATCCTGCCCTCTCCTGCCTCCTCCATCCATTAGCAAAGGCCATCTGCCATGCCCAGAATAGAAACACTTCTCATCTCAGCTTTTTGAAATTCCTCTCTTCCTCCTAGGAGCTGCTCTGTTGCCACCTCCTCTATGAAGTCTTCTCTGATTCCCATAGCTGAAAATATTCCCTCCTTCTTTAAATGTTCTAGAACATCTTTGCTGAATCTCTCTTTTGTCCCTTTTACACAGAACCCTCTATGATACTTATTTGGCATAGGTTATAATCCCTTACTAGTACAATGTATACTCCTTGAAGTCAGAGACTGTTATTTTTTATCTTTACATTACCTGCTTGTTTTGGGGGGCTTGTTTTAGGGAATTGTTGACTCTGGAGAACTGATAGAAATCTAAATCTAAAAGTGCTAGCTCTGGAAGTTGGTGAAAGAGACCAGAAAGAGTACTAGCTTTGGGTCACAAAAGGATAAGGAATTAATTTGAAAGCAGAGTGGAAGACATATTGAAAGCTGTCCTCCCAAGCTAATGTGGTAGATGGCCATGTTGGTGGGCCAGGTTTAGATGCTAAATCAGTTTAGCTTAGAGACTATTCTTCTCTTTTAAACATATACATATACATATACATATACATATACATATACATATACATATACATATACATATACATATACATATAGTTTGGACCTCCATTTCTCTTATCTGTAAAATAGTAATAATTCTTACCCTACCCATCTGACCTCATAGGGTAATCATCGAGAGGAAAGTACTCTAAAATGTAAAATATCATTATTATGAGAGTCCCCAGCTTTGTGATTCTGTATTCCTGGCGTCGGTTTAATTTTCCCTTATTTAAAAAAAGAAAGTAGCTCAGCCTTTACCTAGGAAGCAAAGAGAGGTGATCCACAGTGATGTCAGCTGGGAACAGCTGAGGTAAAAACAGAAGGACATGAGTAAAGATGGTGTGAGAATCACAGGACCATTGATTTAGGGCTGGGAAGATATCTGAGAGATCATTTGGTCTAGCCTTCCTCATTTATAGCAGAACAAACCAAGAATAAAAAAAGTTAAATGACTTGGCCAAGATCACAAGGTAGAAAAACCAGGTCCTCTGCCCTACAAGTTCTTTCCAAAGCTCTATGAGAAGAGGAAAAACACCTTCACAAAGGCTAGTCTACTCTCTCTCTATAAAAACTCTGCTTGGAGGCAGGGTGTACTAATAAGAGAAATCTAGGCCTGTGTGCTGAGGGGTTGGTCCTAGGAGCTCCTGACAGAAGATTGGATTTTCCCAGCATCTTCTCCTAGTCAGTGAGATGATAAACTTCAGTTTAGGGTTACAGTCAGTATCTCCTGCTGGTTGGGGTCAGGAAACAAAAGATCCAGTCAGCTGAAGTACAAATCTAAGACTTTTAAGTTGTAGAGAAGGTTAGGAAGAGTTATATTTACTATAACATTTAAGTCCTACATCCTAGCTCCCAAAAGTATATGAATACTGTTATCTCTAATACAAAATATAATCTGGGGAACTAGATGGCTCAGTAGATAGAGCAGTGGCCTTGGAGTTAGGAAGACCTGAATTCAAATCCAACCCAAACACACACTAGCTTCAAATCACTTCATTTTATTTGCCTCAGTTTCCTCATTTGTAAAATAAGCTATAGAAGAAGATGGCAAATTACTCCATTATCTTTGCTAAGAAAACACAAAATGGGATCATGTAGAGCCAGACATGACTGAAAGACTGAACTAGAAATCTAAGACTTTAAGTTGAAGAGAAGGTTAGGAAGAATTTACTTCCTGGAAATTTACTATAACATTTAAGTCCCACGTCTAGCCCCAAAAGACCAAGTAATACTTCAAGGAGCTCATGGTCTTAATGGGGAAGATAGCATGCAAACTATGTACATATAAAATATGTACAGGGCCAATCAGAGATAGTTTCAGAAGGAAGACACTAGCAATAGAGGAGGCTTCTTAGAGAAAGAAGGAATTTTAGTTGAAACTTGAAAGATCCATTATACTCTGAATCTCTTCTCTCTCTGTGACTCCTCTCTATGATTCTGTCTCTACGTTTCCTACTCTCTTTGTCTCTTTGTGTCTCTTCTTTCTTTCTATCTGTGTCTGTTTCTTTGGAGATGAGTTGGGAGAGAGTTCTAGGTACAGTATTGTGTTTGAGGAACAGTAGAGAGGCCAGTGACTCTTGTTTGTAACAATAAGAAAACTTGGACAGGTAGAAGGGGATCGGGTTTTAAAAGTCAAACAGAAGATTTTACATTTATTCCTGGAGATGATAGGGAGCCACTGGAATTTATTAAGTGGGGATGATGGAATGACTTGGTCAGACTTGGATTTTAGTAGACGTTATTAGGCTTATAAAACATTGCTCCCTTTCAGTCTATATTTCAGTCAAACTGTCCTATTTTCGCTTCTTACAGATTACTATCTCTCATCTCCATGCATTTACACATAAAAACCATTCTTAGCTTATTTATTGTAAAGTCAAGGATATTTGATTCTTCTTGATTTCATTTGGGGTTTTCTTGACAAAAACACTGGAAAAGTTTGCCATTTCCTTCTCCAACCATTTTACAGATGAGGAAACTGAAGCAAACAGGGTTAAATGACTTGTCCAATGTCTGAGGTTGGATTTAAATTCAGTTCTTCCTGATTTAAGGCCTAACATTCTATTTGGATGCCCTTACAGACCATTAATGAAAGGGAAAAACTATTAAAGGAAAAGTATATGTATAGGGCACTGTGTCTGGTCTTGAAGGAGACACAAAGTCTTGATGAGATGGGGTCCCTGCCCTCTTGAAGCTTATATTTTAACAGGAGAATTAGAGTCATAACTCATCCTTGCTGAATCTATCTTACTCTTTAGCTCCAAACTTCATCTCTCCTCAAACATCCCACCACAATTCCTCCCCCTAGCTTCTTAGCTTTCTTGTATCTTCCTTCTCTTGGCGACTTCTCTGATACAGCTCCCTGCCCTCCTTTAAGAGGCACTTTAGGAATGTAGCTCCTCAAACAGGACACTTCATCTCCAGGCATTTTGCTTTTGCCCTGGCTGTCCCTCGCGCCTAGAAAGCTTTCTCTCTTCATCTCTCTTACTTTCCCTGGCTTCCTTTAAAACCCAGCTCAGTTCTCACTTACTGCATAAGACCTTTGTGATCTCCCCTTCACTCGCTCCTCAAAGCTGCTAATGCTTTTTAGATCTGCCTCTCAGTTACCCTATATGTTTTGTCTGCCCTTAATTCTTTACATTTACTCCCTCGTTAGATTGTAACTCCTTGAAGGTAAGGACTTCTTTTTTCTTGATTTGTATCCTCCATTTAATACTGTGTCAAACACATAGTAGGAACTTAGTGTGCCTAAGATATAGTGGAAACTTAACATGCCTAACACAGTAGGAGCTTAACATACCTACTACATGATAGGAACTTAACATCTAATATCTAACTTAACATCTAACACATAGTAGGAATTTAACATACCTACCACATAATAGAAACAAGCTACTTAACACATAGTAGGAACTTAATATACCTCATAATAGGAACAAACTAACACATAATAGGAACTTAACATATCCAATACATGGTAGGAACTTAACATGCCTAACACTTAGCACAATAAGAATTTAAGAAATGTTTATTAATTGACAAGTACTTAGGAGGCTAAAACTTTGAACTACTTCTCAATAATAATAGCTAACGTTTATATAGAACAATTAAGATTTGAAAAGCCTTTTACAGGTATTATCAAATCTGACCCCCATGAGCAACCTTGGGAGATAGGTATTATTGTTTTTCCCATTTTAGAGAAAAGAAAACAGAAGCAGAAAGAAAGGACCCTTACACAACTAGTGGGTGTCTGCAGTAGAATTCAAAGCCACGTCTTGCTGCCTAACAGATGTCAGGTCTAACAGTTCTAATCTCCTCCTCATTCTTGGTGAAATATGTGCTCTGGACTAGCCAGCAGAGCTAAATCTAATGTCAAGGACTTGGTGGAAAGAAGATTATGCCTTACCCTAAAGAAAAACTCTTGAATACTTTGAATAATTTTGAATAATTCCAACAATAGAAGCAATTAATTTAATTAAATGGTGAACTCTCCATCACTGACAGTATGCAAGTAGAGGCTGGGTAACTAACTACTGGACCAAAAAGCTAGAGAAAGAATTCTTGTACTTATTGAGAAGTTTCCTTCTCATGAAAAAAAATTAAAGGACAAACACTTTATCAACATATCATATATGCAGGAGAGACAGCAAATTGTAGGAGAAAGAGTACCAGTTTGGGGGTCAGATGGTGTGAGTTCAAATCTCAACTTAGCTATTTATCTGTGTGACCGTGGGCAAATTACATCCTCTCTGGGGCTCCATTTCCTCCTCAATGAAAATAACCAATTAGAGTTCCTTTTTAGTCATTCATACCTGATTCTATGTGATTCCATGGGTTTTCTTGGTTTCCAATTTTTGGTCTATTTTTCCTTGACTCTTAATATATGTAATTTTTATTGCATCATGATCTGAAAAGGATGACTACGGGTTTTCTTGGCAAAGATAATGGAATAATTTGCCATTTCTTTTTCCATTGCATCCCCATTTTACAGATGAGGAACAGAGGCAAGCGGGGATTAAATGTCTTGCTCAGGATTGCACTAGTACATGTCTGATGTTGTATTTGAGCTCAGATCTTCCTAACTCTATGCCTGATGTTCTATTCACCGTACCACCCAGCCTCCAGTTGGACTACATAGTCTTTAAAGTTCCATTTCAACTCTAAATCTATACTGTCGTAGGTCTCTTCTAATCCAAAGTCCTATGATCCCATGAGACTTGATTCTATTCCCTTTCTCAGCCTCCTCATCTGTAAAATGGAATTCACAGCATCTGTCTTGCCTGTCTCGGAGGGCTGTTCTCAGAATCACTATGGTTAAAATGCAAGGCATTATTATTTTTTTATTGAAAGAAGACTCTTGGATAGAAGAATGGTAGAAGATGCCTGTGTGTATGGTACAAGGGGACTGAAGAAAGTGGGAGGTGGGTGGGGGAGGCATGCAGGGTCTTAGCTGGTGCAGGAGGGCCAGACAGAGCAGTGTGGGCTGAGAGGTGTAGGGAGAGGTCGTAGACACACCCTGTCACCTGCTTTTCTTTTTCTGGACTGGGACAGAACTGGGCCTTCCTGCTCTCCTTTGTGGGGAGGAGTACAATTCTCCAAGCACATTTTTAAAAAATAATGAATTAAATCAAACAGCTGGCCTTGTGGGTGGTGGGAGGAGGCTGCCTTCTGAACCTCTTGACTTGAGGTTGCCTGGTTCACAGCCAGAATGGCTGGCCAGACTTCAACAGACCCTAGATTATGGGAAATCATAGAAATCATGGAATGCGGGCTAGAAAACAGGTCTTAAGGATCATTCAGTCCAACTCACTCAATTTAGAAGGGGAATTCGAATTCTGGGGGAAGTGACTTATACAAAGTCATACAATGAGCCAGTGATAGGACCCATACGAAAATTCCACACTCTCATGTACAAATTTGATACAAGGAAGTTTGGGACTCAAGCTTGGACCTGCCTGGTGATGCTCCTTTGAGAGGAACAAGGTCCAGATTTAGTCTTCTCTCCCATACTCCCTCTGCTCCTCTATGTCTCCCCTTCCTTTCACTTCTCACCTCATACTTCAATATTTTTCTCCTTTTATCTTTGCCAATGCTTTTTGCTTTCACCTGGGACACCTTCCCACCTCTTCTCCAAATCCTATCTATCCTTCAAGGCTCAGCTCAAGGGCTACCTCTTCCATGAAGTCTTCCCAGTCCATGAACAGCTTTGCTCTGTACTCCCACAACACTTGTCTGATTTATTCCTTATGCTATGGGTTGGTTTTTTGTTGTTTTTTTTTTTTTTTTGCAGATAATTTCTCCTCATATAAACTATAAACTCCACAATAGAATGTAAACTCTTTGAAAGTAGGGATTATTTCATTCTCTGTACTTGTATCTCTAGTGCCTAGAATATAGTAGGTGCTTAATAAATGCTTATTGATTAATTGAGGACAGGATACCTTTTTTCTTCCTCAATTCTGATTGATGAATTTAGAGTGAGGAAAGGGAGAAATGGAGATTTGGCTGCTGGGTTCCACCTAATGGGAATTAAGTACCTGCTGTGTATCGGCCACAGTGCCATTACAGTATTTTGGGAAACAAAGATAAAAACAAAACTGCTCTTGAGGAGCTTATAATCTCCCCTACTAGCACTCCCCTCCCAGACTTTAGATTCATTATCTGCCTACTAAGGCCAGTCTAAGAACTATGAAATCTCAAAAGCCTGTATTGAATAGTCTACCCCAACTCATTTCATAGTTTTCTCCTCTCCCTCCTTGATATTCTGTTCTCATCTCCCCTAGGTAGCACTTGACCTCTCTCTACCTAGCAAACACTTTTTTTAGCTTGCTGTTCTGCTTGAAAGCATTTGACAAACTAATTTAGGATAGTGTTAATGATGGGGGTAAGAGGGACATTTAGTGCCTTAACCCAAAGGAGAGAAGCCCTAATGATGCAGTTTTAGGTACTGTAGAACCTAGAGAGGGAGGAAATAGGAGGGAAAGGTTAGAGGCCTTCCCATTAACCTTCAGCATGATGTAGTAGAAAGAGCAGTATACAAGGAGTCAGAAGACTTGGCTTAGAGTCCCAGCTATGCCAATATGATAAGAGAATATAGAAAGGCTTCATACAGAAGATGGTTGTGTAATTTGGGCCTTGTATTTGGTTCAGCATTTTTGTTTTTGGTTGTGGTTTTTGTTTGTTTGTTTGAAATGTCTTGTCCAGGGTTTGTTTCTGAGGTCACATTTGAACTCAGGTCTTCATGATTTCTCTGTTTTTTAAAAGAAGAGAGAGATTCTATAAGAGAGAAAGAAGAAATACTTTCCAGTAATTGAGAATGACAGTTTTTCCCTTTCCCTCCTGCTCCAGTGCCTCAAACTACACCTTTGGCACTCCTTCGGGCTAAGAAGCACCTAAAATTCCTGTTACCCCTACCAGTTATTAACATGGCATTATAAATTAGTTTGTCACTGAAGATTTTTTTTGCCCAGAGGAGTGATATGTCTGGATCTAGTCTTAAGAAATATTATTCTTGGAATAATTTGAAGGATGATGTGTTAGGAGGAAAGTGGAGAGGCTGAAGATTGATGGGAATCAATCAACAATTATTGATTAGATGCCTGTAGTGTGCCAGGCTCTGGGGAAACAAATACAATTTCATATGTTGAATATGAATATATATATTTATATATTCAACATATGAAATTATCTGTTTACAGGGAGCTTCCATTCTAATATAGCCAGCTTAAATGTATACATATACACAAAGTGGTTAAATAAAAGATAGTTTAGGGAATGAGGGAATTGGGAAAGGCTCTGTAGAGAAGATGCTTCTTGAGCTACAGGAAGGCTGTTAGGAAGTTCCTAGAATAGCCTGGCAAGTTGTAATTACAAGGATGATATCAATGGAGAAAAATGAAGATATTAAAAATTTGGGATCTCTCTGTGATCATAGATAGGCCATGTCATGTTGGTGTCTTCTCTTTTCTCATATGTAAAACAAAGAAAATAATGACATTCCCTTTCTTCCTATAGACCATTCTCTAAATCCAAGGAAGCTGGGTCTTTCCTTGCTCTCCTTACCTTGATTCTTTTCTGCGTTGGATGACCTGAAAGGGCTGAAAATTGCCCATCATCTGTAGCTGAATATTTTTTTTTTTGGCAAATCTATCTCTGAATAAACTAGAATACTTCTTTATATGCTAACTCTGAGAAAACAGTGATATGGAATAGTTGGAAAGCACAAACCTGTAAGTTAAGAATCTTTACCTGCATCCTGCATCTGCCACTAATATTCTATATGACCCTTCTCTCTCTTTGTCCTCAATATGCTAATCTGTAATAGGATTGGGTTAGAAGGGAGAATTCTGCCAGGAACTGGGATGTGGTATGTTGGTAAATGTTTAACAACAAGCTCTCTGCCCCAACTCTTCCCCCCTCCATTCCCATAAAAATACAGGATGTATTTTAAGGTTTATTATTAACATTTTTTCCATCAACTTTTAAAATCTAGATATTCATTGAAAATTTAACAATTGGTTCCTAAGAACCAGTATGAGCTAGATGTAAGAACACTCCTGGATATATCCTGGCTCTGGCTAGAATGACCTTGGACAAATTATAGGATCATAGATTTAGAGTTTGAAGGGATTTTAGAGGCTATTGAATCTAGAAGGTCTTCATCTTTTTTTGAATCATAGACCTCTTTTGTATTCTGATGAACTTTATGGACTTTTCTCAGGATAATGTTTTTAAACAATTGAAGGAAAAATTTCAATTAGAAGCTAGAGAATTAAAAATGCATTCTATATGACTTGGTCAAGGTAATATGAGATTAATAAGTAACAGAGACAGTATTTGGACTCTGACTCAAAATCTATTGCTCTTAATTCTGGGAGCCCTATTTTTCTTTCCTTTTGCCTTAATAGCATTTTATTTTTTCCAAATACATGCAAAGATAATTTTCAGCACTCACCTTTGCAAAAAGTTGTGTTCCAAATTTTTCTCCTTCTCTCTCCCCTCTCCCCTCAAGATATGGTTAATCATGTACAATTTTTCTAAACAAATTTCCATATTTGTTATGCTATACAAGAAAAATTAGTTCAAAAGGGAGAAAACACAAGAAAAAACAAACAAAAAAGTGAAATCATTATGCTTTGATCCACATTCAGTCTCCAAAGTTCTCTTTCTTCAATTTTCTTATATTTAAAATAGGAATAATAATCCTTGAATTGGTATCTTATAAGGTAAGCTCTGATTTATAAGTTATAGCAACTACCTCTGTATCATTAATGTTACATATTGCTAGAGAGAACTCCATTTACCAATATGTGGAATGACATTTTTTTAACAACCTGTAGTCCTTAGAAAGTTGTTTAAAACCTTAAAAAATGATCTGACTTACATCATGTCACATAGTCATTAGGTGTCAGAGGTATGATTTGAATCCTTTCTCATACATTGATAGATCTATCTCCGAATAAGCTAGAATTCCCCTTTTTATGTTCCCCTCCAAGAAGACAGTGATATGGTATAATTGTTACATAGAGTCCAGAAGTTACATAGAACATCCCTTTTCTTTTAGTATTAAGGAAAGCCTCCTGCCCTATCTAAAATACTTCCCACCTTCTCTTCAGAATCCTTTCAACAGGAAACAGAACCATTCAGTCTTATTAGGGATGTGGTTTAGCTCAAAAGTCCCATTGAGAAAGGCAATACGGTGATTGACAGGGTAATAAAAGCTCTTGCTTAGGAGTGCCTTTAAGTTTAACAAGTACTTCACTCCTCATAATTCTGTGAGGACTACTAGTCTAATAATTTACAAATGAAGAAACCGAAACTTAAAAAAAAATAGTACCTAGCCAGTAAACATCAGGATCAGATCTGCTGCTTCCAGTATACTGATTTATCATTGGTTATTTCCACAGGTTCTAGGACTGAGATCAGAGCTTTCTTGAAATTAGGGTAAAAGGGCAGGAGAACAGAGGCTTCCCAGGAAATAGAAAAAAACCTAAGTAAAGAACTTACTGAGGAAGATCAGGACTGTGCTTTAATTACAGGGGCCCATCCAAGACCAACTTGTGTTTTTCTGAATGCTCCTTGCAGGGATAACAAGACAGTCAGTCAAGAAACATTTAATGTGTCAGGTGCTAAGCACTGGCATACAAAGAAATGAAAAAAAAAAGTGCCCTGTCCTCAAGAACCTCATGTTCTAATCTATGTTTATACAAGATACATGAAGGGTAAATGGAAGGTAATCTCAGCTAGAAGGAAGAAGCAGGATCAAGAAAGTTCATGGAAGGGAATAAATCCTGAATGGGATAGGTACTTAAAGGTCCTATTCTGTTTGCTGGTTTGAATTGAATCAGGTCAGGTCAGAGCTGGGATGGGATCTCTCCCCTCTTTTCCACCCCCTCCCAACTGTCTCTGGGTGCCCATTGTCTCCTCTGGAGCTGGAGGCTGGGTCCATCCTGTCCTCCTGCTCCTGCTGAGTCTCAAGCTGCTGGTCACATCAGCCAGCCAACAAGACCAAGCCAGAGACCTCCCTCTCTGGCCTAAGGAATGCTCCTCTGGTGGGGAATCTGGCAAAGGTGCCTGCAGGGACTTGGCAGGTATGGCTAGGACCTGCAGCTATGGGAATGGCTGGGCAGAAGGGCAGGCAGAACCCTAGGAACAGACATTTTTACACTTTAAAGTACCCAAGGCTATGTATGATCAGTGCTGGGAGCTTTACCCAGTGGATCCAGCCCTTGAACTGGGGATAGAGACAGATTTTGGAGAGTCTAAATACAGGGAAGAGACTGGAATGATTCAAAGAATGAATGATGAATGAATGATTCAATGAATGACAAGGCATTTATTAATTATTTATTAATGTGCCAAGCATTGTGCTAAGGATTTTTATCTATCTATCTAGGTATATATACACACACAAACACAAATACATATATACATCTATTATGTACATATGTATGTGTATTGGAGTTAGCTAGGTAGCATAGTGGATAGACACCAGGCCTAGAAAGACTCGTCTTTCTGAGTTCAAATCTGGCCTCAGACACATTCTAGTTGTGTGACCATGGGCAAATCCAGTAACACTGTTTGTCTGTTTCCTTATCTGTAAAATGATTCAGAGAGAAAAATGGCAAACCATTCCAGTATTTTTGCCAAGAAAACTCCATGTGGAGTCACAAAAAGTTGGACATGACTGAAAATAATCAAGCAATAAAATATATATGGGTATGTGTATATATTTTCCCCCAATTAACAAAAACCTTTCTTTGCTTCCTACTTTTCCTTCACCATTGAAAAAAGGAAAACAAAAGCCCTATAACAAATTTGCCTTTCTAAGCATAAAAGCACCAACGCAAAGATAGTCTCTACCTTCAAGAACATAATTTTATTATAAGAGTCAATTAATAGTAATAACTAGTATTAATTAATTAATAATAGTTTATTAACAGTAACAGTAAAAGGGGAATTCCAGGATAGAATATCATGATTTGGAAAGTTATGTCACTGAGATCATAAATGGAGCTACAGGGGAATAGATTCCCATACCTTTTCTAGGAGCAAAGACAGAGTTGATTTGATCATGGTTCCAGAACTGGAAAGTAGTTAGAGGGGAGATAGGAATGTGAGAGTGATTGGTAAGAAGTCCAGTAGTATGGAAAGCATCCTATCCCTAGATACATCATTCTAGTTCTTCAGATTCATTATCCTCAGCACTCTCCTTGACACCTTACTCTCCCCCTCTCCATCTATCCAATCAGTTGCCAAGTCTTGCCATACCTAGCTTGACAGCATCTCTCAAATCTTTCCCCTTTCTGGCTCCTCACACAATTTACCCCTTTAGTTTAGGCCCTCATTATCCTTGTCCAGATCCTCGATTTTTGAAAGCTTCCTGATTGATCTCTCTGTCTCAAGTCTGTTCCCCACTCATTGCTAAAGGGACTTTCCTTAAATGCAGAGCTGACCATGAGGCTACCCAGCTCAATCAACTTCAGAGATTTCCCATTACCTCAAGGATCACATATAAAACCTGTTTAGCTTTTAAAGCCCTGCACAACTTCACCCAAGATAGTCTTCTGGTAATATCATTGGGAAACTATGCTCCTGTCCACACTCTGTGATCTAGCCAAATTGTCCTCCTCTCTGTTTATCCCATATATAGGTACATATGTCCTTGTGGTCACCCTTCCCCATTAGAATGTAAGCTCATTGAGAACAGGAATTGTTAGCCCCAGCCTTGGAGTTAGGAGGACCTAAGTCCAAATCCAAACACTTACTAGCTGCGTGAACCTGGGCAAGTCATTTAACCCTGATTGCCAGACAGAGACAGAAATAAGAGACATACAGAGAGACAGACAGACAGAATTTGAATTCAGGTCCTCTGAAACCAAAGCCCCTTTCTACTGTATCATCTGCTTTACTGAGAGAATAGGAAGTAAAAGGAAGTCGATTTTAATCTATTAAAAGTTATGTATGGACCTTCAGCTCTAAAGTTTCAATCTTGTCACACTCCAATAAATCTCAGTTTCTTCTTCTGTAAAATGGGACATAATAAAACTATCATCTCATATGATCCTCTAAGTAACACTGTTATACATGTATGTTCATGTGGATTATTTGTGTCTAAAGTGTGGCAGCACATATTGGTCTTATCTGCCACAATGTAACAATGGAACATTGGTCATCTTCAAAAATGAAGGATAACAACCGTGTGTATGTATGCATGTATGCATGATGTATAACAGTATTAGGACAGCTAGGTAGCCCAGGGATACAGTGCTGGGTCTGGAATCAGGAAGACAAGTTCAAGTCCAGCCTCAGACACTTACTACCTGTGTGACCCTGGCCAAGTCACTTTATCCTATTTGCCTCAGTTCCCTCATCTACAAAATGAATTGGAGAAAGAACTGGCAACCACTCTAGTATTACTTCCAGAAAAACTTCAAAAGCTTCATGAAGAGTTGGACATGACTGAAATTACTAAATAACTATACAATATTAGAGAATTATATGAGATAATGTGAAAATGTTTAAAAAAATTTTAAACCTAATTTACAAAGATTGTAAGTTATCATTGCACAGAGTATGAGAAAGAATCTGAGAAATACTAAAATCCAGTACTTGTATTGTTTACATAAAGAAACCGAGACATGGATAAAATTGCCCAGTGAGGTAGCCAAAGCTAAAACTAGAATTTGTGCCTCCAACTCCAAGTCTTTTTCACTAGCTGCCATGAATTAGTTTATCTTATTGGCAAGCTGTGATCCAGAAAAGAACTGAATTCTGGGAATGTGGGCTGAAAGGAGGGATGGAGCTGGTCTGGGGACATGCTGCTTGTTAGGGTGTATAAAGTTGGGGATAGTGTGAATACACTGGCAGATGGGGGAAATGAGAAGAGAGGGGGAAAAACCTACAGAAACCAGTTTTTAACTACTTTATATTTCAAGAAGTCAGTATGGTATAATAGAAAACAATGGATTGAGGATCAGAAATATCCCTGCTTTAAATGCCATTTTACATATTTTGTGACTGTAGGCAATTCCGGGATCTGTGTTCAAATCCCACCTTTGACACTTATAATATGTGATTTTCTTGGGCTGGCCACTGAATACATTTTGAGACTAGTTTCCATACTCTTTGAACAATGAGGAGACAGGACTCAGGTCCTTTCTATCTCTAAATCTATGATCCCATAATCTCTCAAGATTCTTTCTAAGTTCTAATAATATATTTTATGACTCTGTCCCTTTGGACTTAGTGGATACTTGAGGTCCTATGAAATCAACTCTCAGATTTTATAAGAGGTATGGGAATTAATCTCTTTGTTTTAGAAAGAGCCTGCACCCATGGCCCTAGGCTCAGAAGTTACTGAGGAGGCTGTCTTTGTACTCTGAGAGATTGCTTCCTCGACAGATAAAGACGTGGATGGGTGCTTTATGCCTGGAGAGAGAAGATGCTTTATCCTAAATAGCAGATACTGATAAGAGCTGAGAGAAAACCCATAATCCTGCTCTATCTACTCAAGTGTATCTGTGAAGGGTAGCTAGGTGGTGCAGTGGATAGAGAATGGAGGCCTGAAATCTGGAAGAGTCATCTTTGTGAGTTCAAATCCTGGGCAAGACATTTAATCCCATTTGCCTCAGTTCCTCTGTAAAATGAGTGGAGAAGGAAATGGCAAACCACTCTAATAACTGCCAAGAAAACCCCAAATAGCAAATAGGAGTTAGCTGTGACTGAAAACAACTGAACCACAACAACAGTGAATCTTTGTGACGAGAGTGAGTAGTATCTCATATGTCTAAAAGAAAGGAAGGACTATAGAAAGAGCAACCCAGGGGGCACCGAAGCCAAACAGAAGAAGGTGGCCAGAGTGGGGAGGGAGAGGGAAGAAGAGAGGCAAAGCATCCGTTGCCTATTTAGTAGGGAAAAAGTCTGACCAAGAGGATGAGAACCATATCATAGGAAGACCACTAGCCTGGAGAAGAGAAAACTTAAGGAGAATGTGATAGCTTTCTTCAAGTTTTTAAAGGGCTTTCATATGGAAAAGGAATTAAATGTCCTAAAACTGATAATATCTAGTAGGTATAAAGCACTTAAAAAAAAAAAGACAAAGGGGCATGGAGGTGGCACAGTGAATAGAGCACCAGCCCTGAATTCAGAATGACCTGAGTTCAAATCTGGTCTCAGACACTTAACACTTCCTGGCTGTGTGATGCTGGGCAAGTCACTTAATCTCAATTGCCTCAGGGGAAAAAAAAAAGACAAACTATGTCTTTTATTTCATCCACAATCCTGGAAGGTAGGTGCTGTTGTTATACCTTTTCATAAAAGAGAAATTGAGAAGTTTAATTGACTTGCTTAGGGCCACACAGCTGGGAAATGTCTGAGGCATCAAAACTTGAATTCAGGTCTTCCTGCCTGCTTCTCTCTCTATAATGTCCCCTCTATGTTTATCTCGATAACTAAAAGAACAGAAAACTCCTGGAGGGGAGGAGCTATTCTTGTTTTTGTCTATGTATTAACAGGGTTTAGCACAGAGACTTTTACATGGTAAGTGCTTCAGTTGTTGAATTGGCAGCAGTCATTTCACAGGTGTGTTATATATATATATATATATATATATATATATATATATATATATATATATATATATATATATATATACATGGATATATATATATGTGTGTGTATAATATATATAAAATACATTTAAAGTAATTTTGTGGGGGAGGAGTGCCAGTAATTGGAAGGGATTAGGAAATGTCTCATAGGATATGGCACTTGAACTGAACATTGGAGAAAATTAGGAATTGTAAGAGAGTAAGAAAGGAGTGCTTTGTAGGACAAACTATGGAAAGGTATCAGGTGGAAGATGGAATGTCATGTGTGAGGAACAATAAGAAAGTCGATTTGGTTGAGTTATCAAACACATAGGGCAAACACACAGGTGGTGCATTGGATAGAGCACCATGCCTGGAGCCAGAAAGATTCGTCTTTCCCAGTTCAAATTTGGCCAGATACTTACTAGCTGTATGACCTTGAGCAAGTCACTTAAGCCTGTTAAGTAAACCTTGGTTTCCTCATCTATAAAATAAGCTGGAGAAGGAAAAGCAAAACCACTCCAATATTTATACTAAGAAACACCGCCCCCCTTCCAAAAAAAGAAAACACCAAATGGGATCACAGAGTCAGATATAACTGAAAATCAAACAATTAAAGGATAATAATGGGTAACAATTTTGAAAAGGTAAGTTGGAGTCTAGTTGTGAAGAGTTTAAAATGTCAAATGGAAAAATTTAAATTTCTTCTTTGGGATAATAAGAAGCCACCGAAGTTTATGGAATCACAGGAATAATAAGGGTAAATATATATAACATATTTGTACATAGTTATCTATAAATTGTCTCCTCATGATATTAGGAGTTCCTGGAAAGCAGGAACTGTTTTATTTTCTTTGTAATCCCCAGTACTTAGCAGAATGCCTGGCATATATTAGGTATTCAATACATTGACTAACTGAGAAATGAGCAGAAGTTGCAAAGAAGCAGATCTTCCTCAATGTAAAGACACATTTTCCAATAATTAAAGCTGTTCTAACATGGGATAGGTTGGTTCCTTTGGGACATATTAACTTTCCAATCATAGGAGGTCTTCAGGTAAAGACTAGAAAACCATTTGTGGGATATATTATGTACCTACTGGTACAAGTATGGGAGTAACCTCTGAGGAATTGTCTATCTAGCTTTAATTTGCTGTGGTTCAATACTCTTAAGATCTCTGGGATAAATAGAATAACTGGAATCACACTCTAGCTCCATGTTATGATACCAGGGGCCTCAACTTTTGTGAGTTACATGTGACCACTAATATCTGGTCTGAGAAAAGAACATGAAAATAAATGTGTGTGTTATACTTCTGAGAGGTAGCTTGGGAGCAAGAGTCTTGCTCTAGAGTGAGAAAACATTCCAGCTTCAAATTCTATGAGCCTAAGGCCTTGGTATCTCATCTTTCTGAAACTTACTTTTTTCATTTGTAAAATGATATTAATGCTTTCAGGATTATTGAAAAGAAAATGCCATAGAAATTTTTGTTTATTATTTACCATCTATCTTTCTATTCCTGAGACTAATAATTTCCCTAACAAAGAATGGTTTCCTTGGTGGAGGGTTTTTTTTTAATGACATTTACTGATTGAGGTTTTGCAAAATAAATTTATTGTAGAAATTCTTTGTATTGTTAAACTTTTCAAATTGATGAATATACACAGAAGGAACAAGAAAAGGAGAAAAGAGTGACAGAGACAGAGAGACACTTATTATTTGCTTGCATTTTGTTTTCTCTTTCAATATTTCTTTTCCTTCCTTCTTGATCTGATTTTTTTTTTTGCGCATCAAGATAACTGTATAAATATGTATACATATATTGGATTTAACATTTATTTCAACATATTTAACATATATTGAACTATCTGCCAGCTAGGGGAGTGGGTGTGGGGAAGGAGGAGAAAATTTGGAACAAAAGTTTTTGCAAGGGTCAGTGTTGGAAAAATTACCCATATATATGCTTTGTAAATAAAAATAAATAAATATAAAACAACAACAACAAAAGAGAGAGAGACAAATACAGACAGAGATGGAGACAGAGACAGAGAGAAGAAAAGGGTGAGAGACAAAAAGGGAGAGACACACAGAGATTGAGGAAGACAGGTGGAAGGAGGAGGAAGAAGGAGAAAAAGGAAGGGGAAGAGGATTAGGGGGCATAACTCCTAATAATGATTTTAAATGTTCAGTGAAAGCATAGATTGAAGGCCCACAATCACTTGGATCTTTGTATCTCAGCCAATCCCAGCCACCATCCTAGATATACTGACTATTATTTGTCTGAGTGTGGGCAGAAAAATTAACTTCCCTGATCCTCAGTTTCTTCATTTGTAAGATAAGATAGATGGCCCTTGAACCCATTTCTGGCCCTAAATCTATTGTCCTGGTTACTCTGATGATGTTAGGAGAGAAGACGGCATCTAAAGGAAGGTTCTGATATGGTTACATTAAAATATTGGAATCCCTGGAATCCCCAGGAATATTGTGGGGATAAAACACCCAATTTGAGAGTGGAGCAGGGAAGTGTCAGGGAGGTCATAATAGCATGTCAAAGGATATTTGTATTTTATAAATTATAACAGAACTTAACTGTTCCCATGTATTAAAGTTCTAATTAGATCCAGAAGCTCTCACTTAAGTAAACCATTAGATTCAAGAGTGCTAAATAGAAGACTCGTTCATAGATTTACTAATTGTTCATCCTTCCCTTCTATGTTTCAGTCACAAAGGGCTACTCTTCTTTCCCTCTTCTGTCTTCCTCCCTTCTTTGGTAGCACATTCCTCCTGTGTGTTCTCTCATCTTTGTCTGGGGAAGTCCTGTCTTTCAAGGTCTAGCTCAGACTGCCTTCTGCATAAAATCTTCAGGGACCCTAAGCTTCAGCCCAATGAAAGTAATCTTTCCCATCTTAGATACAACACTCTGCCTAGATGGCATTTTTTTTTTTTTACATTCATCACACTCTCCTTTATGTCATGGTTATTTATATACACAAATAATACATACATAAATAATATATAACCTTCCCATCCCCATTAGATAAGCTCTTTGAGAACAGAACTCATATCTTATCCACCTTTAGTGTCTAACACAGCACCTTATATCTAGTAAGTACTTAATAAATGTTTGTCAAATTGTGTGTAGAATCCACCGCAGAAGAGGTGTTAAATGAAAGCACTCTTGGGAGAAGCCAAAATCTGAGAGAATATGGAGGTTTTATTTCTCCAAAAGCAGCATTTGTCTTTATTTATTGTTTGAACTTGCCAGACAACTCCTACAGAAGATGATTGTTTTCTTCTAGGATCTATTCCTGAAACTCAGGTAGCTGCTACTAGGTCAATCCTGGTGCCCTGAATTATAGTAACAGAGCCAAGTGATTAGGTGTTTGACTGGCATGGCTCAGTGCAGCTCAGATAATTTGGCATGAAATTCAACTAATTATGCTTTTTCCAGAAAAAAAGATGACTATTAATATAATAATAATAGAGTACTTTATGGTTGCAAAGGGTTTTTATATCCATTCTTTCATTTGGTCCTCACAACAGATCTGTGAAGTAGATAATTTTATCCTCATTTTTACAGATGAGGAAACAGAAGTTGAAAGAGATAAAGTCACAGAGTTAGATATCAGGAATCAAGACTTCAATCCAGATCTTCAAAGCCCAATATTATATGTTTATTTAAATATTTTAAAAGATGTGATTTAAAACGTCTAAGTACATAGTAAGAACCTTTCTCACTAAACTTCAAATGTGATTAATTGTAGCTTAAACTAACTCCAGTTTTGACTATCACTTGCTGGTGCTAAGTTCCTTGAGCCTTATTTCCAGATTCTAAAGCCCTGATATATTACTTGTTACTTCAAAACTTTCCGCTGCTCCTAAAAAGTGACAGTCATTTGATGCCTCAGACGTCTTACCATGCTGCTCACATAGTGCTCAACTCCAACCACCTAGAGTCTCAGTAGTTAACAGAATACTGCTATCTGTGCCACAATGTAGCTGCTTCCTATGGTGGCTCTTTCTCTTTTTTCTTTCACAGCCAGAAGAAAAAGCAGACAAAATTTGTCCTATATAATTCCTAAGGTTTGCATAAATCCTATGACTACCTCAACCCAGTCAGGATAAGGTCTTGTTTGTTAGTCATCCTTTACTCATTCTATTCACTAACCAATTCCTTTTGAAGTCTTCAGTTTGGATAGAAACTATTTTGCACAGAAAAATTATGCTGTAATTAATCTAGTAATTCCTGGCTTCTAACAATCCTCTTAAAGAAGCTATATATTTTTGCCCACCATGCTTCCTCTTCACCAATACATCTCATCCTAGGGATTGCCCAAGACTCTTGGGACAAACTGTTTTCTGCTTACTTCTTTTGTTTCTCTGCATCTACTGAATTTTCCAAAATTCCTAGTTGCATATGACCATATCTAATTTTTAATGTCTTCCCTAGAGAGGTACAAAGTGCCTCAGTTCAGAGACTCTTCTTTTTGTATGAATGTCCACTAGAAGGACATTTAAAAAGGAAAGGTACCCATACCTGAGCAGTTAGGTGACATTGTGGATGACTTACTGAGCTTGGAGTCAAGAAGACTCATTTTCCTGAGTTCAAATCTGACCCCAGATACTTACTAGTTGTGCAACCCTGCGCAAGTCACTTAACCCTATTTTGTTTTGTTTTTCTTAGTTTCCTTGTCTGTAAAATGAGCTGGAGAAGGAAATGGCAAACCACTCTGGTATCATTGCCAAGAAAACCCCAAATGGGGTTTCATAACTGAAATGACTGAACAACAGCAAAATCATCATACCCATTTCAGATCACACATATGAGAACACAATTATAGGATTCTAGGGAGGGATGCATATCCTGAGGGAACAGCAGAGTAGAAGTTCTTAACCTGTTTTATACCATAGACTTCAAAGCAGTTTGGTGAAACCTCTGGACCCTTTCTCACTCTAATGTCTTTTAAATGCATAAAGCAAAATATATAGGATTACAAAAGAAGCCAATTCTATTAAAATAGTGATCAAAATATTTTCTGAAAACAGACACCAGGTTAAAAACCCCTTGCCTCAGAGACTGAAGATATCATCACAGTGGGAGAAAGCTACAGTCTGGCATCCTAGGGAAGCCCCTGCTTAGGATGAAACTGTTTTGAGGATAAGAAAGTTCTATTTTTTGCTCTATCTCCTCCTCCCCTCCATCCCTACCCCCCCCTCCTTTCCTGGGTGTGCAGATCTCTACTCCAGACAGATACTCCCCCTCCACTCTTCTCCCCTCCTTTCCTCTCCCCTCTTGTCTTCTCTTCTCCCTTCCGGCTTTGCCCCAGCTTTCTCTTCATTTTCTAGCCCTGTCGCAGCCTCCACATGCTGCAGCTGCTTGAGGCTGCTGTGTTACAGGCTGTTTGAGATGCTGGGGAAGCAACATGCTCATAGAGCAGCCGATTTTCCCCCCAAGCCCTGTAATCAGTCTGTCAACTGAGGGATGAGCACTTTGTCAAACCCCCACAAGGAAGAATGCAGGCCTGTGTGGATTGGGGAGAAGTACCTGAAACGGGGCCAGGATTCAGACTATTTTTGAGGGGTCCGTGTGTGCCTGCACATATGTATATGCATCTTTTTCTGAGAGAGTTATGCTTTTAAATGTATATATAATGCCTAAGGATGTAACTACATGATGATGAATATACCTATAATGGTATTAAGGGCATATGAAGGCAGAGATTCCCAAACTAGGGTACCTGAACCCTCAGGGGAATATGAGAAAGTTATCAAGGAGGCACAAGAAATGTTTTAGTAAATGGCTATATTATCTTATTGAAATATCTCAAAAGATCTGAAGTTATTTCCTTTTTTTTTTTTTTTTTTTTTTTTTTCCCCTTTTTCTGAGGCTAGGATTAAGTGACTTGCCCAGGGTCACACAGCTAGGAAGTGTTAAGTGTCTGAGATCAGATTTGAACTTGGGTCCTCCTGAATTCAGGGTTAGTGCTCTATCCACTGCGCCACCTAGCTGCCTCATCTGAAGCTATTTCCAATCAATGATGTTAAAAATTTTCAGTGTGCCTGGTGAAAACATTAATCTGTTTATTTCTTATGGGCATATGGATGGTGAAAAGTACAATTTTAAAATTTAATGGGAAGTTTGAGAAAATTTGCTTAAAAGTCAAGGACCTGAAAAAATTGGCAGCCCTTCATATACTAGATGGATAGGTATGAATATGTTTATATATATGTGTGTATATATATATATATATATATATATATATATATATACACATATGATTTTTATGTGAATATCTAAATGTTTGTATTTGCATGTATGTTCATAAGTAAAGAGGGTAGATGTGAATGGATAGGTATGTGTATAGATGAGAGAGCAGATGATCCCTGTGTATGGAAGGACAGATGGAGATAAGTGGATGTGAGAATGTGTTTTTCTTTCTTTCTCTTTCTTTCTTTCTTTCTTTCTTTCTTTCTTTCTTTCTTTCTTTCTTTCTTTCTTTCTTTCTTTTTCTTCCTTTCTCTTTCTCTCTATGTTCCTCTCATAAATGTGTATATATACTCCATTTATATATACATGCACATGTGTGCGTGTTCTTTCCTTTTATCTAAAGGTTTATTTGGAAACAGCTATAGAAATAGAGTCAGGAAACTTAGATTTCAATCCCTCCACTGACGACATTTGTTGGTTATGTGATTCTGGATAAGTCTATCTTTCAAAGCCTAGTTTTCTTCATTTGTAAAAATGAGTTTGATTATAACCCTCAGAGGGCTGCTTGGAGGAAAGTACTTAGAAGTTTAATTATAAAAGGTGGCTTGACAATATATAGGAATATATCAAATCTGGATGATCCTAGTTCCTGCACCTCAGTGACATTGGTCTAAGGAAGGTAAGTAGGAAAGGTACATAGATTTTGTTCTTTGTAACAAGGCCCAGGATCAGCTCAACACTAGTAGGGCTTCCCAGGCTTTCCCCCGGGATTAAGTATGATTTGTTGAAAGAAGCTGCACATGGAATCAGAGGACCTGGGTTCACATTCTACCTCTGCCACTTATTATCTGTATGATCTTGGACAAAATACTCAATTTCTCTGGGACCCTCATTTTCCTTATTTGTAGAATTAGGGGATTGACCCAGATCACCTTTGTAAGGCTCTTTCCTATCTTGCTATTCACCTCTGCCTCTGAGAATCCCTCTCTTCCCCCAGAAAGGGCTTAATACCAGCCATCCCCTACATAAGGCATTTCCTGATACCCACCATTGCCAGTGCTTTCCTCACCCAGCTAATACTTCACATTTTTTTGTGTATTTTTAATATTTACGTAGCCCTTTACATTGTTCATCCCTCTAGACTGTGAATTCTTTGAAAACAGGAATGGTTTTGTGTTGGTCCTTGTTTTCTCAGCATCCAGCACAATGCCTGGCAAATAACAGGCACCTGATAAATTGCTTGTTTCCTTGTATTGAACTGAGAATTTTGTGTTTTCCCAAGAAAGACAATTAGGAAAGAAAGGGGAAAAGGAATAAGTATTAAGTACCTACTATGTGCCAAGCACTATACTAAATGTTTTAAAATATTCTCTTAAGATTGGATGTGGGCATTATTATTATCTCCATTTTATAATTAAGGAAACTGAGGCAAATACCTTTATAGGTTGAATTTGAATTCAGGTTTTCCAGACTCCAGGTCAAGTCCAACTCTAAAAATACAGTCCTAAAACCGGGGCAAGGGAAGGAGTATTTAGCTTGCCCTAAACCTGTTGGCCCTTCTGCGACCATTGCAATCTGTGCACCAGGCAGGCTATGATCAGAGACCTGTGTTAGAAGTACATCAATTCATTTAATCCAGTAGGAAGAACACTCCTCTCAGAGTCCTGGTTTCTAATCCTGGCTCTGTATAACCTTACACTAATCATTTTGCCACTTGGGAGATTCTGTTTTCTCATCAGTTATAATAATTTACATTCTATACCACTTACTTTATTTAATTTTATTTTTTTAGTGAGGCAATTGGGGTACAGTGACTTACTCAGGGTTACACAACTAGGAAGTATTAAGTGTGTGAGGTGGTTTTGAATTCAGATCTTTCTGACTTCAGGGTTAGTGCTATATCTGCTGGGTCATCTAGCTGCCCCTGTATACCACTTTAAAGATTACAAAGCATTTTCTTCTGAGTTAAGTAGTACAAGGAATATTAGTCCAGGCAAGAAATAATAGAGCCTGAATTAGGGCATCTACATTGTAAGTGAAGAGATGTTACTGACAGTAGGTAGAGAATACCTGTTGTTCGGCTATCTCAATCGTGTCTCTCTTCTTGACCCTGTTTGGGGTTTTCTTGGCAAAGACACGGATTGGGCTTAGAATTTCCTTCTTCAGCTCATTTTATAGATGAGGAAACTAAGTCAAACAGGGTAAAGTAACTTGCCCAGAGTCATCTAGTTAGTATCTGAAGCTGGATTTGAACTCTTGAACACATGTCTTCTTAACTCCAGGCTTAGCACACTGTCCACTGTGCTGCCTTGCTGCCCATTACTTTGAATGGATAATGCACTATGCATTTCTTTTTCTCTCTGGATTGCAATCCAGAGACCATCACTTGTTCTGACTCTGATAGCCTACTTTGCCTCTACCCCTTCTCTGTGTCCAACCCCTCCCTACCTTTCAAATAAGGGAGAAGAGTGGACTTGAGTTGCCATGAATAATATACATCCAGTATCACCCACTCCTAGATAATTGAGAGTTGAGTGTGTAGATGATTTGTGTTCTGTTGGCACTCTGCCTATTTTATGAAAGGCGTTAATAGTCCTTGTCTAAGGCCTTTGGGGTCATTCCAAACCATTAGAACCTGAGCTGAAATAGAACAAACCACTCCCTGTCCATGTGGGGATTCTTCTGTTGCCTTCTCTCCAAACTTCAAAGCTATCCAAGGGAGAATGTCCCCAAAGCACCATCAAATAGGCTCATTGCTCTGGTTTTTTCTTTAGCTTGCAGCAAATCAGACACCTCTCTACTTTCATTACCCTTATCCCACTTTCAGGTGGAATTGACATTTCTATCGGCTTGGGGTAGCCTGTGATGTGGGTAGAACTGATCTGCTTTAGAGAAAGTAAAGACGGAGCAGGGAGAAACCAGTGGAATTTATATGGAACTTGGTTCTGAGGAGAGTAGGTTGTGGCTGGGATAGGGGTGGAGTGGAGGAGGGGAAGGTGTATCAGGAGTTTTCTGCTGACACTTTCCCTCTGTTCTCTCAATTCCTCCAAGGGCAGTCACCCACCACTTAGCAATCAAAGAGTTAAGCTTGTTGCCCAGATATCACTAGTTTTCTTTAATAAATCCAGAAGTAGCATAGTGTAATGACAAAGGAGATAGAAATCAGTAGCCCTGGGTTCTAGCCCAGGTTCTTTCATTAATTGGCAATATGACCTTGTGCAAAAGACTTCTCTTTTTCCAAGCTTCAGCTTTGTCTGGAAAATAATGGGGCTGTAGTGGAGAATCTTTAATATCTCTTCCAGCTCAAATATTTTAGGATTCTTTGACTTGTCTAAATTAAGTTAATTAATGAAAATCTCCAACTTTTCTCCTTTATTCTTTTCGTATTTTTTTTCCTTTCAGAATTCTTCCCCTCCTCCCCACTTTCCAAGCCAATGAGATTCCCAGAGTGTCAGAACTGAGAGAATGGAGAATCACCTAGGCCAGCCCTTTCTCATTTTATTGAGGAAGAAATTGAGGCTCTGAAAATAGAACTGAATTGCCTCCCCCCACCCCTGGTTTATAGGATCATATCTTTAGAGATTTAAGGGATCTTAGAAGGCACTTAAGTGGCTCAGTAAGTTAAGAGCACTAGGGTCTGGAATCAGGAAGACCTGAGTTCAAATCCAATTTCAGATACTTACTGTGTTACCCTGGACAAGTTACTTAATCCTATTTGCCTCAGTTTTGCCCTCTGTAAAACTAGCTGTAAAAGAAAATGGCAAATCATTCCAGTATCTCTCCCAAGAAAACCCCAATGGGTCAACAACAAAAGAAGTCATCTCATCCAATCCCTTCATTTTACAAATGGGAAAACTAAGACTCAGAAAGATTAAATGGTTTGCCCAATGTGGATTTGGACACAAATTTGAAGACAGGTCTCTTAACTTCTAATCCAACACTCTTTCCATTTCCCTCCTAGTTGTTTGTTACTTTTTAAAAATTTGAACAAATTAATCTGAAAATAGGGTGTATATATATATATATACACATATACATATATATATATATACACACATACACATATATATATGTATATATATGTGTATGTGTGTATATATATATATGTGTGTGTATATACACACACACACACATATGTATGTATGTATGTATTTTAGTCAGACAACTATAATCTTCAGACACCAGGCCTCTAACATCTTCTATCCCCCTCCCCATTCACTTTACAAGATTAGAGAAAAAAGCTATCCGATCTGGGTAACAGAGGAATAAAGTTAATTAGAGAACTGGAATCCTCCTTTATTTGGTACCAATATATGTTTCAAATGCAGATCAAATGAAAGTGGTCCTCAAGCTAAAGTACTCATATACATAGTAGTTAGCCAGCAATGCTTTCAACCAGTTTCTTTCCATTTTTCTCAAAGGAATAATAACCATTTAGAATGTAAGCTCCTACAAGGCAAGGACTATTGCATTTTTGTTTTTGTTGGCTAGTCCTTTTACACTGTAATTGGCACTTGGGAAGATAATCTTGTTGATTGACAGGTTGATTGATGAGCCAGCCTTTGAACCAAAGGCATTGTTCTTTGTGGGGACACCTATCCACCCCAGCAGGAGGCATCAGAGTGACACTTATGGAGTAAGAGTAAGAACTAATAATACCCGGGGACAGCTAAGTAGTGCAATTGAAGTCAGGAAGACTCTTCTTCATGAGTTCAAATTTGGACTCAGACACTTACTAGCTCTGTGACCCCGGACAAGTCGTTTAATACTGTTTGCCTCATTTACCTTATCTGTAAATGAGCTGGAGAAAGACATGGCAAACCATTCCAGTGTTTTTGCCAAGAAAACCCCAAATGGGGTCATGAAGAGTTGGATACAACTGAAAATGACTGAATAACAACAAATAATACCCTATACGTCTACTCTTCCAAGATATATGTATTTTGAATATTTAAAATATAAACAAAGCAATTCTATATTACAGTAATCAATGCTATTTTTCACTTGCTCTTGCTAAGCAGATTAGACAATAAAGGTAAAATTTCCTATATTCAGACCACATCTTCACTTTCTTTGTTACATGGGTAATAATAATAAAAATTGCTGGAAACCAGAGCTGTAACTAGGGTGGGTCATTGGGATTTTGCCCCAAGGTAGCAAATTTAGTGGGTGCTGAATTTAGTTCACAATGATAGCACATGATATTCTTTAGCAGCAAAGAAACAATGGAGCTCAGCAGCTAGTTAACAAGAATAATTAGTTAAAATAGGAAGCTAACAGATGTTGTGATAGATAAGTTCTTTCTCTCTTCCCTATTCTGCCCTCTTAAATTGAGGATACACTTAGGCTGCTTGCCATGAGTAAGATGTGTGATATTTGTTTCAAGAGTAAAAATCCTGATTATGACTTCCCTTTAAGTATTGAATGGGACAGCTTTTCTCAGGATGCTGTGAAATTTGAATGAGATAGTGGATAAAAAACACTTTGCAAACCTTTAAGCTCTATATAAATGTCAGTTGTTTATTATTACTATTATTATCATTATTAGCCTTCAGTCATCAGGCCTCTAGTCTGATGATGATTTCATTCTCTGAAACTTCTACTGCACTCCTGCTAAACTCAAGCAGTGTTCATGAAGCAAAATAAGAGCATGCTACTACATATTTAACATCCAGATTCTCCATACTAAAAAAGTATATAAACATACTTCTAAATTTTATTTACATGAATACTTTCTTAAGTCTAAACAATCAGCAAAGCAATATATCAAGTTCTGATTTGTAGCATTGCCAGTTTTTGAGATATAAATGCTCACAATGAAAATTTAAAGATTGTTTCTAGCACTTAGAACTGACTCCAACACCCCCCCATAGACTTTATTCCTATTTTTTCATCAGTCCACATTTATTTAGGATCTGCTGTAGTCATCATAAAAGAACTTCTGTGAGCTGATTAATGACAAAGCTAAAACTCAGTTAAGTCAATGGTCAGTATGCATTTATGAAGCACTTACTATGTACCAAGCATGAGTGTTAAGCACTCCTGATACAAAGGAATGCAAAGACAATCCCTATCCTTGGGGAGTTCATGTTTTAATGAAAGAGACAACACACAGACAATTATGTACCTTCAATATATATTGTGTTAAGTGGGAGATAATCTCAGAGGGAAGACACTGATAGGGGGATGAGGAGGAGAGAGGAGTAGGGACTGGGAAAAGCCTTTAGAAGAAAATGGAATTTGGGCTGGATTTTAAAGGAAGCCAGAGAATGCAGAAGGTGAAGATGAATAGGAATAACTTTTCAGGCATCTGGGAATAATCAATAAGCAATAAACAAATGTGCAGAGTTGGGAGATAAGTAGTACCTTTGAGGGAATAGCAAGGAAGATATAGAGGACTTAGAGAGTAAAGTGTTCATAAACTGGAAGGTTATGAAGAGGTCAGTTTAAAAAGAACTTTAAAAGCCAAGCCGAGGATGTTAAATTTGATCCTAGACGTAATAGGGAGCTATTGGAGTTTACTGAGTAAGAGAATCAGATCTGTATTTTAGGAAGATCACTTTGGCAGATGAACAGAGGATGAATGAGGCTCAAACCCATCACGATCTCATCAGAGCACAGGGGTTAGGGATTTACAGTATCAATACTACTGAAAGAAACAGGAAATATTTCTTTTTTTTTTTTATAAAACTTTTTAATTTTCAAAACATATGCATAGTTTTCAATATTCACCCTTGCAAAACTTATTGTTCTATTTTTTCTCCTTCCTTTCCCCCATTTCATTCCCTAGATAGCAAGTAACCCATTATATATATATATATATATATATATATATATATATATGCAAGTTTTCAATACATATTTCCACAATTATCATGCTGCACAAGAAAAATCAGATCAAAAAAAGGAAAAAATGAGAAAGAATTAAAATGCAAGCAAACAACAACAGCAAAAGTGAAAATACTATGCTCTGATCCACCCTCAGTCCCCACAGTCCTTTCTCTGGGTGCAGATGGCTCTCTCCATCACAAAACCATGAACTGGCCTGAATTACCTCGGAGTTGAAAAGAGTCATATCATTAGAATTGAGCTAGTATGATCTTCTTGTTGCTATGTACAATGATCTCTTAGCATCAGTTCATGCAAGTCTCTCTAGGCCTTTTTGAAATCATCCTGCTGATCATCTCTTATAGAACAATAATATTCCATAACATACCATAACTTATTCGATCATTCTCCAACTGATGGGCATCCATTCAGTTCCAGTTCCTTGCCACTACCAAAAAAATTCTTTTTCCCTTTTTTATGATCTCTTTGGAATACAGGCCCAGGAAATGTTTTACCCAGAATAATAAATCACTAATCAGAAATTTAGTAAATAGGAGATTATTTTATAGCAGAAGGGGCTTTCTCAGCACCCTTCAAATCACATCATCAAGTTGACTGCCTACTCTAACTACGTATAAAACCCATGCCCTCCATCCTGAATGGGCTTTTCTTTTTTTGGCAACCAATCAGCAAGCATTTACCAAATGCCTTCTATGTACCAGGCACTATGCTAGCTGCTGTTGTTATTTGTTCTTCATTCTCTCTCTTTATTTTCAATAATATTTTATTTTTACAATATTTTAATAATAAGTTGTTTTAATTTGCATTTTTCTAATCAATAGTGATTTAGAGCATTTTTTCATCTAACCATAAATGGCTTTAATTTCTTTATCTGAGAATTGTCTGTTCATATCCTTTGACCATTTATCAGTTGAGAGATTTGTCCTTCATTCTTGAAGAGGATCATGATACAAAAAGAAGACAGCTGACACTATTGGTGTATGCTGGTCATCATTATCTGGGACTTTAATCTACTCATCTTCATTGCCCAATTTAAACTTACGTTATCACTCAAAAAAACCACTTGTCACAGGCAGGACCAGAAAATTGGGGGAGGGCCAGAGAGGGCTGGCATTTAGCCCAAAACATTATATATAAATCCCATGGTGCTGGGAGAAAGGGAACCAAAGAAAATAGTAGAAACAGATCAGACTGTGAGCTCTGAAGTCTGCCAAGCAGAATCTTGGAGGACTGCCCAGAGCTTGACCCAGAGAGGTCCATGCACCAAGCAGAACATGGTCCCCAGGGAGTTGGTCCCCAGTGACTGCCACCACCCCCAACCATGGTGCCCATGACACTCAGTAAGGAGAGGTTATAAATCTTTGGATCCTAGCACTATGGCCCAACTCAGCTTTCTCTGGCCTTCTTCCTTTTCTATGCTCAAGGGTTGAAGGAGAAAAGAAGGGACTACAGAAGAGATTTGGGGAGCCATATGTACAGGGAGCTGAGAACAGAAAACAAAGAGGGCTCCTGAAAGCAGCTAACCAAATTCTGGGTTTTGCCTTAACAATAATCCTATTTTCTAATTCTAATTTCAATCCCTGTTCACCCTCTTCTACTTTGTTTTCCCAAAGGCTTCTGTGGTCTAATGGCCTACTCTCCTCTCTTTGGGACTTGACTCCCAGGCCTGCTCCTATGTAAGGTTAAGTGGGAATCTCTTGCCTTAAGTTTGGTATGCCAGATTCCTTTTTCCTCTAAACTATAGTTTCTGACCTTGGTCTATGAACTCGAGTTTATTTGGGTTTTATTTTAAAATGTTGATAACTGTATCTCAATATAAATGATTTCCTTGGTAAGCTCATATCTTTAAAAAGACAAGACAGATCGAAATCACCTGCTTTAGATCTGTGGTTCCCATTTCATGTTTTCAGGACTCCTGAAGAGGTTCCTAGTGAGTGTCTAAGGGATTTATCTAAAAATTCTTTAATGGTGCCTTAAGCAGGAAATAATTGTAAAAGAATTTTGGGTAGTATAATAACCTGGGGGGGTTAGCACTTATGAGCAGTATATTAACTCTCCGAACTTTGGGGATTCACAACACATTTTTTAATGTAAAGAGATTTGCAGAACAACAAATTATTGGGAACCACTGGTCTACAGAAATAACAGAGAAGGATCAGGAAGAGACATAAATGGGGTATTCCTGACTCCAGTTTAGGACTTTATAATAGCAAAAACAATATCAGTGGGATATGATATTAATAGTGCATAAATTATATTATTAATATGTAATAACAGTTTGTATTATTATAATAATTTCATTTTTGAGTTACTGTGTTTCCCTTCTCCATATCTGTGAGACACTTCAATTCCCTTCATTTCAATATTAAATGTTCTCTCATTTGAGTATAACTGTGGTCCTGTGAGGTGAACAAGGCAAAGGCTAGAGGATCCTAGAGAAGGGACCTTCAAATATCATCCAGTACAATCCTCTTTTGACAGAGGAGGAAATCTAAGCCTAGAGGTCATATAGGTAGTGAAGTGAAAAGGAACAAGCCTTTAATTAATGCTTGTTCTAAACCTACTATGTTTTGGGCATTATGCTAAGCACTTTAGAAAGATTATCTTATTTTATCTTTACAACAACACTCAGGTTGTAAGTGTTATTATTATCCACCTTTTTTACAAGTAAGGAAACTGAAACAGGCAGGGATTGAATGACTTGCCTAGAGTCACAGAGCTAATAAATACCTGAAGCCAGATTTTAACCTACATCTTCTTGACTCCAAGCTCACTGTGTTAATAGTTAGACTTTGTCTAAGGTCATATGGCAAATGAGTAGCCAAACTAATTGACAGTATTGCTGGGTCAAAGAGTATGCACAGCTTTATAATTCTCTAGACTATAAATTGTCTCAGAATGGTTGCACCAATTCTCAGCTTCACCAATAATGTATTAATGTCCCTATTTTTCCATAGCACCTCCAGCATCTATAGTTTTTCTTTTCTGATGGGTACAAGATGATTGATATTTCTCTAATTTTTAGTGTTTTAGAACATTTTCATTATGACTATTGATAACTTTGATTTCCCCTTCTGAAAACTGCCTATTCATATCCTTTGACCATTTATTAGTTGGGCAATAGCTCTTCTTTTGAAAAATATGGTTCACCTCTCTATATAGTTGAAGGGATAGTAAATAGCTCTCTATCAGAGAGATTTGCTATAATACCCCCTCCCATTTCCTGCTTTCTTTCTAATTTTGGTTACATTGATTTTATTTATGCCAAAACTCTTAAATTCAATGTAGTTAAAATTAAATATCTCCTCTTTTGGTCATGCACTCTTCTCTTATCCATAGATCTGACTAGTAATTTTTTCCATGTTTCCCTAATTTGCTTATGATGTCATCCTTTATATCTAAATCATGTACCTGCTTTAAGCTTAATGTAGTATATGATGTGAGACATTGATCTATGCCTAGTTTTGCCAGACTATTTCCCCATTTTCCCAGAGGTTTTTGTCAAATAGTGATTGCTTGCCCCTGTTACTGGAATCTTCATATTTAACAAATACTAGGTCACTGTGGCCATTTATTTCTGTAATAGTATATATAATCTATTCCACTGACCAATCACTTTGCTTTATTTTTAACTCAGTACCAGATTGTTTTTAATAATTACTACTTTATAGTATACTAGGGAAGCACTTAGGTGGTATAATGCATAGAGGGCCAGATCTGGAGTCTGGAAGACCTTGAGGTCAAATCTTACTAGCTGTATCATCCTGGGAAAATCAGTAAACTCTGGTTGCCTGAGTTTCATCATCTGTGAAACGAGCTGGAGAAGGAAATGGCAAATCAATATCCTTGTCAAGAAAACTCCAAATGGAGTCATGAAGGGTCAGACACAACTGAACAACAACAAAGCACTATATAAATGTTAGTTATCTTCCTCTTCTTCTTCCTCCTCCTCCTCCTCTTCAACATCATTATCCTTGATCCTCATAACATACTAGGAGGTAGTTGCTATTATTATTCCCATTTTACAGCTGAGAAATTGAGCCTCAGAAAAGGTAAATTACTTGCATAGGATTATACAACTAGTAATTTTGAGGAAGATTTGAACTCTGATCCATCTGTTTCATTATCCAAGACTGTACTACCAACATGTAGGAGAGGTATATTTATGGTGGAAATGGGAATCTAGCACATACAGTGGTGAGCCAGAGCCAGTTCAAACGAGTCCAAAGAGTTCAATGGTTAAATTTTCAGTGTGAGCATTTACATCTCTGCAGTCAGTAAACACTACAATTCAGCACCTGATTTATTGTTGTATTGTTTGTTTAGACTTAAGAAAGTAATGGAAAAATTGTAGATTAAACTTTTTAAAATGTTAAGGTTTTTTGTTGATTTTTTTGGACAGCCAATTGTTATATATTTTTAGCATCTGGGGCTGGGAGAGTGTAACAACCCTGAAAGATGAACAATTAGTTCCGTAGCTTCAATTGATTTGAGGCAAGAACTGAAGAAAATTAAGAAAAAATTAAGGACTAAGGATGGTCTGAGTGACTTTGGACCCCACACTACCAGGGATGAATTTGATCATAGGATTTAGAGCTGCTAGGGACCAGGAAGGTCATCTACTACCCTCTCATGTTACACTTAGAGAAACTGAGGCCCTCAGAGGTTAAGTAGAGTGATTCAAAGTCACACAGATAATAAGGAACAGAACTGGTATTCTGAATCCAAAATCAGTGGTCTTCCTTCTGTCACGGCCCCCATGCCTTCCTCTGGGTGAGATAATCTTCCCAGAAATCCATAAGCTAATCTTATATGACAGATTCCAGGGGAACTTGGGTATGGTTGCTCCCTCCCCAGTAATTAAAAGGACAGGTCCCTGCCCCAGACTTCCCTTCTCTTCCTAATTCAAGACCTTCAGGAATGATGAGATCTGAGAGAAGATGTTGAGAAATAACTAGCCCATAAGTTGTTACCTTCTCCACCAAAAGGCAGCCCCACTCCAAAACCCAAGACAGAAGGAAGAACGTGAATTCTGTCCCCCAAAAAAGGTCCCTGAAGAATAACTCTTCAGGGTTAACATGACCTCTAAGGTTCTGTTTGGCTCTGAACTTTGTGGTTCTATGATCCCGTGATTATGCACATGGGAAGACAATGGTGCCATCCATCATTTTAATAGACTTTGCCTCTGTAGGGTTCTTGCCAATGATCAGTGCATTTTCCTTTCACTGTCTTGTGATATAATTCTCTCTGCTCTCTGTACACCTAGAATCACTGTACAGCTCTAGAGCCCTGTTGGAGCTCACCCTACAGTCTTCAATACTCCTGAATAGCCTTAAATGAAGATTATAGAAAGTCAAAGTTGGACCAGACCTTAGAACTAATTCAGTTCTGCTCCTCCTCCACCTTTTTAAAAACATTCATGAAACCAAGTCCCAGAGGAGCTAAATGACTTAACTTGTAGTCACTCTGGGCATTAGTGGTGGGGATGGGAGTCTAGGTCTGCTGATTCCTAGTGCAGACTTTTTTATGGTGTACCCCTTTGACTCATGAATCTAAGGGTAAGGGTAAAGGTAAAAGGTCATATTTTTGAGGCAGGGGTTTATAATATCACAGAACCCAGGAGTCCTGATTTTTCCCGTCCAGTGATTACTTTCCTGATGCTTTCACCCCAGTCTCATGAAGAAGAAAACCATGAAGAAGTCAGAAATTTCAAGAAATAGAAAGGAAGAAGGGAGGAAGGAAACAAGAATTTATAAGCATCTACTTTTTGCCAGTCACTGTGCTAACAAAGCACTTTACAAATATTATTTCATTTGATCCATACAATGACCCTGAGAGATTGGTGCTATTATTATTCCCATTTTATGGTTGAGGAAAAAGAGGCAGACAGAAGTTAAGTGACTTGACCAGCTAAGATGTGTCTGAGGGTAAATTTGAACTCAGGTCTTCCTAACTCCAGGCCCAGCTTTATTCAACCATTTAGCTGCCTAAGAAAATAAAGATAGAGGATACAGATAGGATACGGCAGCTAGACAGAATGAGGTCATCATGAGTAATGAGTAATAAATTGGTACCTCAAGGAATTGTAAGGCCCTGTTTTTATATACAAGTTATTTGTTTCTTCAACAGCCTGAGCCCTGGGATGAGGGCCTTATACCCATACTGTACAGGTACACATTTGAGACATGGGAGACACCGGTAGCCCAGCATGGCATGCCCTCATCAAAAAAAAAAAAAAAAAAAAAAAAAAAAAAAAAAAGGTACTGTGCTCTACGAGCAAAGCAGAATTGCAGCAACTCAAAAGAAACACAAGATACACAAATTTGGAGACATCTCCATTCCACATGCAAACGTGAACGATATGTGCTTGACTTGTGGCAGAGCATTCTCAGCTCTTATTGGTCTAATTAGCCACAGTCAGGCACACTGTATATTGACTCAACATTTTGGTCCTCTTCTCGAATAAAGAACAATAGCCAACCAATAAACAAAGCATTTTACACATATTATCTCATTTAATCCTCACCACAGTCTATGAGATAGATGTCATTATTCTCTTCATTTTACAGAGAAGGAAACTGATTTCCCCGTGCAAAGTCAATAAGGGCTATTTTCTTGGTCCAGGCTTTTATTTGCACCCATTTGGTTTCCTACAAAAGAATCCTAATAGGTCTTGTGCCTCCAATTCATCCTTCATCCTGCTTCCATAATTGCCTTCCTTATACCTAGATCTGGCCACTGGAATGAACATCAGAAAGAGCCTTAGGGCTTAAATAGATCAATTTCCTCATTTTACAAGGGAGGAGATTAAATTCTAGAGAAATGAAGGAGAATCCAAGGTTACACACATACACAGGTACATATATGTATAGACACATACAATCGTATTATCCACTACTCTAGGGGGATGCTCTGTCCACTATGCCACTAAAATCTGATAATACCTTAGAGGTCACTCCCTTCATTTTGATAAATAAACCAGCTGATCTAATCAATCAATCCATCCATAAATGTTTGTAATCTCCTATTATTTCCTGGCACTTAAAGACAAAAGTGAAGCTGCCCTCGGAGAACTTACGTTCCAACCACTGGTCACCCAGTTTATACTTAAAGATCTCCACTAATGGGAAAGCCACTTCTGTTTCCAAAGCAGCCTATTCCATTTTTGTATAACTCTAATTATGAGGAAGGGGCAATGGATAGAGTGCTAGGCCTGAAGTCAGGAAAAGTCTTCTTGAATTCAAATGTGGCCTTAGACATTAATTAGCTGTGTGATCCTGGGCAAGTCATTTAACTCTGCTTGCTTCACTTCCATCATTTGCAAAATGATCTGGAGAAGGAAATGGCAAACCATTCCAGTATCTTAGGTTAGAAAACCCCAATTAAGGTTACAAAGAATCAGGCACAATTGAAAAACAACTGACAAAAATTATGAGCAAGTTTTTCCTTATGTAGGGCCTATCCATCACTCCTAGTTTCATCCTTTGTATTCAAGCAGAATAAATCTAAACCTTCTTCGGATACTTCAGCATCTGAGGACCTCAGTTGAAATCTCAGCAGGGGAAAGGTTTGGACTAAATTCTTTCTAAAGTCTCATCCAATGTAGCTTCCCTTAGCCCCATGTCTTCTATTCTTTAGTTTAACATCTTCTACTCCTTCAAAAAATCATTGTATAATGTGATTTTGAATCTTCCTTGTCCTCTCACAGACTACGATAGTCAAACCTGAAATGTAATTCCGAAACTTAACAAGGTGCTCATCTGACTAAACAGAAAAGCTGCGCCTTTGCCTCAGATATTCCATCTCCTCTGGACTTGAGTAATTATTAGGCATTATTTCCTCATCTCTCTCCACATTCAGCGAAGAGTCAACAGGCCCGCCCTGGTTCCTGTCTTCATTCTGCTCATCAACTCACTTGCTTGACAAGTCCTGTCATTTAGAATTTTCTGGGCATGGAGTGGACCAGCTGGTAGGGATGCACTCAGCAAGACCAGCCCACCGTTTCCAGACAGTACCACCCAGTGTCATCCACTTGCTACCACCTAAGGGACTTTTGAGTGACAACTTCCCAGCCTCTTTCCAACTCATACTGGCAGGGAAAAAGAGGGACTCCAGGTGTTGGGGTGTAAATGGCGGACAGCAGGGCAAAGAGCTTTGGTTTTCCACCTTCTCCCTCCCCTTATCAAATAGCATGGAGACACAGTTCCCACTCCCTGTGTGCTCTCATCTCCTAGTGGTGGGAGGTAGTCCTTTCCCCTGAGATTGTGGAAGACTGGCTTATAACTGGTTTCAGCTCATCCTCTTCACTACTACCACCTCCATACCATTAATAATTGTAATCCATTTTCATAGAGCTTCACAATTTACAAAGTACATCCTTCCTCCACTCCTCCCCGATAGCTCTGTGTTATAGCTAGTATGAATATTTTTTACTGGGTCTGAAATTAAGAGTCCTGGTCTCAAGTCTGTTTTTGCCATTTCTTAGCTATGTAGGATGTTGGCTACTGAGGGGTGGTGAGTTGTCCCCCTGGGCTGGAAGAAGGAGGAATGATAAAAGAGCTGGGTTAAAGGGTTGCTGGGTAATGTCTTATTACTGTCCTCCTTTTAGAGCTGAAAGCAGTTCCTTATTTTTTGTGTCATGTACCCCTTGGGCACACTACTGGTAAAACCTACGAGTCCCTTCTTTGCATAATGTTTCTTTAACTACATAAAATAAAATACATGGTTTACAAAGGAAGCCAACTACATGGAGATGCAGTTATCAAAATTCTTTAAAATACAAGCTCACAGGCATTAGATGAGGATCCTGGATTAAAGAGTTTCATTGGATTTTGTGTGCCTGTCAGTTTCAGTCCAACTGTGTTGGCCAGTTCCTGTGGGTGAGCTCTCCTCTCTTTATGTATTTTCTCCTTCAAAAGGGCCTGATCTAGGGAACTGGGTTCAAGGTACAGGCTGTGTGTGTGTGTGTGTGTGTGTGTGTGTGTGTGTGTACATATGCACGTGTGGGAGTTCATGCTTGGTTTCTTTCTTTCTTTCCTTCTTTCTTTCTTTTTTTTTTTTGTTTCTTTAATGAGAATTTTTTCTCTGACTGAAAAAAAGGCAGTGATAAGAAAGATGATTTGCATTGTGGCTGAGCATTTCAGCAGGTGCCTGGTACCTCAGAGCAAGTCATATCCTCGTGGGGGCTGGGTTATTGCTAAAGAGCAAGATAACCAGTAACTTTCCCCCAGAAGCCCAAGGACAAAACAAGGAGATTTAAAATTGATAAAGAATTTACTCCCATGATTGGGGATCAGAGGGGCCATCAATGTTACCATTTACCTTCCTAACAAAAATGGCATCTCTAAAGGCTTTATAGAGGGAATGCCTTGGACTGTTTCTCCAATATTTGGAGTATGCTATACTGAGTCGCCCATACTTTTTGATTAGTTTTCCCTCCAGACCTATGAAACACATTCAGGGGGCCTGGAAAAAGTGATTAGATTAGGACCCAAGCTATGGTTGGAATTTGAGGAGGGGATCAGCCTGTGGCCAGAATTAGGTCAATATATGATTGACTTGAGGGTAGTCTGTGGCCAATTAGCACCTTCCATCGGTGGCTAGGCTAGAGTTCTGTCTGGGCCTAGAGTTAGGGTTCAATCTATAACTTGGATTATGGCTTCATTCTGTGGTTGGGGATTGAGATCAGTCTAAGGCTGAAGTATTCTGTACCACCATCCACACCTAATGCCACTGCCCCTACCTCTTATTCAATCACTTGTCAAGCCTTGTTGTTTCTAGTTGCCAGTATCTTCATACCTGCATCAGATACCACCTCAATACTGATCTTATTTCTTTCTTGTCTTATTAGTGGAATAGCCTCCTAACTGATCTGCCTTTCACAAATTTTTCCTCCACAATGCTCTGTTTTTGTCACTTCTCTACTTAGAAAATTTCAGTGGTTCCCCCATTGCTTAATGAATAAAGTATAGATGTCTATGTCTATATCTATATCACTGGTATTCAATCTCCCCAACAATTTGACCTCAGCCTACTTGTCCAGTCTGATAAAACTCTCCTTCACACACTATGAAGCTAAACTGAGCTATACTCTTTATCTTCCATTCCCTTCTTTCCTTCATATGTCTTCACACTTTTGCTTATGCTTTTCTCCTATATGTAGAAGGAAACACCTGTCCCCCTCCTCCCGTATCCTGAAGCCCCTTTCTTTAGGATACTTTAATGTCCCTGGCCTTTGGAGTATTCGCCCCGTGTGGTCCTTAAACCTGTCACTTCTACATGGTGTTACTCATTCTTCAGGAGCCATTTCAGAACCCACCACTTCTCTTTGCCACATGATGTCTGAATATTTCAAGTTTGTTATAACATTTTGTTTGATTCTCTCATTTGTACTTAGCTCATCCATCCCTAGCATCTCTATTATTTTTGTACTTGTTCTCATTATATGAAATGAGTATGCTGGTAAGGGGAGGTAGGATGGAAAGGACACTAATAACTGGTGGAAATCACATATATCTGGAGCTGAAAGGGATGCTAGAAGCTAAATAGTCAAATACCCTCTTTTTACAGAGGAGGAAACTGAGTCACAGAGAGGTTACCTTGCCTAAGGTAATCAGGTTTTATTCCTACAAACATGCTCATATCTCACCTTCAAAAACCACTTATTTGATTCGTCCATATCCACTAGCTATATCCCACATCTCCCTTTGGTGGCTAAATTCCTTGAGGAAGTAATCAGTAATTGATGCCTCAACTGCCTTTCTTTTTTCCCCCTTCACTCTCTATAAACTAGCTTCAGACCTCATCATCAGCAAAAACTACTTTTTCCAAAATTCTCAATGGTTTCAATTGCCAAATTGAATGGTCTTTTCCCAACCTTCATGCTTCTTGACTACTTTGCAACTTTGACAGTACTGATTGCCTTCTTTTCCTTGATACCCTTTCCTCTCCAAGTTTCTGTAACATTACATTCTCCTGGCTCTCCTCCTGCTTGTGTGGTCATCCTTTCTCCTTCCTTGTTACTAGATCTTCTTCCAGGCCCTCTCTACTAACTGTGGATATCCCATAAGGCCCTTTCCTGGGCTCTCTTCTCTTCTTCCTTTTTACCATTTAATTTGATGATCTCATTGGCTCCCATGGATTCATTTATCACCTCTATGCTGATATTTCTCATATATCAAGCCCTAATGTATCCGCTGGCTTCCAGTCTCACATTTCCAGTTGCCTGTTAGATGTCCCAAGCTGGATGTACCATAGATATCTTAAATTAAACTAAATATGTCTAAAATTAAAATTATCTTTTCTCCAAATATTTTCTTTTCCTAATTTTCTCATTACTATTGAGACCCCACCTTCTTCCTAGTCACCCAGGCTTCAACATAGATGTCATCCTCAATTTATCACTTTCCCAATCTTTCCTTGACATCTAATCAATTGTCAATTTTCTCGGTTCTACCCTCACAACATGTCATAGATGACTCATTTCCTATTTTCACCAGCCTAATATGGTCCCTCATCACCTTATTCTCGGGCTATTGCAATAACCATCTGGCTGGTCTCCCCGACTCTAGTGTCTTTTCACTATGATCTATCCTCTTCTCATATCTCCAATTATCCTTCCTAGAGCTCAGTTCTGATCATATCTTTTCCCTACCTTCACATCCATTCAATAAAGTTTAGTTGCTTCTTATCACCCCCAGGATCATTTGTAAAGTTCTCTGTTTGGCATTCAATGCCCTTGATAACTCAGACCCCAGTCTTCTAACTGCTTACGGCCCATCACCTTCTCTTCAATACAGAAGTGACCTCCTGGCTGTTTCTTGCACAAAACATTCCATCTCCCAACTTTGCGCATTTTCACCTGTGGTCCTTTTTGTCTGGACTGTTCTCTCTTTTCATCTTTCTCTCTTAGCATCCCCAGCTTCCTTCAAGTCCCAGAAAAAATACTATCTCCTAAAAGAAGCTTTTTCTGATTGCCCTTAATGCTAGCATCTTTCTCTGCTGAGTATCTCCAATTTATCCTATTTATATCTTGTTCATGCATAGTTATTTGTATGTTACCTTTCCTAGATTGTAATCACTTTGAGAATAGGAGCTGTTTTGCTTTTCTTTATATCCCAGTGTTTAGTATAATGCCTGGAACAAAGTAGGTGTGTAATAAATGCTTACTGACTGACTGACTGACTTCTAAGGCAATGCTGTTTCCATTGTACCCTGTTACCTATAGATACATCTTTAGTAGAAGGTTCACATCCAACCATAACCAAAGGAAATGTAAGCAGAAAGAAGGACCAATCTCTTAATAAGCCCAGTGACTGAATTTTGGATCTGCTGCCGAGACTCATGGGCTATGTATGAGGGCTTGAAGGGACTTTTGAGCCTGAATCTGATGCCTTTATTTTGCAAAGAAGAAAGTTGCTGTCCAGTCATTTTTCATGCATGTTTGACTCTTGGTGACTGCATTTAGGGTTTTCTTGGAAAAGATATTGGAGTGGTTTCTCATTTTTTTTCCAGTTCATTTTGCAGATAAGGAAACTGAAGTAAATAGAGTTAAATGACTTTCCCAGAGTCACACACTTAGGAAGTATTTGAGGGCAGATTTGAATCCAGGTCCAACGTTCTATCCACTGTACTATCTAGCTGCCCATAATGAAGGAAATGGAGTCTAAATGGCAGTAGTTAAATTGGTCAAATCCAATTTTGACTCAAAATCTACTATTCTTTCTGGTAAATTATAGCCTTATTTTCATTAGATCTCTCTTGCCTTATCTGGGTTAGATCTAAGGTTCTAAGTGCCTAGAGACAGGGATGTTGCAGGGTTTCTGGGTGAGGGGCATGGAGATAGTCTATATAATTGTCTCCATGTAGAACTGGGTGACTGTTTCCTGAGTTACCTCTGTTAGTGAGGGAAGCTACTAAATGATAGTGTGACACCTTCCAAACTCTGGAGAGTTTCAGGGAAGAAATCTGTTGCCATACAACTAGTCTAATGGCAGGTAGAACCTGCTTCATGGTGAGGAGCATCCTGGTAGTGGAGAGTCTGGGAATGAGATGAAGTGCTGGAAGAAGGATGGTAGAGGCTGGGAAGCTCGAGGCAGCAGTCTCCTCCCTTTGGCTGGCATTGGCAGTGTTGGAATTTGGGATCAAGTTTTGACTCTGATGCTGACACAGTGCTGAATTTGGAATCAAGGCAGAAGAGTTAAAAAATCTTTCTTCTGCCATTCATTTGCTGTGTGACTTTGGACAAGTTAAAATCTCTTGATGGCCTCTAAATTCTTTTTGGGTTTCATCTCAACATAGAGTCCTATGAGCCTATAAATACAGTATGCATTAGGATTGAGGGCAGAGAAAGCTGTGGTCAGTTCTATTCTAGTGGTGTATATCTGAAGGGTGCCAAGTGGGCTTGCTTTAGCTTTATTTCCTGGAGCACTGCTCTCCAGAGTACTGGAATTTGTATCCAAACCAGCAAGCAGCTCAGTGGTTTATCTTGGTGGTTCTAGAAACTCTGCTGAAGTTTGCTTACAAGTGGGTTTCCTCTGGCTAGGGCCAGCAACCCACCTAGGCCAGATTGTTGTAGTCAGCTTCCTGTGGCATAAAGGCCTGCTGCTCACCAAATCTCACTATGAAGCTAACATTTTTTCATTAGAATTTCAATTTCTTTGTGGGGGGGATCTACATCAGAAACAGAAGAAGCTCTGAAGTCAGAGAGCCAGAAGGATAGGCATTGGGAAATTGGGGCTTCCACCGTTAGAAGGTAGGGCATTTCCTTTCCATAGATTTTTAAGTTTTACCTATTTGAATTTCTCTGGCCAAGAAAAGGTTTCAACATATATCCAAATGTGGATCTCCTATCTCCTAAAGAGGATTTTGGGTCTATACAAGCTCATGAGTAGGAGTCAATCAAACTGGAAAATTTCTGTTTCTTGGACCAGGGGATTCTTAATTTTTGTGTGTGTGATGGATCCTTTGGCAGGCAGGTGAAACTTATAGACCTCTTCTTAAAATAATGCCTTTAAATGCATAAAATAATATCTAAATAGAATGCAAAAGAGAGATTATATTAAAATTAAGATTAATTATTTTTCTTATCCAAGTTCAAAGACTTTGAAATATACCCATAGATTCCTGCTCAACTTTTAATTTTGCTTCTTTTTCTCTACTAAAGGAATAATCTTCAAACTGGAAAAAGGAGGGGGGAAAAGATTAGCCAAAATGGCTTATTAGGGAAATGAAACCAGAAATAATTAAAGATGTAGAAAGGGAGCACCTTAAACTGCCCTTGATCAGTTCAAAACCCTAGGCCCAAATGAGCTACATGCTAGGATGCTGAAAGGACCTGCAGGTGTAATTGCTGAGACACTGTCGGTGAACTTTGAAAGACTGTGGAGAAGGGCAATTGTCCCAATTTTCACAAAAAGAAAAGAGAATGGCATCAGCAAACTAGAGATCAGTGAGCCTGACTCCCATTCCTGGCAAAATTCTAGAATGTATTATTAAATGGATGATTAGTGAATGAAGATTTAGAAAGGCAGGCACCTGGATGGCTTCATCAGGAGCAGGCAAACTAAATTCATTTCCTTTTTTGACACGGTCACTTGACTAGTAGATCAGGGGAATGCTTGTAGATGTGGTTGATTTAGATTTTAGAAAAAGCATACATCACAATCTCTTGTAGGTATTCTTGTGGAAAAATCGGAGAGACGTGAGGTAAACAATAGTATGATTGGGTGGGTTCAGAACTAGTCAGATGGCTGGACCCCCAAAGTTGTTCTTAATAGTGTAGTGTCAGTTTGGAAAGAGGTCTTTAGAAGATTCACAGGGATTTGTGCTTTTGTTTTGTTGTTGTTGTTGTTTTATCAAAAACTCAGATAAAGGCCCAGATTGTGGCTTTATCACATTTGTAGATGACACACAATAAAGAGGAATGGGGCATAAGTCAGATGGCAGTCAGATTTCCCAAAGATCTGGCCAGATCTTTGCCAGGTGAAATTTAATGAGGAAAAATGTTATGCCGTATCTTGGGTTCAAAACATCAACTTTCTGCAATTACAGGATGGGGACTGTGGGTGAAGGCAGATGTGACCAGACAGCCTCCTTTTTTTCTTCTTCTTAAAAAATACTTTATTTAGTATTTTATTTTGTCTTAGTTACATGTAAAAACAATTTTAACATTCATTTTGCTTTTTTCTTTTTAATAGTATTTTATTTTTCCAAATACATGCAAAGATAATTTTCAGTATTCACCTTTGCAAAATCTTGTGTTCCAAATTTTTCTCCCTCCCCAAGACAGCAAGCAATCCAGTCTAAGTTAAACAAGCAGTGCTTCTAAACATTTTCATATTCATCATGCTGCAAAAGAAAAATCACATCAAAAGGGGAAAAACATGAGAAAGAAAAAAACCCAAGCAAACAACAGCAATAAAGAGATGAACATGCTATGCTTTGATCCACATTCAGTATCCATAGTTCTCTCTCACATTTTTCAGCACAAATCTATTGGAATTGTTTTTGAATCCCCTTATTTTTGAAAAGAGTCAAATTCAGGGGCAACTAGGTGGTGCAGTGGCTAGAGCACCAGCCCTGCATTCAAGAAGACCCGAGTTCAAATCTGGTCTCAGACACTTAACATTCCTAGCTGTGTGACCCTGGGCAAGTCACTTAACCCCAGCCTCAAAAAAAAAAAAAAAAAAAAAGCCAAATTCAGTTGATCTTCACATAATCTTGTTGGTATACAATGTTTTCTTAACATTGGTTTTTAAAACTGAGTTCCATATTCTCTCCTTTCCTCCTTCCCCATCCCCTTCATAGAGAATGCAAGAAATTAGATATAGGTTATACATGTTTTGCATGACATTCCCATAATAAGCTAGACAGTTCTTTTGAAAAAAGTGATAGTTTTAGTGGACTCAAGTATTCAACACAGTCCCTGGCACACAGTAGGCATTTAATAAATGTGTGTTAACTGAGTGACAACATTTATGTGATTGAGCAGTGTGATAAAAAAAACAATCGAATGCAATTGTAGGTTGCTAATAATAGTTAAGTGTTAATAGTGTTAAGGACTAAGGAGTTTGGGCCTAATGAATTCACATCTAAAATATATGTGTTCAGTACTAGATACCAGATTTTAAGGACTTTGATAAATCTGGGCATGCCCAGAGAAAGGCAGTCAGAAAGGCATTATGTTTGTGCCTTAAGAGAATCCGATTAAGGGACCAGGGATGTTTAGATTGTAAAACACCAAAATTAGGGAGGATTTGATAGTTCTTTGTGATATTTGAAGAGTTTGTCATATGAGTAAGGGATTAGACTTGTGTTTGCTGAAGGACAGAGCTAGGCACAATAGGGGGAGATTTTCAAAGCACCATGAAAACCTTTAGAGTTGGAGCAATCCAAAAAATGAGTTTTCCCTCACTGGAGGCCTTCAGGCAAAGGCTCATCAGGTTTTTGTTTTTTTGTTTTTTTGTTTTTTTTCTTCTGAGGCAATTGGAGTTAAGTGACTTGCCCAGGGTCACACAGCTAGATAGTATAAAGTGTCTGGGGTCAGATTTGACCTCAGGTCCTTCTGAGGTCAGGACTGGTGCTCTATCCACTGCACCACCTAGCTGCCCCTACTGATCAGATTTTATGTAGGAAGAATTCTTATTTAGGCACCGTTTGTTCTGAACAACCTCAGATAACCCATTTCAGAACTCTAAAATTCTATAATTCCATGTTTCTGAGATGCCTTTTAAGCTTCAAAATTATTTGTTCTAGGTTTCCTTTTCTGCTCTGCTGTTGTGTAGTCCAAGTGTTCTTCCAAATCTGACATTCTGTATTCTAATATTCCTTTCAAAATCTGACATTCTGGATCCAGACCTGACACTCTGGGTCCTAAGGTCCTATTCAGACCTGATATTTTGTGTTCTCAGGTCCTGTACAAACTTGACATTCTGGGATCTAAGGACCTGTCCAGACCTGACATTCTGTGTCCAAAAGTCCTGTCCAAATCTGGACATTCTGGGTTCTAATGTCCTGTCCAGATTTTATGGTCAATTTTCTATAACCTAAGCTTCTATAGAAGAAAGGTGGGAGCAGAGGGGCCTAGAGTTAAGAAGAAACTGAATTCAAATCTGGCCCTTAGTGATTTTTTGTTAAGTCATTTTAATCTCCATTTTGTCTCAGTTTTCCTCAATTCCCAAAAACAGGGGGTGATGATAAACAGCATTTTATCTGGTATTTTACACACATGTGTTTGTATCTAGGTTTATATTGTAACACATGTCAAATTTATGGGATTGCCTGTCATCAGGGGGAGGGGGGTGGAGCGAGGGGAGGGGGATAATTGGGAAAAAAATGAATACAAGTGATAATGTTATAAAAAATTACTCATGCATATATAATGTCAAAAAATTTTTATAAATAAATAAAATTTAAACAAACAAACAAAAAAAGATAATAGCATTTATCTCTCAAGGTTGTTGTGAGGATTAAATGACATTATGAAGCATATAGCACCGTGCCTGGCACAATAGTAGGCATTATCTAAATGGTAGTTATTATTATTATGAAGCTCTTTTTCCTGCTCAAAACATTCTACATTTTTTTTATTGTAAGGTCCCCTTTCAGTTTTTGATAGTATTATATGTTTTTGTAATTTTTTTCCATGTTTTATCATCTGAATTTCTATATTCTAAAGTCCCATTTCTGCTTCTGACATCCTATATATCATATCCCAAGGTTCCTTTAAGTTCTAGTGTTCCATGTTCTACATTGACTTCCAATCAAGCTCTTTCAGGGCAGGTTGCCTCATTTTTAAAGTTTTTGAATTCTTAGGCGCATTTAGGTGGCACAGTGGTTTAGAGTTTCCAGTAATGAAGTCAAGAAGACTTGTTTTTCCTGACTTCAAAATCTAGCCTCAGACACTAGATGTGTTGTGACTCTGGCCAAGTCACTTAACCCTGTTTGCCTCAGTTTCCTCATCTGTGAAATGAGCTGGAGAAGGAAATGGGCAAAATCACTCCAGTATCTTTTGCCAAGAAAAAATCCAAAATTGGGGGCCATGAAGAGTTGGCAATAATCGAAAACAACCCCAATAACAAAAAATACTTAGTGTCTATCACATTTTGCACATAGAAGGTGCTCAGGAAAATGCTAATTATTGAATTTGAACATTTTGTTTTCTACTACTTTCTAAGGTCCCAATTCCAGTAGTCTATGTTCTGAGGTCCCTTTCAGCTCTGACGCTGTGTATATATTCTGTGTTGCAAATATCATTACTGATGAGTGAATGTTGGTGTAGAGAATAGAATTTTGATTCTATGGAGGAAATGTTTATATTACCCTTCTTGTTCTTCCTAAATGGCTCTAAAGCTTAATGGGGGAGAGCCCTACTTTTTCAGCAATGCCTTATATTTTAGTGGCTCTAAGTATGCTATTAATGTTCAATAAAACCTAAATGTCTCATCAGTCTCTTAGAATTGAAAGAGACCATTTTATCCTCTTAGATAAAACTCATTGGCATTTTAGCATCCCTCAATGCTGCCCAAGGTTGAGTTGTATTTATTAATAAAAAAATTGAAGCAGAAACGTTATCTAATAAAATATGAATCGAGGGAAATATTTTAGGGAAAATAGAAACATAAAGCCAGGCCTTCCTCAGTTCCCTCTTTTCTTCCCCCCACAAAAAAAGCTCACCAAGGTAGCCAGAGGTAATTAGATTTGTGATATGGAGTGAAGATGAAAGCTGTTTTTGGAGAGACCTATTGAATAAATCATGATGAACTGCACGGGACTAATGTATCAGTGGAGTGTGGAGTGTGCAATTAGTTGGCTAATTATGTTGAAAATCCAATTGAATGCACAGAGAGGGTGCCACGCCCCCCCTGACTGCCCAGGTGCATTTCAACTCTTCCAATTAGTCCTGAATTTCTCCTGGCCACCTGCTCAAAGGCCAATGTTGATCTTCCCCCCTCCCCATCCTGGTTTCTGGCTTTGCTCATCCTGTGCATACAGTACAGCTGATGCCTGGTGGTAGACACAGGGACAGGCTGATGTAAGTATTGCAACAGGAATACCAGAATCCCTGAATGTGTGGCCAGTGGCACTTTCTGGGTAAATCTGGAAGGATAAAAATGATTTATCAAAGGTGTTAAGTGCGATGTCAGAGGTGGATATTGTGACATGGATTGATCAAAAACATCAGGCAGGTTTCCACTCCCCCAGATATTTTCAGTGCAAGTAATACAGTGGAAAGCACGCTTAATGAGTCAAGAAGGACAGAGAAAGAGCATGGTTTTCTGAATAAGGGTCTAGTAGATGGCACAGTGAATAGAGCACCAGGTCTGGAGTCAGGAATACTCATCTTCCCGAGTTCAAATCTGATCTGACACTAGCTGTGTGACCCTGAACAAGTCACTTTACCTTGTTTGCCTCAGTTTTCTTATCTATAAAATGAGCTGGAGAAGAAAATGGCAAACCATTCTAGTATCTTTGCCAAGAAGACCCCCAAATGGGGGTCTTGATTGGACATGACTGAAGAACTACAACATCCTAGATAGGGCACTGAATGGGGAAATAGGAAATCTGATTTCTAGTCCTATATTTACTACTAATCAACTATGTGACCATAGGCAAGCTACTTCACAGGACCTCAGTTTCCTCTTCTACAATATGAAAAAATTGGATTGGATGACTTCTTAGGTCACTGTCAGGTCCCATATTCTTTGAGTTGATGAATTTGATTCTGTGAATTGGGGTGTGTGTGTGTGGGTGTGTGTGTGTGTGTGTTGTGCACATGTACACATGCTCAAAATGGACAACTGAGCCCCTTAAACCTGGATAACTAGCTTTATTTTACCTGGTTGTCAGTGTGGATACTTAACTGGATTCTGAATGAAACAGTGCAGGATAGGGAGTCAGGAACCTTGGATTCCGAATCCAGAGCTGCTACTGACTTGTTGTAAGTCTTTCTAGGTCTGCTTTCCACTCTGTAAAATGGGCTAATTGGATTAAATACACTCTTATTTTCTAAGATTAAATACCTTCCGATTCTGAAGGTCTATGATTCCATGACCTCAATCTCCTTGCCTATATTTTTTCCATGTCCCTGAAATCTGTAGAGAAAAAAAAAAAAAAGATACCGTGTCCTAACTCAGATTTTAAGGGCTATTCTTTTACCTAGATTTCCCTCCTTCCTCTTTTGTTTTTCTTTTCTTATCATACTGGTGTAGTTTTTCATTTTCTTCTCCAATTCATTTTACAGATGAGGAAAGTGGAGCAAACAGATCTCGTGTCTTTTCCAGGATCACATAGTTAGTATGTGTCAGAGACCAAATTTGAACTCAGGAAGATGAGTTCCTAACTTAATGATGATGTTCCTTTGATTCTCTCCACTGCCCCACATGGTCTTTAGAAAGGTGGAATACCTGGCAGCTCTCACTCTATCCACTGTGCCACTTAGCTGCCCAAAGATTCAGCTCTCTAATCCTACAATTATCCCATCTCATTTTCTATATGTTGGCATTCCCAAGTGCCCCCAATTGCCCAAAGTTACAATGGCTGACTCTGGGTTCTCTTTCCTCCATCCTCAGTCACAACCTGAAGGTCTCTCAGTTCTTGGCTGAATGACTGCAAAACTATCTTGGTCTCTGATTAGGGATGCCCAGCCCATTCCTGAAGTCCAGTGGCCTTTATTTGTTTCTGATGCTCTCTCCCTTCCTTGCCTCAGAAGGAAGGATGTCTGGCAACTATGCCATCAAAACCCAGAGCCAGCCCGAAGGTGAAGTGAATTGCAAATTCAGTATGATTCAATAGTGTGACACGGCAGCCTAAATAAATAAATAAATAAATACAAAAGTTAAGGAGATTTTCTGCTATATTAACAGAGGGGTAGCACTGAGAGGTGCTGAGAATGTGACAGTGCCATCACCTTATGTCTTCAATAGACCCCCTTACATTCCTTTCTGGGTTCCAACTTTTAGGAAAGACATTGACAAACTAAAGTGTACCCATCCAGGTACCTGGGTGACCAAGATAAGGAGGAGACCATAAACTATACCATATAGGGCTCTGTTGAAAGAAGTAGAGACTCAGGGAAAAGACATGAGAGCTTCCTTCAAGTGTAGAAGCAGCATGAAACAATGGGAAAAGCTTACTTTGCAGTCAGAAAACTTGGGTTCAAATCCCAGCTCTTGCTTATTAGCTGTGTGATTCTGGGGAAACCAATTACCTAGTTCCCTCACTTGCAAAATTAAAACTAGATGACCTCAGAGGTCCCTTTCATGTGTGAGATTTCCAAGTATTGTAATGGTGGTCATGTGGATCTGGGTCTCATTCTCCCTGCTCCCCAGAAGTTGGATTTGCAGGGACAGATTTCACTGATCACAAGGAGAAACGTGGTAGCAATCAGAGCTAAGTCTAGAATGGGCTGCCTTAGGGAGAGTCAGTTCTTCCCTTGCTGGTAGGTTTGAACATCTGAGCTGGAGATCATACCTGTTGAGGCATTATTATAGGAAGATTCCTGAACTCAGTGCTGGTGGATGACCTCAGATGTCTCTTCCAAGATTCTGTGAGAGATTCTGTGAGAGGGCTCCAAGCTTTGGTGTCTCGTAGCCACCCCCACCGACACCCGCCATAGAACCAACACCTGGCAGTGACTCATGGAGGCAGACAGTGGGTAAGAAGATGACTCAGGTGGCTGCTAGCAAAAAAAGGCCTGAAGCTCATCAACATCCAATCAGCCCTTAGGCAAGGCTGCCCCTTGCCCAGCTCACTGGCTTCTCCAGTTCTCACTCATCTTTCTTTCCAGGCTATGGCTTCCTATTTTAGGTTACCCTCAACATTCACTGTAACCCTATGTCACCTGAATAAACATGTTGAGATAGTGGGATATGATTAGATACGGATAAGGTTGAGATAGGAAGATATGGAAGTTGGGAGTGGTCTTGTCTAGAGAGGACCAATATTTAGGTTCTTAACATAATAGAGGGCTATTGAGGACAAGGAGGAAAGTGGAGCTGTTACAGGTTCTAAGTGGAATTTTGTTTGAGATGTGGTCATAGGAGATCCTGGAGTACAAAGAAATATAGTGTTGGAGCTGAAAGAAACCTTAGGCCAATTAGTCGAGTCTAGTTCTACTTTTCCCATACCAAGATGGATTCAAATCCTGACACTGATGTTAATTGGTGGGTGATCTTGGGCAAATCATTTTTGTTCTCTTGACAATAATTGCTTCATTTCTAAAATGAGGGGATTGGGTAAGATGATCTCCAAGGACTTCCTAAGCCTGCATCTCACCTTTTCAGGTAAGGATGTGCACATAAGGATTTTTCTGTATGTGTCTATGTACCTATCTGCTATCACATACACGTGTGCAGAAATGCATTACTCAAACACCCAACTTTAGCAACATCAGAGGAAAAGATTTGATCACTATGACAACCCCCGACGCCACCTGTGTTCAAGAATTTTTTTTTTCTTGTCTTTCACTTTTTTTGGGTGATTCGGGGCTTGAGCATTCCAAAGACAAAAAATAACCAAACAAAAATAAGTCGTAAAAATGTAAAAAAAGAAAGGGTGAAAAAAAAGGCCTTGGAAGGAAAGTTTTGTACTTGACTCAGAGGCAGCTGTCACAACATTCCTTCCCTGTTCTCAGCCCTCTGGCTCCAGCCTGTGTCCCTTCAGCTGAGTGTGCCTTGGGCAGGAAGTCCTCTATCAGTCCTGAGAGGTCTGAACCTGCTTTCAGTGACTCAGTCAATAGTCATCAACTAAGCTCCCACTATGTGCCTGCCACTTAGTATAAAGAAAGGCAAACAAGCAAACAAAACAACTACAACAACAAAACTCCCTGCCTTCAAGAAGCTTACTCTCTAATGGGGAGGCAATATGTAAATAACTAGGATTTTCAAAGTGTACACAGAGTAAATTTATTTTATTTTATTTATAAGGTTTTTTTGACAGTATATATGCCTGAGTAATTTTTTTAAATAACATTATCCCTTGTATTCATTTTTCCAAATTATCCCCTCCCTCTCTCTACTCCCTCCCCTAGATGACAGGCAATCCCATACATTTTACATGTACATAGAGTAAATGAAAAGTAATCTCAGAGCAGAAGAAACCTAGCAATGAGGAGACCATATGAAGCCCCAGAAGTTAGAATTGGCAGAGACCTAAGTGGTTATACCATCCCTGGCTTCCTCCCTCGGGTACTGGCATATACTTGCACAACTGTATAGTCTCCTTTTAAATGTAAGCTCTTTGAGGACAGAGACTGTGATTAATTTTTATCTTAGTACTCCAGCATAGCACAGTGCCTGGTGATTGGTGTATTCTGGTAAAAAAAAAATGGTAATTGGAGCAGTGAAATTGGTCCTACAGAGACACAGATAGTAGAGTGATTTGAAAATTTTCTCCATCCCCTTGGTGAATGAATTTGCTGCAGAAGTGTTCATGGAGTAGGTAATACATTACATGACATCCAGGAAAATGGAAGGTATCCTGTCCAAATGAAAATTTTTCTTCTCTTCCAGAATTCTGGTCTACGTTGGATGGTTCTTTGCTCAGACCATACTAACACCATATAGTATTTTCTTCATATGGTATTTTCCCTTTAGAACTTGTCAAAGCATAGTCCTATCAATTATCTCCAAGAAATAATGCTGGCTCTAGAGGAGGAGGAAGAGAAAATCTAGGGACCAATATGTAAGGAAAGAGAAATGGAATAAAATGAGGTTAGGGCCAAGAAGAAAACCACAACTTCCTAAAAAGCCCAATGGTAAAGAATAAGGGAGAAAAAGTCCAACAGGGTTGGAGGAGCTGAAAAATTTTCCCAGCAACTATATTGTCCTCTTTTCCTTATCTTGATTCACTGGAGAAATAGTTCAGTTTTATACTTCTCTACCTTACTCCTTTTTCTGTAGCTAATTGTCAAACCCCAAACCCAGAATATTCCCAGTATCTGCCTTCTTTGCTCCTGCTCAGAAGCCTCTGAACAGAGAAGGAAATCATGAAAATGTGCTAATTGGATCTGATACAAATTTATGTTATCTCAACTGGGGTCTCACTACCCCAAGGCAATCATTGTCTTCTTTGTTGATTAATTCACTATCTTACTATATACAATGACTGTTCCAAACCTCTCATCTTTCCTCTGGCCTCCTCTTCTTTCTCAGCTGAGGACTTCTCTTCAGACTTCACTGAAAAAAAAAATGTAGGCTATTTGATGAGATTTCCCTCTAGTTAGGGCAGGTAAGTGGTTCCATAGTGCAGAGTGCCAGACCTAGAGTCAGGAAGACTCATCTGGCCTCAGATGCTTACTAATAAGTCACTTCACTTTGTTTGCCTCAGGTTTTTCATCTAAAAATGAGCTAGAGAAGGAAGTGGCAAAGCACTCCAGTATCTTTGCCAAGAAAACTCCAAATGGACTCAAAGAGTTAGACACAACTAAATAGCTCAACAGCAACATCTCTCTTTGTTACTCTTCCCTAGTCATATTTCTTGATATATTCCCCCATTCTTGCCTTCATTCCTATATTGGATGAAGAGGTATCACTTCTTCTTGCCAAGGCCAGTCCCATCCTTGATCCCAAATGCTCCTGTCTTCTCTGACAAATTGCCCTATTTTTCGTTTCCATTTTATCTTTCATCTTCAATCTCTCTTTTAGGTTGGCTTCTTCCCTGCTGCCAACAAGCATGGCTATGTCTTCCCCAATCTTTATAAAAATCCTCATTTGATCTAAGCATCCTTCATTGCTTTCATCTTATATTTCTCCTCCTCTTCTCCGTTTAACTCTAAGAAAGGATTCTCTGCTATATGCTTTCACTTCTCTCATTATTTTCTCAGTCTTCTTCATCTCATAATTAATCTGAAATTGTTCTTTTCCCAAACTGCCAAATTGAATGTTTTTTTTTCCTAATCCTCATCCTTCTTGACCTCTTTGCAGCATTCAATACTGTCCATTACCGTCTGCTTTTAAATAATTCTCTCCTCTCTAGATTTTGGTGACAATCATCTCTCCTGGTTCTTCTTCTACTCTCTGACCTTTCTCCTCAGTCTTCTTTGCTGGTTCATGATCCATGTTATTGCTCCGTTAACTATGAGTGTCACCTAAAGGTCTTCCTGCTTAGGCCTTCTAACTCCAGTCCTTCCCATTACCATGCCATACCATTCATTTTTTACTTTGCTGATTGAATAAAATGTTCTTGTACTACTGATGTCCTTCTTCTGCTCCTTTAATACTTCCTCATTAACTACAATCCATCCAGAGACATCATAAGACTCAAACAACGTAATGAATGATATAAAGCATTTTGCAAACCTTAAAGTACTACATAAGTGCCAGTTATTATTGTTATTATTAGCCTCCAGTCTAGGGATGACTTCATTCCCTGAGCTTTCTACTTTACTCTTGCTGAGATCAAGCAATGTTTAAAGAGCCTTAGTGAGAGGGAGGGGGAGGCAGAGTTAATATATATGCACACACACTTTCACATTTAATCTGAATTATTAACGCTTTCTTAAGTCTGCACTGTCAACAAAACAATCAAACCCTGGAAGGTAGCAATGGCTGATTTCTGATATGTAAATACTCGTTGAAAATTTAAGGATCAGTCACAAAACAGTTGGTCTTGGCTCTAGTACACCCCTGTATCCAACCACAGTCCTGCTTGAATTCCATAGTCCAACTGATTTGGGTTATTCAGAGTGCCTTACTTTTCTTTCCCGTCTCTGTGCCTTTTTTCATATTTTATTTTGTACTTGTAATGGACTCATGCCTCAGTTTTCTTTTCTCTAGAATCAGATGGTTGTACACTCCATCTATATTCCCTGAGCATTTTCTCTGGCTGTCTCCTGTCTGAAATGCTCTTTATCTCTGGTTCCTAGTTTCCCTGGCTTCTTTCAAGTCCAATCTAAAATCCCATCTTAAGAGAGGGAAGAAGGAGAAAAATTTAGAGCTTAAAACTCTGTAAAAATGAATGCTGAATTTTTTTGGACATGTAACATGGGGAAAAAACTAAATATTTTATATATATTTAAAATCCCATCTTGCTCAGGAAGCTTTATCCAATTCCTCTTAATTTTAGTGCTTTCCTGCTATTAAGTATTTCCTATTTATCCTATATATAGTTTATTTGGACATATTTGCTTGTTGTTAGGCTAGACTCATCTGTCTATCTATAGCTATCTGTCTTTCTGTCTGTCTATCCATTCATCCACCTATCCATATACATGTCTATCTGTCCTTCCATCTGTACATCCATCTATATGTCTGCCCTTCCATTTGTCCATTCATCCTTCCAACTATCTGTGTGTCTATCCATTTGTCCTTCCATCTGTCCATCCAGCTATTTGTTTATCTGCTCTTTCATCCATCCACCTGTCCTTTCATCCATCTATCTGTCTGTCTCTCTGTCTAAAGACTGAGTCTCTTTCTTGACCAGGCTGGAAGTTCACAGTCAGGTCCCACCTGATTAGCACAGCAGATCCCTGCTTTCAAGGTGCTTACAGTCTAAGCTGGGACTTGAAACTAACACATATGCAATCACAGAATGATGGATTTTTTTTCCCTGAGGCAATTGGGGTGAAGTAACTTGCCCAGGGTCACACAGCTAGGAAGTCGTAAGTGTCCCAGGTCAGATTTGAACTCCGGTAACTCCTGACTTCAGGGCTGGTGCTCTATCCACTGCACAACCTAGCTGCACCTAGAATGTTGGAATTGAGGGATCCTAGATACCATTTAGTATGAGCTCTCTCATTTTACAAGAAGAGAAACTGAGTCCCCAGAGAGAGCAAGGACCTTGCAGTTAATTAGTAACATACAGCTCTCCTAACCTCCAGTCCAGCTCTCCTTCCATCCCACCTTGCTTTTTCTCCCTGTATCCCCAGGCTAAGCACGGTGCTTCATACATCATAAGTACTTAATGAGTGCCTTTTCATTCATTCATGAATCAAATTAGTAGATAGCACAGTGGATATTGGGACATGCAGGGCTAGCTTTAAGAGCAGGAGGTGTTTGGGGGAAAAAAAAGAGGTCAGTGAAAGCTGAAGAAGCTGAGCTTGCTGGAGGAAGGTGGGATTTCAGCTGAGCGCAGGGATGCTGTGACTTCGGTGACCTTCGGGTTAGACTCAGGCTCTGCCAAAGCCCATATCCGGCCCTCGTCCTCCTTCCTGCACCCCTGGGGAACGAAGTTGGTTGGACTAAGTTGACCTGTCTCTGACCCAATTGCCTTTGGTCATTCCTGTCCCCTCTGGGTGGCCCCGCTCTGGAGCCTCCCTGAGCGTCCATGTTCCTATATCCAAAATAGCCCAGTTTAGATTCCATCACAATAGGTCAGCAGCCTGGGCTGGAGGCTGCCCTTGGACCCGGTGATGCTCTTGAAATTGACGTGGGTTTTGTTCCAGGAATGGGGGAAGGGAATGGCAGTTGCAAAATGTTCAGGGCCATGTAGGGATGGGGCAAGAGATCTTCCCTTTCCCTTCACCCTCCGCCCTTCACTCCTGGCCAAAATAAATGCTGTGGGAAGAAAAGGCCCGGGCCTGAAGCTGAGGAAGGAGAAGACAATCAGGAATCCTTGTGTTTGAAGAAAAAGCAATAGAAGGCAAATTCTATGGAGTCAGGCTCACAAACCCCACTTCTGCTACTTGGGCAAGGTATCAGACTATTCCTCTGAATGTTAGTGTCCTGCTCTATAAATGGAGGCATTGGATTAGTTATCCATAAGGCCCTAGCCAGCTCTAAATCCCAAGCTCCAGTGATCCTTTGCTAGAATAAAAAGAGACTAAGGGGACCAGCTTTGAACTTAGTTGGAAATAAGTTCTTTCTAAGACTGTGTTCTCCTAGGGTGATGGGTCTGGTCCAGCTTATCTCTAAAGGCATTTAAAACTCTAAATTCTATGAAGCTGTGACCCTGGATCCACTTCTTTCTCAAAGGCTAATTAAGCCCGTGTTTATTATGTTTAGACTTCTGTTCTAATTAGCTGTGGGATAGTCTCCTTTCCATTCTCAGGCTTAGTTCCTTCTATAAATTGGAGGTGTTGGAATTGATCAATGGTTCTTAACTGTTTTTATCTTCCCATTAGATTGTAAGCTTCCCGAGGGCAGAGAGGAACTGTCTTTTGCCCCCTTTTGTGTCTCCAGCACTTAACACAGTGATCCTTAGTAAATATTTATTAATTGATTTGTATGTGTGTTGTGGACCCCTTTGACAGTCTAGTGAAGCCAATGGACCCTTTCTTAGAATCATGTTTTTAAATGAATAAAATAAAGTGTAAGGATTAAAAGGAAACTGATATTGAAAGTGTTTTTTTCAAGTTTGTAAAACCTAGGGTAAAAATTTCTGGACTAAATTATCTTTAGGATTTTTTTCCAGCACTAACATTTTTATGTATTTATGATTCATTGAGGGTGAAACCACTGTAAGAAGCACTTAAGGAGAAGAGTGTGTAGGAAGAGAGGAATTTTTGATAGAGAAGTCAGTAGAGGAAGGCATTACAATTCTTAGTTCAGGTCCCCTGTCTTCAGAATCAATCAGTAAGCATTTATTAACTGCTTACTATATATCAAGTATTCTCTAAGGGCTGGAAATACTGAGAAAAGTAAAAATATTCTCTGTCCTCAAGAACCTAAGTCTAGATATAAATATACATATATGTGTGTGTGTGTATAAGGACAATATATTGTATATAATATGTATATTGTATATATACATGCATATGTACATTGCATATAGATACACACATATGTATATTGTATATGTACACCCACATACAGTATGTACCTTGTATATAGATACACACATATGTATATTGTATATATACACACACATACAGTATGTACCTTGTATATAGATACACACATACCATGTATATATATATTTATATTGTGTATATATATACATATATGTGTATGTGTGTGTGTGTGTGTGTGTATCTATTTATGGAGGCGACAACATGGAAGTAGCCAAGTACAAACAAGATATTGAGATGTTGTTTTTTCCTTGTTTTATTGTGTCTGGCTTTTTGTGATCTCTTTTGGGGTTTTCCTGGAAAAGATACTGGAGTGATTTTCCCTTTCCTTCTCCAGCTCATTTTGCAGTTGAGGAAACTGAAGCACACAAAGTGAAGTGACTGGCTCAGGATCATACAGCTAGGAAGTATCTGATGCTATATTTGAACTCAGGAAGATAAGCCTTCCTAACTACAGGCCCAGACTTTTGTACTAGCAACACCTAGCTGCCATAGGACAAGAAGGTAGAGTTAGACAGAAACAGATATATGATAGAGATATACACATAGATTTATATGTCATTCCCTTAAATGAATCATAGATTCATAAAAAGTTAGAACTGGAATAGATTGTAATGATTATTTAGTCCAGAAGTTTTTACCCTTGTGTCTATCAACTTTAAAAAATGATTTCAACATTGAAATATTGGTTTCCTTTGAAATATTTGTATTTTATTTTAGTAATTTAAATAATAATAAATAAATATATAAAATAAATAATAAATAAAAATAAATAATTTAAATATTTAAAATATTATTTTGAGAAGGGTTCACCAGATTGCCAAAGGGGTCTATAATATAAATATATACGTATATACGTGTGTATATATCTACAATGTACATATTATATATGTATATATAATATATATAACATAATATAGGATGTGTATATATGTATACATATATAACATATGTAAATTGTGCTTATACACACATACATATATATGTATGTATATTTATATACACACAAATAATAATATAAACGGGAGGCAGTTTCAGAGGGACAGTATAAAAAGTTCAGAAGTGGAGTAGGGGAAAACCTTCCTGAAGAAGGTGTGACATTTGACCTGAATCCTAAAGGCGGCCAGGGGAGCCACACATCAGGCCAATTTATAGAATGAGGGTACATAGGTGGGAAAACCTTGGGCAAAGCCCAGGGAATCAGGAGGAAGGTGACAAACTGCCAGAATTGTCCAGTGTGGTCTATCTGCCTGATCTCCATCCCTCCAGTTCACCCCATCACTTGGCCCCTAACATAGTGGGGCCTGGGTAATCTGGGGAAGGGTCTCCCTGTCCTCTCCAGTCTGTTTTCAGGCAGATACACCCATGCCCTCCCTCTGGGGGCTCTCATTGAAATGCTGACATTTATCTTATTGTAGGGATTTTCTTAGATGGCAGCATTCCATCCCAGGGAAATGATGGCCAGCCCCAGTGCTGACTGCAAGAGAGGAAAAGAGTATGACTCTATTAGGAAAAGTATCAACAGTTTAATGAGAGCTAAGAAGGACTTGAGATCCCTTCTTGCTGCTTTGTTCTCTTGTTTTACCCACTACCCTGGGAGTGATTGGGCCATGGAGACAGATCCTGAACCCTGCTTTTGGGGAGTGAAGTTACAGATATGCTCAAAGGGTCTCTCTGACATTGTTCAGGGATGAAGCAAGATTGTAGATAGTTCTCAGGGCTCTGAGTCATTCCCCCTTCCTTCCCCGCCCCCCCAGGAAGCCAGAACCATGTCCCTTCCCCCCAGTCCTCAGGAGATGTTCTGAAGGCCATTCCACCTTCCATCCCCAAATACCTATTTCCTCTTCTAGGGTTTCTTAAGTTCCTTCTCAAATAGATACTCTGTTCTAGGGTCTCTTCCAGCTCTGATGTTCTATGTTTCTAAGACCCCCTCCCAAACCTGGACATTCTACATTCTAAGGTTCCTTTTAGCTCTGATGTTTTATTTTCTAATCTGAAGTCCTTTTCAACACCAACATTCTGTTTTAAGTTCTAAGTTTCTTTCCTCTCCAGTAATAGTAATATTCTGTGTTCTAAGGTCATTTCCAGTTCTAACAAATTGTAAACAATAGGTGTGTGTGTGTGTGTGTGTGTGTGTGTGTGTGTGTAAAACCTTATTCTGTACAGTCTAGATGAAAAAAAGGAGATGCTCTGAGCTGTCTGGGAATCAATCCCCGAAGAATCAAGCTTGTTGAACCCTTGTACTGTCAGGAGTGAGGGGCAAGGCACAGTCTGGAGTTTGGGGGAGCTTTTATCAAACCAGGAACCTTGAAGGCCCAGGGCCTTCCTGATAGCAGGAAGCTATTCTTCCCATTACAGCCTCTCCCTGTTCCTATACCCTTTTCCAAGTGGATAAAAGATGAGTAGTGTGTGAACCTTAGCACCCCACCCCAGCCTTTCCTTTCTTCACTCTCTGGACACCCCTTTATCCTTATCACTTCCCTCCTTTAGTATTATCCCTGGAGTTGCTTCTATGTTTCCATGTTTATCCCCATGAGAATTCTCTACATCCAAATAAAGTTATATGTGCGAAACGGAAAAAAAATAGACTATATTTTTTTCCCTGATGACATCATTCAGTGCCACACTGACAGTGAGGGAGGTGGAGGGAGGCAGGAGGCAGTTTGGCTTGGAGAGTGGTAAGGGGTTAGTGTTCAGAGGTTCCCAAGCCTGCCTTTCCCCTTTAGGCTGAGTCCCATCATGGAAAAAAAGGTGAGGTCCTTTGCTATAAATGGGACTGAAAAGGGACAGGATGGGGAGGAGAGAAAAGGTGTTTCCCAGGGGTAAAGGAGACTGAGAGGCCCTCATCTTCCCCATCTCTCTGAAGTTTTAGCCCTATAGAGCATTCTTCCTATTATGCTGTTTCCTTCAAATAGCACACTCTCCTGCTTTTCTTCTCATTTCTACAACTACCTCCAAATATACCTGATGTCCTTCCATCTTTGCGTCTTCACTCACATTGTTCCCTAGTCTCTAATGCCCTCTCTCACCCTCATCTTTACCAATTGAATCCCTACCTAATCCTTTAACATCCTGCCTCATCCAGAAAGCCTTCCTTAATCACTCCTCAATGGATAAAAGTATTGCACTTTATTTTGCTCCTCTCTGATACCTCTTATGTAATTTTGTGTGTTGTAAATCTCAGTTTGTATCTGATTTTCCTCTAACTAGTGAGGCTCTGTGATACAGTGGATAGAAAGCTGATCTTGAAGTTAGGGAGATGAGAGTTCAAATCCAACCAGGATATATTTAGGCTACTTGATCTTGGGCAACACTCTTAAACTGTAAATTTCAGAGAAAGTGTTTTGCCACATTAGTAGAGGAAGTTTCCTCATACAGTCTTTGTCTATACCAAAGAAATCACCAGCCAAACCCCTTTCACCCAACTCCATAATAACAGAAAGTGATTGTTTTTTTATCTAAATTTTTTATTGTCCCTAACACCTGCCTGTTGTAAAGCACAATGCTGTTTGATAGTTTGGGTTTTTTTTTTTTTTTTTTTTTTAGTTTAATGAATGGTGACCCTGAGGGCCCATCATATTTAAAGTACCTTCTGTTTCATCTCAGAAAGAAGAAATTCTATACAAGTATGGTCTAAGAGCACAACATGTTCTTTTATTTTTGAAAAGTGAGAAAGTACTTATTGCAAATTGCAAGTATTTTCCTCCCTCCAGGGCTGACTGCAGTTGGGCCCTGAAGTATGGTTTCTTACGTTGGTTAAGACAGCTGTGGCAGATGTACTAGAGAGAGTCAGAGCTATGCTGGTAAATATTTAACAATCAACTCTCCAAAAATGTAGGATATGCTTTAAGTTTAATCTGCATTATTGACATCTTATGCGCACTTTCTTAAACCTAGACAATTAACAAAATAATTAATTAAGCCCTAATTTGTAACTTTTGCTGATTTTTGGAGTGTAAATGCTTACACTGAAAATTTAGCAATATATTCTTTCCAGCTAAGTTGAGCTGATTTCAGAACACTTCTGATAGGGCCAGTTTCAGTCAAGAAAAACCTAGGTTCAAATTCTGCCTTTAGCATGTAGTTACTGTATCAATTATCATGTACAACTGTATCAATTATCATGTACTGTATCAATTATCATGTACAACTCACTTTATTTCTCAGTGCTCTTCAGTAGTGTCAAATTCAATTAGAAATAGATTTCTGCAGGCATACTGACTTGGAAAACCACAAATTAAGATTATTAATATTAGATTGTATTCATATTTATTTTATTAAATATTTCCCAATTATGTTTTAATCTGGAATTTTGTGACTTGCTGGGGCTGAGAGTTTAACATCTCTGGGAAACCTGTTTCTCTACCAATCAATCAGTACACATTATTAAGTGTCTGCTATGTTCCAGGCACAGTGTTGGGCATTGGGTATACAAAGACAAAAAACCTGCAAAGTGTTATATTCTATCAAGGGAGATGATTTGTGCAACTATTAAGATATTGAAAATATATAAAGTAATTGGGAAATAGGGGAAAGAAAAAGAAAAGGAAAGGGAACTAACAATTGAGGGATCAGGAACAGCTATAAAAACACTTGTAGAAACAGTAGAAAGTAATTTTTTGAGATGTTTGAAGGAAAAAATGCTCTGAGGTAGAGATAAGGAGAGAATGCACAGATGTGTCATAGTGTTAGGAGTTTGATTGTTATGTGTGAGGAGTAACAAGAAGGCCAATCTGGGAGGCCACAGAGTATAGGAAGAGGAAAAATGTAATAATAGCTAGCATTTATATAGTACCTTGCAAGGCACTTTTCCTCCTCACAACCTTGAGAGATAGGTGCTATTATGTCATTTTACAGATGAGAAAACTTTGATAGAAAGTAGTTAAGTGATTTGGCTAGGGTTACTTAAAACCTAAGTGTTTTAGGGAAGATTTAAATTCAGATCTTTCTGACCCCAGGTTCATTACTTTATCTACTTTACTATCTAGATGTCTTGTTATAGCAAGGTTAGAAAGGTCTGTTTGTCTTTTTGTTGTTGTTTGCTTGCATTTTATTTTGCTTCTCTCTCTTTTTTTTACTGGTTTGATTTAGTTTTTCTTGTGCAGCATGATAATTATATAAATATGTATGCATATATTGGATTTAACATATATTTCTATCATGTTTAGCATATATTGGACTACTTGCCATCTAGGGGAGGGTGTGGGGAAAGGGGGGATAATTGGAACACAAGGCTAATGTTGAAGAATTATCCCCACATATGTTTTGAAAAATAAAAAGCTTTAATAGAAAGAAAGAAAGAAAAGAAAGAAAGAAAGAAAGAAAGAAAGAAAGAAAGAAAGAAAGAAAGAAAGAAAGAAAGAAAGAAAGAAGAAAGAAGAAAGAAAGAAAGAAAGAAGGAAAGAAGGAAAGAAGGAAGGAAGGAAGGAAGGAAGGAAGGAAGGAAGGAAGGAAGGAAGGAAGGAAGGAAGGAAGGAAGGAAGGAAGGAAGGAAGGAAGGAAGGAAGGAAGGAAGGAAGGGAAGGAAGGAAGGAAGGAAGGAAGGGAAGGAAGGAAGGAAAGAAGGAAGGAAGGAAGGAAAGAAGGAAGGAAGGAAGGAAGGAAGGAAGGAAGGAAGGAAGGAAGGAAGGAAGGAAGGAAGGAAGGAAGGAAGGAAAGGAAGGAAGGAAGGAAGGAAGGAAGGAAAGAAAGAAAGAAAGAAAGAAGAAAGAAAGAAAGAAAGAAAGAAAGAAAGAAGAAAGAAGAAAGAAAGAAAGAAAGAAAGAAAGAAAGAAAGAAAGAAAGAAAGAAAGAAAGAAAGAAAGAAAGAAAGAAAGAAAGAAAGAAAAGTCTGTTTATTGCAAAGGACTTGAAAAGCTAAACAGGTTAAGTTCATATTTGATGCTAGAGGCAATTGGCAGCCCTTGTAGTTTACCTAATAGTGGAGTGACATGGTCAGGCCTGTGCTTTAGGAAAGTCACTTTAACAACTATATGGAGAATGGATTAAAATGGTAAGAGATAAGACAGGAAAATCAGCCAAATAACAGAGAAGATACTGAGTTGCATCAGCAGATGGATTTTTCTCATTGGGAGTTTCCTTATACCCATGAAATCTCAAGTCCACTACCAAAAAAGGGGAGAGGGCAATTTCATTTATTTGGGGATCTAGGATACTTCATTGGTACTACAAGATGAACAAGGCCATTTTAAGAGTTTCCTTCCTTATTTTTTTAACATCTCTTATTCCAGGCCTTCCTGTGATAATGTCTCTTAGCTCTGCTCCCCTGTATCTAGGTTACTCAAACCCAGTATTCTCTAGGGATATTCTTTTCAAGTCAAGTCCACAAGCATTTATTAAGCTCTTGTTATGGACCAAACTCTATGCTAAACGTCAGAGATACAAAAAAATGGTATAAACACTGTCCATGCCCTCAAAGAACTTACATTATTTAAAAATATATATTGTTATTGATATCTTTAGTTTTTACATTGTCTAAGTTTCCCCTTTCTAGAGAACCACCCATTGTAACAAGAAATTTTTTAAAGGAAAAGAGGAAAAGGAAAAAAATTAAACTGATCAATACAATTTTTTAATCCGATAATTATACAATCTCCCACATCTGTGGACACATCCTTCTCTCAATCTCTTCAGAGGAGTAGAGGGAGGTTTCATCTCATTTCTTTTTAATAAGGGTGAAGCTTGTTCTTTGTAATTTTGCAACATTCATTTTTGATTGTCTTACGGCTATTTCCATCTATCTTGTTAAAGTCTTTGCATATATTGTGTTTTCTTGACTCTGCTTACTTCACTCTGTGTCCATTTATGTAAATTATTCCAGGCTTCTTTGTATTCATTGTGTTTGTTATTTCTTACATCATGGTAATATCCCATCCCACTCACGAACCAGTTTGTTTGGTCATTTCTCAATTAATGAGTGTTTACTTTCCTTGCTCCCATAAAAAGTGTTGGCATAAAAATCTTGGGGCATTTGAAACCTTTCTTTTGTCAGTAATCTTGTGGTAAATGAATATTTACCACAATGAAATCTCTGTCGCAGGGTATGGACATTTTGGGCACTTTATTTGCATAATTCCAAATTGCTTTCCAGAATGGTTGTACTAATTTGTGGCTCCACTAACAATGCATTAGTGTTCCAGGTAAACACTCAAACCAGAGGTTTTCTACAGAAAGAAGACATCATTTAATCAACTAAGTAGATAAAACACACACACACACACACACACACACACACACACACACACACACACACACACAGACTAGCTAGTAGACAGTCTGAGAAGCTCACTGGCTTGGAAATGTGAATTGATTAGTGTAGCAATTTTCAAACTTTCTGATCTCAAGAGCCTTTTATATACTTAAAAATTATTGAGGACCCCAAAGAACTTTTGTTTATATGAATCATGCCTATCAATATTTACTAACTGAAATAAAAATTGATGAATTCCTTAAATATTTTAATCCATTTAAAAATAACAATCAACCCTTTACATGTTAACACAAATAACATGGGTAGAAAGCTAGAAGCTAAAAAAAATTTAGTGAGAAGAATGACATTGTTTTACTTATTTTTTAAAATGTCCTTAACATCTGGCTTAATAGAAGATAAGATGAATTCTACTATCTAATTTTTAATTCAATTCATTGTTATTTGGTTTAAGTATATAAAGCAAATCCGACCTCCTACATTTTTGTAATTGGAGAAGTTGGGAGTATTTTAATATGCAGGTTTTAGAATTATAGAAAAATTGACAATTATTTTGACTTTATGGTACCCTGGAAAGGCTCTCAGGGTACCCAAATGTCCATGGACCGCTCTTGGAGAACTGTTAAGTTATTACTTGGTAGAGGGGAGATAACCTAGTGTAGTAGATTGGAGGCAGAAAGACTTGGATTCAAATCTCCCCTTCAAATGTTTACTTGGCTACATGATCCTAGGCAAACTCTTTAACCTCCCTTACATTCAATTTGTTTCTTTGCCATAAAGGGAATGATTATAATAACTATGGAACCTTACCTTACAGGGTTGTCAAAAACCCTATAAAAATAAAAATCTTAGCCAAAATATTTGTCTATAAATATCATTACAGGACAATGTCAGTTCATGGTATCACAGAAAATTGGAAAGGATCTTAGAGGTCATCTAGTCTAGCTCCCTCATTTAACAGATGAGGAAATTGAGGCCCATGAAGTTAAAGTGACTTGCAAGGTCACATAAAATATTAAAAAATAAGGAAAAAATGGAAGGATGAAGGGGGGGAAGGAAGGAGGAAAGAAGGAAGAAAGGAGAAAAAGAAAGGAAGGTAGAAGGTGCAAAATCCAGATTATTGCCCTTGACAAGAAAGTTTCTTGAAGGCATAGGATCTGGGAAGCAGGCGAAAATGGCATTGTCCTTTTGGATGAGCTTCATGGTTTCCCCAAACTAGGATTCTGACTTTGAAGAAAAACTGTTATTCAGTCTTTTTCTGTAGTGGTGTGCAATTCTTCATGACCCCATTTGGATTTTTTTTTTTTAGGCAGAGGTACTGGAGTAGTTTATAATGTTCTTTTCTAGATCATTTTACAGATGGGGAAACTGAGACAAACAGATTAATTAACTTGCCCAAGGTCACACAGCTAGTAAGTGTCTGAGGTCAGATTTGAATTTAGGAAGATGAATCTTCTAGACTTCTTGCCGAGTATTCTATCCACTATACTACCAAACTGTCCTTATATGTACTTCTAACATCACTGTATAGGGTAAGACAAGGCTAAAGCACTCCTCTTCCCCAAGGGACCCATTATGGATCGGTGATCTAAGAATTTAGCTAAACCTTTTCAGAAGTTATTGACAGTCTGAGCCTGAGCCAGGGTTTAGGGTCACAAGTTCCATCCATTTACTCCCTTAGTGTGGGGCAGCATCTGATTTAACTTTACTTAAATCTCACATCTCAAGCTTTAAGGCCAAACAGCTCCAGATAAATATGCCCAACAATTGCTCATCTCTTTCATACTAGTCTCTTCTGAGACCCTGGGAGTTGATATTAGTGCCTGGATCTTTAAGCAGGCCAGAAGATCAATAGGACTAAATGAAGGGAAAGGGAAGTTCTGAGCAATTATATCTGGGGATGGATATTTTTTTGATTACTGTCCCTAATCGAACAATTTCCTTATCATGTATAGAAAGAGGTTTCCCAGAACCTTTGATTTAAGAAAGATGATATATTTTCCTTCACATTCCCTGTAAGATTTCACTGAATTTCAGGGCCTTAAAGCTTTTGACATAAACTCATTCAAGAGAAAAGGAAGGAAGGAAGGAAGGAAGGAAGGAAGGAAGGAAGGAAGGAAGGAAGGAAGGAAGGAAGGAAGGAAGGAAGGAAGGAAGGAAGGAAGAAAATAAGAGAGGGAGAGAGAGAGGAAGGATCAAGAAGGAAGGAACAAAGGAAAGGAGGAAGGAAGGGAGGGAAGAAAGAAGAAAGGGAGAGAGGGGGGAAGGAGGAATAGAAGAAGGAAAGAAGGAAGGAACAGGGCGGGGAATAAAGGAAAAGACTTTTTTCAACTATCCTCTATGTGCCAGGAATTGTACAAGTGCTTTACAACATTATCTAATAGTAATATTCAGAGAAGGACTTCATGTAGCAGGATCATTATCATCCAGACTTTTGGTATATGATGTGCCAAGACCTTGGGCACTATGAGCTCAATACTAGGTGTTCTGAGGTATACAGAAAATACAGAGTAGCATAAACATAGGCGCATAGGGAAAGCCTCTTAGATCACTGTACTCCTGGAGAAGCACTCCTTTGCCACAAAAAAAAAATGTCTCTTCAACTTTCATTTCTTCCAAGCTGTTCCTAAGAGGACTAGTTTTAGAACACCAACACAAAGGTCTGAATGATCTGTTTTTCTCTGTTCTCTATAGCAGATTCATTATTGAAAGCAACTGTTGCCTTCCTGCTCCCTCAGATCAATTGCCCTACCTTCTTGCCTGCGGTAACAGTAAGGACCAATTCTAAATGCTTGGTAGAGAGTTTGGTTGACAAGATGAAAGGTGATGTTTGTCAGACTGGGAGTCTAGAACATGATATTCAATTTAGTTACAATAAACAAATAGTTGTTGTATGATTACTGTGTGACTAGCTGCCTGCCAGATCTGTGGCAGAGGCAGATAGGACCAGGGTTCTCAGGCTTCTGTACAGTCTAATTGGGTAGATCGGACATAATCATCCTATCTCTACTGCTTATTACCTATTTGACCTTATACAAGATAATTTATCTCTGTAGGCCTATATCCTCATCTATATGAAAGGTTTATATGAGATAGTTTCTGAAGTCTCTCTCAAATCTCTATCTATGATCCTATGAAGCAATCAGAATATTGTACAGTAAATGATTATAAGTTATTTAGGATTTCAGTCAAAAAAAGTATAGGTCAGACAAGGTGCAGTGGACTGAAATTCCAAGAACCTGACTCTGCCACTTATTAGCTGTGTGATTTAACTTTTCAATTTCAGTTTCCTCATCTGTAGAATGGACATAATAATATCTACTCCACCATTTCAAAATTGTTATGAAGGTAAAAGGACCTGGAAGATAATGTGGAAGGGGTTTATATATTTTAAAACATTATAGAGATATGACAGAATTATTAGTGTTGCTAGGAATGATTGAGCTGAGCCTTTAAGAAATGGCAGGTTTTAGACACTTCTATGTATAGAAACATGGGGAAAATAAACTAGAACATAGCTAAGGGAGAGGAATAGCCCTGAAGTCTATGGACTACCTAGCCACTTTGTTCTATTTCCCAGTTAGGATGGGCTGGGAGATATCCCATTCTCTATCTGAGTTTCTACTACTTGGGGGTGGGAATGAGGGAAAATCTTTAGGGATTATAGCCAGGTTGTAAATACCAAAGCTAATTTCTTTTCTGATACCCTTTTTCATTTTTCTACCCCCATCCCAATATCACTATAAGATTATAATAATGTTAAAATCCCATGAAACAACCTTAACACTTATTAATTTTTCCATTTAATATTTTATTTTTCCAGTATATGTAAAGGTAGTTTTCAGTATTTACTTTTATAAGATTTTGATTTCCATTTTGTCCCTCTCTGCCCTTTATTCTTCCTAAGGCAGTAAGCAATCTGATGGTTGTACTCATACACAGTCATATGAAATCTATTTCCACATTAGTCATGTTGTGAAAGAAGAATCAAAACAAAAGGAAAAAGCCATAAGAAGGAAAAAACAAAAAAAGTATAAATAGTATTCTTTGATCTATATTCAGATTCCTTAGTTCTTTTTCTGGATGTGGATGGCATTTTCCATCATGAGTCTCTTGGAATTGTCTTAGATCATTGTGTTGCTGAGAAGAACTAAATCTATCAAAATTAATCATCTACACAATGTTGCTTACTATATACAATGTTCTGGTTCTGCTCACTTCACTTAGCATCAGTTTATAGAGATCTTTCCAGGTTTTTCTGAAATCCACATGCTTATAATTTCCTTTTTAAAAATTTATTAGTTTTTGACATTTACTTTTATGAGATTTTGATTTCCATTTTTCTCCCTCTCCCTTTACCCTTCCCCAGGATAGTAATCAATCTGATATGGTTTATACATATATAATCGTATTAAACATATTTATTTACACATTAGTCATGTTATGAAAGAAGAATTAGAACAAAAGGAGAAAACCATGAGAGAAACAACAAAAGTGAAAATAGTATGCTTTGATCTGCATTCTGGCTCCATAGCTCTTTCTCTGGATGTGGATTGCATTTTCCATCATGATGAGTCTCTTGAAATTGTCTTAGATCATTGTATTCCTGAGAAGACTTAAATCTATCATAATTGATCATAGTGTTGCTGTTACTGTGTGCAATATTCTCCTGGTTCTTCCCACTTCACTCAGCATCAGTTCATGTAAGTCTTTCTAAGTTTTTCTGAAAGCCACCCCCTATCATTTCTTATAAAACAATAAGTTCAACACTTTTAAGATTAATCAATATTATCAACATTTTCTCCATCATTTTCTTAAGTTTAGACAACAAAGCAATAAATCAAGCCCTAGTTTATGAGGCTTGCTAGTGCCCAAGGTGTAAAAATTCACACTGAAAATTTAACAATTGGATCCCATAAGCTTACGTGACCTGGCACCAGTACAACACTGGACAAAGTGTGGACAGATGCCTGTGGCAGAGATTCTCTGGAGACAGGTTCCAAAACAATCTGGAACAGAGGATACATGAAGGAAAGGGCAAGATATACATAGAAAGGCAGGTCTGAGGCATATTAAGGAAGATCTTAGATTCCCAAAAGAGAAGTTTGGAATCTTGTTTGTAGATTATAGAGAACCCCTGAAGATTATAGAGAAGAATTTGACTAGTGGTGTTGAATTGAAAAGGATTCCTATGAGCAGGGTAGATTGAGGAGTTAGAAAGGGGCATCAGTCTGCTGCCATCATGGTTTGATTCAACAAACATTTATTAATTGGCTACTATGAATATGATGAAAGGTGACAAAGATCCCAAATAGGGAAGTATTGGTGGGGGTGGAAAGGTGAGAGACATTATTTAAAAAGGATTAGGGCATGATGACAGATTGAATAAGAGTATCACGGATAGGGAGGGGTCAAGGATTATTATAAGTATAGGTCATTGATGGTACATTGAGAGAAATAGAAGAGATGAAAAGGGGAGCAGATCTGGGGGAGATGAGGAGAGAGAAGAGGATGAGTAGAGTTTCAGGCACTGAGAATTATGTACCAGAGGCCAGCAAGAAAAGTAGACCATTCATTTCCTTGAAACCTGTGGATTACCTAGATACTTTGTGCTGTTCCCAAATGGGAATATAGACTGGGATATATCCCTTTCTCTGTCTGAGTTTCTACAAGTTGGGAGTGGGAGTAAGGGAGAATCTTTAGGGATGATAGCCAGGTTGTATCAAAGCCAGTTTCCTTTCTGCTACCCCATTTTCCATTTTCCTACCCCTACCCCAATATTGGCATGAGATTATAATAATAATGTTAAAATTCCATGATACAAATGTTATAATTTATGCTTTTCTGAGTACTTTCATATGTACAATCTTATTTAATCCTCTTAATAATCAGGCAAGAGTGGCAAGACCAAGAATTATTAACTTCAATTTACATATGAGAAATTGAAGATCCAGAGAAGCCAGTAACAAGGATCACATGGTCTTTTTTTTTTTTTTTTTAAATCTGAGGCTGGGGTTAAGTGACTTGCCCAGGGTCACACAGCTAGGAAGTATTAAGTGTCTGAGACCAGATTTGAACTCAGGTCCTCCTGAATTCAGGGCTGGTGCTCTATCCACTGCACCACCTAGCTGCCCCCTGGTCACATGGTCTTTCAAGTCTTTCCCCTCACAAATCCATTATCCTCCATATAGTTGCCAAGTTGATTTTCCTAAAATCCCTCTCTGACCCTGTCCTATTAAAGAAACTCCAATGACTCCGTGATGTTTTTGTGATAAAATACAAACTCCTCTCTTTGGTTATTTAAAGGCTGTTCTAGCCTGAGTTCCAACTATATTTTCTTTTCTAGTTTATTTTACAGATAAGTTCAAGTGACTAGTCCAGACTCACACAGCTAACAAGTATTCTGAGACTAGATTTGAACTTAACTCTTCCTGACTCCAGACTCTATCCACTGTGCCATCAGCTATCCAGGAGTAGAAAGGAGCCAACAGAAGCAGACCTTACTCTGTGGGACCTTATATCCCAAGCCAAACAAATGTGGAACAGGGAAAAGAATCTTTAAATCCAAATTCTAGTTCTAGCTCTTCCTCTGATTTGCTAGGTGAATGTGACTAAATCAATTGATTACTCTGTCTTATGTTCCCCATCTGTGAAATGGGAATCATCTCATCAAAATCTCTTCACTCGTGTCCAATTCTTATTCCTTTTCAGATGTTTGAAAGCAGTCATTGAGTCATTCAACAAACCTTCCTAAGGCAGGGATTTGAGGCTCTTTACCATTCTGGTTCTACTTTGGAGGGTTTCCAATTTATCAAGGGCCTTCCTAAAATGTGGTGCCTTGTTGTTGTTTAGTCATGTCTTTTTTATGATCTGGGGTTTTCTCAACAAAGATACCAGAGTAGTTTGCCATTTCCTTCTCCAGCCCATTTTGTTGTTGTTGTTGCTTGTCCTTTATTCTCAAAGAGGATCATGACATCAGGAAGGTGATGCCATGACATGAAAGAGAATTGGATTTAAGGGAGAGAGGGTTGTGCAAGTTCATCTGCCTTACTTTCCCCTCCAGAGCTAACTGAGTTCAGTGGCAATATATATATCAAGACAACTGGAGATGCCAGTTCATTTTAAAGATGTCTAAACTGAGGAAAACAGGGTTAGGTGACTCATTCAGCATCACACAGGTAGTAAGTATCTGAGGCCAGATCTGAACTCAGGAAGATCAAGATCTCTGACTCCAGGCCTGGCATTCTATCCACTGTGCCACCTAATTGCCCTCATTCAAGATTTACCTAGTTTGTTAAATTTTGAAGCTGGAAACTAGGCCATAGAATCACAGATGTAGAACCACCACCACCACCACAAAAAAGGTCCTTTAGAAGCCACCTAAGGTCAACTGTCCTCAAATTACAGAAGGGAAAACTGAGGCAAGGAAAGACAAAGTTATTTGCCACAGATATAACTTGGTGCAGTGGCAAGTACACTGGCTTTTGGCAGAGGGCCTGGGTTCAAAAACTGGTTCTGCCATTTTTGTGACAAGTCACAACCTCTTTGTGATTCAGCTTCCTTGTCTATAAAATGATGGGGTTAGGCTAGATGACCTCTGAGGTTACTTCCAGCTCAGAGCTATGATGTCAAAGTAGGACCCAGCTCACATGATCTTCTTTTGAGAGTTAAAAGGTACCTTAGGATTCATCTAGTCCAATGATGAGATTTTTTCACTTTTCAGCTGAGATAAGAAAACCTGAGGCCCAGAGAGATAGATGACTTAGCCTTAATCATAAAGATAATAGGTAGCACACTTAGAATCAGGTCCTTTTGCTCCAAATTCAGCACTCCAGAGCTCTTCCTACTTGTTACGCTTAAAACACAATCTATGTAGTAGCCAATCCCTAGAGTTCTACCCAGTCATTAAAGGGGAGCCCCACTGGCTTTTGGAATTGGGAGTCCAGAGCAGATGTGAAACGCAGCCCACTTGACGTTTAAATGGATATCCTGGCTTGGACTCCTTAAATTTTTTCTTTTAGAATTAGATTTTTATTCAACTCTGGGAGAAATATGTGGGGCCAGGAGGAAGAGGATGGGGAGGGAGGTGAGTGACTCTGGACAAAGGGTGACAGTAGAAACCATTAGTTTTTAATGTGTCTGGAACTCGATGGTGCTTAGCCCAGAGGACTCTAATCAAAGCAGTCTCTGACTTCAGTCACGCCTGCTTGGTTCACTGAGGTTCAGAAAAAGCAGTGGTCAGAAGCCCAAAGGAATCAGTAGCTGGCCTGACAAGGGAAAAAACAGAAATCATTTTCTCAGGTGAACTATATATAAATATATATATATATATGTATATATACATATATATAATATATATACACACATACACACAATATACATACATAGGTGAATATGTATACACATACCCACATACATATAAATGTGTGAGTGTGTGTATTTTTAAAGGCCACATTAAAATACTGAATGAACTGACATAATTTGCTGAAGTTTGGCGAGGGGCAAGGCAAGGATGGCATAGAGGGCATTCTAAAGTCTTATTGAACTCTGGATTCTATGTCAAAAGCAACTCATCAACATCCCTAAATTTAGGGATCTGTGGGCAAGGGGACCTAATAAACCATTGGCAGATGTTTGCTCAGCTTGCTCTTAAGTATTCTCACCAATTAAGCAAATGCCATCAACATCCAGATACAGAATTATGGAGACTGAATGTGGATCAAAGCAGAGTATTTTCATCTTTATTGCTGTTTGTTTGCTTGTTGTTTTTTTCTTTCTCATGTTTTTTTCTCTTTTGATCTGATTTTTCTTGCACACCATGAGGAATATGGAAATTTGTTTAGAAGAACTGCATATGTTCAACCTATATCAGATTGCTTGTTGACTTATGTGGGAGAAAAAAGGGAGAAAAGGGAGAAAAATTTGGGACACAAGGTTTTGCAAAGATGAATATTGAAAACTATCTTTGTATGTATTTGGAAAAATAAAATACTATTAACATTTTTAAAAGAGTTCCCACTAAATGATCCAAGATAATTCCAATAGACTTGGGATGGAAAATGCCATCCACATCCAGAAGACTGAATGTGGATTGAAATATATGATTTCCATCTTGTTTGCTTCTTTGCTTTTTCTCTCTCATGGTTTCCCTCCTTTTTTCTGATTTTTCTTTCACAATATTACAAATACAAAAATATGTTTAAAATGATTGTACATGTATAGCCTATTCAGATTGCTTTCTGTCTTGGGGAGAGGGAAGTGAAGGGAAGGAAAGAGAAGAAATTTGGAACTCAAAATCTCACAAAAATGAATGTTGAAAAACAACTTTACGTGTAGTTGAGAAATTAAAATACTATTGAGGGAAAAAAAGAGTTCTTACCAAGGAAATGGGAATGTTGATGATAATAGGTACCATCTACATAATACTTTGGCAGCCAGATGGTGCAGTAGATAGAGCCACAGGCCTGTAATCAGGCAAGCTTTCAAATCCAGCCTCAGACACTTAGTAGCTGTGTGACTCTGGACAAGTCATTTCACCCCATTTGCCTCACTTTTCTCATCTGTAAAATAAACTGGAAATGGCAAACTTCTCCAGTTATTCTTTGCCAAAAACAACCCAAATAGGGCCATGAAGAGTTAGAAACATTAATTTTTTAAATACAAATTTCTTTATGAATCATGTTGGGAAAGAAAAATCAGAACAAAAACAAAAAACAGGAGAGAAAAAACATAAGTAAAAAGAAAAAGTGACATTCAGTCTCCAACTTTTTTTTTAATCAACAAAAATCCACCTTCTTTTCTCCTTTATCTCCTCTTCCCCACTTCACCCCCAATGAAAAAGCAATAAAAACAAAGCCTCTGCTGTAAATATATACAGTCAAAGTCTCACATTGACCATATACATAAATGGCATATGATAATTTAGTCATTCCATCATTTTCCAGTTGTGTTTGTTTTGTCATGATCCCATTTGGGGTTTTCCTAGCAGAAATACTGGAGTAGTTTGTCATTTCCTTCTCCAGTTCATTTTACAGTAAGGAAACTAAGGCATCCAGAATTAAGTGACTTGTCTAAGGTCACACAACTAGGAAGTATTTAAAGCCAAATTTGTTCCCAACTCTAGGTTCAACACCCTATCCACTATGCCACCTAGTTGCTCCAATACATAATAATACTATATAATATATAATATCTATATGTATGTATATGTATATGTGTGTGCATATATCTTCATCTATACCCTGTTAGGAGGTGGGCAGCATGTTTGATAATGACTCACAATAATTATAGCTAGTGGTTGGGTTGGCCAGTGTTCTTATACATTGTCTTTCCAATCATGTCTTTATTATATAAATTGCTCTGTTCACTTCACGCCAGTTATATGAGTCTTCCCAGGCTTTTCTGAAACTTTCCTTTTCATTTTTAATAGCACAATACCTAGTATTCCATTACTTTTAAAAAACATAACTTGTTCAGCCATTCTCCAACTGTTGAGCACCCCCTAAGTTTCCAATTCTTTGCCACCACAAAAAGAGCTGCTATAAATATTTTTATACATATGGTTCATTTTCTCTTTCTTTTATTTTTTTAGGGTATAAACCTAATATTTTTATCACTGAGTTAGCTACCTCTCTAGCATTTTAACACACACACACACAGACACAACCATTTTACAAATGTGGAAACTGAGTATTATAATGATGAGGTAACTTGCTCAATATCATACAAGGAATAAGTGACAGAAACAACATTTGAATCCAGATCCTCAGGACTTAGAAATTATCTGTAGCTCAGCCTCTCATTTTGCAGGGTCAAAAATAGTCTCAGACTTAGGAAGGGACTTGTCTTTGAAGTCATGACTAATAAGTGTCAAGAGCTGAGACATAATCACATGTTATATAATAAAACTATTAGGGCCCAAGGCAGCAGAATCCCAAAAGAAGAAAAATTTGTCTTCACGCCCCATTTTCTGCATACTTTGCCACTCCTTTCCTCCACCCCCTCCCAGGCCCTAATCTGTGCCCACTTGTTGACCTCCTTTTGCTCTCCATTGTAAACCCTCTTGGGGCAGCTCGTTGGTCATGGTCACAGTACTATCTGGTAGGGAGATCCTGCAGCTGAAGCCTAATCCCTCAATGTGTGATGCCAGACTCTCTCCCCTGGTTAAGAATTTCAGGCCACAGGGAGCAGGTGGGACACAGATTTGGGGACCAGGGAGGCCAGATCAGGGACCATCTGCTCCAGAGCTCACATAGAGAATTGCTGCTTTGAGAGATAGCTTGGTGAAGTAGAAAGAATAGAGATAGAAGAGCTAGGTTCAGACTTCAGTTGCAGCACTTGCTAGTTATGTGGCCATGCAAAATGCTCAACTACTCTGAAGCTCAGTTTCTTCATCTGTAATATGGGGAGGATGATCCCTGTGATGTACTATCTGTCTATAGGATTGTTGTGAGGAAAATGTTTTTCCTGCATTAAAATATTATCTAAAGTTGAATTATTATGCAGATCTTGGGGTCCTAGCTCAAGAGCTAGATGGAAACTCAACTAAGTCTGGGCTTCTTATATTTTTTCCACTTGTGACCCTTTTTTGCCTGAGAAATTTTTAAGTGACCCCAGGTATATAGGTACATAAAATAGACTTACAAATCAAACATTTATTGATAATAAATCCTAATTTCACAACTCCCAAATTCAGTTATATGACCTACATGGGGTTGTGAATGAAGCTGGCACTAGTCCCATTATACAGATCATTTTCCAGATCAAGAAACTGGGGCTCAGGCAGGTTAAATAATTTACCCAGGTCACATAGGTGGTGAGTGGCAAAACTGGGATTTGAACACAGACCCTGTGACTCAGTTCAGCATCAAGGCATAAATGTACTGAGGGCTCCCCAGCCCCCAGCACCTCTATCAGAGACACAGGGGAACCTTCTGCATAGTTTGTGAACATTAGATGCATATTGTCTATTTGTAACATATAAATCTGTATACAATATAATTGTAGTTTGGATTGCAGATTATACAATTGTAATTTATAAAATTGTATTGTATACAGATTTTAGATACATTCTGTATATTTTGCTATTATTCACTCTTTTGGGGGGGAGGGGAGGATGAAGCAATTGGAATTAGGTTACTTGCCTGGGGTCATATAGCTAATAACTCTCATGTTTTTTTCTCATTAAAATATAAGTTCCTTGAGGGAGGGACTGTTTCATTTTTAAATTTTATCTCACAGCGCTAGTAACTGTTATGTTTTCTCTCCTCATTAAAATGTAAGTTCCTTGAGGCAGGGACTGGTTCATTTTTATCTTTTATCTCTAGGGCTAAGTGCAATGCCTGCAGTTAAATGTCTAATAATGTTTGTTGATTGATTATTCCCATTTGCCAAGTAAGGAAACGGAGTCGAAGTGAGGTGTTTAGATGTCAGAGACCTTAGTGGTATTTTGTCCAATTCTCCAATTTTATAGAAGAAGAAACTAAAGATTAAAGATAAAGAGATTTCTCCCATTGTCATACAGTTTAGTTAGTGACAGATCTGAGATTTGAATCCAGGATCTCTGACTCCAAATCTAATTTTCTTTCCATGATATTACTAATATGGGAGTTACTGATTGAGTGGGACTAGAGTCCAAGTCTCCACTCTGTCAAGATGGGCTTGCTTTTAAATGAGCACCTTGGGAACTGAGCTAACCTCTAGATGTCTATGGACTTCCCAGACTCCCCCAAGAGAGACCAGAAGCTCCCTATTAATTTCAACAGGCCTGGCAAAGAGATTGATCTCAGAGGAGGGACAGGGAAAGAGAGGTAGAAGCTTCTGACCAACCCTGATTCAAGGGCTTATTCTGAGGTCCTGGCTCCTCTGTGATCTCTCCAACACCCAGCCTGGGAGTGGAACAAGGCCAGGGACATCCTGCCCCCACTGCCTCCTCTTCTGGGGAAGGGATGTTCTTAAGATAAAAATACATTCAGAAACATTCCTTGGCCGGCATCACGACCCCCTCATTCAGACATGAGGAGTGATGAGAGCAGAAGGAAAAGCTTAAAACCTGGCGAGAACTTCCCCCACCCCCATCCCATGTGCAACTCTGTCATTCTGCCTGTCCTTGATTCACCTTTGAAGATACAGTAGGGTCAATCTTTTTTTTTTTTTTTTTTCATTTTAAAGAATCCTTGCAAATCCACTTGATTCCTGCCTTCCCAAGGTTAGCAGATCTACTCCCCTATCTCTAGACCTATCTCTAGATTAGATATTCCTTTAGTATGGAATAGGGATAGAGATAGGGAGAGGACCTATGATTTCATATAGATACTCTCTGATGATATGCATACCAGCACTTTTTCTGTATTTTATAATCTTGGAGAGTTTCCTGGATGCTGAGAGGAAACGTGACTTATCCAGAGTCATATAGCTAATATGTGTCACAATACAAACCCTGATCTTCCTGACCTAGAGAACAGTTCTCAAGCCAATTGTCCCCTTGAATAGAGCATCTAGGAAAACTCTGAAAGGTTTTTAAAAAATGACATTCTCTGTTATTCTGAAACCCTGTCTCATAAAAAGAACTCTGGATTGGGGAATCAAGAGGTCCTGGGTCTAATCCCAGATTTGCTACTTTCTTTCTATTTGCCACTTGGGCAAGGAGAGGCAGCATGCTTTGCAAAAGTGAAAGACTCCGTGAATGTCAGCTTTGAATGATGAGGCAAAGATTTCAAGTGGTTCTAGAGAAAGGGAGACAAGTGATATCCTAGGCAAAGAGGAGCAATGTGAGTAAAAGTTTGAGAGTGGGAAAATAGAAGACATGTTTATGGAATATAGACTGGAACCCAGAGAATAATACTGAGCAGTAGAGAAGTATAATCTGTACTCTCTGAAAACCTCAGTGGTAAAGCAAAGTGGATTGGAAAGGAAGAGGGTGAGAAATCATCAAGACAAGTTAGGTGGCTATTTCAATAGACCACACAAAAGCAGGGCTGGAAATGACCTTAAACATCTTCTAATTCTATATCACCATTTTGTAGATGAGGAAACTGAGGCCCAGAGAGGTTAAATAACAATAGCTGATCGTTTTTTTTCTTTCTCATTTTTTTCATTCTTTAGTTCATTAAAACTATTTCACAGATCTAGTTTTTTATTATTATATTTTTGAATAGTTTTAATTATTACTCATTTATATTATACATTTTAAAAATAATTGTTTTTATTTCAAAATATGTATAAAAACAGTTTTAGTGTTCCAATTTTTCCTCCCTCCCCTAGACAGCAAATAATTCAATATATATTAAATGAGTACAATTCTTCTACATATATTTCTACATTTTTCATGCTGCACAAGATAAATCAGATCAAAAAGAGAAAAAAAATGAGAAAGAAAAAAGCGATCAGCTATTGTTATTTAACCTCTCTGGGCCTCAGTTTCCTCATCTACAAAATGGTGATATAGAATTAGAAGATGTTTAAGGTCATTTCCAGCCCTGCTTTTGTGTGGTCTATTGAAATAGCCACCTAACTTGTCTTGATGATTTCTCACCCTCTTCCTTTCCAATCCACTTTGCTTTACCACTGAGGTTTCCAGAGAGTACAGATTATACTTCTCTACTGCTCAGTATTATTCTCTGGGTTCCAGTCTATATTCCATAAACATGTCTTCTATTTTCCCACTCTCAAACTTTTACTCACATTGCTCCTCTTTGCCTAGGATGTCACTTGTCTCCCTTTCTCTAGAACCACTTGAAATCTTTGCCTCATCATTCAAAGTTGTCAAATATAATCTCTCCCTTGAGCCTTTGCTTCAGCCAGAAATGACCTTTTTTCCCTAGGATCCTAGATCTAGAGCTGGAAGGGATCTCAAAGTTTATTTACTCCAATCCCAGCATATTGGAGTTGAAGACCCCAAAGAGGGTGAATTGCTTGAAGTCACACTGATAGTAAATGACAGAGATGGGTTTTGATCTCAGATCCTGTAGCTATAAAACCAGTGTTCTAGCCACTGTACCATGCTCACAAAACACTCAGAGAGGCAGTGTGAGAGAACCCTGAACCCATTGAAAAGAGAAGAACCTGTATTGATACGATCCCTTCTGATATTTACCATAAGCATGACTTTGAGTAAGCCATTTCACTTGTCTGATCTCAGCTTCCTCTTCTAGCAAGTGGGGATGGCACCTTAAATCCCTACTTCCTCAAGGTTGTTGCTAGGAAAATGCTTTGTAGAGTTGAAAAGATCTTGTAAAGGCAAGTTGTTGTTTTTGTCTCTACTGTGCACTTATCATATATTTTAATTATAGTTATTTGTGTACATGTATTGCTTCTCTTTGCTAAATTGCAAACTCCATTGTTTGCTGTAGTGAAAAGTCATTTCCCTTACTGGGTCTTGCTTCTTTCTTTGTTGGATTAGATGATATCTAGAAGCCCTTCATATCTATTATATTCTTTTTTTTTTTTTAGAATAAAGTCATACTTCATTATGTATTGGTTACTGGCATAAAAGGTTTTAAAAATTAAGTCTTTTAAAAATGTACAATATTAAGTTGCTATTCATTAGATATTAAAACAGTAGACTAAAATTGTTGTGTTAACACATTTTAAGATAAATTTTCTATTATGTTATTTTGGTTTTTCTTTGTTTTTTTTTTCCTGAGGCAATTTTGGTTAAGTGACTTTGCCCAGGGTCACATAGCTAGAAAGTGTTAAGTGTCTGAGGTCATATTTGAACTCAGGTCTTCTTGACTTAAGGGCTGATGCACTAACTAGCTGTTCCTCCATTATATTCTTGACAGGAACCATTTCTTATTTCTCTTTGTCTGCCCAGAGTTTGTCTGAGAGTCTGGAGCTTGATACTGATCATGATCTTAGGTCCTACCTCTCTTAGTCTTTGAGAGATAGGATTAGTTGACTGCAGCCTTTCTCCCAATGAGCCAGCTGTGTCTATCTAAATTGACCCGCCCCATTGATTCTGGTAGAAAAGATTTCCTCTCCTGGTTATACAACCCAAGAATCACAGACATTTAGCATTAGGTACAAACTTAGGAATCAGTCTAATTTCCCATTCCATATACTAATCCCAAGTATCCCAGATAGCCAATCATCTAGTTTTTGTTTTTTTTTTTTTTTCTTGAATGCTTCCTATGACAGGGAACTCACTACCTATCAAGGCAGGCTCTTCCAGACAGTTCTGATTGGTAAGGCTGTCTTTCTTGACTTCAGCCAAAACCTGCTTCTTTGTAATTTCAACTGGTTGGCTTTTGTTGTACTTTCTGGGGCCAAGTGAAATAAGTCTTCTCCCTCTTCCATCTGTGATAGCCCTTCAGAAATCCAAAGACTACCATTATGTTCTCATAGATGGAGACAAAGGTTTTATGCTCTCCCTAACCTTGCACTGATTAGCTTTTCCTAGGCATGGTAATTGATGGTGTCAGTAGTAGTGAGAGGAGACTATCAAACCATTATCACTTATACTTGAATTTGTAGCATCTTTTCTGAACAATGGCTGAGATGGTTTCCCTTTTTCTATTTGTTTTTCCAGGCTTAGCACACAGTTCTTGGCACATTATAAGCATTTAAATTATTTTTTCATTCATTCATTCATTCTTGTTCCAGAATAAACATCTTAGATGCAAATTTTTAAACTTTAATTTCTATTTTCCTGTTGTAATTAAAACAAGTGGATTTGACATTATACCATATGAATGGAAAGTTTCCCCATTTCATAGTTAAGAAAACGGAGCCTCAGGGTTGTTAAGTGACTTTATTTTGATTTAAAATTTTTTTTGATTAGGTGAAAGAGGAGATTCCTTGCCTCAATTGCCTTGATTCCTTGCCTTAATCAGTGAATGGGTGCTGCCCCAATCAAACTGAGACCTGTGGAAGATTGTAGCTTTAAAAGGCCTCATCTCTCTCTCTGGTCACTGGACACAGATGGCTCTGGAGAAGAAAGTGAGGCAGGTGACCTTGCACAACCCTCCCTCATTTAAATCCAATTCACTTGTATTTCATGGCATCACTTCCCTGATGTCAAAGTTCTCTTTGAGAATGAAAGGCAAACAATAACAGTCCTGTTCAGGCAGCTAGAAAGTGTTTTTCTTTTTCTTTTTACTTATTTATTTTTTTATTATAGCTTTTAATTTACAAGATATATGCATGGGTAATTTTTCAGCATTGACCCTTGCAAAATCTTCTATTCCAATTTTTCCTCTCCTTTCCCTACCCCTTCCCCCAGATGGCAGGTAGACCAATATATGTTAAAGTATATGTTAAATACAATATATGTATACATATCCATACAGTTATTTTGCTGCACAAGAAAAATTGGACTTAGAAATAATGTAAAATTAACCTGAGAAGGAAATCAAAAATGCAAGTGGATAAAAAGAGAGGAAATGGAAATGTTATGTTGTGGTTCACACTCATTTCCCAGAGTTCTTTTGCTGGGTTAGCTGGTTCTATTCATTATTGAACAAATGGAATTGATTTGGTTCATCTCATGGTTGGAGAGAGCCATGCCCATCAGAATTGATCACAAATAGTGTTTGTTGGTTGAAATATATAATGATCTCCTGGTCCTGCACATTTCATTCAGCATCAGTTCATGTAAGTTTCTCCAGGCCTTTCTGAAATCATCCTGTTGGTCATTTCTTACAGTACAATAATATTCCATAATATTCATACACTAAAATTTATTCAGCCATTCTCCAATTGATGGGCATCCATTCAATTTCTAGTTTCTAGACACTACAAAAAAGGCTGCCACAAACATTTTTGCCCATACAGGTCCCTTTCCCTTTTTTAAGATCTCTTTGGGATATAAGCCCAGTAGTGACACTACTGGATCAAAGGGTAGGTACAGTTTGATAACTTTTTGAGCATAGTTCCAAATTGCTCTCCAGAATGGTTAGATCCATTCACAACTCCACCAACAATGTATCAGTGTGCCAGTTTTTCCACATCCCCTCCAACATTCAGCATTATCTTTTCCTGTCATCCTAGCCAATCTGAGAGGTATATAATAGTATCTCACAGTTGTCTTAATTTGCATTTCTCTAATTAATAATGATTTGGAGCATCTTTTCATATGGTTAGAAATAGTTTCTATTTCATCATCTGAAAATTATCTGTTCACATTTTTTGACCATTTTATCAATTGGAGAATGGCTTGATTTCTTATAAATTAGAATCAATTCTATATATATTTTGTAAATGAGGCGTTTATCAGAATTTTTGACTGTAAAAAATGTTTTCCCAGTTTATCGCTTCCCTTCTAATCTTGTCTGCATTAGTTTTGTTTGTACAAAAGCTTTTTAATTTTATATAATCAAAAATTTTTATGTTGTGATCAATAATGATCTCTAGTTCTTCTTTGGTCACAAATTCCTTCCTCCTCCACAGGTCTGAGAGGTAAACTATCCTATCTTCTTCTAATTTATTTATGATCTCATTCTTTATGACTAGATCATGAACCCATTTTCACCTTATCTTGGTGTATGTGTTAAGTGTGGGTCAATGCCTACATTGTGCCATACTAACTTCCAATTTTCCCAGCAGTTTTTGTCAAACAGTGAACTCTTATCCCCAAAGTTGGGATCTTTGGGGTTGTCAAACATTAGATTGCTATAGTTATTGACTATTTTGTCCTGTGAACCTAACCTATTTCACTGATCAACTAGTCTGTTTCTTAGCCAATACCAAATGGTTTGGTAAAACTGTTTTCTTAAAAAAAAAAAAAAAAAAAAAAGGCAGGAGTCAGGTATTCTCAAGTCTTTGTCCAGTCTTTTTTCCATTGTTGCTATTGGGATACAGTCACTCTGCTGGTTCATTTCCTAGATCCTTTCATTTGTGTTGGTGTTCTGTCCTGCTGCATGGGGATGGGGGTGGTGGGTATTGCAGAGGACACGAGATATGGTACTTCTTTCCTGAAACACTGCCATATAAGGTCCTCCATCACATCTCATTACTGGGTCACCATTTCCAGAGGCCTTTCACAGACCCTCTCCTGGGACTCACATTTCCCATCCTTCAGCTATTGTGGTTAGGAAAGAAAATTAAGCATTTATTGTTATTGGGTTATTTCAGTAATGTATAATGGTCCTCATTTGGGATTTTCTTGGCAAAATTACTAGAGTTGATTACTGTTTCCTTCTCCACCTCATTTTACAGAAGAGGAAATGGAGGTAAATAGGGTAAAGTGACTTATACAGGGTCAAACAGCCAGTAATTGTCTGAGGCTAAATTTGAACTCAGTTCTTCCTGACTTCCAGTGCAGCACTCTATCCACTGAGACACCTAGCTGTTTCTAATCATCTATTATGTGCTCACTATCTGTCAGATACTATGCTAAGTGCTTTATAAATATGACCTCATTGACCTTCCCAACAACCCTAAAAGATAGATGCTATTATGATCTCTGTTTTACAGTTGAAAAAACTTGCCCAAGATCATGTAAATATCTGAGGTCAGAATTGAACTCAGGTCTTCTATCTACTGTACCATTTGGAGAGAGCGCTGAACTTCTAGGAGACAGATATGTTGGCTGTGTGATCCCAGGCAAACCACTTAACATCTCTATCCATTGCTTTTCTCATTTGTCAAATAATAAGACTGGAATCAAAGACTTCTAAGGTCCCTTCCAGCTCTAGATGTCTGACCTTTATGATCCTGGCTGGGAGAAGTGGAAAAGAGAAGTCTTTCCTGCTATCCTCACTCCTGAGACAAGTATAAAAAAGATTATCTTTTTTAATATAGTTTTTAATTTTTCCAAATAGATGCAAAGATAGTTTTTAACATTCGCCTTTGCAAAATCTTGTTTTCCAAATTTTTCTCCCTCCCTTCTCTCCTCCCTAAGACAGCAAGCAATCCAATATAGGTTAAACATGTGCAATTCTTCTAAACATATTTCCATATTTGTCATGCTGCACAAGAAAAATCAAATTATCTTCTTCAGTATACTTACCCTCCCAAATGCTGATCACAGCTCATATAGTATAATAGATTTAAAACTGGAAGAAATCTTAGAGGTCACTTGGTCAAACCCCTTAATTTTACATTTTAGATAACCTAGGCCTGTGTTAGCAGTTACTCTTCCTGAGTCACTGTGACTAAAAACTTCCATTCAGATGGCCAAGTTTCTGGAGATGGCCTCTCGGAACTTAACAAGGCTATTCCTAGGAGGACAAACATAGTTAATTACCAAGGTTGGAATCAAAGTTTTTCCAGCTTTATAAGACCTGCTAGAGCTTGTCTTCTGCCAAAAATCTTTGAGAAGCCAGGGTCACCTTCATGCCACATTGAGACACTTCAGTGGAAGGATCATAAAATATCATAGAATAATAACACACATTTATATATTGCTTTGAAGCATACAAATTATCCTGTGAGGTAGGTGCTGTAAATATTATTATTTTTTTAAATAAATGAACACATTAAGAATCAGAGAGATTAAATACCTTTCCTGTGGTCACACAGCAGCTAATAAGTTTCAGAGTTAATGCTTTCGACCATAGCTTTAGAACTGGATGATTCTCTGGAGGTCATCTAATTTAGATCCTTCATTTTCCAGATGAAGAAACTACAGGGCAGAGAAGTTAAGTAATTTGTTCTAGGTCACACAGCAGTTAATAAGTGTCAGAACCAGGACATCAGATCATAGCTTTAGAGCTGGGACAAGGATTGGCTGACATCTAGTACAGATTCTTCATTTCCCAGGTGAAGAAGGAGGGGGAAGAAGGCAGGAAAGGAAGGGACAGAGGGAGGAAAGGAAGAAAGAAGGGGGGAAGGAAAAGACAAATGAAGGAAGGGAAGGAGAGAGAGAAGAAGGCAAAAAAGAGGAAGGAAGAAAGGAAAGGAAAGGAAAGGAAGAAGGAATAAAGGAAAGAAAGAGGGGAAGGAATAAAGGAAAGAAGGAAGGTAGGGAAAGTAGAAAAAGGAAAGAGAGAGGAAGGGATGGATGAAGGGAAAATAGGTAAGGAGGAAGGGATGGATGAAGGGAAAATAGGTAAGGAGGAAGGGAAGAAAGAAAGAAAGAAAGAAAGAAAGAAAGAAAAGAAAGAAAGAAAGAAAGAAAGAAAGAAAGAAAGAAAGAAAGAAAGAAAGAAAGAAAGAAAGAAAGAAAGAAAGAAAGGAAGGAAGGAAGGAAGGAAGGAAGGAAGGAAGGAAGGAAGGAAGGAAGGAAGGAAGGAAGGAAGGAAGAAAGAAAGAAAAAAGAGAGGGAGGGAGGAAGGAAGAAAGGAAGAGAGGGGGGGAGGGAGGAAGGAAGAAATGAAGGGAGAGGGGGAAAGGAAGGAGGGAGGGAGAGGGGGAGGAAGGGAGGGAAGAGAAAAAGGAAGGGAAGAAGAGAGGAAAGGAGAAGAAGAAGAGAGGAAAGAAGGGAAGGAGAGAGGAAGAAAGAAAGGAGGAAGGAAGGAAGAGAAGAAAGAAGGAAAAATATTTATCAAGCACTTGATATGTGTCAGGCACTTTCCTAGGCACATTACAAATATTATCTCATTTTATCTTTACCACAGTCTCAGGAGGTAGGTACTATTATCATCCCAATTTTACTGCTGAGGAAACTGAGGCAGGGAGCAGTTAAGTGACTTGCCTAAGCTTACACAGCTAGTAAGTGTCTAAAGTCAGATTTGAACCTCAGAAGACCTGGGATTCAAATCCTTCCTCAGATGCTCACAAAGTAGCAATTGAACTCCGGGTTCAGAATCCATTATGCCATCCAGCTGTTAAGATGCATAACAGTGTTATGAACACTGCTGGGCCAGTGAGTTTTAAATGACACCTAAGGAAGAGAGTGATGAATCGGGATTTGAAACAAGTCCAGTGCTCAATCTGGTACCACATGATGCTTCTTTGAGGTTGGGGGGATGGTGTTGGCCATCTTCCAATCTTCCAGGGACACAAAGTCAGGTGATTTGCCCAAAGTTATACTTCAAGTTATTGGCAAAATCAGGATCAGAACCCATGTGTCCTGACCCCAGGTCAATATGTTTCATACTGTGTCTCGCTGCTTCCTAGCCAACATCTCAGTGAGGATTCCCTTAGCCTAGTTCATCTTTAAAATAAGGGCAGTTGGATTAAATAGTCTCAGAAGCTCCTTTCAGCTCTATGATCATTTATCTAGCTTTATCTAACAGAGATGTCTGAGGGCAAGACCCTTTAGGGAAGGGGGAAGGAAGAAAAGGAGGGAGGAAGAAAGGTCCTTTGGGGCAAAGGAAAAGACAAGACCAACTCTATCAAATCTTCGACATTGCTAAGAGCTGGCCCTGCAGCTGCTTCACTCCTAGAGATAAAAACCACTGGCCCGCAACCAATCTGCCACAGAGGAACACATAACAGATCCCCTCATGACTGAAAATGTCTGGCCACAGTCTGAGGACACACATAGGACTCTCAGCTGTGAATCAGCTGAGAGTTCTCCAGTTTCCAGATGCCCAAAAAGAGAGAGTGAAAAAGCACTGAGAAATCCCTTCCCTGACAAGGAAATATTTGTTCCCACTTCTCCCTGCCCAGGTTCCTTCCTGCCTTTTAACACGTCTGAAACCAAGAGCAGTGCCCTGAGGGACATCCCAAGAACATCTCAGGTAAACCAGCATCCAACTTCTAGAGATTAGGTAGGTGACTAATTCAAATTAATTAGTTCAGAATTATTGGAAAACTCCCTTTGATGGGAAGGACAGATAAAGGGAGACACAAACCACTCTGACAGGTTGCCAGAGAAAGGGAGTCAGAAGCAAAGAAAGGCCAACACCTTGACTCTAGGGTGGGAATTGTTTGGAAAAGATTGAATGGAGGAAAGAATGTGAAGAAGAAACCTCAGGAATTCCCAAAGCTGAGGTCAGCCTAAGGATGTGTTCTACTATTCAAGGAGACCATCTGACCCCTGGAACAAGTACCTTTCACAGGAATAGGAAGTGATTCCATTGTTGTTCAGTCATTTTTCCAGTCGTGTCCAAACTTCATGACCCTATTTGGGGTTTTCTTGGCAAAAATAATTGGAGTGGTTTGTCATTTCCTTCTCTGCCTCATTTTACAGATAAAGAAATTGAGGCAAACAGAGTCACACAACTAACAAGTGTCTGAGGCTAGATTTGAACTCACAAAGATGAATCATTTTGACTCTATGCTCTAGCACTCCACCTAGCACCCTTTAGGAATAGTCCAGTAATTTTCTTGATTTTGGAAAACTGTGTGATGGGAAAAACCTCTGTATAAATGCGGATTGACAACTGCTATAGTTATAGCCTTTGACAGTTGTCTGGAAGTCACATCAATTTGCCAAGAATCCCTATATTTTAGGGAACACATTTGAACCCAAGTATTCTGGCTCCAAGTCCATCTCTCTTAACCACTACACCACACTGCCTTTCCTATCACTTGGTTTATTTGATGTTAGATTTATGATTTATCAAAATATAGATCCTAAAACTGGAAGGGTCTTTGAAATATACAATACAACTTTCTGCTTGCCTTTTAATTTAAAAAAATTCATCTTATATTTTTACATGCCTTTCATTTATAGCTATAGCTTTCTTTCCATTCTTTTTTAATGAATAATTTTTAAAAGGGGTGGGGGAGCAATTCAGCAAAACTAACCAACATATCAACTGAGCCTGTAAATACATTCCACACCCAAAGTCCATCACATCTATAAACTGGACTGCCTCTCAAGCAGAGCAGGTAAATTGCTGTAGAATCATAGAATCCTCAGGAGTGTTGTGAAACTCAGAATAGATAATGGATGTAAAGCATTTTGCAAACTTTAAAGTGCTATGTAAATGCTAATTGCTACACTATTACCACTAGTATTACTACTATTACAAACATTACTATATTAATACATAATACAATAATAATATATTGTTTAATAATTATTATGCAATTGTGATAAATATAATTAAATGACATATATTAATAGTTATTATTAACCTGCAATTACTAGGTTTCTAGTCTGGTGATGACTTTATTTTCTGAGCTTTCTGTTATACTCCTGCCGAGCTAAGCAATGTTTAGAGAGTAACAGAGAGCTGAGCTGATAAATATTTAACAACCAAACTCTCCAGAAAAAGTAAAATGTTTGTGCATGCACACAAACTTTTAAGTTTAATGTGGATAATTAACATTTGCTCAAGTCTAGACAATCAACAAAACAGTAAATCAATCCCTTATTTGATCAGAAGCTGTCAGTTTCTGAAGTGTAAACGATACTCACATTGAAAATTTAACAATCCACAAACCTGTTACAACTGGCTCCAGCTCCTGCTACCACCTGAGTTCTCCAGTCAGAAGGAATTTTGAAAGATAGAACATACCACAAGAGACCTAATGGATCATCCAGACTAGTATACTTTTTTATGTTATGATCCCTTTGGTAGTGAAACTATGGGATCCTTCTCAGAAAATAGTTTTAAATACAATGACCTATATGGGATTATAAAGAAAACCAATTATATTTGAATAAAAATTTGAAAATATTTTAGGGGACAGCCAGGTAGTACAGTAGATGGAGCACTGGCCCTAAAAGCAGGAGGATCTAAGTTCTACTCTGGCCTCAAAGCCTCAGATACTTGATGCTTATTAGCTGTGTGACTTTGGGCAAGTCAATTAACCTAAATTATATTACAACTCCCAGCTCCCCAAAAAGAAATGAAAAAAGAATTTTTTAAAAATTTGACAACTATATATTAATTTATTATTATTAAAAAGTTACCTAGTCCAAACTCACATTCAAAACTAAAATTTACTCCATGTCTAATGAATGGTCAATTAGTCTCTCCTTGAACATTTCAGGTGATGGAAAGATTAGCACACCTTAAAGTAGTCTATTTCAATGCTGAAATGGCTCTAGTAGTTCTACAGGTCTTCCCCAAACTAGATCAGAATACATATCAAAAAGAAAATATTTTAAAAACAAGTTTGCAAACTCTAGGTTAAGACCCCATGCAAGTAAACTTCCTCACTTTACAGAGGGAGAATCTTTGGCCTGAAAAGAAGTCACTTGTACATGTCACAGGGAAGTGTGAACAATACAGTTAAGGCTCATACTAGATGTCTTGACTTCCAGCCTTGGATTCTACAATGCCATCTGTCTCCCTCAGGGACACATCAAGGTAGCACATACCTAGAGGTTATCTCCCAAACTCCCAAGTCTTTCTCTTTTCTTTACTGACAATCTCAAGTATAAAAAGTCTGATTCTTTAGACCACTGGCTAGTATCCACTGTCCCCTTTTGTAAAACGAAGAAGAGCTCCTCACCCATATAAGCACATGAATGTGTGGTCAAGAAAATGGTGATGGGGGCAGCTAGGTGGTGCAGTGGATAGAGCACCAGCCCTGAATTCAGGAGGACCCGAGTTCAAATATGGTCTCAAACACTTAACACTTCCTAGCTGTGTGACCCTCGGCAAGTCACTTAACCCCAGCCTCAAAAAAAGGAAAGAAAGAAAGAAAGAAAGAAAGAAAGAAAGAAAGAAAGAAAGAAAGAAAGAAAGAAAGAAAGAAAGAAAGAAAGAAAGAAAGAAAGAAAGAAAGAAAGAAAGAAAGAAAGAAAGAAAGAAAGAAAGAAAGAAAGAAAGAAAGAAAGAAAGAAAGAAAGAAAGAAAGAAAGAAAGAAAGAAAATGGTGATAGTGCAGTGTGTGAGAATCATGGTTCATATTTTGTTTGAAAGAATTCAAATCAAAGGAGGCCAGAACCTCTAAGGACCTATTCTTGGCAGGTCCATTACTTCCCTCCCTTCACTGCCCTTCTGCAAGCAGCAGCTGAAGACTTGACCCCTGCTCCAAGGAATGAGCATTATTAAATATTGGCAACATATAGATATGGGCAGAAAAACTCTCAGCTTCAGGGAAGTCAGATTGGTGATTTCCCTGCTCTGAATTACTAACATCATGTGACAAATGATGCATGCAGAGGGTAGGCAGAAGAAAATTAAATCACAGTAGAGATGGACATAAGTGTAAAGTAGTAAGAAGAGCACTGGTTCTAGGTCCTTGGACCTGGGTTCAAATCTTCCCACTGATACTTCCTCTATGTTGTTACACTCAGTTTCCTCATCTGTAAAAGTATACCATTAGAATAAATGACATCTGAGTTCCCTTTCTAGATCGATGTTCTTTTTTTTATTAGTATTTTATTTTTCCAAATACATGTAAAGGAAGTTTTTAAAATTCATCCCTGAAAAACCTCAAATTCCAATTTTTTCTCCCTCTCTCCCCCTCTCCCCCCACCCCAAAACAGCAAGCAATCTGATATAGGTTAAACGTGTGCAATTCTTCTGAACATATTTCCATATTGGTCATTTTGCACAAGAAAAGTCAAATTAAAAGGGAAAAAAACACAAAAGAGCTGACAATATGATGCTTTGATCCATATTCAGTCTCCATAGTTTTTTCTGTGATTGCAGATGGCACTTTCCATGACAAATCTATTGGAATAGCCTTGGATTACCTCATTATTGAAAAGAGCCAAATCCCATAGTATATATATATGTCCTAAAGGCTGAGGTTGACCTTGGAGTCTTAGTTCTCTCATTTGTAAAATAGAAACAAGGACTGCACCTTTGATTTTCTCAATACAGGGAACTCCCAAGTTGAATAAATGCCTTGCACTAATTTAGGGTGATACCTTTTCCCTCAAAGTAGGTACTGCACTGAGGTTAAGTAACTTGGCCAGAGTCACAGAGCCAATAGGTATCAGAGACTGGATTTGAAACCAGGTCTTTTACTTCTTGAGTTGTTTTAAATAAAACATTTCATGAATCTTGGAAAGGTCATAGAAATGGGAGCATTTGTTAAGAACAAAACGCCTGCTGAGAGATGCTCATTCTGATAGATATAGGAGTTGCAAACCCAGTGCACCAAAGGGTATTCATTGCTCCTGAGATGTTTCTGCTTTTCTCCAGGACTCAGAATGTTTGATTGTTTTGTATAAAATTCCCTTCCATCTATCTACATTCTGTCCTGGTCCCCCTCATCCAGGAAACCTCCAGATATTTCATTTCACACTGATATACTGCCTTTATTTTCTACTTGTGTGACTCATTAGGCATTCTTGGTTTAATATCTAATTTTTGGCCTTCGACAACAAGAATTTATTTGTTACTTTGTGTTACTTTGTGCCAGGCACTGTGCCTAGCATGGGGAGAGATGGAGAAGTTTACACAGAAAAGCAAAAACAGTCCTTAAAATCTCAAAGAGCTTGCATCCTAATGAAACACAGCATGTAAGCAATTACATACAAGATATGTATAGAGTAAATGGGGTAACCTAAGAAGGAAATCAGTGTGGGGGGAAGGGCACAAAATACAAAGGACTCCTGTCATAGGTGGGATTTGAGCTTTTTTAATATATAATATATATATATTTTAATATATAAGAATAGCCTTTTTTTCCAAAATACATGTAAAGATAGTTTTTAACATTCACCCTTGAAAAACCTTGTGTTCCAAATTTTTCTCCCTCCTTTCTTTCCCCCTTCCCCTAGACAGCAAGTAATCCAGTATTAGTTAAATGTGAGATTCTTCTAAACATATTTCCACATTTGTTATGCTGCATGAAAAAAAATCATATCAAAAGGGAAAAAGCACAAGAAAGAAAAAACCCAAACAAACCACCACAACAAAAAAGGTGAAAATACTATCCTTTGATCCACATTGAGTCTCCATAGCTCACTCTCTCTCTGAATGTGAATGGCTGTTTCCATCACAAATCTATTGGAATTGCTTTGAATCACCTTATTATTGGAAAGTGCAAAGTCCTTTATAGTTGATTATCACATAATCTTGTTGTTGCTGTGTACAATGTTCTCTTGGTTTTACTCATTTCACTTAGTATCTGTTCATGTGAGTCTTTCCAGGCTTCTCTGAAATCAGCTTAATTTCTTTTTTTTTTCCTGAGGCAATTGGGGTTAAGTGACTTGCCCAGGGTCACAAAGCCAGGAAGTGTTAAGTGCCTGAGACCAGATTTGAACTCAGTCCTCTTGGCTTCAAGACTGGTGCTCTATCCACTACACCATGTAGATGCCCCTAACCTAATTTCTTAAAACAAACCTGGAGGCAGAAATAAGGGAAAACATTTCAGGTATGAAGGACAACTGAAGCAAAGTCAGAGTGATAATGGGGACAGCCAGGTGGTGCAAGGATTGAGCACCAGCCCTGAAGTCAGGAGGACCCGAGTTCAAATCTGGTCTCAGACACTTAACACTTCCTAGCTGTGCGACCCTGGGCAAGTCACTTAACCCCAGCCTCAGGGGAAAAAAAATCACAGATAGAGGGGCCTGTTCAAAGAATAGCAAGGAGGCTGTGGGGATAGAGTGTATAGAATAAAATGTAAAAGCCTAGAAAATAGGAAGAGCCAGGCTCTGAAGGAGTTTAAATGCCTATTAAAGAATTTTATGTTTGATCCTGAATGTCCTAGGGAGCCACTTGAATTTATTGAGTAGAGGAAGGGACATGGTTGGATTTGTATTTTAGGAAAATTACTTTGGCAACTGAAAGAGTTGGATGGAGTGGGGAAGACTGAGAACAAGGAGACCAAACCTGAAAGATATTGAAAAAGTCAAAATGTGAAGGAATGAGAGCTTGCATCAAGTTATCTGCCTGTAAACTCCTCAAAGGCAGAGACCACCTCTTGACTGATGTCTTCCACATCAACTAACTCCAGGGCTATGTATAACATTTCAATGAATCCTTGTTGAAATAATGAAATATGAATTAATGTACAGTGAATTTTGGAATGAATCAAGGGGAGACATAATCATCATATATCGTTAGAGCCAAAAGATAATTTAGTCCAACTTCCTTAATTTTGTAATTGTTCAGTCATTTTTGAGTAATTTCTAACTCTTTGTGATCCTATTTGGGTTTTTCTTGGAACCAAATACCAGAGTAGTTTGCCATTTCCTTCTCCAGCTCATTTATAGATGAGGAAACTGAGGCAAAATGGATAAAGTGGCTTGTTCAGGGTCACACAACTAGTAAGTATCTGACATCAGATTTTAACTTTGGAAGATCAGTCTTCCTCACTCCAGGCCCAGCACTCTATCCTCTATACCATCTGGTTTCCCCTTCCCTTAGTTTAGAGAGGAAAAATTTAAAGGCAATCAATCAGCAAACATTAATCAAGTGTCTACTAAGTTCTGGGTGCTGTGCTAAGCAGCTTGGGGAAGGGACTGACTCAAGATAGTAACAGAAGTAGGATCAGAATCCAGTTTTCCTAACACCCTCTCCCCATTCCAGGGCAGGGTTCTTTCCATATACTTGAAATTAACTTTCTTTCTTTCAAACTTAAATAGAAAAAGAAAAAAATTGATACATGCACAGCAGAACATAAGAAAGGATTCAAAATATGAGACAATAAATTTCCATTTCAAGAAAACCTATATAATAAATATTATGCATTGTGTTCAGAGCTACACATCTTTTCATTACTTCCATGTAGGTTTTCCTGTTGTTCTTGGCTGTACACTTTTTACTTTCTTCTTTTTCCCCATTTCTAATCACTCCACTTCCTCCAAGAAGACTACAATTAAGCACAGATATATTTATATTGACACATTCATACACACACACACACACACACACACACACACACACACACACCTACACCCATGCATATACATACATACAAAGTTAACTTTCTGTGGCTTGACACCAATGGAGGTGCATTTTATACCAAACAGTAGAAGAAAAGGAAAGACTCGACACCTCAAACTTATTGTCAGACCTCAGTATCTTCCCATTAACATCACCATGTTATCCCTTCAATTCCAGGTCCTTGAGCCAAGGTCACAGTCATTCAATTGGTCCTGGAAACAGGCAGAACATAAGTCAAACAGCAGCACCAACATTATTGCTTTTATCTTTCATATCTATGGGGCATCTTTAACTTTCTAGTGCACTTTCATATCCATTAAACATTTGTCCTACCCTAACAGTCCTTTGAAAGAGATTGAGTAGGCAATGACAAAGCTCTCCATTTTAGAGATGAGGAAACTGAGTTTAGTGAAATCATTTATGAATTCAGGCATACCAAGTGATAAACTCTCAGAGAAGTTAAATGACTTGCCCAATGTCACTTAGAGAGCCAGACTCCTTTCAATAGCACAACTGGCCTTTAAACAGCTTCCAAATGCTTAAATACAGCTATTGTTATTTTAGTCTTTTTCATTCATGTCTGACTTTTTTTTTTTGGAGGGAGGATTTTCTTTGCAAAGGTATTGGAATGGTTTACCATTTCCTTCTCCAGTTAATCAAGATTATGATTCTGGAGGCAACTTGACTTGCCATCCCTGGGGAGTTCCTCCCTGATGCCTGGTACCATGGGGAGAAATTTGCCTAGACTGCTCTTGGGATAATGTTAGTATGACAAGAAAAAAAAAGCCCAGTACTATGATTATAAGCATCAATTTGCCTATGGTCACCTCTGTGACTTTGGACAAACATCTTTGGGTCCCATTTTCTACATCTGTCAACATTAATCCCTTCCTGATCTCCTTCGAGGGGCTATTATGAAAGGGCATATGAGTTAAGGTTATAAATTGTTTTGTTCACAAACTTTGGACCCCCGTACAGGTGTGATTAGCTAGATGTTTGGAGTGCTGATCTTGGAATCAGGAAAGCCTGAGTCTGAGTACTGGCTCAAACATTATGAGCAGTGTGACTGTGGGCAACTTATTTAACCTTAATTAGCCTGTTTCTCCATCTGTAAAATGATGATAATAAGAATGTACGCCTCATAGTGTTATTGTGAGGACCAAATGAAATAACATACACAAATTTTGCAATTCTAAAAATGCTTTGTAAATATGATGATGATGATGATGATGATGATAATGATACCACCAAAACTTGCCCTGGAATTTTCTGATAGGAGGGACATGGGGGCATCATTGCTGTGGCTTGGACCACTTTTTAAACATCTCAATTGCTTCAGGGCATGTTGTGGTTTTTCAGCTGACTTGGCTCTGACTGTTTCTTAAAATGCATGTCATGAGCTCTCGATTTTCCACAGGGGGTTGATTACCCACTTGGTGGAGTATCTGACAGCAGCAAGGTTTCTCCCTGCCAGCCAACTCCCTCTGGCTCTGGAAGAAAGAAAATTAACTAATCACTGCATTCCCTGCCCCCATCCCACTTTCCTGATGCCCTCTTTAACCATTATCCTGTGCTTTAAAGCTGCTTTGTGAAGGAAGAAATAAGGAGGACAGAGGAGAATTCTTTAAGACTTAGAAACATTAGAATGGTTACATTGGATTGACCAGCTCCAAGGTGGTCCTTGGACCTGACTCTGATGGAGCTATTCTTCTAGTGATAGAAAACTCTGTATATCCCTGAAGGCTACTTTTGAAGAGTTCAGAGTTTTAGCAAGTTTCCTTACATTGAGCTAAATTTGAAAGATAACATGATACAATGTAGAGACTACTGGATTCAAAATCCAAGGTTCTGAGTTCAGATCCTAGTCCTCATGATAGCTGTGTGATTAGGAGTAAAACATTTAGCTTTTTTGTGCCTTAGTTTTCTCATCTGTAAAATGAGAGCATTGGACAGGATGACCTTAAATTTCCCTTCCATTTCTGAATCTATGATCTACCTATTGCTCCTACTTTTTTCCTCCAAGGCAAAAGATCAGTCTCACTCCTCTTCCATACAACAATGTTAATAAATCTAGACTTAGAAAGGACCTCAGTCCAAGCCATTTATTTTACTATGAGTAAATTGACACCTAGGAAGTTTCAGTTACCTAAGAAGTAAACACTAACGATAAAATCCAAACCCAAGTCCTCTAATTCCAAAGCCAAAACTCTTTCAGTTGTACTTCTATGCCTCCCTTCTGCTAATATCATCAGCATGCTGTGTATCTATCCAAACCACTGGTAAGGATAATTAGTAATACTGGGGCAAGAATAGATTCGTGGAGCATTCCAGGTTGACCTCAATTCATCATTTTTTGAGTCAGACCATTCATTCAGTTCCAAATCTACCTAATATTATTACCATTCCTTAACTCACATCTCAGTATCTCGTCCAAAAGAATATCATGAGACTCTTTCAAACATGTTACTGAAATCTACTTCCCATTCTAGGTTAGGGCCATTCCCCCCAAAGTAGAGCTTCTCAACATGAGTCCTTAAGGATACTTACCTAGAATTAAGAGAAAACAGAAAAAACTCCCCATAGAAGATGAAGTTTTAGTTGAGATTTGAAGGAAAACTGGAGGCAGAGATAAGAAGAGAGCATTCCAGGCATGAAGGACAACCAATGGAAATGTCCTGAGTCAAGAGATGAAGCGTCTCGTTTGAGAAATTTCAGGAGTTCGTTGAAGAAGAAGTAGGGGAGAATAAGGTAGAAAAAACTAGAAAGAGGTGGGAGGAGCAATTATAAAGTTCTCTGAACTCCAGAAAAGGGGCAAGATAAGACTAGGTAGACAAGTAAATACAATCTTGGGTACGATGGGCCAAATATGGATACAACTCCTGGAGGGGCTAAAAAGAAGTCATCACTGTGACCTGTGATAGTCAAGAAAAGCTTTATGGAGGAAATGAAGATTGAGTTGAACCTTGAAGGATGGGTGAGGCTCAAATATGTGAAGATAAATATCAATGAAGGTGTAGATGTGGATAAGTACCAAGTGTGTTTTTTTAGGGAATAAATAGCCCAGCCTGGCTGAGCATGGGGAAGGAAGAGTAGGAGAGAAGCTAAAACCATCTTGGAGTAGTAAATCAGGATCAGGTCAGGAAGAATTTTGAAATTTAATTTAATTAATTTATTTTATTTAACTTTTATTTATTTATTTTCTTTTAATTTAAGCAAACTAAGGAATTAAGACTTTGCAATAATAAAAACTTGATACTTTTATAGTATTTAAAGGGTTTCAAAGGACAAACTCTATTTAGAAGGTTGTATAAGGTTTTATTCCCCCCTTTTACAAGCAAGGAAGTTGAAGCTCCAACAAATTAGAGTTCACACAATTAATAAGCATCAGCTAGAACTGGAACCCATTCTGCTGGTTTTAAACCCATTGCTCTTTCCATGATATCATTCCTGCTCTGCATTGATGGGGAGAATTATTAAAGGTGCCTGAGCAAACAAAGAACCCCACTCTAAAAACTGTGGAGCAGGAGATAGGGGAGCCATTTAGGGGCTACTCTAGCAAGGATGGGAAGGTCAGCTTCTGAAAAGGAAGATTAAAAGGTATCTGACTGTCATAAGAAGTAGCCCATAAAATATGCCAAACCAAATAAAATTTTTCCATCAAAAAAGTGCATGATTTTATTATATTTCATTTCCCTCTTTGTGAAAGAAACTTTATTAAAATAAATACCCACACCCATAGCTTCACATGATGTGATCAGATCATCTTAAAATATTCCTTTTCACAGGAACTCTTGCTTTTAACTTTTGGTATGGTCAAAATTTAATATTAGCAATACTATATAAAAGTTTCTTTGTCATTTTTGTGGCTATTAATGACTTTTTTGAATTAAGTTGATGGTTCTAATCTGTTCTAAAAGCTATAATAATTTCTAAGAAAGAAATTATATTAAAGATTTCTGCAGTAGAATTCTAGTCTGTGTTTTGTTTTGTTTTGCAACTCTTGGGTTGGGAATTCTCTATGCCATGGTCTCCTCCATTCTTATGGATAATTGAGAATTTTGTGTGAGTCACTTGGTGTATCATAATAAGTATAAACACAATCAAGTCTGCACTGTGTTTTTCTATGATAGATAGCAAATGATATCAGCAGTAGTTAGCTTGATGAGTAGTCCTGGTTCCTCAGACTTTAAAAGAAATCAAGGCAGGATTTATAAAAAATTTTCTCTTTTGTATTCACTTTGATTGCCAGATATGTCAATGGTAGAAACAGGTTAATGAGTGCAGGATTCCTGAATAAGAGACTAATCTATGAACTTGGGAGCATGGAATCATGGCACTTTAGTGATATACATATGATTTTGATGTAGACAAATAGAGACAGAGATTGCTAAATGATATATAAAGATCTCTGCAGGTGCACATTGACTTAGAAAACCACATGCTAACATTATCTGTGTTCTATTTGATTATATTTAGTTAAATATATCATTTTTATTTCTCATTGTGACTTGTTTAGTAACTTTAAACTTAAAATGTCATTTTAAATAAAGTTTGGACATGTTTGTAAAAAAAAATCCTGATTACATTTTAATCTAAAGTTTTGTGGATTAAATTGTGAACTGCTCCATAAGTTTGGCATCTTTGCTATTTTCCACAACAATCACCTCATCTTAAAGAAGAGGAAATCAAATCCCAGAAAAAGAAAAAGACATATTCAAGATCGTTTACTGAGTTAGTGACCCCTTCTTTGGCTCTGTCCATAAGGATGAAGACTTGGGGCCTCGAAGGACTCAAACACCTGCTCTACTGGTCAGAGTCAGCTCATTTAGCTTCTCAAAGTGAGGGTCAGGATATATAATCATAGACAAACCACACTTATCTGTGTAGGTTTTGATACAGAAGTATAACAGACTAAAATCTAAATTTCTTAATTTGATATTCAGGATTCTTCTTGACCTGATACTAATCTATTGCCTCAAGCTAATTTCAGCTTCTTTCCTAATTTTTCTTCCCCCTCTCTAGCAGCACTAGGATATTCATTCTCCAAAGGATATAATTGGTACTTTGCCACATCTACACCATTACTCATTCTCATCTTTACATATTCAAATCTCATCCATCCTTCAAGGCTCAACTCAATCCTCATCTCCTCCACAAAGTCCTTCTTGACTACCATTAAGCCTACATGGATGGTTCCCTCCTCTTATCTTCTTCTGTCTTTGTAGACAAACTTGGTCCATACTGTCTGTGTAGAATATTAGCTTTTTTAAGGGCAGGCACTACTTTAGCAGCTAAATAAAGTAGTGGATAGAGTGCCAAGCCTAGAGTCCTGAAGACTCATTTTCCTGAGTTCACATTTAACTTCACTTACTAGCTGTGTGATCCTATTAATTCTGTTTGCCTCATCTTTCTCATGTTTAAAATGAGCTGGAAAAGGAAATAACAAACTACTTTAGTATCTTTGTGAAGAAAACCTCAAATGAAATCATAAAGAGTTGGAAACAACGGAATAATAATAATTGCTTTATTTTGGTCTTTGTATTCCCACCACCTAGACCAGTAGGTCTAGGAACAGAGTAGGACTTTAATATGAGTTTGTGTATTGAGTGATACACCCAAGTCCCCTAACTCCTAGACAAGTGGATTTTCCTATGTATCACAGAGAGGGAATAATTTGCATTAGGTGATAGAAAGAAGAGGGCTTATGACTTAATAATTTTTAGAAAATTACTTTTAAGCCTGGTCAAGTAGTTGGAATCTAGACTCATTTGTTGCTGCTATATGATCCTGTACTAATCAACTAAATTCTCTATACCTTTCTTCTGTAATCCAAGAATAATAATGTCTACCCCATACACACTCCACCCCTAGAAAAAATACCACCACAAAGATATTCTCAGAGAATAAGCACTGGATATGTCATTCAAGATGGGCAAAATACTTACTGTGTGAATCTGAGCAAAGTAAATAATATCACTGAGCCTCCAATTTCCTATGTATAAAATGAGAAAATTGGTCTCAAGTAGACCCTGAGATCTCATCTATATCTATGATTCCCCTATATAAAGGATGGAAGGACATTCCTAAGGTATGTGAACCTGTTCCCCAGAGCAACCTTCCCAGAGATCTTCATTTTATGATCCCTGATCTGTGGTCCTTGTTCATCACCTGCCAAGCAGCCTTCCTAAAAATGGTGGTTTCTTTCTTCCCAATACTGTATCTAAAGGAAAGGGGTGTGGTGAAACTGGATATACTTTCGAGAAAAGCCAGAATTATGATTCATATAAACAAATCTTGCAAATAGAAAAATCTCTTCTCTCCACCCCATCACCCCTGAGTATTTCTGCCCATTAATTACTTTGGGTTGTTTTTTACAAGGTAAATTAAGCCAGCCTTCTTTATAATGTGTCTAGAATATCTTGCTCCACACCTATCATGGGCATGGGTGGGAAAAGCCAGCACTTTGCCAGTGGGAAACCTAGATATTTCAACTATCTATCACCCAATCTTTAAACTATCCATTCACATCAGTGCCAGTGCCTGAACAGAATAATCCTAGCTAGAATCTGGTTATTTCCTAGGAGGTAGCTTGAATATTTCAGAAAAAAAAATGGTTCAGGGAACCAACAGTCCCATCTTTGCCACTGTTTTACTGTGTGATATTGGTTAGCTTACTTCCCTCTCTGGCTTCTGTTTCCTCAACTGTATAATAGTGGTAGTGAAGAAGGGTCAAGAATAGGAAGAGATGAGCTTCAAGATGTTTCCCAACATTTTATGCATATAGCCAATTGTCCAGCTTTTGAAACTGTGGTTCACAACCCCATATGGGGTTTCATAATTGAATGTGGTGGGCACAGAACTATGATTTATTGTCAGTAAATGTTTGATTCATATACCTATTTTACATACCTGAGGTAATGTAAAAATTTCTTGGATAAAAACTTTTCTTGGAAAAAGATTAAGAAGCCCTGTCTTGTGTTATATGTTCAAAAGAATCTACACATCTGATTTTTTACCTACATGATCCACATATAATCTCTGTTGTCTGTCCAAAGATCTCTTCTTGTCTGACTTTCTGTATTTCAAGTTTATAAAACATGAATACTGCAGTGAAATGGTAAGAATCATAAGAGATCCAGGTTCAAATTCTGACCCAGAGCCTTGCTAGTTGTGTGATTGGGTTCAAGTCATTTAGCCACTCATGATCTCTATAAAATGGGGATAATGATACCTCATGGGATTTGTGAGAAAAATATGTGAATGTGTTATAGGTATATAAATTAGCATTCTGGATTCTCTGTTCATACATTTAACACAAGACCAAAGATTTGAAGCTGGCATGGATATCCAAGGACATCCTGTCCAACAACTTCATTTTACAGATAAAGAAACTCAGGTGAGAAACTTAAGGAGCCTGACTGAGCTTATACAGGAAGCACATGGAAGAACTAAGATTCAACCCTAATAATCACTATGCTAATCTCTCTTAAAGTGATGACATTCTCAGGTCTATATTCTAAATGCCCTTCTAGCTCCAACATTCTAGGTTGTATATTCTAAGGTCCCATATATCACTGCCTCATATCCTACAGCCTAAGTCCCCTTCAACTTGTGACATTCTAGGTTTTTATTATAAAGTCCCCTTTAGTCCTAACATTTTATTTTTTTAATTTCTCTTTCAGTTCTGACATTTTAAGTTCTATATGCTATGGTTACATTTAGTTTTAATATCCTATGGTCTTAAACCGCTTCTTTTTCTGACATTCCCAGTTCTATAGTCTAAGCTCCTTTCTAGCACTATCTGTGTTCCATGCCCTAAGGCTCCTGGATCTAGCTCCAACATTCTTGTATTTTATGCCCTAAGGCCTCTTCCAGCTCGAACATTCTTGTGTTCTAAACCCTAAGGTTTCTTCCAGTGTATCATTGTTCTGTGCCCTAGGGCCTTTTCCAGATGTATCTTTGTGTTCTGTGTTCTAAGGCCCCTTCAAACTGTATCTTTGTGTTTTATGCCTTAAAACCCCATCCAACTCCAACACTCTTGTGCTTTATGCCCTAAGGCCCCTTCCAGCTGTAGCCTTGTGTTCTATGTCCTAAGGTCTCTTCCAGCTCTATTATTCTGTGTTCTATGCCCTACAGCTCCTTCCAGCTGTATCTTTGTGTTCTGTCCTCTAAGGCCCCTTCCAGCTGTATTCTCATGTTCTCTACGTTGTCCGAAGACCCCTTACATCCCTGGTTCTCTTAAGTTTCATTTCTGAAGTACCATTTACAATAGCTCAGATTTGTTACCCAGCTCTTTGGGGAAGGAAATAATGATTGACAGGCAGTGAATCACTGCCTTTCATTCACATCGGGAGGACAAGAGATGCTGATAAGAAGGAGACCATTGGAATTAACTGAGGTCACTTCTAGCTCCCAGGACATCCTCCCCCATCAGGCTGATAACAAGGCCTTTACTGTAACCAGTGCTGTCTCAACTATCCAATGCAATCCTGCAAACAGACACACTTGTGCTCTCAGCCCAAGCAGCTGGAAATAGGATTGAGGAGGCAAAGTGAAATAAATCACCATCCTTTCATCTGAAGAAGAGGATACTGAAGGAGGAGGACCTAGCAACTGTTTCCATGTGTCCAAGGGGTTGGGAGGAATGTGACAACCACAGGGAATAGTCTCTGAGATTTAAAGAAGGAAGGGAACAATAAAAACATAGAATTTACATAATGTTTTACATATACAACTATCATAACATCATAGATTTAGAATTGGCGGGGACCCTAGTGGCCACTGAATCTAAACCAGTCATTTTATAGATGAGGAAACACACACACACACACACACACACACACACACACACACACACACACACAAAGTGATTTGCCCTTGTCACAGAAGCAAGTTTTTTTTTTTTTAATCTGACTGAAATATTTATTAAGATTTAACTGACGAATTCTGAACTGGAACACATATGTGAAGAAGTGTATGCATAAATCTTTACTCCTTCATTCATAAGTGAAATTAGATTATACAAACAGAACAGGAACTGTGGAACAATATAAATAGTCAGTCATGCAGCAAATCTTTTACCTTAAAATAAATCTTCTAAAAGTTCACTAGCAAGGAAATAAATGCAACATTGTGCCATTGGTGCACTAAAAAAAATCAATTATTAGTGATATTATTTTGCTTTAATTCTTTTTTTGTTGTTGTTGTTTTATAAAACCATAACAGACATATACGCATCTGAGGCAGGATTTGAACCTTTCTAGAGTAGCCAATCTGTTCCACTCCAGTGTCACCAAAGACATTTTGTACTAGCTCCACCTTTGTTTAAATAATCCCTCCCTCAAGTAATACTATCTTTTTCCATCCTTTTGAATCCTATCCATTCTTTAGGACCTAATTTAAGAGCATTTTGGTACTCTCTCTATTGGATGACATCTAGTTCAATCCCCACCTTCACACCCCAGCCTTCTCTTCAGCCCCCTGTCATTTTTCCATGTGAGAGAGCTGAAGGCCAGAGAGGCTCTCCAAGAGAGCCAGGATCTTTAAGGCTCAATCCTGCCCCACCTTGCTCACCTAATGGAATCCTAGAGTGGCAGAACTGGTCCACTCCTTGTTTACCAAAGGTACTTTGTGTTCTCTCTATCTCCTGCCCTTTGCTCAAACATTTTCAAGGAATGCCCTCCTTTTCCTCTTTTGAATCCTACCTATGGTTCAGGTTCCAATTCAAGGTATACCTTTTTTATGAAGCTTCCTCAGATCACTGCAGACTATAGGAGTCCCTCCCTCCTCTGAGCTCACAGCATGTATAGTCTGTACCTCTCACTTGGTAATTAATCCATACACTCTAATATGATAGCTTTTTTTTTTTCATGGGCAGCCAGGTCTGGCAAAAAAGTGTACTAGATTTGGAATGCAGAGATCTTAGACAAAAACCCACCTCTGCCACTCTATATAAAAAAGTGGCAAATCTTTACTTTTATGAGCATTTATGTCTACCTCTAAAGGATAAAATATAAGGCCTTATCCAAATCTCAATCCTGGAATGTGTCTTACCTTATACATAATATGATTTGCCACAACTACATATAAGCTCCTAGGGAACAGGAACATTGTCTTTTGGTTCTTTGCTTGGTTAGTTCATGACACCTAGTGTGGAGCACGGTTTAGAGCAGAAAGTCATTGTGTTATACTACAGAGAGTACTGGACTTAAGTCAGAAGACTTGGACATATATCCAACTTTTGCCACTAGTGGATGTTTGATCTTTTAAAAAAATTTTTTCATTAAAGCTTTTTATTTACAAAACATATGCATGGGTAATTTTTCAGCATTGACCCTTGCAAAGCCTTCTGTTCTAAATTTTCTCCACCTTCCCCCCATCCCCTCCCCTGGATGGCAGGTAGTCCATTGCATGTTAAATATGTTAAAACATATGTTAAATCCAAAATATGTATACATATTTATAGTTATCTCACTGCACAAGAAAAACTGGATCAAGAAGGGAAAAAATTGAGAAAGAAAACACAAAGCAAGCAAACAACAACAGAGTGAGAATGCTATGTTGTGTTCCACACTCAGTTCCCATGGTTCTCTCTCTGGGTGTAGATGTCTCTCTTCATCACTGAACATTCGGAACTGGTTTGAATCATCTCATTGTTGAAGAGAGCCACGTCCATCAGAATTGATTGGATGTTTCATCTTAAGAAAGTTACTTAACTTGAGTTTCCTCATCTGTAATATAAGCATAATAACATCTATACAACCTACCTTATATGGTTATAGCCAAGGAAACTCTGTAAACATTAAAGAAATATGCAATAGTAGAGTAAATGCAATAAATATCTATTAATTGATGGAAAACTCTGTGCCTGGTGTTAATACCACCAGAGGAACAAACTTTAAAATGTTTCCCAAATCTTGTACCTGGAAAATCTGAGTTCAAAACTGACCTCAAACATTTACTAGCGGTGTGACCCTAAATAAGGGTTCACTGTTCCTCAGTTTCCTCATCTATAAAAATGAGCCAGAGAAGGAAATGGCAAACCATTGCACCATCTTTGCCAAGAAAACCCCAAATAGTTGGACATAATAAATTAGGTAATATAAGGCATCCTTCAGGGTCATCTTTTGGTTGGTTCTCTGACAGTTGTTCTTCATGTTATTTCTGATGGGAATTCTTTATTTCTAAGCCTGAATTTATCAGTTGTTTATGACATTCTTTCATAGTATGTTATCTTTTGGGAAGGCATTGCTGCATTGTGCTGGCCTTGGAATGAGGAGAAACCATCTCTTTCACTAACTAGCTATGTGAGCACAGTCACTTAAACAGGTAGGGAGGTATGGTGCAAAGTGGGCTTGATCAAAAGTAGATAATCCTAGCTCTGCTGCTGATTACCTGGGTAACTTTGGGCAGGTCACTTAATTCCTATGAACCTTTGAGCTATCTTGGGACCTCTCCATGACCTCTAAAATACTTCCAAACTCAAAATTTGTGAGTCTGTGGATCTCTCTGTGCCTCAGTTTCCTCATCTGTAAAATAAAGTTAATGTTATCTGAAGGGTAATAACATCTGAAGGGACTGTCTCACAAAATTGTTGTGGGGATCAAATGAGAAAATGTACCTAAAGTTATTGGTAGATTTTAAAGTATGACCCCATTCCAATCCATCTTCCACGTAGCTGCAAAAGGAATTGTCCTAAAATGTAGGTCTAACCATGACACTCTTTCTTACAATAAGTTCCAGCAGTTCCCAATTGCTTCAATAATTTAAACATAAATTCCTCTGTTTGGCATTTAAAGGTCTTCACAGCCTGACTCCAGCCTACCTTTCCAGTGTTAATATACATTATTTCCATTCACTTATGCTACAGTCCAGCTAGACTTCTCTTACTGTTCCTCATATGACACATTCAAGTGTTCTTAGCATTCTCTGTTCCTCGGACCTGAAATTCACATTACTCTTTCCCTCTAGAAATCCTTACTTCCCTTTAAGACCCATCTCAAAAGCTACTTTCAACATGAAGCTTTTTCTGATGCCCCAATTAGTTGGTGTCTTTCTTCCCTCAGTCCCAATTACCTGGTTTCAAGTTCATATTTTCCTTCCCCAGTTATATTGTGAGCTCCTTGAGGGTAGGAACTGTCTGCCTTTTGTTTTCTTCATTTCTAGTTCCCAGGATGATATCTAGTTCCTAATATTTATTGTTGTTCAGTTGGTTCAGTTGTGTCCAATTCTTAGTGATCCATTTGGAATTTTCTTGGCAAAGATACTGGAATGGTTTGCCATTTCCTTCTCTAGTTCATTTTACAGATGAGGAAACTGAGGTAAACAGGATGAAATTATCTTCCCAGGGTCTTATAATATCTAAAAAATATTAGAGGCCATATTTGAACTCCTGTCTCCAGGCCTGGTACTCCATCCATTATGATATCTAACTGCCCCATCAAATAATATACACTGAATAAATGCTTGTTGATGAATTAATAATATAAATGCCAAATACTGTTAGATTCCAAAGCAGTCTCACTTTTATTCTGGGGAAGTTTGGCTATTAGGAATGGAAGGGATCTAAAGACTTGTAATTTTGGTACCCAATCTCCTCTGAGATCAAACTAAGTATTTATCATTACTCTACAGTGTGGAACCCAAACTTAACACTGATGTCATCTTAGGTGTTTCTCAGAAAATAGCTATAACTCCCTGGCCATTCTACACCACAGAACTTCTTAATAATTTTCCTATTTGGAAGACTTTTTCCTGAGTCTAGTCACCATCTAAAATGTGACAACACCCACCTCACCCTGGGAGTCACATGGAGAGCCTGGTTGGGGCACCTTCTTTCAGTTCCCACCTACAGGGTGGGAGGGCAAGACACACCTCAGCTCAAATACCAGTGGATCCCTTGTCTTCTCCAAACCAAAATCATCCAGGCTTCGAGAAGGAAAAACTTGGGCTCATGCATTTCCTGAAGTAGAAGACTGAGCTGAGAGGTGGTCCTAAGTTGTGGGACTGGGAGCCCCAAATGGAAATCAAGGTCCTCAAGAATACAGGGATGAAAGTTAAGTACAAATTGTCCCTGCTGGGGCTGTTGACTTTCCTAAGGCTTTAAAGTCATACTTGATGTTGCTTTTGTAAAAAAAAAAATTTAAAAAAAATTAAATGACCTATTGTTCATTTGTAGTATATTAAAGAATCAGATGTTATGTTTCACATGTCACCTATTATATATATATATATGTATATGTATATATATGTATATATATAAAATATAAAAGGACTCTGCAATATCAAATGAATGGCATATGTGCAACATAACAAGCAATGGTTAATGTTAGAGGCTTATGGGATCTATATCTCATATAGATCTACCCCTAATATCTCAAAAACTAGCTTGGAGTAGTTGGTAGAAGGTTTGCTTTGGAGCCAGGAGAGCTAACATCATCACTTGGCTTTGTCAAGTCCCTGGACAAGTTCCAAACTTGCTGAACCTCAGTTTTCCTATCTGTAAAATGGAGAAAATAATAGTTGTGTTATCTACCTCAAGAATTGTCATGAAGATCAATTAAATGTACATAAAGCATTTTTTAAGTTTATAAGTATAAGCTAAGCTATTGTTGATGCTATTTATAATTATTAGTGTATTAAATATTTCATGTATTTGTTATATGTATAATGCAATATGTGTATATATGCACAGGAATATTCATATGCATATACATGTGTGCATGTATGATATACATCTACATGGGGTGAACCCAAAGTTTTAGTGCATTTTAAGTCATCAAAATTCTTTGACAGGGGCAGGTAGGTGGTGCAGTGGATAGATCACTGGCCCTAGGACTTGAGTTCAAATCTAGTCTTAGCTATTTATTAGCTGTGTGATTCTAGCAAGATTTAAGTCACTTAAATCTGAATGCTTTCTCTTAAAAGAAAGTTCTTTAATGATTTTAAATGGCTTTTACAAGTTATTTATTTGCTTAAAAACTGCAGTAGGACTTTGTGAACAGCCTATGGGTATATACAGATACATATATGCATGCATATATATATATATATATATACATATACAAATAGATTTATATCTGAGAAGTCATGTGGAATATCAGTTAAAAATCTGATTTCACATCTGGGAAGACTGGTATTCAAGTCCAGCTCTGTCACATGGGCTGTGGGATCCTGGACAAATCAAATAATTTCTCAGTGTTCTAGGCACTTTGCTAAGACTGTAAGTTGCAAAGAAAAGACCAATCTGTACTGGTATAGATATCCTCATTGTCTGAAAATTCCGCTTTTTATTTGGACAGTTCCTGTCCACCTAGAGTGATAAACTATATAATAACTAACTATAGAGATAGGTAAACAAACAGCAGATAGACAGATGGATGGACAGAGAGTTGGACAGATAAGCACATATATAATCTACATTTACACACATATGTAAACTCTCTCTAAGTTGAAAAACTGGTAGCTCTCTGTATTGATTTGGGAGGTCCCTCACTAGGAGTTCTCTAAACTGATGAAATTACAGGTCCATCCAGACTCACATCTTATATAATTTACATTATGTATTCCATATTGGGCATGTCATTAATCAAGGATTTCAAACTTTACCTATAAAAGAAATCTTATCAATGATACATATAGTATCTGCTCTGAACTATACTGTGCTTGAGAGTTGCCTAAGTTTGTACTTAGAGAAACTAGGACATTTGTCCATGGTCATACAACCTATACCTACCTGCCTTGAATCCAGCATTCTATCCGTATTACTGTGAGACTAAAACATATAGGTGCATGTATAAAAATGCTTACATAATAGCTTTGTTTAGGCATATGTGTATATATGTATATATATACATATACATATATATACACACACACATATACGTACACACTTTTGTTGTTGAGTAATTTCAGTCATGTCTAACTCTTTATGACCCAGTTTGTGATTTTCTTGGCAGAGATACTGGAGTGTTTTGCCATTTCCAGTATTCTAACTACTACACCACCTACTTGTCTTTTTGTATATAAACACATGTTAATATGTGTAAATAAACACTTATATATGTATCTGTATATGTGCATTTGTGTATGTGTGTATACATATGTAATATAGGTGGTATATATTTATATGTGTATGTATATACACACACATATATCCTCTGAAGTACCTAGCTGCCCCATCAAATGTCTTAAAATTGCACTAAAATTTTGTGGATATTCCATGTATATGTAGGTTTTATGTATACATAGGCACATATATGTATGTTTATATATTGTATATAGTGATTATAATGGATATAATAACCTATATACACAATATAGGTGCAGATACTCATACACGTGTTATATATACTTGTATGTGTTGTGTGTTCCTATGTATGTAGCTATATTCCTATACACATATGCTTTCTAGGGATCTTGAGCAGGTATACCTTTCAACCAACAATCATCTTTGATAATGATATTGATGATGATAATAATGAATAGTATTTTTATTAATTTTTTTGTTCTCTCACATTTCTCAATTTCCCTAACTGTGAAATGGAGGGGGTGATAGGATGCTTCCTAAAGGTCCCTTCTTTCTCTCACATTCCATGATTTTATTTCTTGTTTTTATCCAATCTTAATATACTATACTATTTTGGCCACCAGTCAAGTATGTTATTTTTATCTGTAATGATGGTTATTGTTGCTGTTATTTTTAATCAGTTTTGAAGATAGCAACATTGTATATTGCTGTTCTTACCCTCTGTGTGGATGTGTATATTTGGCATTTCATTATTTTCTTCATGATTGGTGGTTTGCTGATTCTGACCTATGTTTCATTTGTTGTGTCTGTCCTTGTTGTATTAAATCCCTATAATCACTCACACACACACACACACACACACACACACACACACACACACCACACACACACACACGAGTTTAGTTATTTTCTATTTGTGGTTTAAAACAAATAGTAACAGCAGTGGTTGTTCTTGGGGATGCTGTCCAAAGTGTAATGGGCCTGCCTTGAGAGATAGTGTATTATTCTCCCTTACTGGAGGTCTTCAAATAAAGCCAGAATGATCGTCTGTCTGCTATGTTACATAGGGGATTCTTCACTAAATATAGGTTTGCATTAGATGGTTTTTGAGGTACTTTCCAACTCAGAGGTTTTATTGATTCTAAGAAACAAGATGATGTAAGGGACAGAGTACTGGATCTCAGGTCAGGATGCTTCTGATTTCAAAACCTGCCTCAGATCTTTTCTATGTGATCTTGGGAAATTTATTTAACCTTGATGAGCTTCTGTTTCCTATGCATGAAATGATGGGGCTGGACTTGGAGCATCTAAGGATGCTTTCAGATCTAAATATATTATTTGAGTTCATTGTTTCTCTTTTCCCCTTCAACTGATAAGCATTTGTTTTCTTCCCCTCCTACCCTAATCTCCAATTTAAAATTTAAAAAAGGAAGGAAGGAGGAAGAAAAGGAAGGAAGGAAAAAATGCAAAGAATGAATAAAGGAAGGGAAGAAAGGAAAAGGGAGAAAAAAGAAAAAAAGGAAGGAAGAATGGATGGAAGGAAGAAAAGAAAGAAGAATTGAAAGGAGGAAGGCAGGGGGGAGGAAGAAAAGAAGGAAAGAAAGAAGGAGGGAGGGAGAGAAGGAAGAAAGGAAGAAAGAAAGAAAGAAAGAAAGAAAGAAAGAAGAAAGAAAGAAAGAAAGAAAGAAAGAAAGAAAGAAAGAAAGAAAGAAAGAAAGAAAAGAAAGAAAGAAAGAAAGAAAGAAAGAAAGAAAGAAAGAAAGAAAGAAAAGAAAGAAAGAAAGAAAGAAAGAAAGAAAGAAAGAAAGAAAGAAAGAAAGAAAGAAAGAAAGAAAGGAGGAATCATTGCTTCCTGCCTGGTTCACAGAGGCTAAGCCAAACAGTCTTTCATCTCCTCCACATAGGAGCATATTGCTAGAAGTGAAAGCAGCCTATTTTCACAAATAGGAGCCCTTCAGATACCTGAATTTAGCTATCACTTCTCCCCTGAATCTTCTCTTCTTCTCTTCTCCATAAAGACTCCTGGTTCCTTCAACCAGCCTTCATAAGGAGACTCTTCACCATTATGGTGAAGTTAATCGTAGAAGAACAATTGTACTTAGTGAGTCATCATCACCTAAGCTGAAAGGGACCCTCTTTGCCCTTGGAAAAGGGCAGGCCTCCCTATTGATGAATATGCATATTATCAAGTGCCTTCTGGGATGTCTCTCTCCTCACATCATGGCTTGGTCTTTCCTGACCTCTATTTTGGGGACAGAAGTTAGAGAGAACGGGAGAGGGGGAGGGAGGGAGGGGAAAAGGAAGATTTCTTTCCAGTTTCCATTGTCTCTTTTTGATTATAATTCTGTCCTGCACAGGCAGGACTGTCTGAACCTTTTGGAGCACCCCCAACCCCAGCTGTCCATCACTTCATTAGTGCTTAATAGCTATTGGTCCAGCCTGACTGACCCAGAACAAAGGAGCAGTGTCCCTGCTTTGGCCTCAGCCCCCACGATGACAAAGTGGACTTCCTTCAAGGCCATTGAGCCCTCCAAACCTGCAACCCAATGGTGTTCCTTTAGGCAGAGACGGCGCCTGACGCTCCCAGTCAGTGACTCCCTTGGTGGGGTCCCAGACCGAGGGACAGGCTCTGCCTCCAGCCAACCTGTCAGAAAAGCAGACCGGAGACTGTCATCCTCCTGGCCCAGGGCCAAACGCCCTCCAGCATTCTGTGACCAGGCCTCTGCCCCTGGCCCCAATGGTGAGATCATAACATTGAGCTTGCCGTAAGTAGAGTTTGTATGTAAGGGAGCACTAATAGACCACAGAGGTTTTTCCTTCCTGCCCAGGGGCTATGGAGATGGGCCATGAAAAGTCACCTTGGCAGGAAGACTTCAAGGAGAAAGCCCCCCATCTGCCTGAGCTCAGTGAATCAATTAATCAACAAGCATTTAGTGTCTACCACATACTTGGCACTGTGCTAGGTACCAGGAATACAAAGAAGAAATGAAATAGTTCCTGCCTTCAAGGAACCTACATTTTTTTTCCCAGAAAGGAGAACACCCCCCCACCCCACCCATGTTTTCCCCTTTTTTATTTAAAGTTTTTTAGTTTTCGAAACATATGCATAGATAATTCTGCAACATTAGCCCTTGCAAAACCTAGAACACATTTTTTTTTTTTTTAAAGGATGCAAAGTAGTTTAGGAGCTAGGGCACTAGAAGCAGGGCGGGGCAAAAGAGACTTCATGTGGAAGAAGGGGTCAGAAATTTCAAAAGGCAGAGGTGAGAAGATAGAGTAGTCCAGAAGTGAGGGGCCTACTCTGCTAAGTCACTGATACAACAGATGTGGTGTGGTACACAGGGAAACACCAAGGAAGCCATATTGAATGAGGATGGAAGGAAAGCAATACATACTAAATCTAGAAAGGTCACTGGGGCCCGGCTGGGAGAGCTTTAAACACCACTCAAATCTAATTTCCAGTTCCTTCATTTCAGATTCTAGCGTTCTAGCTTTCACTTGAAGATAGAGTATGACCTAAATTACTGTGTGATTTCCTTTCCAGGCTATAATTTGATGATTAGGTATATGTAAACACATAGAAGGCAGCATGGTCCCCGGGCTGCTGGGCAAATGTTGGGAATGAAATTACTGGTCTTAGGAGATAGTCATTAGACTATTACAGCCAGTTGAACTGGGTTTAAATCTCAACTATGTCCCTTCTTTCCTATGTGAACTTGGATAAGTCATGTAGAATCTGGAAGTGTTTAGAATAAAGGACTTATGTTCAAATCCTTCCATCTTAATTTCTTTTGGCCTCAGACTCCTTACCTATAAAATGAGGTAGTCAGACTGGATGGACTATAAGGTACTTTATATGGAACCATATATAGACTATCGACTATATGAGCAATAAGGCAGAAGGCTGGACAATATGACAAGGATAAAGAGAACAGGAGGTGGAAATTTGTGAGCCGAATCAAATGATCAGGGATCCCAACAATCCCAAGATATCTGAATGTAATGTCCTAATGGGGAAAGTGAGCTTAGCTTTCATAGATTGTCACTGAAAACCCTGAGGAGCTAGGGGAAACAAGTAGCAAAGAATTGGGGTCAGAGACCTGCCTGGGTCAGTAAATTTTAACTGAAGCCCACACGAAGCCCACTAGGGTTAGGAAAAGCCCATTTAGATTCATGGTCAGTACTAGTGGCTTGACCTCTGAATATTCAAAGATACTGGGGAAAGTGATGAGATACAACCTTCCCAGGCCCTCGAGTAATTTAGATGTTATATACTCAGTATTGCGGGGGGGGGGGGGGGGGGGTAATATATATATTGAAAATATCAATGTATTTGAAGTAAAAGTAGGTTCATCACTATATCTCTATAATTTGGGGCAAATGGCTCAACTTCTGTGATCCTCAATTTCATTTGAAAATGAGAGATTGTATTAGACATCTTCCATAGTGCCCACTTGGCATCTGTTACCCCATCATGTCTTAAGGTTTCTTCCAGTTATAGGTCCTATGGTTCTGTACTGCTCCAATGTCTGCAGTATAGCTCTTCAATTCTATTCATGTTCCAATATTCTTACCACAGCAGTGAAGGGGACTTCTATTAGAGAGCACTTTCCAGACCACATTACAGGAGGAAGTCCCCCGCTGTAGCATCTGATTGGTTAGAAGGGGATCCAACAGGTTGGACAGGTTGATAGAAACCCCCTCCTCCTGTCTTCAAGTGCCAACAACCTCCCCTCTTCAGCCTGGTGGAGATTAAGCTCATAGTCCTCAGACTCCTGGGCAAATAATAGGAATGAACTATTTGGTCCCAGGAGATAACCATCATCATATCAAACAAAAGGATCATGGAATATCAGCTCTGCTAGAGACCTTAGCACACATAATGCCAGAACTGGAAAGGAACTAGAACATAGAATGTTAGTGTTGGGAAAGATTTTACAAGCTATCTGGGAAAAATATTCTTAATGACTTTTTTTTGGTGTTCTAGATACCCATTAGCGGGCTGGTGAAACCTATGAACTCCTCAAAATAATGTTTTTAAATGTGCAAAGTAAAATATATAGATAGGATTGCAAAAGAAATAAATTTTACATGCATAGAGATGCCTATATAGCTTATGAATTTGTATAGAGTATACAAGTGCATATGTGTAAATATATATGCATGTATGTGTGTATGTATATAGTTCATAGATTTCAGTTTAAGAACACCTCATCCATTATAACACTGATATTTTATGGGTCAGAAAACTGAAACCCAGAGAAAAGATGTGATTTCCCCTCATTATTTTAAAAAATAATAAAAGTTGTATTTGACTTCAGAAAAGAGATTTTTTTAAAAGTTCCTTTTAAAAAGCTCCCTAGGAGAGAGGTGAGGGACTATGGGTGCATAATGTGGTATACATTGTCACATGTGGTCACATATGCTAATTGGAGAGGGAGATGATAATCAAGAAAGACTATGAAGTCAAAACTGTAGACATCAAAAAACTAACTTTAGAAAATAATAATAATAAAGTTTAGATCAGATTGTGTGTGTTGAACTGAAAGGGTGGATCCTGATTCCTGCACTCAGATATAAGTACCATTTAGGTCTTCATCTGCAACAGCTCCATAGATTTAGTGAGGTACCCAATGGGGAGGGGAAGAGGAATGAGAGACAGCTTCTGTCCTTTGCTTCAGTCACTGCCTAGGGCATGGAGCTGAACTCAAGGAATCAATAGCTCTGCTTCAGCCCAGCCAACCTAATTAAACAGCTTTGGTGCTTGGGGGTGGAAATGGGAGAAAGCAATAGCTAGGACCAAATCTGTAATTAAAGCTGTTTTAGCCACTTACCCTACTGGGATTGCAGCTATCACATATTCTTAGGAATTGAGTCAATGAGCTGTCCCCAGGTTTCCCACCCCTTCCCTGCCCTTGTTTCCTCCCTTTGTCCCACACCGAATCACTGAGCAGAAGGTGGCCAGTAATTTCACTAGCTGGAGCAGAGCTGCAAGGCTTTTCCAGGTCCTTGCCCTTGACTTTGGGGCCCCAGGGCCCAGTGATGTCAATGGGCACGTGTCTGGGAAAGGGCCTGGCAGGAATTGGTGAGGCCCATGTGATGGAGACTTGTCAATTGGTGCCAGGCCATGCAGCTGGGGTAGGACGTACACAGTTCACCCTCGTGCTCAGATATCCTCAGCCAAGCCCTGATAAGCAGGAGTTTAATTTGTCCCGGCAACAAGAGGGAAACACTAGAGATGAGGTGTCAGGAAATAAACTTGGGAGGCAGAGTCTGTGTCTTCCTTAAAGAAATAGCCATGTTTGTTAAGTATGATGCAGAAAAAAAGGGCAGGCTAGAAGGAGTTGGGAGACCTGATTTCTAATCTCACCTCTGCTCCTGCTATGTGACTTTGGGTGAGCCACACTCCATTTCTAGGCCTGAATTTCCTCCTCCATTAACTGAGGAAATTGAAATCAGACGTTCTTAACCAGACAAAGAGTACATGGATAGATTTCAAGAAGTCCATGAACTTGGATGGGAAAAATACATCTTTGTTTTTACTAATGTATAACTGAAATTTAACATTTCCTTCAATTATTTTTATTTTTAAATGGTATTTTCCCCAGTTACATATCAAGAAAAAATTTTAACATCCATTTCTACAAATTTTTTTCCAATTTTTTTACCCTCCCTCCATCCCCTCTCCTACAATTATTTTTAAAGTATTATCCTGAGAAGAAATCCATCCATAAGCTTCATTACACTGCCAAAAGGGTCCATGGTACAAAAAAGGTGTAAAATACCCACTGGATGATTGCCATGGTTAACTTCCACATCTGACATACAAAGTTCTCTATTTTTTTTCCCCTTCTGAGGCAATTGGGGTTAAGTGACTTGCCCAGGGTCACACAGTTTAGGAAGTATGAAGTGTCTGAGACCACATTTGAACTCAGGTCCTCCTGAAGTAAGGGCTGGTGCTCTATCCACTGCGCCACCTAACTGTCCCACAGTTCTCTATTATAAAGGCCCTTCACCCTCTTCTATTTTTTTGTTTGTCCCAAAATCCCTTCTTAAAAACAGAATATTATAGTAATTATACTATAATCTTTGTCACAACTTGCCTGTGTGATCCTGGACAAGTCATTTTCCTTCTCAGAATACCAGGCAACAATGCAAGTGCCAATCTGCATCGGTAAAAAGAGTTTACTCTCTAGAAATAGTCAATACTAATGAAATCATGTCTGTTAAGAATTGCACATGTTAAACCTATATTGGATTGCTTGCTGTTGATGCGGGGGTGGGGTGGGATTTGGAACAAAAAAATTTACAAAGATGAATGTTGAAAACTATCTTTTCATGTACTTGGAAAAATAAAATACTACTAAAAGTAAAAAAAAAAAGAAATCACATCTATTAAAAAAATTTTAAAGGTCCTTTTTGATTGTAAAATTCTGTATTCTGTTTTCTTAGGGTACTTCTAAGTCATGCACTAAGCGTTAAAGTCTCTTTAAGCCCCGACATTCAAGGACTCTATAACCATACCTGTTGTCAGTCTCTTGTAAAAAGAATTTACCATTCAAGCTCCATCGAGTTCTTCTGTATCTGTATCTGTATGTATATATGTATGTACATATATGAAGATGGGCATACATGTGCAAAGAGTCTGTATTGTATATTGCCTCAGAAGGCAATACCTGTGTGATTTTAGCACATAAAAAAAGTACAAACTGTAGGGGCAGGTAGATGGCACAGTGGATAGAATGCTGGCCCTAGAGTCAGGAGGACTTGAGTTCAAATCCAACCTTAGACTCTTAATATTTCCTAGTTGTGTGACCCTGGGCAAGTCACTTAACTCCAACTACCTCAGCAAAAAAAAAAATAATAATAATAATGTGTGAGTGTGTATAGTGATAGAGAGAAAGATGTGGTTGGAGTGATGGAAGACTTGGGAAGAGGAGGGTCTATAGCCCTGGATTTGCCTCTGGTTAATCATAAAGTGGTTTAGTGGAGAAAGCATTGATTGTGACATTAGAAGATCAGAGGTGTAGCTTTGGCCCCAGTAATTAGCTCTATGATCTTGGAGATGATATTTCACCACTCTAAACTTTAGTTCCCTCAACTGTAAAATGGGGATAATAATCCATGCTCTTTCCCTGCCTTAAGATTGTTGTGAATAAAATACTTTATAATATTTAGATTAGTTTCTTTATTTCCTGGGCAAGTCTGGTTAAATTAGAGGGGCCTTTGAGGAGCTTACATTCTATAGTGGGGAATGTTTTAAGCTTGTGCATGTATGAACCTCAGCTCCACTCTGGCCCCTCATCTTGCCCACATCCGCCATTACCATCACTGTAAGCTGATTCAGTCTCTCTTGTACTCTGGTTTATATTCTATTCATGTTTAACTGCAGCCTTTGTCTCTTTGTTGCAGGCACTCTCCCCAACTTACTGGACCTGAGCGCTGGCCACATCTGTAAAACTTTGGACTTCTCTCAGAGAGGAGCGGGCCCCAGTGGGTCATCAGGGACAGGGGGGAGTCCAAAGATCCAAGGGACCCCCCCGGCCCACAACGCCAGTTCCTCAGGGATGACTGCAGGGAGGGTCAACCCTTATAGTATAGTATCCTCCGAAGAAGACGGATTGCATCTAGCCACAATGCCAGGAGCCAATGGCTTTGGCAATGGCAAAATCCACACACGCAGGAAATGTCGTAACCGCTTTGTCAAAAAGAATGGTCAGTGCAACATTGAGTTTGCCAACATGGATGACAAGTCTCAGAGGTACCTGGCTGACATGTTCACGACCTGTGTGGATATCCGGTGGAGATATATGCTACTGATTTTCTCTCTTGCCTTCTTGGTTTCTTGGTTGCTCTTTGGGGTGATTTTCTGGGTCATCGCTATTGTGCACGGGGACATGGAGAAATCCCCGGACGAGAGGAACTACAAGCCGTGCATCCAGCAGGTGCACGGCTTCATGGCCGCCTTCTTGTTCTCCATCGAGACGCAGACGACCATCGGCTACGGCCTCCGTTGTGTGACGGAGGAGTGCCCCATTGCCGTGTTCATGGTGGTGGTACAGTCCATTGTTGGCTGTATCATAGACTCCTTCATGATTGGGGCCATCATGGCCAAGATGGCCAGGCCCAAGAAACGGGCCCAGACCTTGCTCTTCAGCCATAACGCGGTGGTAGCCATGAGAGATGGGAAGCTTTGCCTTATGTGGCGGGTGGGGAACCTGCGGAAGAGTCACATCGTGGAGGCTCACGTCAGAGCTCAGCTGATCAAGCCGAGGGTCACAGAAGAAGGGGAGTACATCCCCCTCGACCAGATCGACATTGATGTCGGCTTTGACAAAGGTCTTGACCGCATCTTTTTGGTGTCCCCTATTACTATCCTCCACGAGATCGATGAGGAGAGCCCCCTGTTTGGGATCAGCCGACAGGACTTGGAAACTGATGACTTTGAGATCGTGGTCATCTTGGAAGGGATGGTGGAGGCCACGGCCATGACCACGCAGGCCAGGAGTTCCTACCTGGCCAATGAGATCCTCTGGGGTCACCGCTTTGAGCCCGTCCTGTTTGAGGAGAAAAACCAATATAAAATCGACTATTCTCACTTTCACAAAACCTATGAGGTCCCATCCACACCCCGTTGCAGTGCCAAGGACTTGGTAGAAAATAAGTTTTTGCTCCCAAGCACCAACTCTTTTTGCTATGAGAACGAACTGGCTTTCATGAGTCGGGATGAAGATGAAGAGGAGGAGGATGACAGTCGAGGTCTGGATGACCTGAGCCCTGAAAACAGACATGACTTTGATAGACTTCAGGCCACAATAGCTCTTGATCAGAGATCTTACAGAAGGGAGTCAGAAATCTGAGCCTTGCTGGTTCAGTTCTTCCTCTTCTCTTTTCCCCTACAATCCACCCAGGTTTATGCAGAACATTGTTAAGTGCCATAGGGATGGTTGAAGATTTTAGTAGTGTCTTAGTAGTTTCACATGTTTCATCGCAATAACCTTGAAAGGGTTGGCAGGGAGAGGGATAAGAAGTCACAAGCAGACCTCTGAGGGTTTAGACTTCTGGCCATCGCTGGCTGGAGGGTCTTTCTCCAAGGTTCAGTCTGTGGGCTCAACCCCCAGGGGCTGCACAGGGGTCTCATTCAGCACCCCGGGGCTTTTCCCTTGGATGCCTGGTAAGACAGCAAATAGCTCCTTGAAGTCAAAGGTCACAAAGACTCTCAGTGTTGCATAGCCTGAAACCTAATCAGGTTAGAACAGACTGAGAATTAATCTTATGTCTGGCCAGGAGACATAGTTGAGCTTGCCTGGGGATGGCAGCTGGGTAGGTGCAATGCTGCACACTGGTTTTTAACTTAGGGGGGAGACATCAGGTTTTTAATTTTTCAACTTAGCGCTGGTGAGACTGTTTACAAAAAAAAATGCATATATATTAAATTAAAATATAATTCCAAAAAAGAACATTTTTTAATTAAAAAAAAAAACAAAACACAAGAGATCAGAACTTCCCTCCCCCACAGTGAAATGGAACAGCCAAAGAAGGTCCCAGTATCTGGCTAAAGGGGATTAGGGATACACTGGAAGACTTCCTGGGGCTAGAACTGTCTCTTTTCTCTTGAGCAGGCTCCATCCATCCCAGGGAAGTGGACACCAGTTCCCCACCTGTGGTGTCGGCAACAGCAAGCACAATTATCTACACCTTAGCTCATAAGGAAATTTAGATTCCATTTGTAATAGAAAAGCAGAACCATATTAATAATAATAATAAAAATCAAAAAGTATGGTTTTTTGGGGGGAGGGTTGGGGCAAGGGAAGGGATTGGTCTAAAATCTCTTTGCACCTTAGAGATACATTTTGGTGTGAATCATACCCCACTTAAACCCATCCCCTGCATGTGGTTTGAAGGCCACTGCTCATTGTTTCCCTGAGCCTTTGGAAAAGGTAGGGATTTGCATTGTTAGATTTTAGGTTTATAATTGTTTTCATTTTTTCTTAACCACCCAACTGTCTGAACCCCAAGAAATCCACGTTACATTTTATGTTGAGCAAAAAGTAGGTTATTGCTTATTCTATCTTGGTCTTCTGAGACAGTGTGGTATAATTGGAGGAATCCTGGATAAGGAGTCTATGACCTCTTACACTTATCAGGTAAATCACTAAATCTCCTAGGCCAAGATCTCCTCAATCTACAGAGTGGACTAGATTGGATTATCTTTCCTGGTCTCATCTAATTCTAAAATCCTATGATCTTTCTTCCACAATTGGCAGCTTGGGGATTTATGAATTGCCACCTTGGATAATCATGCCATGTGTGGAGGTGTGTCTGTCAAGTTCCCAAATAGCAGAAGGAAAACCAGAAAGAAACTGACAAAATGAAAAAAAAACCACCACCACCACTGTTCTGAGTCAAACCATCTTCACTCTCCAGGCACTTTGAAGTGGGTCATGCCTTAGAGACACAAAATTGCCCAGCAAAAGTTTCTTTTTACCTAATCACGATTCACCCTTTTTAAATATTCCATGATACACCTCCTAAAAAAAATCTCATTTTTTCCCCTCTGCCATTTTTTATGTATCCCACTTTCTTGGCTGTGACTGTGGCACTGAGAAATCAGTAAAGCCACACACATGCATAAAAACACACAAAAACAAAAACAGAGTAATTGCCTTTCCCCAACTTGAGGGAGGTTTGTTGAAGAGACCAATCTAGGTGTCCAGTGTGATATTGGAGATCTGTCAACCTATCCTCTCTTTTCCCTCAGAATTTTAGAGAATAATTTTAGAGAAAAAACGCAGAGAGAAAGTGTGCTACTCTCTGTCCTTCCCCTGGATGTCCTAAAAGAGGCCTGTCCAATATCATCTATCACTAAGTGGAAAGGAACAGAATTTAGGAAGAGTTTGCCTTATCATCCCTAACCACTCTAAATCAGGAAGTGTCATCCAGGGCCAGTCAGAAGTAGCAAGCAACCTGGCTCAATAGAAAGAGAGATGAATTTGGAGTCTGTGTGATCTTGGACAAGTCAGTCACCTCTGTAATCCTCAGTTTCCTCATCTGTAAAATAAGGAAATTGAGCTAGTTGGCCTCTGAGGACCCATCTAGCACTCAGACTAATTCCCTAAAATGTTTATCCCTAATGTTTCCTGCTAATTCTCTATTCCCTGCTTACCTTTCTGGTGCCTGCTAATGTCCAAGTCTGATCACCTCATTCAAACTTAAGATGTAACCTCCCTGGGAGTGTAATTTGAAAGAAGAAGGCAATTCTTAGCCCAAAAGGAATTCATTTCTAGTAGAATTTGAGGCACTGGGGAGAAAGATAAATTTGCACTGAGAGTTACTCCCAGCATCCATGTCAGTAGCTACTATTCTGTCTATATACAAGATCATTTATTATTCTCTGACTGACTCCCAGAATAAGCCAGCTGGTTGGCCACAGGAACCCTGAGATGGAGTTACAATGTTTCAGGGCTGCTGACCAAGGGCCATCTGTCCCAACTGGCCCAGGAGGTTCAGAATCCAGATCCAGCAGAGCTCAGCTTCATCATCCAGATTTTAGGAGTGGGAAGGGGTTTTCTTAGGTGACTGGGAGTCAGGGAGTAGACATTTCAAATTCTACCACTTTGGAATGATGGTTCTGGAATTTGGCTTCTTTTTCAACTTCTTCTTTCCCCCTGACTTGGGGTAAAAAAAGTATCTAGAATATCAGATATTGAAGGAGTCTGAGAAGTTATGTAGTCCATTCAACAGAAAAGGCTAATCAGGACCAGATTGGTTAAAAGGCTTGCAAATGGTCACACAGCACATTAGGGGAAGACTGGGACCTGGGATTTCTGACTCCTAATCCAGAATTAATTCAATGCAGCTAAATTTTCCCCTCCTTTCTTTTCTTTTTTAACTGGAGATGAGGGAATAAAGGATATGGGGAAGAGGGAGAGGGAGGGTAGCATTTGCCTTCCCTTGCCAATCATAGAAGGAAAATCCATGTGCTTTCTCTATCTCCCTTCTCTCCAAGGCTCAACCCAAATCTCTATCACCTGCTTCCTTGCAGTTGATCTCAACCTTCTTTCCCCCTTGAGCTTCCCCATGACTGAGAACCATATGACATTAGGCCCATCTTTGGTATTTCCAAGGCAAGAAATAGATGCCTGTCTGGTCTCACTCACTCCAGTTGTCTCAAGACCTAGCCACAAAAGCTGGAGATGACTTCCCACTTCCTTTAATACAGTCTGGGATAGTTTAAGCAATAGTAAGGGGTAGAAGGGAACATCTTAGGTGGGGGGGGAGGGTGGGTATAGAGGGACAGGGTTCTCTTATTTATTTTTAACTGCTTTTAGGTTCTTTCCAAGGTGCAAAAATGCTGCTGTAAGTGTTCTTAGAGGCTTGATGATTTCTTAATCTACAAGATGTGACTAAAGAGTAATAAGACTGATTTTTTTTGTTAAAGTAATAAACACACCAGAATTTATCCATCCAAATTTGATTCAATCCAACTGAATAGATATTTATTAAAGCCTTTTTGGTGTTGGGGAAGCTAGGTGGAGCAGTGGATAGAGTGCCAGGCCTGGAGTCAGGAAGACTCCTCTTCCTGAATTCAAATCTGGCCTGACACTTACTAGCAGTGTGACCCTGGTCAAGTCACTTCACCCTGTTTGCCTCAGTTTCCTCATCTACAAAATGAGCCAGAGAAGGAAATGGCAAGCCACTGCAGTATCTCTGCCAAGAAAACACCAAAGGAGGTCATAAAGAGTCAGACACGACTGACAGACAAACTTGGTTGAGCACTGGCTAGGCGCTTGTGGAAGACTAAGCTTCACTAAGTCCTTGGGTTATCCCCTTCGAAATAGTCCCCTGGGAGGCCACCCACTGCCATTTCTCCAGCCATTGTTGGTGCTCCTCTTTGGGACTTGCCATCCGAGCCAATATATTAGCCAAGAAGAACCTAGTCATAGAAACATACATTTAGATCTGGAAGGAATTTTTGAGCTCATTTTGGCCAACTCTCTCATTTAACAGTTGAGGAAACTGAGGTCCAAAGAATTGAACTGACTTGCCCAAGCTCATACAAGTAGTGTGCTTGTCAGGATTTGAACCCAGGTCCTCTGAATACAAATCCAGTGCTCTTCCCACTGTACCACAGTGCCTCTCATGACTTTATAGTCATCACGTATGGTGCGATTTGGGTGGTATGTATGTGAGTGTTTTTAATCCCAAACAAGATTTCCCAGCCTAATCCCCACCTTAATCACAAATCTTGGCACTGGGTGGAGATGGGAGCCATTCATTTTTTAAAAAATCAGAGAAGGAAAGGGAGGAGGAAAGAAAAAATTTGCCTCCCATGAGGATATTTGAAAGAATATGGAGCAGACTCTAAAGGCAGTTTCCAAAGTGGGGCACCCTCTGAGTAGCTCTCCTTAGGTTAAGGATCATTCAATTTAGTTCAATTTAACAGCTTTAAAGGAGATTCGCTCTGGTGGATCAATTCTGGTCTGTTTCTTTAGCCATCAGCCTCCTTACCTCATCATCACCAATCCTATCTCATGGTGAATATTTGTTTAAAGAGATAAAAAAGAGAGAGAGAGAGATACACTTTTAAATAAATTATTGCTTTTTAATGTTTTGATTGTAAAGTCTGAACTGAGAGAAATAGAATTATATATGTATATGTATATATATATATACATATTTGTGTATGTATGTATGTATGTATGTATGTATTTTTAACTTCTGGGGTGGATGCAAATTTGTCTGTGTGCAAGGTAGGCCAGTCTGATACCTGCCTTCCACTTATGATTTTCATCTATTCCTCTTTCCCAAAAATAGGACACACCAAACTGGCAGGCAATGGTCCTCTATAATGTGTAGTTCAAGAAAGGGAACATGATTTCATATTCTGTATAAATCTGATAACTAATATTGGGGGCAGTCAGAGGCTACCTGTGAACACTATAGGTGACTAGTTTCCTTACTGTCTCCTTTTGTGACATAGAGTTTCTGAGCAGGAGAGAGACCCAATAAGATGATCATCCAAATTAAAGGGTTGGCTGATAGGAGTGTTTTGGATTATTTCTCATTAGGCTAGAATTAACAAGTCATTAATTAAACCAAGAAAAGGAGTCTAACCTTTGAGAGGCCTTAGAAGTAGGGCCAAGACCTGACTTTGGGCAAAAGGCATCATTGCTGTTAAAACAAACAAACAAAGACAAGATGGCCCACTGCTGTTCCACACTACCTTGAACACCAAGGTTCTGTTGAATTCTGACATGGGGCCCCCATCTCCATGACAACTGCCTGAAAACTAGTCACATCTATGAGAAAAGATCAGAGTACCTAAGGAAGAAAATAGAGGAAGTTCTGGGATTCATAGACTTTAAGGATTAAAAAGGATGTCAGAGGTCATCTAATCTAGCCCCTCATTTTTTAGAAAGAGAAATTGAGGTTTAGAGGAGGAAAAATTACTTCTTCAGGGTCATAAAATTGGAAGCAAAACTGGAAACAGTATGTTACCTCTTAATCTCCAATTCATTATTATACTTTATCCCTAACCATTTCATGCAAGTGAGATTTAACACCATTTAAACACCATTTAAAAGAACTAGCACAGAGTCACAGTACCTAGAAATATTGGGGTATTTGCCAGTGGCAAGGCTATCCTTTTTTTGAGTGGGAGGAGGGAAAAACAATTATCAAACTCAACCCCTGTGATGCTCTTGTCCCTAGCAAACCTAATCAGCAGTTTAGCATTATGGAATTCACTTGCCCTCTGGATCTTACCTTGGCTCTGAGAATCAGAAAACCTGAGTTCTGATTCCATACTGGCCACTAACTAGTAAATTATAATTAGTAAATCACTTCCCCCTCTTAGGGCCTCAGTTTCCTTTTCTATAAAATAAGAAGTTGTACTAGATTGTTTCTAAACTCCCTTCCAGTCTATATGGTCTATCTAGGATCCTCACTCAGTAATCCAACACACATTCATTAAGCACCTTCTGTGAGCCCTATAATAAATATGGGAGTAAAACACAAAGACACAACATATTTTGTCTTAGAGAGTTTATAGCTTAAGCTCTTTGATACCCAATAGTCCTCCCAAGAGTAGGAAACTACTTTTTGAATTCTCCAAAGGAAAATGAAAGCCTTCAGCTTTCAATGATGGTGCCCTTATCTACTGGCTTCTTCCCACAAAGAAGAGAAAAGACTGAGACAAGACTCAGGCAAGCATTTCCTCTCCACCACCCCTTGTGTTTATAGAGTGGGTGGTGGTGTGGTCACCATGCCATTCAAAATCCCCTCCCAGGAAGTGGCTGCATCTATTTTTGGCACTATTTGGTAATGAACTAGAAAGACCATTAATTTACAACTTCTTCCCAGTTTAATTCTCTAATTACATCCATTGAGCATGGATTACAACCCCACCTGCCCATAACAGACTACATACCACCAATTAACATCAGCACTTCCAATGGAACTGTCACTTCCCTGTCTCCTTTCAAAGCAGCCTCCCATGTCAAGACTTTCTCATGTCCAATTGCTCCAGTGAATGCCTCAGCTGACTACAGAAATCATCTAATTAACTCGCTAGATGCTGTCTGCATCTTTAGAATAAAACAACCAGATATCTACTTAGGAGCCAGACCCTGGTTCCTGTAGATATCCTAGATTATGAAAACTAATAGTAGTTATTAATGAAGGTGCCACGCTGCTCCTTCCTCCTAGCACCATGCTCCATCCTCTGGATGGCAAGAAGTTTCCCTCTTTCCTCAACTGGCCCCTCAGCAATCCAATTTTCTTTACTAACAGTCTGTGCAAAGGGAATCCAATCTGGATTGAGAGCACAAAGGACCTGGAAGCAAAAACTGTGATGATGGCCCCTGTCCTCTTTCCTTCTTCAGTTTATTTAGCACACTTAGATGATAGGGCTGGGACAATCACTAACCTTTAACCTTTTCCTATTCCCATGTGTTCTGGTGCCTGCTTGACCTATAAACCTTTTTTTGGTGGAAGATTAATTCAGAGCTGCCTTTTTTTGTACCTTTAATCAGGCAGAACAAATGCATTTATTTTTAAACTCTTCTACCTTTTTTGTTCCCTTTTTGCTTGCGCTGAAAACCAAAATAGTTTCCCCTCTTTATTGCATTAAAAAAAGAGAGAGGTGATCAGAGCAGCAAAATACATATTAATGTGTAACACACACACACACATACACACCCCATTCTATATGTATGTATGTATGTATGCATGTATTCAAAAGAGGTGACACAAGGCAGAGAAGGCAATGCAGTCTCCTTGTCTAGTTCTTTAGTATCTCAGCCCTTGAAACATGGAGGTCTGTGGCAGGTGGAACACAGAGCATTCGGTTCTGAGCTGTACAAAAATCCCCAAATCTGAGTTTGCTTTGCTAAAGGAGAGAGTGAAATCAGTGTCCCACCTCAAACAAAGAAGGTTCAATTAGGAGATATGAGTGTGTGCTCATGTATGGGTGTGTGTATGTATTCATGTGTTTGCTGATCTACAGGAGGGATTGGTTTTCCCTCTCCCCTCTGTGGACCCAACTGCATTTGCCTGGTACTTCATTGTCCTTTGACTCTCATGCATTATTAGCCTGTGCATCTTCCTTCTCCAAAATCCCCTGAGAAGGTGATGTTGGGGCATATGGGTCCTGGACTCAGAGAGATGCTGTTCCCTGTGGGGGAGGGAGGGGAGAGTGGTCAGAGAAATTAGCAAGGGGGCATTTTCCACCTAGAGTGTGTTTTATTGCACATATGTTTCAGATATGTGTGATGCTATATGATATAAAATCTATTTTAAATTATAAAATCGGAGAATTTTCATGTTATTTTAAATACATAGCAACTATCTAAAAAACCTAGAGAATAAGACTAGATGACATTAAATGCATTTTGAGCTCTTGAAAATTTTCTGTGTCGGCCTCTATGTTTTAATCATTCCCCACCCACCCATCCAATATGACTCTGGCTGCATTTTAAAACTATACTTTCTGTGTTGCCCAACTTTTCACAGTGTTGATTTAACAAATAATCCCTTTGCTGAAATTTCCCAGGAAAAAAATTTCTGCCCAGGAGAAAAGATTCTCTTTGCATTCTCCCTCTTCAATCAAATAATAAATGAATATTCATTAAACATTTATTGTGTGCCAGGCACTGTGCTAAGCATTAGGGATACAAAAAGAGGCAAAAGGAACTTACAATCTAATGGAGGAGACAAGATGCAAACAAATACATGCAAAGTATACTATACATAAGATAAATGGGAAATAATTAACAGAAGGAAGACACTAGAAATAGGAAACATTGGAAAAGGCTTCCTGCAAAGGATAGGATTTTAGTTTAGATTTAAAGGATGTCAGATAAGCCAGTAGGAAGAGTTGAGAAGAATGGTCATTCCAAGCTTGGGGAACAATCAGAGAAAATGTTGAGAGCCAAGGGATGGGATGTCTTGTTTGTGGAGCAGTTATGAGACCAATGTTATTGGATCAAAGAATAAGATATAAAAAGACTAGAAAGGTAAGAGGGAAATTTATTGAGTGCAGATAGGGTAAGAGTCAAACATGTGATTTAGGAAACCACTATATTGGATGAATGGAGAATGGATTGGACTAAACTAGACTAGAGGAAGGTAGACTCACTAGCAGACTATTGCAATAGTCTAGGTGAGGTGATGAGGGTCTATAACAATGATTCTCAAAGTATGGTACAGAGATCTTGGGGGGGTCTTTGAAGTTCTTTCAGAGAGTCTACAAATTCAAAATTAGTTTTTATTTCTAATATGATAAATATCTGTAAATATAATCCACTTTAACAAAAATTCTTTAGAGGGATTCTTGTAATGTTTAATAGTATAAAGATACTGAGAGCAAAAGTTTGAGAACCACTGATCTATAACACTGATGGCAGTGCCAGAGGAAAGAAATGGGTATATTTAAGATATATTGCAAAGTAAAATTGATGGACTTTAGCAACAGAATGGGTATGGGGGATGTGAGAAAGTGCAGAACCAATAATAATTTCTAGGTTGGAAACCCAATAGACTGGAGGGATGATATTGCTAATAGGAGAGGGAGGGCAGGATTTATAGGGAAAGAGAATGAGTTGTGTTTTGAACTAATGGAGTTTAAGATTTCTATGGGACTTCTAGTTAAAAATGACTAAAAGACAGTTGGAGATACAAAATTTGAGGTCAGCAGGGACTTGGGGGCAAGATGGGTATATTTGAGAATCACCAGCATAAATAAAGATGATAATTAAGTCCCTGAGAGCTGATGAGATCACCAAGTGAAGTATAGAGAGTTCAGGACAGAACCCTTTGCATGAGGAAATAGAAGGAGCAGCAAGATAGGTAGGAGGAAAATCAGCAATGTAATGTCCAAAAACCAAAAGAGAAGAGGCTATCAAGGATCAAAAGCTGCAGAGAAGTCAAGGAAAATGAAGATTGAGAAAAGGCTATCATTGATTTTAGTAAGCAAGGTTATTGGTAACTGGAGAGAATAGTTATAGTGTAATGACAAAGATTGGAAGTAAGATTGTAAGAGATTAAGAAGAAAGTGAGAAGAAAGAAATTGGATTTATCATGGAGATGTTTGGTTATAAATGGCAGAAAAGAGATGGAAGTATAATTAGTGGAGATAGAAGGATCTAGTAAGGGTTTTCAAGGATGGGGAAGATATGTTTGAAGACAGTTGAGAAGAAGCCAGTAGATATAGAAAAATTGAAAATAAGTTCATAGATTGGAAATGACAGAAAAGGCTGGAATGGGATCACCTGATCAGGTAAAGTCATGAGCCTTAGTAAGAAATAAATCTACTTCATTATGTGAGATAGAGGTCAAAGAGAAAAGAGAGCTCAAAGAAAAGGGTCTTAATATGTCTTCATAAAATGAGACAGTTTTCAGCTGAGAGGATGGAAGGAAAAGAAGCCAGGGGAAAATTGAGGAGGGATAAAAGAAGTTTAGAAGAACTGCTATAGAGAATGGGGTAATGAATTTAAATAAGGTAGATATAGAAAGATTGCTTAGTGGTGAGGACTTAGTTGAGGTTATGTAACATATATTTGTAGTGGCCCCCACTCACAATAGTTGCATTATTTTCTCCATAATTATTCAGCAAAGGCAACTGCTGATAGGAGACATCCAAGACTGAAGCTTAGGAGTGCAAAACTTGTGAAATGGTAAAGAGGATTCAAGAAGGGAGAATAGTATAGTGTTCACCACGGGGTCAAAATGGGGAGAAGAGAAAAGAAGATGGGGAGAAGAGTAGAAAGATGGCATGGGGGAGAACTGAGGGGTCAATAGATTAGAAGTTACAGTGTGGATGAAGGGTAAAGTTTTATAAGAGAAGGCAAAGGAAGAGGTAAAGAGTCACTAGATTGTGGTCAGATTTTTTAATTCTTGAATGTGGAAGTAGCATGTTATGGATAATAGTAAAAACAAAAGTGGAATGTAGGAGAAGCTCACCAGTGTATCAAGGGGACATCTTAAGGAGTGTAAGAACATGCCTATGTCAGAAAGTTGGAGATTAAGGGTCAAAGATCCAACTACTGCCCATGGAAATAATCTCAACTTGAATACCCTGTGACCTCTTGGCAGAAGCTGAAAGAACGGATATGTATTGGTTCTGTCTTGCTTGTCTCCCCATTCATTTCTCCCCACTCCTATCCTCAGCATTTAGACATGCCTACTAAGGATCTTCATATAAGCGGGATTCAAAAATTATTGATTTTATTTGAAGTGAAAAGTCATACTTTCAACTACCAAGTATTAAGCACTTACAATGTGCCAAGAGTTAAGGGTGGGAGATACAAATGAGTAAATCATTGGTTTATAGTCATAAATTTAGAAAGATCTTCTAGTATAGTACCTCCATTTTACAGAGAAAAATTCCAGAGAATGAATAAAAAAAAAAAAAAGACAGTCCCTACCCCACATTACTTTCTAATGGGAGATATCACATAAAGAAGAGTGGTTCTTAGCTGCTTACCCAAGATCACATAGTAAGTATCAAGAGACAGATTCAAATCTAAATCCCTCTGATTTCCAATCTGCTGTTTCTTCCACTAAAAGCCAAATAGCAAAGTTAGTAGAATTCACATCCAGTTCTCCTAATTTCTAGTTGAGTACTCTTTGCCCTATACAATGTTGCCTCTTCCTAAAATCTCTTTCTAATAAGTCATGCCAAAATCATATTAGTTCAGGTTGATTTATCCCTAGGACCATGGATCAATTGTAATAAACAAATAAATACCACTCATATTTCCATAGCATATTCAGGTTTACAAAAGGTTTCCTTCACAACTATGGAGGTAGATAATGCAAGGGTACTTATCTCCATTTTGCAGATGAAGATGCATACCATATCAAGGTTGTTTTTTGTCCTTCATTCTTGAAGAAGACCATGACAACATGGAAGTGACGCCATGACATGAAAGTGAACTGGATTTAAGTGAGAGAGGGCTGTGCAAAGTCACCTGCCTAACTTTCTTCTCCAGAGTCATCTGGGCCCAGTGGCAAGATATAGATCAGAATGGCTGGACATAGCCCCGATATAGAACCTCTTCTGCCTGATCATAATTGCTTAGAGTGGGCAAGGTGGTAAAGGGAGGAGACCCTATGGGGGTTAGGGGCTTTATGATAGATAAGAGTATCTTGAAGACATTTATTTTTTCTTAGTATTTCTGGCAGGATTAGTCTAAGGTAAAGAGAGAAAACACTCCTTCAAAAAGGAAAGAGGCATCTGAGAGGAAGGAATTCCAATCTTTTCTCTTAAGAGAGTCAGTATGGCACAAAAGGGAAAAAACCAAAGGCTCCAGATACTAGGATCTCAGTTCTAATTCAATCTAGAATGCTGAGCCATGAAGGTGACTTTGGGCCATTTATCTCTACCTTAATTTACTCATTTGTAAAATGAGAGGGCTGGACTATATGGTCTCAGATTCTGACTCTAATTTTGGAACCTTAGACTTAAACTAATCCTAAAACTAAGGAAATCGCCCTCATTTCCCAAAACACAGAGGACAACAGAAGCCTGAGAAAGTAGTGACGGTGAATGGGAAAGTGGAACAATGAGATAAAACCCGAACTAGTAAACAGAAAAGTTAGTTTTCTTCCAGAGGGAAAATAGAATGAACTAGACAAAGAAAAAAAAAAAAAACAGAGGAAAAAGAAAACCAGGGACACTAAAAATTATGGAAGAACCACAAGACCCTATATTGATGTTAATGTTACAAGGTTTCTTAGAATTTCTCTATGACAAGTAACTTTTAGTTGGTTGTTCTTAACTTCAAGAGGCAAATATCTTCCTGGTTTTAAGTACTTTTGTAGATATGAAGACTAAACTGAGTTAAACTATAACTAACTTGCAAATCCAAACTGGAAGCCTGGGACAATTAGACAATCAAGGATAAAGTCACAATCTCTAGTTATGGAACAAGCCTAGTACCCCATTGGGCAGCTAGGTGGCACAGCAGATAGCAGTTCTGCAATCAAGAAGATCCATTTTCATGAAGTTCAAAGCTGGCCTTAGATGCTTACTAGCTATGTGACCCCGGGCAAGTCACCTAGACCTATTATATTAGACCTATTTACCTTAGTTTCCTCATTTATAAAATGAATTGGAGAAGGAAATGGCAAATCAATCCTTCCAGTGTCTTGGCTAAGAAAACCCCAAGTGGGGGTCACAAAGAGTCAGATATGACTGAATGAAGCAACAAAGAAAGTAGCGCTTTAAAATTTGATGAATTGAAAAGGGTAAAAAGGACACTCAATAATAATAACATTCATTTATATACACAGAAAGAAAAAAGAGGGGAAGGAACAAGGCTTTGTAGCTCTTTATATATGTTATCTCATCTGAGCTTCATAATAGTCATTTAGGGTAGTTACTTATTTAAGGTATTATCATTCCCATATTGTTGATGAGGAAATTGAAGCTAGAAGCTAGAAAATGGTTAAATAATTTACCTAGTCATAAAACTAGGAAGCATCAAGGCACAATTTGAACTCATGACTTCAAATTTAATACTTTTTACCTACAGATGCTCTTAAATTTTTTTCTTTTGGATCTTTGAACCCTCCCAAGATATCTTGGGGTTTACTGACTAGATTTCTTTCTTAAGGGCCAAGCCTTAAATTAAAACTACTCTAACTCTCATAGACTGACCAATAATATATCCCAGGCCAAGCCCCCAGTGGTCATTGTTCAGATCTCACTGGCTCAGAGTAAATGAAAATAGCAGTCATTTCTGTTTTGGCCAAATAAATAGTACAGGCAATAAATGAGTTCTGTTGAGGTTCAGATAAGAAAGCATTCACTTTAGTCTGCGGGGATCAAGGAAAGCTTCCTGGAAGAAATGGAATTAAACCTAACCTTCATGAATAAGCAGGATTTAAATGGACAGAAAAAAGGCAGAGAGAGCTTCCTAGACATATGAATAAAAGTGCTGAAGCAAGACAAACATAAGATGTGTTTGCAGAATAGCAAAGTCCAAATCATTGAAATGTCCATAGTGTAAACTAATATGGACAAAATAAGTGTCTGTATAAATGAAGGGAAAAAGCCTTTATCAAGCACCTAATTTGTGCCAAACATTGTGTTAAGACTGGGGGGTATAAACTGCAAACATATAAAAGAAGATAGTGAATTGTTATATACAGGAACTTGAGTTGAAAAGAGGGCCTGTGGGTGGTGATGGGTATATTCACAGTTTGGAACTGTTTGGGAAGCATCAGAGTGACCTGAGCTCACCCATCAAAACCCCGGGGTCATAGGGACAGTCGTCTGAGCTCCAGTGGGAGAAGGAAGAAAGCCAGATTAGCAGCACAGGGAGCTGTCTGGGAGCTGTGCCAATAATGTCTCCATCGTAGCACTCAGAATCAAGGTGTTAGCCATGTTATATCCAAGATAAAGATGTTATACAGAACCATCCAAGCATATTCTTTATATCGATGGTACACCTAGTAGCATTGTCTCCTACTCATCTGATGATGGGTGATGATGTTTTACCCACAAACTAAGAGACTTTTATGAAGCTCTTTCTGCCCCCAAAATCTGCTCTAACTGGTAATCATTCCCTATTGGTGACATGGAGCCTGCTAAAGATTTTTGAAGAAAATTAAATCTGGACACAATCCAGATTGGTTAAAGCTCAGTAGGGCTTTCGTTAGCCCCTTGGAGGATAGAGCCCTCTTGGGGAGCCCACACAGGTCTCATTCAAATACTGGGTTTCTTAAGAGAAAATTGCAAATTCTTCTCTTCCAAAATTTCCAGTTGAGGGAGATCAGACCTTTCCTTTTTGAAAGGGCTTTGTTCAAAAATACAGATGCTTGTTCACTGTGGAAAGAGAAAAATAGGATGGCAAGGATAATTTCAATGCAAGCCAGTGTGGCCCATTACAGGGATGACTTCTCTCTATTATCGCTTACAAAAGCTTCCTGGGCTTGGATGAATGAACAGGAAGAAAATGTTCCCACCTGTTCTTGAAGAGGGTTGTTTAACATGGTTTACAAAGGACTTATTCTGGCCCCAGCCCTGTCATTAATTAGCCGTGGGACATTAAGCAATTCATCCCTCCTTTCGGGTCTACAGATTCCTTATCTGTCAAATGGGAGAATTATATTCAAGGAAAAGGCTTGGAGTCCCAGGGCTTGGATTCAAACCTCAGCCTTTCTGCATATTAGCTATGTCACCTAGAATAGGAATAATACCTAAGACTTAGTTTCCTCAACTATAAAATGATGGGTTGGTCTAGATAAGTACTGTCAAACACAGAAAGGGGGAAGGGGAACTAATCTACACCCAAGGATTCCTGGGGATTACGTATTGACTTAGTTCTAAAATATAATGGTATCTATGTTCTGGGGCAGCTACATGTCCTTTAGTGAGGAGGTCCTGAGTTCAAATCCACTCTAGCTGTAAGACCCTGAGCAAGTCACTTTACCTTATTTGCCTCGGTTTCTTCATCTGTAAAATGAGCTGGAGAAGAAATGTCAAATCACTCTAGTAACTCTACTAAGAAAACCCCAAATGAGGTCATAAAAACACCATTGAATGACATCAGCTATGTTTCATTGTATTTTTATTTATTTGTTAAATATTTCTCAGTTACATTTTGATTTGGTTCAGGCCACATTTAGGAGTTTGCAGACTATCAATATATTTGATACTTCTAGGCTGTAAAGTCCCTTCCAATTCTAAATCTATAATTTCTTTTCCAATTCCAGCTTCCTAGGATTTTGAAGTTAGGGCTTATGAACAGCTTTATCTTCCTTTCACACTTAGTTTGTCCTTAAGTAGAACTGTCACAGTCTAAAAGACAGAACACTAGAATTCATCCTTTGAGCTCAAGTTTCCATGGTGTACTGTAAGTGGTAGCACCATCCTCAGCAAAAAATGGCAGTATTCTAAGGCAGCAAGAAGAAATCAGAATGGAAACGCAACCTTCCTTCCTTGTATCAGGGCAACTAGCCTGGCAAAATCCACGCCTTGCCCTTTGGCAGTCATACAACCCAAGCCCCACCTGCACCTGTTCTTCCCCCCTGCTTTTCAGGGGTGGGAAGGGCAATGAAATGGCTGGGGTGGGGTCACTGAAGAGTCACAGGAACCAAGAATTGGATATAGTCCCAGCCCAATATGAGCAACCAGGGACCAGATGTAGCTGTTCAGAAACCAGAACCAGCCTTACACTTCTTTCTCATCAAACCCTATAACCAGCCACATGACCACAGTGAAATACTGAACTTCCTTTAAGTAGTAAAAATATTCTTACCAATATTATGGCCTCAGTCAGTAAATGATAAACCAATTAACACCGGAACCACAGAATGAGTGACTAAGATTCTACTCACAGGGAACCTACCTAGAGACAAAGAATATTACAAGGAAGGGAAATTTTAGGATTAAAAATTTAATTGGACTGTTTATTAAATTCTAATTTAATTAATCACCAAATATCATTTTACAAATGAGGAAACTGAGATTTGAAGAGAGGAAGGGAATTTCCCTAGATCCTAAAAGTAAACAGGAAAGGTAGGGTGTGTTAAAATCTCAAGAACTTTTTCTTTCCTTATTAAACAAAAATGTAACAATAGTGAACCAGAAGACCATGAAATATACCCTGCTAGATATTCAACATCTCAAAACCTCCAGAAAACCTGAAAAAACTGAATCACAAAATAATTCCTCTTTGTGCCAGTCTATGAATTGATAAACAATATTTAAAATAATAAAATGAAAACAAATCATATGTCACATTTTCCTAAACTGACAAAATCTTAGATCTAATGTAACATGCAAAATGAATAGATTTTGACTCATTAAAGTCACAGTATATCTTAGTTTGCTTTATTAGTTTTGATAAAAGGCCTTATGTCTCAGAGAGGAATAGTATCTTTTTATGATCATCTATATAATAGACTTTCTTAATTCTTTTTTCCCATGTTTTTTATACTTTTTTCAATTTTGAAAAATTTTAATTTAAAGTCTTGGAATCCAAATTCTATTTCTCCTTCTCTCCTTCCCTGATATAGGTTATACATATTCAGTCCTGTAAAACATTTCCAAATTAGTCATTTTTGTACAATATGATTTGAATAAAAGAAAAAAATAAAAGGAAGGAAGTGGAAAATAGCCTGCTTCAGTCTGAATTCAAACAATATCAGTTCTTTTTCTGGAAGTTAACAGTATACTGCATTATTAGTTCTTTAAGATTTTCTTAGATCATTGTATTGCTGAAAAGAGCTAACTCATTCACAGTTCTTCATCAAATAGTATTGCTTTTATTTTGTACAACGTTTTCCTGGTTCTGTTCACTTCACTATGCTTCAGTTCATGTAAGTGTTTTTAGTTATTCCATCACAACCATATGCCACAGCTTGTTTAGCCATTTCCCAATTGATGGTCACCCCTTCAATTCCAGTTCTTAGCCAACACAAAAAGAAATATTATAAATATTTTTGGATCCACCTTTTTTGATGTCTTTGATTGGCATGAATCTAGTAGTGGTAGTGTGGGATCGAAGGTATGCAGCTCTTGGTATAGTTCCAAATTTCTCTCCATAATGTTTGAAATAATTTACAACCCCACTAACAGTATATTAGTGTCACAGTTTTTCCATATCCTTTCCAACATTCAACATTTTCCTTTTTTTGCCAAATTTTCCAATCTGAGAGGTGTGAGAGAGTACCTCAGAATTGTTTTAATTTGCATTTCTCTAAACAATAGTGATTTAGAACATTTTTTTCAGATGAGTCTAGATAGAACTGATTTCTTTGAAAATTGCTTGTTCTTATTCTTTGATCATTTATCAAGTAGGGAATGACTTGCATTTTCTATATATTTGAGAAATGAGACATATGTCAGAGATAATTTTTGCAAAATTTCTCCAGTTTTCTACTTTTTATATTTTGGTTGCATTGGGGTTTTTCATGCAAAACTTTTTATTTTATATAATCAAAATTATTTACTTTACATTTTGTAATGTTCTCTATATCTTCTTTTCCTAAATTCTTCCCTTTTCTATAAATTTGACAGGTAAACCATTTCATGGTCCTTTACTTTGCTACTTTATCACTCTTTATGTGTAAAGCATGTGCTCATTTTTTAAAATTAATTTTATAATTATAACATTTTTGACAGTACATATGCATAAGTAATTTTTTACAACATTATCCCTTGTACTCCTTTCTTTTCTGAATTTTTCCCCTCCTTCCCTCCACCCCCTCTCCTAGATGGCAGGCATTCCCATATATATTAAATATGTTATAGTATATCCTAGGTACAATATATATATGCAGAACTGAATTTTGTTGTTGTTGTTGTTGCAAAGGAAGAATTGGATTCGGAAGGTATAAATAACCTGGGGAGAAAAACAAAAGATGCCAACAGTTTACACTCATTTCCCAGTGTTCCTTCTCTGGGTGTAGCTGATTCTGTCCATCATTGATCAATTGGAATTGGATTAGCTCTTCTCTATGTTGACGATATCCACTTCCAATATATCCTCATATAGTATTGTTGAAGTGTATAATGATCTCCTAGTTCTGCTCGTTTCACTCAGCATCAGTTGATATAAGTCTCTCCAAGCCTCTCTGTATTCATCCTGTTGGTCCTTTCTTACAGAACAATAATATTCCATAACATTCATATACCATAATTTACCCAAACATTCTCCAATTGATGGGCATCGATCCATTTTCCAGTTTCTAGCCACTACAAAAAGGGCTGCTACAAACATTTTGACAATACAGGTCCTTTCCCTTCTTTAGTATTTCTTTGGGATATAAGCCCAGTTGTAGCACTGCTGAATCAAAGGTTATGCACAGTTTGATAACTTTTGGGGCATAATTCCAGATTGCTCTCCAGAATGGTTGGATTCTTTCACAACTCCACCAACAATGCATCAGTGTCCCAGTTTTCTCACATCCCCTCCAACATTCATCATTATTTGTTCCTGTCATCTTAGCCAATCTGACAGGTGTGTAGTGGTATCCCAGAGTTGTCTTAATTTGCATTTCTCTGATCAATAGTGATTTGGAACACTCTTTCATGTGGAAATAGTTTCAATTTCATCATCTGAAAATTGTCTGTTCATATCCTTTGACCATTTATCAATTGGAGAATGGCTTGATTTCTTATAAATTAGAGTCAATTCTCTGTATATTTTGGAGATGAGGTCTTTATCAGAACCTTTAACTATAAAAATGTTTTCCCAATTTGTTACTTCCCTTCTAATTTTGTTTTCATTAGTTTTGTTTGTACAAAAGCTTTTTAATTTGATGTAATCAAAATTTTCTATTCTGTGATCAATAATGATCTCTAGTTCTCCTTTGGTTACGAATTCCTTCCTCCTCCACAAGCCTGAGAGGTAAACTATCAAATATTCCTCTAATTTATTTATGATCTTGTTCTTTATGCCTAAATCATGGACCCATTTTGATCTTATCTTAGTATGTGGTGTTAAGTGTGAGTCCATACCTAGTTTCTGCCATACTAATTTCCAGTTTTCCCAGCAGCTTTTGTCAAATAATGAATTCTTATCCCAAAAGTTGGGATTTTGGGGTTTGTCAAACACTAGATTGCTATTTTTATTCACTATCTTGTCCTGTGAACCTAACCTATTCTACTGATCAGCTAGTCTATTTCTTAGCCAATACCAAATGGTTTTGGTGACTGCTGCTTTATAATATAGTTCTAGATCAGGTACAGCTAGGGCACTTTCATTTGATGTTTTTTCATTACTTCCCTTGAAATTCTCGACCTTTTGTTCTTCCATATGAATTTTGTTGTTATTTTTTCTGGTCATTAAGCACGTGGTCATTTTGATCTTATCTTGGTATATGGTGTGAGATATTGGTGCATACCTACTTTCTATCATAGTGTTTTCCAGTTTTCCCAGGAGTTTTTGTCAAATGATGAGTTTTTGTTTCAAAAGTTTGGATCTTTGGCTTTATTATATGCTATATTATTATGGTAATTTACAATAATGTAAATTGTACTTATTCTATTTCATTGATCCACCACTCTATTTTTTAGCCAGTACCAGATTGTTTTAACAACTACCACTATAAAATAAAGTTTGAGATCTGATAGGGCTAGACTACCATCTTTTACATTTTTTTCATTGATTCCCTTAATATCCTTGAGCTTTTGTGCTTTCAGATGAATTTTGTGATTATTTTTTCTATCTCTACAAAATACTTTTTTATAATTTGATTGATATGGCACTGAATAAAAAGATTCAGTTAGGTAGAATTGTCATTTTTATTATATTAGCTCTGCCTGTCCATGAGTAATTAATATTTTTCCTAATGCATATATTTGGCTTCATGTGTGTAAAAAATATTTCATAGTTGTGTTCATATAGTTCGGTTTGTCAATTTTTGTGTAGGTGCCATATACTGCTGAAAAAAGATATATTTCGTTTTTTTTTTTTAATTTTTATTTTATTTTATAATTATAACTTTTTTTGACAGTACATATGCATGGGTAATTTTTTACATTATCCCTTGAACTTACTTCTATTCAGATTTTTTTCCCTTCCTCCCCCAATCCCCTCCCCCAGATGGCAAGCAGTCTTATGTATGTTAAATATATTACAGTATATTCTAGATACAATATATGTGTGTAGAACCGAATTTTTTGTTGCACAGGAAGAATTGGATTCAGAAGGTAAAAATAACAGTTTACATTCATTTCCCAGTGTTCCTTTTCTGGATGTAGCTGGCTCTGTCCATCAGTAATCAATTGGAATTGGATTAGCTCTTCTCTATGTTGAAGAAATCCACTTCCATCAGCATACATCCTCGTACAGTATCATTGTTGAAGTGTATAATGATCTTCTGGTTCTGCTCGTTTCACTCAGCATCAGTTGATGTAAGTCTCTCCAAGCCTCTCTGTATTTCTCCTGTTGGTCATTTCTTATAGAACAATAATATTCTATAACATTCATATACCATAGTTTACCCAACCATTCTCCAATTGATGGACATCCATTCATCTTCCAGCTTCTAGCCACTATGAAAAGGGCTGCCACAAACATTTTGGCACATACAGGACCCTTTCCCTTCTCTAGTAGTTCCTTGGGGTATAAGCCCAGTAGTAGTATGGCTGGGTCAAAGGGTATGCACATTTTGATAACTTTTTGGGCATAATTCCAGATTGCTCTCCAGAATGGTTGGATTCTTTCACAACTCCACCAACAATGCATCAGTGTCCCAGTTTTCCCACAGCCCCTCCAACATTCATCGTTATTTGTTCCTGTCATCTTAGCCAATCTGACAGGTGTGTAATGATACCTCAGAGTTGTCTTAATTTGCATTTCTCTGATCAATAGTGATTTGGAACACTCTTTCATATGAGTGGAAATAGTTTTAATTTCATCATCTGAAAATTGTCTGTTCATATCCTTTGACCATTTATCATTTGGAGAATGGCTTGATTTCTTATAAATTAAAGTCAATTCTCTGTATATTTTGGAGATGAGGCCTTTATCAGAACCTTTAACTGTAAAAATTTTTTCCCAATTTGTTACTTCCCTTCTAATCTTGTTTGCATTAGTTTTGTTTGTGCAGAAACTTTTTAATTTGGTGTAATCAAAATGTTCTATTTTGTGATCAATAATGGTCTCTAGTTCTCCCTTGGACACAAACTCCTTCCTCCTCCACAAGTCTGAGAGGTAAACCATCCCATGTTCCTCCAATTTATTTATGATTTTGTTGTTTATGCCTAAATCGTGGACCCATTTTGATCTAATCTTAGTATGTGGTGTTAAATGTGGGTCCATGCCTAGTTTCTGCCATACTAATTTCCAGTTTTCCCAGCAGTTTTTGTCAAATAATGAATTCTTATCCCAAAATTTGGGATCTTTGGGTTTGTCAAAGATTAGATTGCTATTTTTATTCACTATCTTGCCCTGTGAACCTAACCTATGCCACTGATCAACTAGTCTATTTCTTAGCCAATACCAAATGGTTTTGGTGACTGTTGCTTTCTAATATAGCTTTAAATCAGGTACACTTAGACCACCTTCCTCTGACTTTTTTTTCATTAGTTCCCTTGCAATTCTTGACCTTTTATTCTTCCATATGAATTTTGTTGTTATTTTTTCTAGGTCATTAAAATAGTTTCTTGGGAGTCTGATTGGTATAGCACTAAATAAATAGATTAGTTTGGGGAGTATTGTCATCTTTATTATATTCGCTCGGCCTATCCAAGAACACTGAATGTCTTTCCAATTATTTAAATCTGACTTTATTTTTGTGGCAAGTGTTTTGTAATTTTGCTCATATAATTCCTGACTCTCCTTTGGTAGATATATTCCCAAATATTTTATACTATCGACTGTTATTTTGAATGGAATTTCTCTTTGTATCTCTTGCTGTTGGATTGTGTTGGTAATGTATAAAAATCCTGAGGATTTATGTGGATTTATTTTGTATCCTGCGACTTTGCTAAAATTCTGAATTATTTCTAATAGCTTTTTAGCAGAGTCTTTGGGGTTCTCTAAGTATACCATCATGTCATCTGCGAAAAGTGACAATTTGATTTCTTCATTTCCTACTCTAATTCCTTGGATCTCTTTCTCGGCTCTTATTGCCAAGGCTAGAGTTTCTAGTACTATATTGAATAGTAATGGTGATAGTGGGCAACCTTGTTTCACTCCTGATCTTACAGGGAAAGGTTCTAGTTTATCACCATTACATATGATGTTTACTGAAGGTTTTAAATATATGCTCCTTATTATTTTAAGGAATAGTCCATTTATTCCTATACTCTCAAGCGTTTTTAGTAGGAATGGATGTTGGATTTTATCAAATGCCTTTTCTGCATCTATTGAGATGATCATATGGTTTTTATTAATTTGATTATTAATATGGTCAATTATACTAATAGTTTTCCTAATATTAAACCAGCCCTGCATTCCTGGTATAAATCCCACTTGGTCATAGTGTATTATCCTGGGGATGATTTTCTGAAGTCTATTTGCTAATATCTTATTTAAGATTTTAGCATCAATATTCATTAAGGAAATTGGTCTATAGTTTTCTTTCTCAGTTTTCGATCTACCTGGTTTAGGTATCAGTACCATGTCTGTGTCATAGAAGGAATTTGGTAGGACTCCTTCAATCCCTATTTTTTCAAATAGTTTACATAGCATTGGAGTTAGTTGTTCTTTAAATGTTTGGTAGAATTCACCTGTAAATCCATCTGGTCCTGGGGACTTTTTCTTAGGAAGTTGGTTAATAGCTTGGTCTATTTCTTTTTCTGAGATGGAACTATTTAGACTACTTACTTCTTCCTCTGTTAATCTGGGCAAGCTATATTTTTGAAGGTATTCTTCCATTTCATTTAAGTTATCGAATTTATCGGCATAAAGTTGAGCAAAGTAGCTCCTAACTATTGTTCTAATTTCCTCTTCATTAGTGGTGAGTTCACCCTTTTCATTTTCAAGACTATCAATTTGCTTTTTCTCTTTCCTTTTTTTAATCAGGTTTACTAAGGGTTTGTCTATTTTGTTGGTTTTTTCATAAAACCAACTCTTAGTTTTATTAATTAATTCAATAGTTTTTTTACTTTCAATTTTATTAATCTCACCTTTTATTTTTAGAATTTCAAGTTTTGTGTTTGTCTGGGGGTTTTTAATTTGTTCCTTTTCTAGCAATTTTAGTTGTAAGCCCAATTCGTTGGCCCTCTCTTTCTCTATTTTATGCAAGTAGGCCTGTAGAGATATAAAACTTCCCCTTATTACTGCTTTGGCTGTATCCCACACATTTTGGTATGATGTCTCATTATTGTCATTTTCTTGGGTGAAGTTATTAATTATGTCTATGATTTGCTGTTTTACTCAATCATTCTTTAGTATAAGATTATTTAGTTTCCAATTATTTTTTGGTCTATTTTCCCCTGGCTTTTTATTAAATGTTATTTTGATTGCATTATGGTCTGAAAAGGATGCATTTACTATTTCTGCCTTACTGCATTTGATTTTGAGGTTTTTATGCCCTAGTATATGATCAATTTTTGTATAGGTTCCATGAACTGCTGAGAAGAAAGTATATTCCTTTCTGTCTGCATTTAGCTTTCGCCAAAGATCTATCATATCAAACTTTTCTAGTATTCTATTTACCTCTTTGACTTCTTTCTTATTTATTTTGTGGTTTGATTTTTCTAATTCTGAGAGTGCAAGGTTGAGATCTCCCGCTATTATAGTTTTGGTATCTATTTCCTCTTGCAGCTCTCTTAATTTCTCTTTTAAGAATTTAGATGCTTCACCACTTGGTGCATACATGTTTAATATTGATACTGCTTCACTATTGATGCTTCCCTTTAGCAGGATATAATGCCCTTCCTTATCTCTTTTAATCAGATCAATTTTTGTTTTTGCTTGATCTGAGATGAGGATGGCTACTCCTGCTTTTTTGGTTTTGCCTGAAGCATAATAGATTCTGCTCCACCCTTTTACTTTTAGTTTGAATGTCTCATCCTGTTTCAGGTGTGTTTCCTGTAAACAACATATAGTAGGATTCTGACTTTTAATCCAGTTTGCTAACTGCTTCCTCTTTATGAGGCAGTTTGCCCCATTCACATTTATGGTTAGAAGGACTAATTCTATATTGCTTGCCATCCTATTAACCCCTGCTTATGCTTTTCCCCTTTCCTTCCCTTTTACCCTCCTATCCAGTATTAAACTGGTAAACACCACTTGCTTTTCACAGCCCTCCCTTTTTAGGATCCCTCCCCCACCTTAAAGATCCTCTCCTTATTTTACCCCTTTTCCTCGAAATTACTGTATTCCCTTCCCCTTAGCTTACTCCTTCCCTTTCACTTTTCAATGAAGTGGAAGAAGTTTCACCATAAATCGAATATGTCTATTGATACACGCTATGTTCATCTCCCTCCTTTCTTTCTCTCAGATATAATAGGTTACCTTTGCCTCTTCATGAGATGTAGTACCACCACTTTATACTTTTTTATGATATAATCTCCTTTCCACCTCTAGTTTCTAAGACAAATTGTACATATGTTCTTTACATATTTTTTTGACAGAAGTATAGTTCTCAAGATTTCTTTTTACCTTTTTAGAAATCTCTTGAGTTCTGTATTTGAAGATCAAACCTTTTATGTAGGTCTGGTTTTTTCATCAAAAATAGATGGAATTCATTTATTTCGTTAAATGTCCATCTTCTTCCCTGGAAAACGATGCTCATTCTTGCTGGGTAAGTTATTCTTGGCTGCATACCAAGTTCCTTAGCCTTTCGGAATATCATGTTCCAGGCCCTGCGTTCTTTTAATGTGGATGCTGCTAGATCCTGGGTTATCCTTATTGTGGATCCTCCATATCTGAATTGTTTTTTTCTAGCAGCTTCCAATATCTTTTCCTTTGTCTGATGGTTCTTGAACTTGGCCACTATATTTCTTGGCGTTTTGATTTTAGGGTCCCTTTCAGTAGGTGATCGATGAATTTTTTCAATGTCTATTTTACCCTCTGTTTCCAAAACGTCTGGGCAGTTCTCTTTGATAATTTCCTCGAAAATGGTGTCCAAGCTCTTTTTTTCCTCCCATTTTTCAGGGAGTCCAATTATTCTCAAATTGTCTCTCCTGGATCTGTTTTCCAGGTCTGTTGTCTTTCTGGTAAGGTACTTGACAGTCTTTTCAATTGTTTCATTTCTCTGGTTTTGCTTGACTCCCTCTTGGTTTCTCCTTGAGTCATTCGTTTCTACTTGTTCCAGTCTAATTTTCAATGATGTATTTTCTTCACTCACTTTTTTTATATCTCTTTGTAATTGTCCAATTGAGTTTTTATCTTCTATGGAATTTTTTTCCATTTTATCCATTTTATTTTTTAGAGAGCTGATTTCTTTTTCCAGCTCACTAATCCTGTTTTCCTTGGAGTTGTTTACCTTTTCCAGCTCACTAATCCTGTTTTCCTTGGAGTTGTTTACCTTTTCCAGCTCACTAATCTTGTTTCTCAATGATTTGATTTCTTTATCCACTCTGTCTTTGAATGCATGGGATGACTTCTCCAGGCTCTCTTGCCAAGCTTCCCTTTCCTTTTCCCATTTCTCTTCCAGCTCTCTTGTGAGAGCCTTTTTGATTTCCTCTATGAGGTTCTTTTGTATTGAGGAGCAGCTTATATCCCTCCCAGGGGATACATCTGGGGACAGTCTGTTCCTAGTCTCCTCAGCATTTGAAGTCTGCTCCCTCTCCACACAGAAGCTGTCAATGGTTAGAGCCCTTTTGAATTTTTTGTTCATTTTGTCAGAGTAGGAATCAAAGAAAACAAACTGACAAGAGAAACAATTGGTCTGTTTTGCGGGGGATAGGGCTGGATGGTATTAATGGGCTTCCTCTACAGACTGGGGGTAGGGCAGCAGAGAGCCACTAACAGAACAGCAATGACTGTACTGAGTCTGCTCTCTGAGGCTCCGAGAATGCACTGAGTCAGTCCAGGTGGGGGTTGGGGGTGGCCGGGCTCTGAGAGACGCTGGCTTTCTGGGGTTTTAATCTTCACCTCCGGTGTTTACACTCTCTCCACCGCTCCTGGCTTGCTGCCAAGACGGAGCATCCACACTGGGGCAAAAGCCCTTTCACAGAAACGGCAGAGATCACACCCCTCCCCCTCCGGTCTGAGCTGTGTGAGCTGCCTGTCTTGCTCTGGCTGTCTGCCCTCAGTCTGCGCCCAGTCTGATTGACCCTCCCCCGAGCAAACACAGACCTTTTCTGGCGACTTTCAAGGATGTCTTCTCTTGGTGATAATTTGTGGATTTCTTTCTGGGTCAAGCATTAAGTCAGAGGCTTGTCATGAAGTAAGTTCTGAGAGAAAACGAGGAGCTCAAGCAGCTGTCTGCCTCCACGCCGCCATCTTCGAAAAGATATATTTCTTACTATTCCCATTCAATTTTCTCCAGAGATTATATCTAAATTTTCCAGAATTTTGTTCATCTCCTTACTTCTTCCTTGTTTGTTTTTTGGTTATATTTGTCTAGTTCTGAGAATATAGTTTTATTATGTATTTCCTACTGTAATTCATTCAACTTCTCCAAAAATTTAGATGCTATAATGTTTGGTGTGAATATTTAGTATTTAGTATTGATATGACTTCATTCCCTATAGCATCTTTCAGGAGGATATAGTTTCCTTCCCCATCTCTTTAAATTAGATCTATTTTTGTTTTTGCTTTTTCTGAAGTCATGTTTGCTTCTTTTGCTTTCTTTGCTTCTGCTAAAGCATAATAAATTCTGCTCCAGTTCCTTACTTTTATCCTGTGTTTAGCTCCCTACTTGAAATGTGTTTCTTGTAAACAACATATTGTAGGATTCTGACCTTTAATCAATTCTATTTGCTTCCATTTTATTGGTGAGTTTATCCCATTCACATTTATAGTTTTGATAATTAATTATGCATTTCCCTTCATGCTATTTTACCCTTGATGATCTCTTCCTCTCTTTTATATCCTTTTCCTCCTCATAAGTATTTTCTTTTAACCATATCTTCTCCCATGTATACTCTCTTTTATCAGTCTCCCCTCCCAAATGATACAATTTTTTGAGCCAATTTTGATGAAAGTAAGGTATAAGTTTTACTCACCAACCTCTCACCTTTCTCTCTATTATATTTATATTTCATACCTTTCTTATATGGGATAATTCACTCATCTCCTCCCTCCTTTTTTAAGTTCTTTCTCACCCCTTTATTTTGTTTTTTTTGTGTATCATCCCATTAAAGTCACCTCATATACACAGCCTTTTTCTATATATACTCCTAATTGGTTTTGTAGTAATAAAGTCCTTAAGAGTTATAGATATTATCCTGCTATGTAGAATATAAACAGTTTAACATTGTTTAATTCTTATGTTTTCTCTTTTTTGTTTCTTTTTTTTTATGTTTCCCTTGAAACTTCTCTTTCCCCCCCGCCAAAAAAAAAAAGAAAGAAAAAAGAAAAAAGATTACATTTGATTTTGCTGAATAGGTGATTCTTACTTGGAAGTCTAACAACTACTTTGCTTTCTGGTATATCATATTTCAATGCCTTCATTTCTTCCATATGAAAGTTGTCAAATCTTGTGTAATCTTTACCCATAGCTCTACAATATTTGAATTGTTTCTTTCTGGTTGCTTGCAGTACTTTTTCTTTGATCTGTAAACTCTAGAATTTAGCTATGAAGTTCCTGGGAGTTTTCATTTAGGGATCTCTTTCAGGTGGTGATAGGTAGATTCTTTCAATTTCTATTTTTTCTTCTGGTTCTAATATATCAGAGGAATTTCCTTTAATAATTTCTTGAAAGATGAGGTTCAGGTTTTTTTTCCTGGTTTTCTTATCATGGCTTTCAGTAGTTCAGTAATTCTTATTTCTCCTGGATCTATTTTCTAAATCAATTGTTTTTTCAATGATAAAGTTCATATTTCATTTTTACTTTGTTTTATCAAATCTTGACTTCTCATAACTTCTATTTGCTCAATTCTAATTTTTAAGAAATTATTTGCTTTAGTGAACTTTTGTACTTCCTTTTCCATTTGTTCAATTCTCTTTCTTAGGGAGTTATTTTCCTCAGTAAAATTTTGTGAATCTTTTCCCATGTTACTGACTCTTTTTTCATGATTGTCTAGCATTACTCTCATTTCTTTTTACAATTGTTCTTTTATTTCTCTAATTTGATTTTTTAAAAACTCTTCCAGGAATTCTTTTTGGGCCTGAGATCAAATTACATTTTTTTCTTTGCACCTTCACATGTCATTTTAACACTATTATCCTCTTCTAAGTTTATGCTTTGATCTTCTCTATGACCATAGTAACTTTCTATTGTGGTTTTTTTTTCAACTTGATGTTTTTACATCTCTCAAACTGCATTGTCCCAAGCTTTTGTTCTGAGCCTTAGGATTCTACTATAGACTTTCATTGGGCTTCAGGGTTTAGCTGTTTGCTTTAACTGGAAGGTAGGATTCCCGTCTACTTTGGTCTGGGAATGGGGGATCTCCTTGGCCCTGTTGGAGCCTTGGTACTGGGTTGCTATGGAAACATAGTCTTATAGTGACTGGCCCTCTAAGAGAGATCTTGTTGCTGTTTTACTCCTGAGATCACACCTTGCAGCTAGTTTACTATGGAAACAGGCTCTCTTTGCTGGCAGATCCAAGGGATGAGTCTTACTACTAGTCAGCAATAGAGTCAAAACCTCACTGATGGCCTACAGAGAGGGTCCAACTGTGTTGCACAGATTTCTCACTTGCCTAGTGGGGTGCTGACTTGCAGGAAGGTAAAGCCTCACTAATGGATTGTTCCAGGATTGGGGGGGTGTCCTGCTGTAGGTCCCCTCCTGTGCATCTGACTGCTGCTATTCTAGAACCTTGCTCTCCTCTCCTCCTAGTGAGACAAATCTTCCTACAAGGTTGGCAAGCTGCTTTCCTGCTCCTAGGTCAATTCTGAGGTGGTTTTCTAATTGTTTGGAAGGGAATTTGGGGGGATTCACAGAACTTCCTCACTCTGGATTTTTAAAAGAAAAAAAATTACTCCTTTTTGGAGTGGTCTCATGAGATGATGTCATGTTGTGTCTTGGCTGTCTGGGGGAAACTTTGATACTATGCTTGTATGGTCAAAGTAGAAATGGAGTTAGTGTATGGGCAAATACACTATCTCCCCAGATCAAGCAGTCTACTTGTCGTGACTCCTTTCTTCCAATGTGAGTAAAATGACAAGACTGAAAGTTTTCAGTAGTCTTCTCAATGCTCAGACTTCTTGCTTGAAGACCTGCCCTCAGGAAGAGAGCACCAAATCCTGGATGTCTCCTAAAATTATTTTCAGGAAAAACTGTGCTTTTTTTTTTTTTTTTAAGATACCAGGTCACTCTCCAATCCTTCCCTCTTTCTCTTTGCCACTAAACATCCACGGTCAGAAAGTATTTACTAAACGCTTACTATATGTCAGGGTTTATGTTAAGCACCAGGATACAAAAACATAATTTATTTCCTTAAGGAGTTCACATTCTAGTGGGAAAGGCAACATATAAATACCTTTCTGTCTGAGAGATTTGAGCCCATGCAGAGAAGAAGAAAGTTAACATTTCTTGTAATTGGTTGAAATAAAGCTTTATCCAATAAGGTTAATAACACTCATCAATTATCTTTATTTCATAAATCTTAAAATCCCCATAATGTCAACAGAATATGAGGAAGTTCTCAAAACACTGGGTGGACTCCTAGGGTAAATAAATATCATGTCATGAATAAGTGTTATGATAAGCAGATCATAGAATCATATGGTCTTAGATTTAGAGCCAAAGGATTGTAAAGAGCTCTTATTTTACAAAGGTGATCTCTTTCATTGGGAAGAATATGTGGATCATAAAAATAGCTTTCCCAAATCCTCTGAAGCCCTCTATAGTGACAATACCCTATGGTCAGGAGCAAAGGTTTATTTAACATATATAGCACAACTCAATTGGCCCAAACTCAAGCTATTAGGAGAAGTTCACTGCTGGATTTAGGGTTGGTTAATCTAGGAAGGAATTTTCAGACAGCCTAGGCACATTGGTGCTCCATATGTCTTTCTTAATTTAGCTAGGGAGGAAGACACCAGGGAATACCAACCAGATGGCTTAAATATTGGCTATCCTAGACCTAATAACAGCCATGCTAGGCAGGACACTGATCACTTTATAATACTAGGGTGAATACGCCCACACATATTTAATTCAATTCAGCACACTTACGTGGTCAACTACTAGGTAACCTACTGTTTTGGGAGAGCAGCAGATACATTTGTATCAAACACTAAGAAAAATGGATCCCTGCTTGATACATGCTGACTTAGAAAAACATAAATTGACATTATCTATGTTATGTTATATTTGTATTTATCTTGTTAAACATTTATCAATTACATTTTTATGGGGAATGAAAATGTTCTGGTCAGTGGAGAGAGTTATAGTCCATGTATGCTTCTATATTTGCTGGAGGTAAGTTTGACATCTCTGATAGTAGAGGTAAGAAAGGGAAAGATAGACAGACAGAGAACAAGAGAAAGTGAGAAAGTGAGAGAGAGTGAGAGAAACAGCCACAGAGAGAGAAAGAGGAAAGGGAGGAAGAGGGAGAGGGTGTGAGAGAAATAGACACACAGTGAGATAGAGTGACAGAGACAGAGAACTGAGAAAGAGGTAGACCTGGGTGAGTATCAAGTGCCCTTTTAATAGTTTCTCATTTAAATTCTTAGTTGTCTGAGACTATAAATTACAGTGTCCATTATGAGCCAGTAAGTAAACATTTGGGAAGTGCCTATTGTGTGCTAAATGCTGGAGATATAAATATGAGAAAAGATAAGCTCTATCCTCTCTAATGGAGAAGACAATACACAAAAGGAAAGAGGGGAAAAGAGCATACAATTCAAGGTGGAGTGGAGATGGTGGAAAAGTCTGAGAAGTCCCAAAGTAGTTAAGTCAGATGAAAAATGAGATGTTCTGAGCTAACTCTTTAAATGGAGGTTCTCTAGTTCATGTCTCCACCCTCCTATCAGAGATGGTGGAATGCCAAAGCTGATGGGATCTTGCAGAGTGATAAGGTTTCTGGGTCATGGTTCCAAAGTAGTTCAACCAAATGAGAAATTAATCCATATGCATTGATATAGTGAATTTTCCTCACTGAGAATTTCCTATGCCAATGAAATCAGATCTAGGTGTGTGTGTATGTGTGTGTGTGTGTGTGTGTGTGTGTGTGTGTGTGCGCCTGCACACATGCGTGTTTTAAAGTTCAAGACACTGTGTTAATCACAGGAGATACAAGGTGAAAAACAGCCTAGTCCCTGTCCTCAAGGCGCTTACAATCATGTGTATGTATGTATGTGAAAGTATAATCTACATATATACAGTAAGCCATTCTTGCCTCTGCTATCCAGAAGAAAGATGTCCAATAAAGATAGATCAGGTAGACTTGTGTATTATTTATCATTTTAGGACTCCACTCCCCAGAAGGAAGCTCTGAAATTAGAACTAAGTTACCTAACCCCACAGAAGCTCTGTTTAGGGTGAAGATTTAGGTATTACCAGGTTTCCTTGCAGTTCACAGTTTTATGGGGGAATTGTACTTGGGGAAATGACAAGCCCAGGTACAAATGGAAGGATAGAAGCAGACTGGCAGGCTCTAGGGTACAGCTGGAAATCAGAGCAATATACAATCAAAAACAGAAAGGTTTATTTTGTTCTCTAATAGGGTCACACAGAGAGAAGGAGCAATAAGGGCAAAATCCTACCTATTTCTGCTTGCTCGGACTCCCAGAACTTATCCATCTCCCATTGAGTACCTAAGAAGTTCATGAACCAAACCATATGAGCCAGGGATAGCTCACATCCCAGTACAAGGTATTCAAAGCAGGGCTTATATAGGTACTCCCAGATAGGAAGTTGGGTCTGATTTCTCTCATTCCTTCCTATTACAAAATGGAAGAGGAGATAGTCACAGAAGCCATTAACCTAGGATTGTATTTATTCTCTGGATTTGGAAAAGACATGAGGGAGATGGGGACAGGGAGATAATATTTATGCAGCCCCAAAAGACTGAATAAACTATCTATAAGATGGTCAAGGTACTGTGGCCACAAGCAAAACACTCTAGATCTCAGTTTCCTCATATGTCAACTGTGTGGTGGTTGGTCTAAGATGATGTCTGTGTCTCTGTCTTATTTAGACCCTATAATTCTATGATTGCAGAGATATGAAATATGAAATTCTAGTAACTTCTAAGTTCCCTTGTCTGGCCTCAGCCCTGCCTATTTGTGTATCAGCGATGCCTTCTAGGAAGGTCCAAATAACCTGGTATGGGAAGATCTTTGTACATACCGTAGGGGGTAATACCACTGGGACATTCATGGCTTGCTTTACATGCAGTAACCATAGTAACCCATCATCAGTTTCTCTACTGCTGCCATCAGTTCTTTATCTCTCGCTGGGGATTGAGGTACAAGGCTGATCCATTTGTGTTCTCTCATCATTCACTTGCCTTTGGTCACTTGGATATGCACAAGAACCCCAAACAAGAAAGGTCCTGAGTGTGTCTGACAATTTTGCATTCCACTAAAGCCTCCCACGGGGTTGCTCAGTTGGACAGAAAGTTTTCAAGTCTACAGAGGAATAATAATAATTCACCTTTATATAATTTATTTCCTTTGTGACTATCTTGTGAGTGTACAATGCAAGAATCTCCATTTCACAATTAAGAAAAATGAAATCAAGAAATGGGAAGAGATTTGCCTAAGATAGTTGGGTAGGGCAGTGGTTAGAGCACTGGGTCTGGAATCAGGGATACAGTTCAAATTTGTCTCAGAAACTTACTAGCTCTGTGATCCTGGGCAAGTAACTTAACCTTTGTTTGCCTAAGGTCCTTCAAAAAGAGATGATAATAATAGCACCCACCTCCCAGGATTGTTATAAGGATCATATGAGATGACATTTATAATTTTTTATTATTGAAGGTTTTTATTTTCAAAACATATGCAAGGATAATTTTTCACCATTGACCCTGAAAAACTTTGTGTTTCAATTCCCCTCTTCCTTCCTTTCCCTCCCCTAGATGGTATATAATCTAATATATGTTAAACATGGTAAAAATATATGTTAAATCCAATATAGGCATACATATTTATACAATTATCTTGCTGCACAAGAAAAATCATATAAAAAAGTTTTTTAAAAAGAGAAAGAAGATAAAATTTAAGCAAACAACAACAAAAAGAGTGAAAATGCTATGTTGTGATCCACCCTCAGTTCCCACAGTCCTCTCTCTGGGGGTAGATGGCTCTCAATATCACAAGATCCTTGGAACTGGACTGAATCATGAGATGATATTTGGAAAGCATTTGACACAGTAGCTGGCACATAGTATACATAAATAAATAAATTCTTGCTCCCTCCTCCACCTACCCCAAGGTCACAATGAAGATCAAAGCTGGGATCTGAATCCAGGTATTCTGGCTGTCAATCTAATGTTTCTCCTCTTGCACCATTCTGAAGGTATAAAGCCAAGCAATCCCCTGGAAAACCTTTCCATATAGGATTATGCTCTATACAGCCGAAGTGCTGCATCAGTTCTGATGCCTAATACAGCAATTTAGAGGCTTCAATGCTAGATTTGGATGGGGTAGGCATTTCATAAGCCATTTATTATCTATTTCATTTTTGTGGTTCATTATTAGGATAGATATCTAAAGAGACAGGGGAATAGAGTGAAGAGCCCAACAAAAAAAAGGAGAAAAGAGCACTAGACTAAAAACCAGGGGACCTAGATTGTGGTCCTCAACTCACTTTCCCATTCTGGGTATTTGCTCCCTGTCCTGTAGAATGACTTGCTTGGGCTCAATGATTTCCAACTTATCTTTCAGTTCTAAAAGACATTAGGATGCTAGGGATGCTTATACATGTCTAGTAGCCATTTGTGGCTGATCTTTCCCAGTGGATTTATCCATGTGATGAATGTCAGGGTGCATGCAGAGAACTGTGACACCAAAGATAGATTTATATGACAGGACCTTAATTGGGAACTTTCTCATGCAGGGAAACGCTTTTCTTCACATCTTTTGTCATATTGGAAAGGGAGCTGGCTGAATTGGCTGGAACAGACTGGCAGGGGTTTTGGTCTCTCCAGGTACTCTAGAAGAGTGTTTTGGCACTGGGAGAGTTGAAAAAGAAAGGGAAAAAACAACCACATGCTTTTGGATGAGCACTGGAAATGGAATGGGGAAACATAGTGGCTTTTGGAGGATGAATAGAGGAATGGGGCAAGAGAATATCATTAAGTGACCCTTTACAAGTTACGCAGTGCTAGATCTACTTGGAAAGCAGATCATTGGTTCATATTTGATATTTTTTCAGTCCCTTCCCATTTCCCAAAAAATTCTAGAAGATGTATGGATCTGGTACGCAGAGGAAAAAATGTATACCATAGAAAGAACCCTGGACTTGAAGTCAACGAATCTGAGTTTGAATCCTTTTGTTAAGTTGTTTCTGACCCATTTTGGATTTTCTTGGCAAAGAAACTGGAGTGGTTTGCCATTTCCTTCTACTGCTCCTTTTACAAATCAGGAAATTAAGGCAAACAAGGATAAATGACTTTCCCAGGGTCTTCTGCTAGATCCTAATAACAGGAATTGGCATTTATTGCTGGGATCTGACCTTTGCAGTTCCAATCCATCTAAATTCCCATTTCCTATTCTAAATCCCTCATCAGGAAGTCTGTGTGCTCCAACATCTTGTCAGCCTGCTGCTTTTAGAAACATCTAGCCAATTGTAAACATTGTTTGGGAGAAGAGGAGGAAAGAGAGATGAAAATGAAGAAAAGTGAGGTTTCTGTTTATCTATCCATCTCTATAGCTTTAGTGATGGGCATTTTGCTTGTTTACCTGGGTTTATTTAAAATACCTTTTCTGGAGAAGTAAAAAAAGACTTAGAAATTCCATCTTGGAGAACAGCTTTGACTCAGATACCCTAATCTCAGAAGAGTCCGCCAGAAGCTCTAGAAAAACAAAGTTGAATGGTAATTAGACTCATAACACTCCCAAATCTTTTCTTCTCCCTCAGTTGATGGTTCCCAATCTTACTTCCCTAATGAGGACTTCCTCCCTCCACCCCATGTCTGCTTACAGAGGGTCTTGAAGTGTAGTCTATGGCTCTTGTTAAGAAAGCCCTTATTTATTTTTTTAAAGGGATTATTGGTGTGAACTTTTGACATCTGTAGGCTTCCTCCTTTGCCCACTTTTATGAGTTAAATTTAAATATGAGAGTGATTCTTGTTTTGGGTGAGTTTTATTTTAATAGTATGGAGAAATTTAATAAATAAAATTAATTGGAATATGAACCAGCTCTTGGTATCTGTCTTATATTAAATCTGGAAGGGATTTCATGCATATTTTGAAAAGACCGATACTGATTGTGATGACTGTAATTCCCCAAGGAAGAAACAGTTATCTTTCTGGTTTCTATCACTTGGTGTATTGAAGAGACTTTGGGGGCCTCTCTATAGACTGCCTAGCCTTTGGCAAGACCGTTTAGTGAGTGGTTTTTCTTCCTTCCCAGGATTATTCATATTTCTTTGGATCTCTAATGATGGGACTCCAAATAACATGACATTTGAATGGGGGAGATATTTTTGGTCATTGGAGTTCTTCCAGGGCTCCTGAAAAAAAGACAGCATGATATAATGCAAAGGGAAGTGGACTGGCAATCAGAAGATCTTGTTTCAAATTCCACCACCAAAATAATATAACAACAACAATGATGACGACAATGAAAACTATTAGCATTTATATAGCACTTATTTAATCCTTACAACAACCCTGTGAAGGAGGTGCTATTTATTATTCTCATTTTACATTTAAGAAAGCTGAGGTTCAATTAAGTGATATGCCCAAAGTTACACTGCTCGAAAGTATCTAAGTCAGGATTCAGGTCTTCCTGACTTCAAATTCTGGACTCTATCTGTGTGCCACTTAGTTGTTCAATGATTACTTACCCTCTGTGAGCCTGTTTTCTCATCAGTAAAATGGGAGGATTATGCTAGATGATTCTATAGAATCATCAAATATTAAAACTGAAAGTTACCTTAGGTTTATCTAGTCCAAGCCCCCCAATTTAGGGAGAGTCAATTCAGAGAAGTTAAGTCATTTGTTCCAAGTCACATAACTAAGGGAGGAGTTGAACTCAGGTCTTCCCCAAGTCCAGCACTCTCTCTACTGTACCACCAAGCTGCCTTAGAATAAGTATCCTGAAAAACTTGAATTAAATTTTCATCAAGAGGATTTTCTACAGCAGGACTTGCTGATGGGTTAAAATTCAACAACAGGGGAGCCCCAAGTTTCACCAGCAACTCTCCCTGTCCATGGTCCTGAAGGTTTCCAACACTTAAGCACTATTGTAAACACACACAAAAGCAGTCTTCATAAGCTCAGACTGTTAGAAAGAAGGAAGGAAGGAAGGAAGGAAGGAAGGAAGGAAGGAAGGAAGGAAGGAAGGAAGGAAGGAAGGAAGGAAGGAAGGAAGGAAGGAAGGAAGGAAGGAAGGAAGGAAGGAAGGGAAAGAGGGAGAGAGGGAAGGAAAGAAGGGAGGGAAGGAGGAAGGGAGGGAAGGAAGGAGAGAGGGAGGGAGGGAGAGAGGGAGGGAAGAAGGGATGGGGGAGGCAGGGAAGAAGGGATGGGGGAGGGAGGGAGGAAAGGAAGGAAGAAAGGTGAGGGAGAGAGGAATGGAGGGAGGGGGGAGAAAAGTAAGGGAGGGAGGGAGGGAGGGGAAGAAGGTAAAGAGAGGAGGGAGGGAGGGGAGGGAAGGAAGAAAGGAGAGAAAATTCATATTATTAATAAACATAAGAGGTAGGGTTTGAATCTAGAGCTCCTAAATCCCAACTCAATGCTTTTTACTCTAACCCTTATTGCCCAAGGTCACCCAATCAAGTTAATACCAGAATTAGGAGTCATGTCCAGATCTTCTGACTCCTGATTTTTTTTACCTACATAATGCTTCCTCTCCCTAAAACCTTTTCCCAGTAAATCCTATCAGTATCATAATTCCCATCTCCTGGCTTTCCTGGCTTCCTTCAGATTCCCACTAAAATCACATCTTCTGCAGAAAGCCTTTCCCAATCTGTTTTAATTCTAGAGCCTTCCCTCTGTTGATTTCCTATTTATCCTGTATATAGATTATTTATACATATTTGTTTGCTTGCTCTCTTCCTATTATATTATGAATTCCTCAAGGGCACGGACTGTCTTTTGTTATGCTTTATATCCTCAGTGCTTATCACAGTTCCTGGCACAGAGTAGGTACTTAATAAATGCTTCTTGATTGACTAAAATGAACAAATCCTATTTTTATGACACTTTGAGGTTTATAAAGTATCCCTCTCCACAATAACCTAGTGAAGGTAGATGGTGCAAGTGTGATTATTCTAATATTCCAGATGAAGAAACCAAGGGCAGTAAGAGGAAGGGGAGAAGGGGGAAGGGCAGAGTGTTCAAATGACTTTCCCCAAATCATTCATCTCTGAATTTCCAAAGCCAAGACTCTAAGTCAAGTTTTCTAATTTCAAATCCAGCATTATTTCCACCATAGCATGCTATCTAAGACATAACTCTGGGATTGGGTGGGTGTGGATGAGAGGAAGAAATGGAGATCATTGCTTTTCTGTTGGTAAAGAATTTATCAAAATGCTTTCCTAGATATCATTTCACTTTACCAATACTATCTCACAATAATCCCATGAGATAGATGACTCAGGTATCATTATTTCCATTTTATAGAGGTAAATGCCAAAGCACAGAAATAGAAAAGGAACATGCCTAAGACCATATAGCAAGTTAGTAGCAGAGTTGGAACCAGAAGCCACGCCCTTTCACTCCTAATACATCCCATCTTTTTATTAAACTATGCTACTTAAGAAGAAAGTGAACAGGAGAAGCAGAAAGAAAAAAGAATAACAGTGGCAATGAGAAGGGGGAAAGGAGCAAGGAAAGATAAGTGTATATAAGAGAGTCACTAGCCATTGCCTGGGATAACCTAAGACAATAGATTCCTGATCAGTCACTTGACAAGCACTTATTAGGCACCTTTATATGTCAGGTTTGTGCTAAGTAGTAGTGATATGAAAAAAGGCAAAAGTATGGTTCCTACCCTTGTGGAGCTCACATTCTCAGGGTAGAGATGGAATGTGAATTATTATATACATATATGATGTATAAAGAATAAATGGAAGTTAATCTCAGAGGGAAAGGTACTAATAGTAGAGCAAACTGGGGAAGATCTCCTGAAGAAAGTAGGATTTGAGCCAAATCTTGAAGAAGGCAACTAGTGATACAATAGTTAGAGTGCTAGGTCTGGAGTCAGGAAGACTCATCTTCCTAAACTCAAAATTGGCCTCAAACACTAGTTGTATAACTCTAGGCAAGACATTTAATTGTTTGCCACAGTTTCCTCATCTGTAAAACGAGCTGGAGAAGGAAATGACAAATTATTCCAGCATCTTTGTCAAGAAAATCTCATCACTAAACAAGTACTTGAAGAAAACCAGAGAAACCAGTAGGTGGAGGTTGAGGAGAGAGAATGTTTCAGGTATGGGAGAGACAATCAGTGCCAAATATACCAAGTCAGGAGATGAAGTGTTGTGTTCAAAGCACAGCAAGAAAATCAGGGTAGCTGAATTATAGAATTTTGCAAAGGAGCAAAATATTGAAAGACTAGATAGGGAAGAGCCAGACTATGAAGAACTTTTAATGTCAAACCAAAGATTTGAAATTCATTCCTGGAAGCAATAGAAGACAGGAGAGTTTATTGGTGGAGAGGACTTACATGGTTAGAATTATGTTTTGGGAAAATCACTTTGGTAGCTGAGTGAAATATATATTAGAATGATGAGGAGTTCTCCATGTACTTCAAAACATCTATAATAGCACTTTTTGTAATAGCTAAGAATTAGTTGCAGCGGATGGAATAGATGCCCTTCAGTTAGGGAATTATTAAACAAATTGTACATGAATGTGATGGAATATTATTATGCTGTAAGAAATAATGGATGTGATGAATACAGAGAAGCATTGAAAGATTTATATAAATTGGTACAAGGTAAAATAAGCAGAACCAAGAAAACAACCTACATAGAAACTACAATATTATAAATAAAAAGAACAAAATCATACCCCAAATCAAGAATAAACATAACAAAACTATAAAGATCAAATAGGAATTGAATGAAGAGATATGAAAAAATATTATACAATCTACCCATTCATTCATGGAGATGAGAGATCTTCATTGCACATGTTTTTAGATTTTTCAATACATTGATCAGTTATGCTGAATATTTTTTTCTTTCTATAAAAATGCTATTTGTTATATGGAATCACTACCAAAAGGGGATAGGAAGAGAGATATAAACAGAAAATAGATAAAATTTTATTAAAAAAATAAAAGAATGGCAAACATGAAGCATGGAATTAAATTAGAAGATTATTGCAATAGTTCAGATGGTAGGGTGAGGACCTATATTTAAGTGGTGACTGGGTGAATAAATGGAAAGAGATTGAGAGATAGAAAGATAGAGATATATGATTTGAAGGCAGAAGAAAGTAGATTTGGAAGTTTGGAAGAGAAAGAAGTGTGGGGGTAAGATAAAATCTTCTGAGGCTCACCTCTCCTTCAAAAAGTCTCTAGTGTAGAGCAGTTGACCTTGGCCTTGACCTTTCATCTCCCTTGACTTCTCAGAAAATTATAGAGAAAATGAATAAGTTAATTAGCCTGTAAGATCTACTTTAGCTCTATCATGCATGATTCTATGACTCACAGTTACAAAAAGTTATATAAGATCACAGGATAATAGACTAGGATTAGAGGGAATCCCAACATCATCTATTTCAACCCCCTCATTTTACACAGGAAGACATTCAGGTGTATTCTATATAAAGGGATAGAAATGAAAATCTTTGCTATAGAGATCAGAAGACCTTAGAGAAGTCTCAGATCTCTGCAAGTTATAATAATCCAACATTACTGAAATCCCTAAAATAGAAAATATATGGTATAAACAAATACTATTGTGCCAATAGTTGTACATTATAGCATTTATAAAATTAGAAATTAAAAAGGATGAGATAAAGATGAAATAATATTTAATTCTAGAGTAATAGAGGAACCATTGGCATTTATTGAGTAGAAGAATGATAAGGTCAGACCTGCACTTTAAAAAGGATAGGTTGGAGTGGAGAAAATCCTAGAGATATTAATTAGGAGGATATTGCAAGAGAAATGATGAAAATATAAATGAGGATAGTAGTTAATGGGAGTGGGGGAAAGTATATGAATTTGAGAAATGAGGAGTGTTGAATAAACAACATTTGGTAAGTGCTTAGGTAGTTGTTGTCTATGTTTGAAGACGACCAAAATGACATCATTATATTTGGGTCAAAGTACAGTGTATCCAACTATGGCTGATTAGACCATTGTGAGCTCAAAAGGTTTTACCATAGATTGGGCAACATTTGGTGACTGATGTGGGGTAAGAGTGAGGATTCAAAAATGATATCAATATTATAAACTTGGGGGAGTAGAAGGATAATGGAACACTTGATAGAAACAGGAAACTTCAGAATAGGGATGAGTTCTGGGGGGGAAAACCTTGTAATGAGATATTCTATGCAGATCAAATCATTTGTACTTGCTTATCCCGTGGGACCCACTTAGTCCAATCAAAAAGGAAAGATGAGGTTCACTTCTCTGATGTTCATATCCTATCCTTTGAGAGATGCCTACTATAGTTACAGAGTGATCTGGGAGACAGAGGCTGGTTAGGGTGGGGTATATGCATAGGCACAGAAAATCCGTGGTGTAAGGGGAAAGAGTTGAGATATGACGGGTAATGGGGAAGGGGACCAGGGTGTAGTTGTGTTGTCCCAAAACTCATTTATGGAGGAACTAGTAGGATGTAACCACATATTCCTTGAGATCATGCCATGATCCCCTCATTCCTGCTTTGGAGACTACTGCTCTGTGCTGTGTTCTAAGATCCCTCCAAGCTCCAGATTCTGTTCTAAGATCCCTTCTAGCTCTATCTCTTTTCTATATTCTAAGGTAGCAGAAGCAATAGAGAGCAAAGTGGACCGAGCAGTGAGCCTGGAATGAGGAAGTCAGGTGAGTGGACTTTCAAGATAGTAGATAGCAAAACCAAGTTTTGAAACCAGGTCATCTGAGATTCTAAGTCCATTGTTTATTCTACTGTACCATGCTGTTCCCAATAATCTAATTTTCCTCTTAACCCTGACATTTTATGTTCTATTTCAAAGATGCTTCTCACTCTGACATTCTATATTTTATGTCCTAAAATCCCTTCCAACTCTGACCTTCTATGTTTATGTTCTAAGATCCCTCTCAACTCTGACCTTCTATGTTCTGTCTTAAAAATCTCTCCCAGCTCTGACATTTTGTTCTCTATGTCCTAAGGTTGACCCCTACTCCCAGCTTTAACATTCTTCATTCTATGTTCTAAGACTCCTTCAGATTCTGATATTCTGTGGTTGTCTAATTCCACGTATGATTCTTCTTCATTAAGGAGACAAATGGCCTTTTCTTTGTAAGGGGTGGGGGTGTTAATCCCTGTTGATCTTTTTTTTTTTTTTTTTTGATACTGTTATGGAGCAGTTTCATGCTTCTCTTTCTCCTCAATTTAATGATGAATTTACTGTGTCTTAGAATGAGCTTCCTAGGAGCTTTGTGCACAAATCCTGTATATCATAACCAGGTCATATTCTGCTCAAATATGTTAAAGAAAAATGAAATGGCAACATATTGTAGTGGACAATACACTGCATTTAGAGAAGAGAGATCTGAATTCCAGTTCTTTCCCCCACTCCTATCACTGTTTAACTTTGGTAAACTCATTCAATAATTTAATCTCAGTTGCTTTACCTATAAAGTGGTAATCAGAATTCCTTTCCTAAAGGTGGAGGCCAAGATTTCAATTTCTTTTAAACAGGATCATGCAGAGTTTAGAGAAGGACTATTCCTCTCTTCAAAACTTAACTAAAAATTGATATCCTCTTTGAAACTCTCCCTGACTGACCAATTCTATTTCTGGTCTTTTTTAGCCAGAGGGTATTAGGAAATAGAAATAGGGAGAGAGGTTCCTTTAATTCCATCCTGATTTTTCTCTCACCCTCTCTTCCCCCTTCTCTTCCCTACCTTCCTTTCTCCCTCCCTCCCTTTCTCTCTCACACATACATATTTTCACACACACACTCACACACACACACACACACACACACACACATACACACACACACACACACACACACACACACAAAGAACAATATTCCAAGATCTATGAAAATATGTAATCTGGAAAGAAGTTTTGGTCCTTTTAAGAATTAGAAGTCCCTCTCCCCCTCTTCCCCCCCAGTTTGTTGTGAAGGATGATTGACTTGGGAATGGAGGGGAAAAGAGGGATATGTTCAGAAGTAAAGGTGATAGAAAAACAAGATATTAATAAAAAGGACACAGTAATTAAAACGCATATAATTTTTTTAATAACTAGAAACAAGTTTGGAAGTGATCTGGAAGATTGCAGATGTTAGTACTTAAGTCTTAGAGATGCCTCTTAACCAGCGGTGTATTCTCACCCAGCCTTTGGTTTTAAAGGTCAAGGAACTGGGTAAAAACAGTGTGTTTGAAGTTACTAACAGTTATCAAAGGTCCCAATGAAGCTACCAATTTACCTTTATTTCTTCTCTGCTTATCATGTGGGAGATAGGATGGGAAGCATTAGATATACAAGGAAGGGAAAAGGAAGAGGCCTTGGAAGATTTCAAGAAGTTTGTCCCAAGCACAGAGAAAGAAGTGGAAAACAGGAAATGAAGGAGACAGAGAAAGTCTCAACCTGTGGAGGACAGGAAGAAGTGGGATCAGGTGCATGAGGATGAAAGTTAGTGGGGGTCTGTGTTAAGTGCCCCTCTCATACAACTACCGCTAATCGATCCTGATTCCTAGGTCTGATCAGAGAAACTCTGGTAAATATTATAAATCTTACCTCCTTCAGATTGGCTAAGATGACAGGAACAAATAATGATGAATGTTGGAGGGGATGTGGGAAAACTGGGACACTAATACATTGTTGATGGAGTTGTGAAAGAATCCGACTATTCTGGAGAGCAATCTGGAATTATGCCCCAAAAGTTATCAAACTGTGCATACCCTTTGACCCAGCAGTGCTACTACTGGGCTTATACCCCAAGGAAATACTAAAGAGGGGAAAGGGACCTGTATGTGCCAAAATGTTTGTGGCAGCTCTTTTCGTAGTGGCTAGAAACTGGAAGATGAATGGATGCCCATCAATTGGGGAATGGTTGGGTAAATTATGGTATATGAAGGTTATGGAATATTATTGCTCTGTAAGAAATGACCAGCAGGAGGAATACAGAGAGTCTTGGAAAGACTTACATCAACTGATGCTGAGTGAAATGAGCAGAACCAGAAGATCGCTGTACACTTCAACAACAATACTGTATGAGGATGTATTCTGATGGAAGTGGATATCTTCAACATAAAGAAGATCCAACTCACTTCCAGTTGATCAATAATGGACAGAAACAACTACACCCAGAGAAGGAACACTGGGAAGTGAATGTAAATTGTTAGCACTACTGTCTATCTACCCAGGTTACTTATACCTTCGGAAGCTAATAATTAATGTGCAACAAGAAAATGGGATTTACACACATATATTGTATCTAGGTTATATTGTACCACATGTAAAATGTATGGGATTGTCTCTCATCTAGGGGAGGGAGTAGAGGGAGGGAGGGGATAATTTTGAAAAATGATTACAAGGGATAATGTTATTTTTAAAATTACTCATGCATATATACTGTCAAAAAATTTTATAATAAAGTGGCTTTGTTTTCAATATATATATATATATATATATATATATATATATATATATATATATATATATATGTATATATAAAATCTTACCTCTTTTTGAGGTCTCCAGAAATCCTCTGGCCGCTATCTCATATGGACACAGTTTGAGCACAACAGAGCACTCGAGAGTTTTAGCAGACAAGCTTAGACTCTATTCACGTGGTTTACACCTCACTCTATGACCTCCTGAACTATCTTAGTATTTCTCCCCAAGGCCGAGCTTCAGGTGAAAAAGGTGGAAAAGAGATGAAAAAGAGAGAGAGAGTTCTTCCTCCTCTGAGCTTATATAGGGTCTATGAGGTCATAAGCACAAGCCAATTGATGATGGAGATTACATCCTGTACTTGATTCGATTTCAGAGTGTTTAGGATTCCTGCCGTGGCTGGAGGTCCCACCCACGAAGGATGTCCCTATGTACTCATATCCAATCACATCCAGGGACCTTGAGACCACTGGCCTACTTACATCCCAATTGCACTTGCTAGACCTCTCTAATGGACCCTTACAAGTTTGGAGTCAAAATAGCATAGAAGGACATAGAAAAGGGAAAGAATCAGAAGAAAAACCAAATAGCTACTTCAGTTTGACCATCCTTCTGCCCTAGCCTAGAATCCTATAGTACCATTGAGACCAAACTGAAAGGGACCTCAGAAGTCATTTTAGTCCAAGCCACTCCTCTTGGGTTTATATATGTCCTTTATTTCTGAAGAAGACCAATGACATCGCAAGATGAGACTCATGCATGAATTGAATTTTCATAAAACAGAATTGCATAGACTTCAGCCTCACTCTTCCAGAATCAGAGAAGTTCTTTTTCTTGTGCAGCAAGATAATTGTATAAATATGTATGCATATATTGGATTTTACAGATATTTTTACTATGTTTAACATATATTGGATTACTTGCCATCTAGGGGAGAGGTCGGGGGAAGGGGGGGAAATTGGAACGTTCTCATGACACTTAACATCTTCTGATTTTATTGGAGTTACTATACATAGAATCATATTTATCTCTGCCCCACCCCACCCCACTGGATTGTATGTTCCATGAGGACAAGAGAACTAATAAATTAATTTTTGTATCCTCCCATGACCCTAGCACAAAGTCTTATGATAAATTACTATTTCTCTGTACTTTAAGGCTTGCTAAGTATTTCCCTTACAAAGACCTTGTGAGATAGGTAGGAAAAGTCTTCTTATATTCCTTTTTACAAGTTAAAAAACTGAGGGTCAGATTTTGGGACGATAGCTCTAGAGAGAAACAAGATGACCCAATTTGCAGATCAAGAAACTGAGAGATTTGCTGAAGAACATACTGGGAAAAAGTATCCAGGGTGGGATTTGAACCCAGACATGTTGATTCTAAAGCTTGGGCTCTTGAATTGACTTTCTCAAAATTATACAACTAAGGAATATCAGATTCTGCATTCAATAGCCTTTCCACTGTTACTGTTATTGTTCAGTTATTTTTCAATTGTGTCCAACTCTATATGACCCTCTTTGGGGTTTTCTTGGCAAAGACAATGGAGTAGTTTGCCATTTCCTTCTCTAGCTCATTTTACAGATGAAGAAACTGAGGCAAGCAGGATGCAGTGACTTTCTCAGGATCACATGGTTAGTGTTTGAGATGAGATTTGAACTCGGTTTTTCCTGACTTCAGGTCTCCTTGCTCTATCCACTGTGATGCTTAACTGTGCATCCCCTCTTTTTAGAGTTATTTTCTTGGGATGTGTGTGGGGGAATCATAGGGAGCCAGGTCCCCCCAGGCAGGGCCTTTACCAAATCAGGGTTCAACCCCCCCCACGACCCCCAGCAACCTTCTGAGCTAACAGCTGCAGCTCTCTGCACCCGAAGGCAAAGACAGAGCTAGTAATTAAGAGAGCACCAAGGTTAAAAGCGATGCCCGGCTGGATGCCAGCATTTTAATGAACTTTGCTAAACTGCCAGAACGGTTGTATGTCTGGGGGGAAAAAAGACGATCATTATTTCCCCACCGGAGGCTGCTGGGCCCTGTGGCTCCCTGGAATCCAGGTTCTTTCTCCCACCAGGACCTCCCTTCACCTCCCACTAGGAAACAAGTGTCCCCCACCCTGAAGTCTTGCCTTAGTTTGAGATCGAAGTGGGAAACAAACCCGGTCCCCTTCCCCTCCAACTTTCCAGCCCTCCTGAGGTGAGAAGGCCAACCACTGTGGGTCGGGATGGGATTTTTATTCAATGTGGCATGCCCGTAATTAACCATATGCTGTGATTCTCAGGCAGGCAGGGCTCGCAGTGCTGCTGCATCCCAGAGCAGGTATTATTCCAAAGTCATAGAAGAGCTCAGGGCCCCAGCTGGGGACTCAGCAGACCTGAGTTCTAGGCCAAGTTCTGCTGACAGCTGACTGCATGACCTCTGTAAGCAGCCCAGTCCCCAAACCCAACATTCCTCTGGTGGGACCTCAGCTTTTTCAAAATGAGGGGATAGTTCCTGATAAATCTGAGTTTTCCTCCAGCCCTAATCCTGGCACTAGAATGAATGCCAGAAACCGTGGCATTTGGAGTCTGAAGATTGAATCACAGGCTTGCTTCTTACTACCTGTGTGACCTAATTTAGCTTCTCTGGGCCTCACCTATAAATGAGAAGGTTGAATTAGGTGGCCTTGAATTAAACAGCCTTTAGGGTGCTTTCTGCTTCTCAATCTATGACCTTTTGGCTTTGGTTTTCTCGTTTATAATAAGGAGATGAATTAGATAATGTTTAAAGTCATTTTTTTAACTTTATAATTTTCATTTTATTTTTTACTTAATATTTACTTTCTTTTACTCTTACCCACCTCCAATCTAACATTTCCTTTTTTTGGTAAGACTTTGTGTTCCAAATTTTTTTCCCTCCCTCCCTTACTTCCCCCTTCCCCAACACAAGAAGTAATCTGATATAGGTTAAATATGTGCAACTCCTTTAAACATATTTCCATATTTGTCACATTGTGCAAGAAAAATCAGATCAATGTGCGATGATCAATTCTGTTGAACATGGCTCTTTTCAACAATGAGATGATTGATGCCAGTTGCAATGATCTTGTGATGATGAGAGCCATCTGCACCCAGAGTGAGGACTATGGGAACTGAGGGTGGATCATAACATAGCATTCTCACTCTTTTTGTTGTTTTCTTGCATTTTGTTTTCTTTCTCATTTTTTCCCCTTTTGATCTGATTTTTCTTGTGTAGCATGATAATTATAGAAATATGTAGGCATATACTGGATTTAACAGATATTTTTACTATGTTTAACATAGTTAACTTGCCATCTAGGGAAGAGGGTAGAGGGAAGGGGGAGAAATTGGAACACAAAGTTTTGCAGTTAATGTTGAAAAATTATCCATCCATATCTTTTGAAAATTAAAAAGCTTTAATAAAAGAGGGGGGGGAAAGAAAAATCAGATCAAAAGAGGAAAAAAAAAGAGAAACAAACAAACAAAAAAAGTGAAAGTATTATACTTTGATCTGTATTCAGTTTCCATAGTTCTCTTCGGATAAGGATGGCATTTTTCATCCTAAATCTATTGGAATTGCCTTGGATCATCACATTGTCAAAAAAAAGCCAATTGATCATCATTGTTGCTGTGTACACTGTTCTCTTGGTTCTGCTCACTTCACTCAGTGTCAGTTCATGTAAGTCTTTCCAGATTTTTCTGAAATTAGCCTGCTCATCATTTCTTATAGAATAATAACATTCTATTATATTCATATATCATAAGTTATTCAGGCATTCCCCAACTGATACGCATCCACTCAATTTCTAGTTGCTTGCCACTACAAAAAGAGCAACTACAAACTTTTTGCACATCTGGGTCCCTTTCCCTCTTTTATGATTTCTTTGGGATACAGACCCAGTAATGAAAAAGCTGCATCAAAAGTAATGCACAGTTGATAGCCCTTTGGATATAGTTGCTTGCTCTCCAGAATGGTCGGATCATTTCACAATTCCACCAACAATGCATTAGTGTCTCATTTTCCCATGTCCCCTCCAATATTTATTATCATCTTTTCCTGTCCTCTTAGCCAATCTGAGAGGTGTAAAGTCCACCTCCAACTTAAAAGAAAAAGAAAGCCTTTATAACAAATATACATAGTCAAGCAAAAACATTTTCTGCATTCTCCAAGGCCAAAATTCTATGTCTTATTCTGTATCTTAAATCAATCATCTTTCTGCAGAGAGGTGGGTAGTATATATCATTATTAGACCCCTGGCCATTGATCAGAGATCTTAACTCTTTCAGTTAATTATCTTTGCACTGTTGTTATAAAAACTGTGCTCCTGAATCTGTTCATTTCATTCTGCATCAGTTCATACAAGATTTTTCAGGTTTCTCTGAATTCATCACTTTGTTTTTTTTTATCCTTTGATGGTTACCCTTTTTATTTCTAGTTCTTTACCATAATAAAAACAAAAATTTACTATAAATAGTTTTTTACCCATGGGTCCTTTTCCTTTTCTTTGATCTCCTTGGGATATAAGTCTACTAGAGATATTACTGGGACATAGGCTATGTATAATTCTAAGGTAATTTCCATTCTTAAATCCTGATATCCTATGATATAGATGTTTACAAAAACCTAATTGGTCTTTTTGCCTCAAGTCTCTTTCCTCTGCTATCTATCTTGCACACAAATTCTACTCCTGTAGAATTCTACTCCATGTCACTTTCTTGCTTAGGAAGCTGACAAATCCCTCTGACAAAATACAAATTCTTTGGCATTTAAATCCCTGCATAATCTGACTCCCGCTCACTCTTCCAGAATTACTTGTTGCATCTTATTCCCCATCATGAATTCTAACCCACTCCAAATTAACCTACTTGCTGTTCCTTGTACACACTATTCCATTGTGCTTATCTATTACAGGGCAGCTAGGTAAACAGTGAAAAGAGGCCTAGATCTGGAGTCAAGAAGTTCAAATCCAGCCTCAGACACTTATAAGCTATGTGACCCTGCCTCTATTTCCTATTCTTTAAAATGAAGATAATAATAGCACCTACTTCCCAGAGCTGTTTTAAGTATAAATTATTTAATATTTGTAAAGGGTTTAGTCTGACATATAATAATATAATAGGTACTTAATATATTACATATTATGACATATAATAGGTACTTAATAAATCCTTCTTTCCCTCCATTCCTAGGGTTTTGCACTGACTGCTTCCCATGCCTAGACTACACTCTCTCCTCTCATCTTTTAGGGTTCAAGATTCTGCTAAAGTATTACCTCCTAAATATATTTTTCTGAGCTTTTTCCATTTGTTAGGCCCCCCTCTCCTATCCTCCATATTATTTGGTATATATTTTGCACTTATTTATTTAGGTAGTCCCCCTCCCCACAGTATGCTTCTTGAAGGCATATATAAGATCATATTGAATGTAGACCAGGCTCCTTTGAGTAAATACAGTTTCTCTCACATGGAGTCCCCTGTATCTCCAACCGTGTAGATGGAGGACACAGAGAGATCAATGTTAGACAAACTGAGCATGCTCAAAGAAACCCATGCTACATTGGAGCTGTGGAGAACCTCAGAAGCTATCTTTTGCAACTGTTTCATTTAACATGAAAGATAAGACTTAGGGCAGTTAAGTGATTTTTTTCCTAGGATCTCCCAGGTAGTAAATATTAAGGCTGGGATATGATCTCAGATCATCTGATTAAAATCCAAGCTTCTTCCCATTACAGTTGGTAATAAAAATAGCTCAAAGATATGAATCCTTGGAAAGAGAATGTGATGTGGATGTGGTGGCTAGAAGACTAGTCTTAGAGAAGGAGGAAAAGTCTTGCCTCTGATATGTTTACTATGTGAGCTTGCTCCATTGTCCAGGACCCGAGTTGATGAACTTCTCTGGGCAATCAAATTTTGACATAATTTTCCATAAGCCCTAACAACTGACAGTATCTAAGGGCTTGGTCAGATCTGCAAATGTTGTATACAGACCTCTGTTCTGCTCCTGGCATTTTTCCTGGAGTTGTTGAGCAGTAAACATCAAATCATATTCCTCGGCCTCTTCTGAAGTCACACTGGCTCTCAGCTTTCCCAGTCACCAAAGGAATGAAAGAAGGCTATATGCTTGCTCCCATGCTTTTTACTATGATAAATTCAGCCATGTTGTCAAATACCTTAAATGAGGACAAACATGGAATCAAAGTCATCTACCACACTGATGGTAAATTCTTCAGCTTGAAAAGGCTACAGGCCAAAATTAAAATGGAGGGAGTTTTGGTGCATGATTTTCTTTTGCAGATGATAGCATGCTCAATTCAGTCTTTGAAGCTGAATGCAACAAAGTATGGATCAATTCTTTGCTGCTTGTATAATTAACACCAAGGAAACATGGGTCCTCTATCAGCCAGCATCACACCATCCATATGTGGAACCATCAGTTACAATAAAAAGCAAAGTTCTGAATGCTGTGAATAAGTTCTCTTACCTTGGCAGTATACTTCCCAGGGATGTCCACACTGATAAAGAGTGAGCTTGGTCAAATCAGTTATTTTCCCAATGATCCAAGATATGATCTATCTTCTTAATGACCTGGGGTACTCTCTAACATTATTAATTATCAGTTGCCAATTATCCTGACTTTTATCTTGCCACTGGACTTCAGTAATTCTGTAAGAAAGAATGAGGCTGACAAGTTTATGCAACTTTACCTCATTTAAATACAAGTCACACTTAAGTCAAGACATCACTCCATGATGTTATTGGTCTCTTCAAAAACAAAGGCTGAACAACATCAGTAAGTTCCAGGCCTAGATCACAGAGGAAATTTCCAAGCCAAAATATTCCTATGTTGGTAAAATCACTGATCATGAACTTCAATATACCTCCACCCCAAAAAGAATCCTTAATAGTAAAAATTTCCAGAGGCAGCTAGATAGTATAGTGGATAGAGCACCAACCCTGAAATTGGGAGGTCCTGAGTTCAAATTGAGCCTCAGATACTTAACACATCCCAGCTGTGTAACCCTAGACAAGTCACTTAATCCCAATTGTCTCATAAAAAAAAAGTAAAAATTTTCAGGTCCCCATCAATTAGCTCAGCAGACTAATTGTGGAGATGTATTTTACTATGAATTCCTTCATGGAACTCTGTAAATTATATCACATATGTAATTATTTATTCTAACTTACACATAAGACCAGCTTTGTCCAGAATACTTTTCATATTAGCTCCTTTCCCTTCAAAACTGTGCTAAGAAGTGAAGAGAAGATGAAGAGTATTCATTCCATTTTACATGTTAGATAATGGAGGCACTGAGAATGAAATGAGCTGTTGGACATGGCATAGAATCTTGAGATAGAATTAGAAAGGGTTTACATATCTTTGGACCCAAATATATTTTTTTTAAAAATTTAATAGTCTTTAAAATTTTTTTCAATTTAGCAAAAAATCCATTTTCTCTCTCTCCCATCTCCCCTCATTGAGAATAAGTGAAAAACCAGCCTTTATAACATATGTTTGTGTGCTTATAAACCAAAAAATATGTCTCATTCTGTATCCTGAGTACATCATCTCTCTTTCAGGGAGTTTGTGTTTTTTCATTGATCCTCTGAAATTGTGGCTGATCGATTACATTTTTTTAAAAAATGAAAACTAGGATGATTTGTTTAATCTCATTAAGAATTCTGACACAAAACACAGTAAAGGCAACAGATCGATGTGTATTTTAGTGTCACTAAACTTTTCTCAATTTCTCCATCTCTAAAATGAGAGGACTGAATTAGATGGTCTCTGAAAGTCCCTTTCTAATCTGGATCTATGGCCCTAAATGCTAACTAGAGCATGTGGCTTTTGGCCACTTCACAAGAACTACTGAATTGCTACAGTAAAACAAAATTATTCACCAATTTGAACAAAGCAAAACTTTATTCCATTTCCTGTTGTAAAAGTTTCATAAAATTGACTTAAATGTACCCAATATTCAAAAGGGATTTTAAAAATTACCATAAATGCAATGAGATTTAGGGAGCAAGTCATTAAGTTTGGAAGGCAAAGCTTAGTAAGGCATCAATCAAAAAAAAAAACAAAAAAAAAACACCAAGTCCCCAGACACTCCAAAATATTTATAGCAGTACTTTTTGTAACAGTTAAGAATTAGAAACATACACTTCAACAACAATACTGTATGAGGACATATTCTGATGGAAGTGGTTATCTTCAACATAAAGAAAATCCAACTCACTTCCAGCTGATCAATGATGGACAGAAACAGCTACACCCAGAGAAGGAACACTGGGAAGTGAACGTAAACTGTTAGCACTACTGTCTATCTACTCAGGTTACTTATACCTTCGGAATCCAATACTTAACGTGCAACAAGAAAATTGGATTTACACACATATATTGTATCTAGGTTATACTGTAACACATGTAAAATGTATAGGATTGCCTGTCATCTAGGGGAGGGAGTAGAAAGAGGGAGGGGAAAATTTGGAAAAATGAATACAAAGGATAATGTTATTAAAAAATTACTCATGTATATATACTGTCAAAAAATTTATAATTATAAAAATTAATATAAAAAAAGAAAAAAAAAGAAATTAGGGGAAGAGGGATGAATGGAGGGGGAAGAAAACAATGCAAAAAAAAGACTAGGGAGGAATCCATATGTGGGAGAAGGTTAAGAAATAGAAAGGTAAATTAAGCAAAATTAAAGCAAAAGGTAAGCATGGATAGGAAAGATGTTTATGTGTATATATGAGGGAGGAGTGTGTGTATATAGATAGATAGATAAATAGATAGATAGATATACATGTATATATATTTTGATTATTCTGAGGCTGGGGTTAAGTGACTTGCCCAGGGTCACACAGCCAGGAAGTGTTAAGTGTCTGAGACCAGATTTGAACTCTGGTCCTCCTGAATTCAGGGCTGGTGCTCTATCCACTGCACCGCCTAGCTGCCCCTAATATATATATATATATATATATATATATATATATATATATATTTATATATCTCCTTTCTTGAACCAATAATTTATTACATATTTTGAATCCTTAAAAAAAAAGAATTAGAAACAAAGTAAATGCCCATCAACAAGGTAATGGCTAAACATATTGTGGTATGTGAATGCAATGGAATATTACTATGTTATAAGAAATGATGCATGTGATGAATACAGAGAAACATGGAAAAATCAATATGAACTGATGGAGAGTGAAGTTAGAAGAGCCAAGAAAATAATATACATAGAAACAACAGCTACACATCAAAAAAAAGTGTAACAAAATTATAAAGATCAAATGGAATTCAAATGCAGAGGTATGAGAAGACATGAAAGTGGGAGGTCTACAGATATTCTATACTGCACATGTTTTTCAGACTTTTTCAATGTGTCCATCAATTGCACTAATTTATTTTTCTTCATTTCTTTAAAAAATCATAAATAAACAAATATTTTGTCATATAGGATGGTTCTTGGGAAAGGAAAAGGGAAAGGATATGTAGGATATTAGGGGCTATATAAAAAACAAAAAAAATCAATTAAAAAAATTTTTAAAAGCAAGACTCAGGTCATGGAAAATTTGCCTCTGAATAGGATGCATTTGCCAAGCAATAGGTATACCATAGGACCCACATCATTTAAATGTATGCCAGTTATTAGCATTATCCAAACAAACATACCAACAACATTCAGGCAGAGCCAGAATGGGGAACCCCACTGAAGTTAGAGGCCAACAGAGATAAATAAAGTTGCATAACTAGGAAAAAATGAGACCATTTCTCTTTACTGTCCTCATCTCCCTTTCTGCCACCATAAAATCCTGGTGGTACAGGAAGCTCCAAAAGGAAAATTCTGAGAATGGGAATTCAGGGGACCATACTGCGAAATGGCCCACAACAACTACCATAGGAATATTCAGATCACTGACTCCCAGAGTCCTTCAGCTTCTGAGAGCTTGAGCTCTATGACCTCTAATGTCAGTATACCTGATACCGGAGAATAGGTAAGGCCATTGGCCTCGTGGTAGAGTCATTATTATTCATTCCAATAAATATTTATTAAGTACCTACTATGTGCCAGGCATTAACCTAAGTGTTGGGGCTCCAATTAGCAAAAAAAAAAGACAATCTCTTCACTCAAGGAACTTATAATCTAAAAGGGGAGACACACACAAAAGGAGGCAAGAAAATAGAGGTAGGGGAGGGAAGGGAAAATCAGAGGTTTGAGGTGCAGGAATGTCTTGTTTCATGGAGTAAAGACCAAGTAAAGTGGCCGATGCAAGAGAAGTGAACTAAGAGTTGAGTTTTTATATTTTATCAAGATATTGAGAGGAGTCTGATCCTCTACCCTCCAGCCCTCCAATCAAAGAGAAGAAGAGCCTGAGAGAGTTGATGCTGATCAAGGTTTGAGTTAGCACCTTAGTGATGAGATTAGAGGTGATGAATTTAACCTAGGAGGGATGCCTTTTTTTGAAAGTTGAAACCAGGCTGGGCAGCAGATGCAGAAAGGAGTGATTATTTTCCAACTCCAATATGCAGGGAATTTGGTGCAAAGGGATTGTGTTGAGTTGTCTCCTGAGTTGAGTTCAACTCTTTGTGATCCCATTTGCATTGTTTTCTTTTAATGTTATTTTTCTCTAATTACATGTAAAGATGATTTTAACACTTTTTAAAGTTTTTCAATTTTTTTAAGTTTTAAATTTTTTTTCAAATTCTATCCCTCTCTTTTTCCTTCCTAAGACAATAAGTAATTTGATATAGATTATACATGTGCATGTACATGTAAAGCATGTTTCCATATTAGTCATTTTGTTGGGGGAGGAGAAAGAAAGAGACAGAGACAGGAGAGGAGAGGAGAAGAGAGAAGAGGAGAGGAAGAGAAGGAGGGAGGAAAGGAGGAAGAAAGGGAAGAAAAGAGAAAGGAAGGAAGGAAGGAAGGAAGGAAGGAAGGAAGGAAGGAAGGAAGGAAGGAAGGAAGGAAGGAAGGAAGGAAGGAAGGAAGGAAGGAAGGAAGGAAGGAAGGAAGGAAGGAAGGAAGGAAGGAAGGAAGGAAGGAGGGTGGGAAAAATAAATGAAAAATAGTAGGTTTCAATCTGTATTCAGATACCATCACTTCTTTTTCTGGAAATGGATAACATTTTTCATCATGAATCCTCACGTCTTTCCAGATTTTTCTGAAATCATCCCATTTGTAGTTTTTGGTGTTTTTTTGTTTGTTTCGTTATTGTTGTTTGCTGAGGAAATCAGGACTAAGTGACTTCCCTAGGGTCACACAGCTAGGAAGTGTCCAGTGTCTGAGGCGAGATTTGAACTCATCTCCTCCTGACTTTAGATTTGGTGCTCTATCCACTGCACCACCTAGCTGCCTCTTATTTGTAGTTTTATAAGCAAAAATACTAGAGTCGTTTGCCATTTCCTTCTCCATCTCATTTTACAATAAGGAAACTAAGGCAAATAGAGTGAAGTGATTTTACCAGGTCACAAGAAATAAAGCAGGATTATTGAGGATGTTGAATATTATATATAAGTATCTGAGACTGTAGGCAAGATTGGAGATGTAAACTTTCCAGATCACTCACCTAAGATTAGTCTTTGTCAGTCCACAAAGTTATAGTCCCTTCTCCTTTTTTCTACTCTTTACCTTCTCTGGAAAAATCAAGAGCAAACTCATACCAATACAGATTAAGTGGCCCTTTGTCAAATTATGCGTATGCAACTAAGAGGTTAAGTGACTTTCCTAGTGTTATACAACTAGTAGGGGTAAAAGGTGAAATCAGGCCTCTGAGACCATCTCTCTAGACACTATATCATGCTGCCTCTTGTCTGACAGAGAGTAGGAAATGAATAAATGCTTGTTAAATGAAATTGAAGCAAATTTAACTTTATATTAGATGCAATTGCAACATGTCAGCATTTTCTGAGGGAAACTGGATTTCCAAAAACCATTAGGGAGGATCTAGTCTTTTCTCCCATCATTTTGCTGAGGAGGAAATCGAGACCCAAAGAGTTACAATCATGTTGAACTTGGACTATAGTGCTGACTTCAATAACTAACTAATTAAAATTATAGAGGAGAAAATCCTTGACTTAACCTAGAAAATAGTTCAATATCTGGGCAACTAGGTGTTAGAAATGGGCTTGGAATCAGAAAAACTCATCTTTATGAGTTCAAATTTAGCCTCAAAGTAGGTGGCCCAATGGTCATAGTGCTGAACCTGGAGTCAGGAAAACTTATCTTTATGAGTTTAAATCCAGCCTCAGACACTTCCCAGCTGAGTGATGCTAAACAAGTCACTTCATCTGTTTGCCTCAGTTTTCTCATCTGTAAAATGAGCTGAAGAAGGAAATGCAAACCCCTCTTATATCTCTGCCAAGAAAATCCCAAATAAGGTCACAAAGAGTTGGACACAGCTTAAATGAGTCAATTAAACAATATACGTAGTCTCTGTGTATGTTTAAGAGGAGTTATGAAGGTTATCAACTCCAATGTAAAAACTATTTACTGTGTAACATTGAGTTCCTTAACTTTTCTGGGTCTTAGTTCCTTCATCTGTAAAGTGGAGCCCATAAGACTTAACCTTATCTGCCTTACCAGAACGTAGATTGAGAAAGTTCTTTTGAGAAGCATAAGCTCCTATCAAGATATAAAATGTTAACATTATACATAGTTGTTTATTTGACTGAGAAATACCCAGAACACCAGGACCAGCTCTTACCAATCTGGATTCTGCTATATACCCCAGTGTGACTGTTCCCTTTTCTCAAGTTTTGACTATTAGAGATCTGATCATAAAAGCATAGATTTAGACATGAAAGCTTTAGATCCAACTCCCTCATTTTTTATAAATGAGGAAACTGAGGCACAGAAAGGTTATATGGCTTGCCTAGAATCTAACATCTAGGCAAGATTTGAATTCAGATCTTCCTATTACCAAATCCAGCATTCCATTCATTATACCACCTACTTGTCTCTAGCTACATAATTTGAGTATTGGAATAAAGTCACTCCAGCAATGTGACTCCTCTATCTTAGGGCAGGCCCCTTAATCTTATATTAAGGGGCTAGAAAGGCAGGAAGATACATAGGACATATCTCCATGGAAAATATGCCAGTTTAATATGAACAGAGAAAAAGCACCTTCCTAGCCTTGAGAGAAGGGAAAGACTTCTGAAATCTACTCAAACTTTCACATGAGAACACAAAGGTAAGCCTGTGCATTCAAATGAATATACATATAATTGTAAATATTGGTACGTACAAATTTCCAGGATGGAAGAGATCTTAGAAAACTACTAGCATACTGCCCCATTTTACAAAGGGAAACTGAGACACAGAGAAGGGAAGTGCCCCCCCAAAGTCAAAAAGTGGTAAACATTCACATATACTTGTGAATATATAGTATTCTAACTACATTGAATTATAGAGACACAAATGCATGCCTAAATACATATCCCAAGCATCAAGTCAACACATATTGTTTAAGGGCTTACTATGTGCCAGGCATTGTGCTAAGTCCTGGAGATGCATAGAAAGGGAAAAAAACTTTATATTCCCAGCTCTCAGGGGAAGTACTACATCCTTCCGGGAGAGAAAACACATAAATATCTAATACAGAGACTAATTAAAGCTATACATGCATAGCACAGATTTACATACACACCCAACGTACATACACATGTGTAAATACCCCCTCCATCCACAAAGCCTCTTTTCTACATACACATAGCCCCTTAAACAGCTGCTATAACCAAGAGCTACTGCTTCTGCTGCACCATCCCCAATTTGAGGGATTGCCATGGCAACAGAATTTCCAGCCAAATGGATATCAAGGCCTATTAATAAATATCATTTTCTTATCATTGAGCGTCCAGTCCAGGCAGCAAGGCTCCCAGGAGAGGCCCCGGATGCATCTCTGGCATGGCTAAGGCCCTGGCTGCTCACCCGTGAGTCTTACAAGCCAAAGATCCTCTGAGCTACTAAGGGGAAGGAAAAAGAATCATCTGTAGTGAGTAGCTACAAACTGGCTTCACTGGAATTAATGAAATGGAATCTCTCTGTCTTGATCCTCCCTATTTCTCCTGCTTTGCCTCTCTTTGTGTGTATTAGGGCCTGTCTCTCTTATATACACACACTATTTGGGGGAACAAACACAATCAAACATTATTAGCCTGAGATATACTTGGCTAGGTCCAGTTAAATATCACAAGGTGATACAAGATGCCATGTGGCCAAATCCAACTAGATATACCCTCCCTCTCTTACTATATTGTATTTATTTTATTCGCTCATAAATATCCATTTATTATATATATATATATATATATGGATCTATAGATAGATAGATAGATAGATCCATGTATATTCTGTATATACTTACCTCTGTAACTATTGTCTCCTCCAGTAGAATATAAGTTTCTTGAAGACAAGAACTGTTAATTTTTGTCTCTATATCCCTAAAATCTAGCTCAGTACCTGGAAAAGTAGGCAATTAATAAATGCTTATTAATTGATTGATTGGTTGTACTACTGCATTTTATCCTGGAATACAGGATTTTAGAAGGCACATTGTCCAAATTGTCATGTGTCCAGAAGAAGATGAGTAAGATGGTAAGAAGACTGAAATTTTATTATTTAAGGAAGTCTTGACAGTGATGAGAATGGTTTAAATAGATGCCCATTCTCCAATTAATGGGGAACTAAACAGGTTGTTAAGCATGAATGTAATAGAATATTACTGGCTATAGGAAACAACAAATATGATGAATGCAGAAAAGTATGGAAAGACATATTAACCCACACAAAGTGAATTAAGCAGAATTAGGAAAACAATATATAGCACATAATGTTGACAATAATATAAATTGAAAGAATAACAAGACAAACAAAACTCAATTCTGTGTAATTATAATGCCATGCTTAGTCCAGAAAAATAGCTATGAGGAAGCATCTCCCTCCCTTCTTTGCCAAGATGGTAGATGATGAGTGTGGAGTTCAATACAATGCTAGACTTGACTAATATAATGCTTATTTTACTAAAAAAATTCCCCTCTCTTTTATTCTCTCATAAAGGATGGCATTCTGGAAAAGGGAGGGGAGGAATATGTTAGGAAATGTATGTAATATAAAAACAAAAGATCAATAAAAAATTTTAATGAAAAAATTTAAAAGAAATAATGATTGAACAAAGCTCTCTATTCCTCCACTCCAGTCATTTTCTTTGGCAGTTCTTCATGCTTAAAATTCCCTCCTTCCTCACCTCTGACTTTTGGAATCCTTCAAGCTCCAGCTAAAATTCCACCTTCTATAGCAAAACTTATTTTGAATGTGGGGTGGGTGGGTTGCAAAATTATGATTTATTATCAGTAAATGTTTGATTTGTATATCTATCTTATATACCTCTATATCCAAAGTCATATAAAAATTTCTCTGCCAAAAAAGGGGTCTAGAGTGGAAAAAATTTAAGAAATCCTATACTATAGGTAGCCTTTCCTTCTATTAATTATTTTTTATCTTATATATAACTTGTTTGTATGTAGATGTTTGCATGTTATCTCCTCTTATTCTCTCTTATTATGTCTAGATCTTATCACATTGTTTGGCACATAGTAGGTGCTTAATAAGTGTTTATTGACTGACATGGGGAAAAAAGAACTTAAGCAGATATATAATCACAATTTTCAACTAACCAAAAGGCTATTATAAGTTAAAAAAAAAAAAAAAGCTATGAATCTGTTCTGCTTATTCCTAGAGAGTGATACTAAGAACGATTCTAATTCAAAAAACATTTAAGTATCTACTGCATACAAGGCACTGTGCTAGCAGCTGAAACGAAGTAGACTCTTTCCTCAAAGATTTTACATTCTGTGGAAGGGATACAACATATATTTAGATGACTAAAGACAAGGCAATTTCAAAAGGGAGAGTGGAGCCACCAGGATGCAGGGTCATTCATCAATAATCATCAAAGATCATCAAAAAAGGCCTCATGGAAGAGGTAGCACCGGAACTGAACCTTGAAGGAAAGTAAGGATTCTGAGAAGCAGAAATGGAAAGAGAAGGCATTGTAGGCAGAGGAGATGACCTACAAATGCATAGGGGTAGAGCCAAAATAAGAAGACTGTGCTCATCTAAGGTTTCAACATTGGGAGGCCATTACTGTAAGACCTCTACATCACTATCTCTCACAAAACTTTTTATTTAGTTAACAGAGGCAGAAGATGGAATGACTAGTTGGGGGGATGTCTACTAGTGCAATCTGACTGCAAGGTAAAGCACTGAAAGATTAGGGGGAGAGGAGAGTGATACATAATAAAACTGAAAAACAAAATGGAAACCAGATTGTAAAAGGCCTTGAAGGCCAAACCAAAGAGTCTATCTTTTACCCTAGAGGTGAAAATGAAGTCGTGAAAGGTTTTTGGACAGGGAAGTGACATTGTCAGACCTGGGGCTTAAGAAGATTATTTTGGCAATAATGTGGAAGATAAATTCGAAGAGAGAGAGACAAGAAGGTTGATTAGTAAATAAGAGGGCAGCTAGATGTCACAGTAAATTAGATTGCTGACCCTGGAAAACACTCATATTCTTGAGTTTAAATCTGGCCTTAGTCACATAATAGCTATGTGATTCCGAGCAAGTCATTTCACTTTGCCTCAGTTTCCTCACTTGTAAAATGAGCTGGAGAAGGAAATCGCAAACCACTCTAATATCTTTACCAAGAAAACTCCAAATGGGATCATGAAGAGTTGGACAGGATTGAAGAATGACTGAACAATACCATAGTCCAGGTGAAAGCAGATGAGGCAATCTTATTTAACCTAGAGTGATGGCCAACTAAGCCAACTAAGTGCAAAAAGCAAACAGATGTGAGTGATAGCATGGTAGTACCATCAACAAAATTTTAAAACAACATGAACATGAGAGTGAAGGATTGGGGAAGAGTTAAAGATGACTGGATTTATGAACCCTTAGTAATTAGGAAAAGAACAAAGCCATCAACAGCATTAGAGAAGTCTGAAGGAGGGATAGATTTACAGAGAGAGATGGTAAATCTGTTTTGAAACTGGTCTTGAGTTATAATTAAAATATCCAAGCAAAAACAACTAATGAAGAAGATTAAAATTCCACATAAGAGCGATAAGTGACAGTAACAGGGAGACAGAATTCAGGCCTTCTGATTTGCAGTACAGAAAACTTTCCATTGTACCATACCATTAAAGATTAAAAAATAAGAGAATCCCAAAATTGAAAGAGACCTCAAAAATGGATCATCTTGCCTAAATCCTTACTTGAAGCATGAATCCCTTCGAAATATCCCTGATAAGTGGTTTTGACATCTTGTATACTTAAAGTGGCAGGAAATTTACTATCAATGAAGAAAGCTATATTTAGATAGCTATAATTATTGTATTATTTTATTTATATATTAAATCAATATACAAATACAAATATTATATTGTATATTATGTATAATGGAATATATGAAATAATATAATATATAATGATATAAATAATATATACAATGCATTTATATGTTATATAAATATAATATAAACATAAATATTATAATAATTACAGATATTTAGAAAAATTATATATTTAGAATTGGAAAAAATCTCAGAGATTTAGCATTACATAACAACATAAACCTCTACACTTGGTATCAAGAATGTCTAGGCTCAAATCTTCCACAGACACACTTGCCAGTTGAGTAACCTAGACTAGTCACTTGACCTCTAAGCCTCACTTTTCTCATCTGTAAAATGGGGGTAATAATAGTATCTACTCAAAGATGGTTGAGAAGATCAAATGAATCTATATGTAGGGAAAGTGTATTATAATCCTGAAAATGCTATTTAAAGGTCAGCTGTTATTATTTTTCTCAACCTTTCTCCTAAAATCTATCTTTGTCTTTTGAAGTCACCACTGTTCTTCCATTCACCAGATTCATAAATTTGAAGTCATGCTTGATTTTTCCATCTCCCTCACTAACCCCCCCTCCAATTAGTTGCCAAATCTCCCAACCATAAATTTGAGTTGGAGGAGACCCCAGGGTCTTATTCAAACCCCTCATTTTATAAATGAGGAAAATGACGCCCAGAGAAGATCACTGATTTGCTTACTGAGACTGAGCTGGGATTTGAACCAAAGTCCTCTGACTTCTACCGTAATCCTCCGTCTGCCATAACACAAAAAGTCAAGGTCTTCCATTTCATCCAGGTCCATCTCCAGTTGTTGTGATCTATATCTTGCCACTGGACCCAGATGGCTCTGTCCGGGAAAGTGAGGCAGGTGACCTTACATAGCCTCCCTCAATTAAAACCAATTCATTTCCATGTCATGGCATCGCCTCCCTGATGTCATGGTCTTCTTTGAGAAGGAAGGAGAAACAACAACATGGATTCTACTTCCATGACATCTCTTGTTTCTGCCTCCTCTTCTCTCACACAGCCTCTACCCTATGGGATTGTGAAGAAAGCAATGGAACTGAAGTCAAGAAGAACTCTGGATAGGAATCCAGCTTCAGTAGCTGTGTGATTCTGGGTAATTTACTTAACTAATTTTCCTCCATATCTGATTTTCAGTGTCAAGAGTGTATTTCTAACATCCTTCTTCTACTAGAAAACCTTCCATAGCTCTCTATTGCCTCTAAGATAGAAATAGAGAATTTCCAGGCTAGTATTTACAACTCTCCATGATATGATTCTCATTTCTGTTTTAAGTGTGTGAGTCATGGTTCAAAGTTTAAAAGAATTCAGAGGTTCTATTAAGAGTCACAAAAGAATTCATTTATGTCATAGCTGATGGACTAGTCTCTAAGGGAGTCTAGCAATTAGAAAGAGTTTGGAGAGAGTTTGATACACTGAAAATTTGGGACTTAGCTAGCAGACTAACAGCCTACAAAGTTGTAAATTATGAGAGATAAGGAAGGACCCAGGATGTCTTTTGGGTTTTATTATTCCACATCTTTAGCTAGATATGCAGTTTTGAGTAGACCCTGAACTCTGATCCATTTTCTTCTCCCCTTTCTGTCTTTTGGGGAAAGGAAATTCTGGGGACAAGAGCTGGGGACCCATTAGTATTCGTGTTTTCTTACCCCATCAGTGAAACTGACATTACAACTGTTTTTCATTCACTGGCATTCCATAAGTCACTTTCTAGCCTTTCCCGCCCCCCACATGCCCACTTACCTGCACCAGGTAGCTTCCCCAGCTTCTTCCCAAGCCCAGCTCAGGTACCAACTCCTCCACAAGGCCTTTCCTGATTTTTTCCCCTCCTTGAACCCCACCCCAAATTGTTCATTCTTTCTTCCCCTTTTCAATGATTTTATGTTCCTATTAGTTTTTAGATACTTTGTATTGCTTATCTATGTGCACTTTGTATCCCCTGCTAAGCGGAAGAATATAATTCTTAATTTTGTGCTCTACACTCACACCAGGCACTCTAGAAGTATCTCTTTTTCTCTAGCTTAATGTGAAACAAAACCTGGGTCTTCTATTGAATATACATTGAAGCAGCTCCCAAATCCCAGGAAGTCCCTGAAGCACATGCTTCTTCTCCACCACTTCCTGTCCTGAAGTTACCTTTTGTGGTCCTGTTTATCCATTCATGTTCTTGAGCACTTGTAAGTGCTATATAAATGCTAGTTGTTATTATACTGCATTATACATATTGTGTTTTGTTATAATTTTTATATAATAGTATCAATAACAATTATATTATCATAATTAATGTTATTGTATTATTTCATCCCAAATTGGAGATTAGAGAGTAGAAAATGTCATAAAGTTTGGTCTTAGTCAGAAGATCTTGGTTCCACTGACGACCTATGTGATCTTGGACAAGTCATTTCCTTTTAGTTTCTTTGCACACTCATTTCCTCCCCTGCCTCTAATGCTTTCTAGCTCAGTTTTCACTGGACCTCATTTGTAAAATGAAGGGATTGTACAGGGGATTGTTCCCTCCAATTCTTGATTTATGATCCTGTGCTGTTTTAAGTGCCTTAGAATGCTGGGCTCTAAAAATGTTTGTGGCAGCCCTTTTTCTAGTGGCAAGAAACTGAACACTGAGTGGATGCCCATCAGTGGGAGAATGGCTGAATAAGTTATGGTATGTGAATGTTATGGAACATTCTTGTTCTGTAAGAAATGACCAGCGGGATCATTTCAGAGAGAACTGGAGAGACTTACATGAACTGATGCTGAGCGAAATAAGCAGAACCAGGAGATTATTATGCACTTCAACAAGACTATACGATGATCAATTCTGATGAACGTGGCACTTTTCAACAATGAGGTGATTCAAACCACTTCCAAATGTTCAGTGATGAAGAGAGCCATCTACCCCCAGAGAGAGGAGTCTGGGAACTGAGTGTGGTTCACAACATAGCATTGTCACTCTTGCTGTTGTTTGCTTGCATTTTATTTAAAAAAAAAAAAAACAAACTGGTTTGATTGCATTTTCCTTAAGTAGCATGATAATTGTATAAATATGTATGTATATATTGGATTTAACATATATTTCTACCATGTTTAACATATATTGGAATACTGGCCATCTAAGGGGAGGGTGTGGGAGAAGGGGGGAAATTGGAACACAAGGTTTTGCAAGGGCTAATGTTGAAGAATTGTCCACACACACGTTTTGAAAAATAAAAAGTTTTCATTAAAAAAAAAAAAGAATGCTATGCTCTGAGAAGAACACCCTAAGAACCTCCAAGACTCCCACAAGGGCTGATCCCCCTTGGCAGGTTTGTAAGTAATCATCAGCATGACCTTTTCCAGAAGAGTTTTCTCCCCTGTATTTGCACTGCTCTCCTGCAGGGGATGGATGATGATTTTGCTGCCTCCCCTATGGGCTTTGCTTCAGGCCTCCTGAAATCTGTTGACTTGCCTCCAGCTGGGCTCCCCTGGCTCCATGCCAAGCACTAAGAAGCCAGCACTACTCCTTGATCTCCAGGGAGCTGCAGGGATTTGGGAGGATGGTGGGGGTGGGGAAGGAGGGAGAAAAGCAGCACATCGTCTCAGCCCTGCGGCCATGGGCAGCCCTGATAAAGGAAACCTCAGGTACCTTCTGCCTCCTACCCTGTATATTTCTTCTCTTCTCTCCTCTCCTCTCCTCCCTTCATTCCCACTTTAGCACCCACCTGCTATCCATACATCCAATCTTTTCCTGTGGCCTCTTTCAGTATAGTAGGAAAAAAAACCACTGTAGACTAGAATTTAGGGTCATGAGTTCTAGTTCCAACTCAGTCACTGAATGGCAATGGAATACCTTCCCTCTGGGCTTTGGTTTCCCTTTCTAATAAAAGGAAATGGTAGCTGTTAAGGAATACCACCCAAGTGAATAGCAAGGATGCTCCCTCAATGACTGTACTCTTTTGATCTTTGTCCTTCTCCTGAGTCTTCTCTAGCACTCTCCATCAAAACTTCCTCTCTGGGATTTTTTTGTTTGTTTTTTATAAGGCAGTTGGGGTTAAGTGACTTTCCCAGGGTTACTCATCTGGTAAATGTTAAGTGACTGAGGCCAGATTTTAACTCAGGTCCTCCTGATTCCAGGATTGGTGTTCTATCTACTGTGTCATCTAGCTGTCCTATAAGTGTCCTTTCTGTACAACTCCACCTTCAGTCAACAGAGGAAAGAATTACCGATGTTTTAAATGGCATTAAAAAAAATACTTTCCTTTGCATTAGGATTGTATATTTATCCTCTCTTCTGAACTATAACCCTTTAAGGGATGGTCTTAAATTACTCTTAGCATGCCTCATAGACTATAATATCAGAATATGCTAAAAGAAATGTTGTTAAATGAATGGAAGAGGCTGAATGGACAAAAGAGAAACCTCCCTTTATTCAGTGTTTTCTACAATAACCCGGATGAGCTAGATTGCATAGTATAATTCCTATTTTATAAAGGAAGAAACAGTCCCACAGAGATAAAGTGACTCATTGGTTAAATAAACTTAAATGTAGGGGAAGGTAGGTAGTACAGTAGATAGAGTATCAGACCTGAAATCAGGAGGACCTAAGTTCAAATTTGACCTCAGACACTTAACTTCCTAGCTGTGAGACCCTGGGCAAGTCACTTAACCCCAGCCTTAGAAAAAAAGGAAAAATAATAATAACCATAAGTGTCAATATTGAAATCCAGTCCCAATATGACCAATATGGAAATCTGTTTTGTATGATTGCACATTTATAACCTGTGTCAAATTGTTTACCTTCTCAGGAAGGGGGAGGGGAAGAAAGGAGAGAATTTAGAACATAAAAAAATGTTTAAATTATTTTACATGTATTTGGGGGGGAAATAAAATATTACTTTTTAAAAAAGATTTTAACTCAAGTCTTCTGAATCTCTTCTTTGACCAACATCTGATTACTGAAGGCACAGTCTCCATAGTTATATTAGTTTCAGAGTTCCTTAATCTCTTTGGGCCTCATTTTCATTATCTGTAAAGTGAAGGGTTTAGATTCTATGACCTCTCTATTTGCTCTTGACCTTTGATCCTGTGAAGTCAATCAAGCTAACCATGATTTGACTTTCATTCTCAAGATGGTGGGCTCATCCCTTTTACTCTAAAACCTAAAGCCACTCAGTCTTTCTTTGCTGACCATCCGGTTTATCTCTTGATTTCATTTTGAAATTTCTTTCTCTGTAACTACCTGGCTCTCCATGTAATGGTTCTATGCTCTCCTACAGTGTGTCTGGCAGAAATTTTGCTTTTTCCTGAAATAGCCTCTCTTTTTCCTGGACACATTTCCCAGCCAGAGGTATTGAGTTGTTTTTCCTCCTCACCGGTTCCTCAGCTTCCAAGACTTTTTCAATGACCATTTCCATCCCCAAGACCAGTTTGTCCAGCTGTCTGATCTATTTTCTTCAAAACATCTTTCTTTTTACTCTTCATCCCTACCTTTTGCCCTGGCTCCAAGAATATCACAGACCCATCTGTATTTCCTACTTCTTGAATGCCTCAGTACAAATATTAGCATTTATAGATCCCACATTAACACCATATAACTTGTCTAAAGAAAAACCAAATGCATTTTGAGGGTGAGGTGAGGTGGGGAGGAGTAGGAGAAAAGATTTTTCATCAGAGTAGAAGGATTCTGAGATAGGAAAGAGAGTTAAGTTATAAGGAAAAAACAATTTCTAGTATACTTCATCTCAGAGATTGACTTTATAGACCTGACAAGGAAGAAAATTGGATAAATACAATATATTGGATTCAAGGAGTGATTGACACTTTCTTTCTGAACCACATAAATAGATATAGGACCAGCCCTCTGAAATAACTTGATAGTTGCTAAAGTTGGTCCCTGGTGTCCCTTCACTACATGAGGTTTATTGACTTCTGTCCTTTCTTTTCTGGCAAACACCAGACACAGTGCCCCAGGCCAAACCCTCCTCCTCACAATCTCACCATACATAGAATTGTACTCCATGAGCCTATAGACTTTGTCTGACTCCTTCCCTCTTAACAAAATCTCTCTTTCATTGAGTTTTTTACCATACTGACCATATTTTTTGTTTTTGATTTTTTTTATTTGTTTTGAGAAGCAATTGGGGTTAAGTGACTTGCCCTGGGTCACACAGTAAGGAACTGGTAAGTGTCTGAGGCTGCATTTGGTCTCCTGATTCTAGGGCTGGTGCTTTATCCACTGTACCATCTAGCTGCCCTGAACATATTTTCTGGTGCAAAAATTTAAGGAAAAGATCTAACAAATATTTTCCCCTTGGTTTGTAAATAGGATGAAATATTTGAAAACTGGATGTAGGATGAGGATGAGGAAAGGAAACAGTAAAATAATAGGCACTGAGGTCTTATCTAGGTGATGGACACCTATTTTGACAAGCCTATTTATGCTAAGATGTTAATAGGAACCAAGTATTTAGTACCAACTGAAACCTTGTTCTTCTCAAGTGAAAATCCAAATTCTTGACTTTTTCCAAGGGGTCATCAATGCTGTAAACCAGATAAAGGACAAATCTAATGGTGGCATTCCAAGACTTGTGGGCACACCTACAGAAGAGATCTTTTTCATAGTGCCATAGGTTTAGAAGTAAAAGATATCTTGGGACATTATCTAGTTCAGTTCCCTCATTTTATACTAAAGAAAATGAAGGCCCGGTGAGAGAAAATGATTTACCTTAAGTATTAATGTTGTTTATCCTTCATTCTGGAAAAGGAACATGACATCAGGAAGGTGATGCTGTGATATACAAGAGAACTGGATTTCAGTGAGAGAGGCTGCGCAACATCACCTTCCTCACTTTCCCCTTCAGAGTCATCTGGGTTCAGTGGCCAGATATAGATTAAGACAACTGGATATGGCCTGGGATACAATGGGAGACCTTGGCCCTTTTAAGCTAAGGTCTAATCAAGGAATCAGAGAGGTTAAGTCATTTTCTTATGATCACCCAGCTAGTGAGTGCTGAGATTCAGCTCAGATTCAGAGTGTGCAAGGTCATCTTCCTCACTTTCCTCTCCAGAGCCATCTGGGTCCAATAGCCAGATAGAGATCAGAACAATTGGAGATAGCTCTGGATATTTACCTAAGTAGTAGGTAGTTGAACCAGGATGTGAACCTAGGCCTTTGACTTGAGATGCAGTGCTCTTATATCTAGGGCAGCTAGATGGTGCAAGTAGATAGAGCATCAAATTCAAACTCAGCTGGGTGACTTTAGGCAAGTCACTTAAGTTTGCTTCACTTTCCTAATCTATCAAATGAGCCAGAGGGGAAAAAAATGCAAACTGCTCTAGTATCTGCCCCAATTACAAGAAAAACCCAAAGGGGGGTCATAAATGGGGGTCAGACTAAACTAATTGAAATTGAATTGAAACTAAATATGCCTTTACTTCTGAGTCAGAATAGTAGAGCAAGAACAGTCAAGAACTGTAGTCCAATCATTTGCCCAAGATCTCATATCTAATTAATGGCAGAGTCTGAATTAGAACTCAGGTCTCCCAACTCTTAGTACTGGCCCATGCTACTATCTGTCTTAGGAAGACCTTATATTTGTTCATCTCTTTAAACCATTCAAGTGTTTTCAGATGTACTGAATCTTTGCAACATACCTGTGAGTTGAGTAGGGCAGATGTTAATATTCCTGTTTAAGGACCAGAGAGGGAAGGTAATTTGCCTAAAGTCACATAGTGGGCCAAATGGGGACTAAAACCTTGGCTTCCTGTTTTCTCAGTCCAGGGCTCTTTCCATTACATCATCTGAACTGTTGGCATTTAACTCAGTCAATTAGGGGATTCATCTAAGAAAGGAAAATTGGCAACTTTTCCAAAAATGGATAAAGAGGGCGTGATCCTGAATATCTATGAAGGTCCTTGACTACTCTTCCCTTTGCTCAAACCTCCCATCAACCAGACAGACAGTCCTCTCTGGCTTTTCTCAGACTGTTACCCCTACTCTTAATTCTCAACAAGGGTTTCAACTTTTCCTAAGGGGCCTCTAGCTCAATGTTTGGGACCAGCTCCTCCACTCTGTTCTCAGATCCACAGGACCATCAAGGAGGGGTCACCCTGGGAAATGTAGAGCAGGGCAGAGTCTGGAACCAGAGCCATACCAGAAGCTGAAGGGCTTAAAAGCAGAGGAGAGTCTGTCCTTCCTCACTGATTCCTTTTCATCTCTCACATATTTTTTGCAACTCACGTGCAGTCAGATAATAAATATAACATCTCCCACAGCAGCCACTCAGAACTCTAGCTCCCATCTGATCTCTCTCTCTCTCTCTCTCTCTCTCTCTCTTTCTCTCTCTCTCTCTCTCTCTCTCTCTCTCTCTCTCTCTCTCTCTGTCTCTCTCTCTCTCTCTCTCTGTCTCTCTCTGTCTCTCTCTCTCTCTCTCTCTCTCTCTCTCTCTCTCTCTCTCTGTCTCTCTCTCTCTCTCTCTCTCTGTCTCTCTCTGTCTCTCTCTCTCTCTTTCTCTCTCTCTCTCTTTCTCTCTCTCTCTTTCTCTCTCTCTCTGTCTCTCTCTGTCTCTCTCTCTCTTTCTCTCTCTCTGTCCTCTCTCTCTCTCTCTTCTTTCTCTCTCTCTTTCTCTCTCTCTCTCTCCTCTCTCTCTCCTCTCTCTCTCTCTCATCTCTCTCTCTCCTCTCTCTCTCTCTTCTCTCTCTCTCTCTCCTCCTCCTTACTCTCTTCCTCTTCTTTCCTCTTTTCTTCTCTTTCTGTCTCTCTGCCTTTCTCTGCCTCCTTGTTTTTTCTGTCTCTCTATATGTGTCTCTCTACCCCTCCTCTCCTCTCCTTTTCTCTTCTCTTCTCTCTCTCTCTCTCTGTCCCTCTTTGTGTCTCTATCTTTATATTCTCTCTTTGTCTCTCAGTCTCTCTCTGTCTTTTTCTGTCTCTATCTTCTGTCTCTCCTCCCTCCTTTTTTCTCTTCCTCTCTCTCCCTCTCATTTTTCTTTACTCTCCTCTAGTCTTCTCTCTCTGTTTGTCTTTCTGTCTCTCTTTGTGTGTGTCTCTCTCCCCTCTACTCCTCTTCTCTCCTCTCCTTTTCTCTTCTTTCTCTCTGTCTCTATCTCTGTCTATCTCTCTCTCTCTGTCAGTCTGTCTCTGCTCTCTGCCTTTCTGTCTGTTTCTGTCTATCTCTGTCTCTTTGTCTCTCTCCCTGTCTCTCTCCTCTCTCTCTTCTTTTTCTCTCATCTTCTCCCTATTTCAAGGAGTATAAGAGAAAGAGGGAGAGAGAGAGAGACTCCATCTTTTACCAAATGATTTTACCCTTTTATTTTTTCTAGATAAATAAAGCCCAATTCCTTTCTATTCCTGCCCCTCAGAGATAGAGGCTGGTTCAAGGCCTACTTTGATTAAGTAGCATTAGAAGAGCCGGAGAATGTATATGTTTAGGGGAGAGAAGAAGGAAAAGTTGGGAAAGAAGAGAGAAGAGTAAAACAAATTTTAAAAATTGAAGTGGAGGAGGGAGAAATAGAGACAAAGAGAAAGAAGGGAAAAGATGGAGGAAAGAGAATGAATAAATGTACCTTTTAGTAGGTTAGTGGTCAGTGGGTCTTCATTTAGCATCATTTGTCTTTTCCTCTTCCCTATTACTGTTGAGGGCACCAGCATCCTTTCAGTTACGGAGGTTGGCTGACATCCTCAACTCTTCTCTTTTACTCTGCATATATGATCAGTTGCCAAGTCTTATCATTTCTATGTGCACAATATTTTTCACATAAGCCCACTTCTTGATGGCTGCCTCATTCTCTCACCGCATCTAGGCTCATCTCCAGCCTCCCTCCACTTCATTCCTGGCCATGTCCTTACTAGACACCATGCTGCTAAACAGTGTACCCTCCCTGTTCTGCCGATCCCTTTCCAGTTCAGGAACCATAATCATATCAATTCTGTCATTCTGCTGGGAAAATGGCATGTCAGTCTGTCCCCCTGTTCATTATCCCTGAAACTTTCAATGCCAAAATATCCTTCAGTGACATCTATTCCCCTATATGTCTCATCTCTCCTTATTAGAATTCAATTCGATTTTATTAGATCAAGCATTTATTAAACACTTACTATGTGCCAGACATTATGCTAAACCTGGTTATACAAGTAAAAGCAAAAAGAAAGTTCTTGTCCTTGTCCTTGTCTTCAAGAGGTTCACTCATTCTACTGAGTGAAGACAACACATAAAAGAAAGCTGAAAAGATAGGGTGGGAAGAGGGAATATGGAAAAGTGAATTCTTCATCAAATAAAGTTTCTGAGAGAAACTCACCAACTGAAGAAGGTGATGAGGGGGGCAGCAGCACTGCTAGCTGAGAAAGCCACTGAGCCTAATTTGAAGGAATAGTTCTGAGCACAGATTGAGTTGGGTTTGAGAAAAGAGGCTTCTTGTTTCTTGGTACGCAGTAAATTACAATTCTCTCATTAATTCTCTATTGTGTGTCACCCCATTTGGTGTGTTGTTGGCAGAGATATTAGAGTGGCTTACCATTTCCTTCTGCAGCTCATTTTAAAGATGGGGAAACTGAGGCAAACAGGGTAAACTGACTTGTCCAGGGTCATACCACTAGTAAGTTTCTGAGGCCAGATTTGGACTTAGGAAAATGAGTCTTCTTGTCTTTAGGCCCTGAACTCTATCTATTATATCACCCAGCTGCTCCCCAATAGAAAGAGAAGGAGGGAGTAAGAGAGGGAGAAAGAGAGGGATAGGGAAGGAAGAAGGAAGGAACAAAGGAAGGTAGGAAGGAACAAAGGAAGATACGAAGGAACGAAGGATCGAAGGAAGGAAAGGTCTAGGCTTTTTTTCAGACCCCCATTCTTCATAAAATCATTCATTGCCTCTCATTGAACATATTTCCTCCTCTGTGAAATAAGGCAAATGAAATGTATTTGGTCTCTGAGATACCCATCAGCTAGGAATTTCTATGGGTTCTAAGATTTTTAAAGGACCATATGCCCCTGGCCAAAGCTAACCCCAAGGTTCTCCAAGAATGTACTTATTGAGCTTAATTAAAACTGACATCTAGAGAGGTGACATGATCATAATCTTTAAACTTGCTACTTGACCTTGAAAAAGTCCTTAGCTGCTCTTGGTAGAAATCATGGATATAATTGTCCCTATGTTGTAGCTGGGGAAAGTGAGGCACCTGTGGGTTAACTCCCTTGCCCAAGGTAACAAAACAAATCTGTGGCTTCATAAGGACTAGAATTAAGCTATCCCCTTTTCCAGAGCCAGCATGATTCCTGTTGCACCCTGTCTCCCAGAGAGCCTACCAAAAAAGCAGTCCAAGAAATATTGGCATCCACTCAAAAAAATCACCCTGCCAAAGAAGCTTAGACCTTCCATTTCCATTTAGGTCACATGTGGTTCCCTTTAGCTGTTTAATCTCAAAAGGAACTTCAGTCACAATTTCTTCATTCTACAGAAAAAGGTGGGGGGAGGAAGGGAAAATTCGTTTAAATGTTCCAGCCTGAGCTCACTCAGGTGTGCTGATATTACAATAACCCACTAATATCTCTGAACCAGGCAGCTTCTGTGGAGCATCAGTTCAAACCAAAAGAGAGTTTATTTCCCCTGCTCAAAATTCTCATGTCACCATTCACTGAATGCTAGAAATGAGAATGACTTTTGTTATTGTTGTTATTGAGTTCTGTCAGTCATGTCCAACTCTATGACCCAATTTGGGATTTTCTTGGCAAAGATGCTAATACTTGTTTGCCATTTTTTTTCTCCAGTTCATTTTACATATGAGAAAACTGAGGTAAACAAGGTGAAATGACTTGCCTAGTATCACACAGCTGTCCAAGACTGGATTTTGAACTTGGGAAGTCTTCCTGATTCCAGCTCTGACACTGTGCACTATGGTACCTCCTAACTTCCCTCATGACTTCTAGAGGTCTCTGGAACAGAGGCGTCTAAGGCAAACAAAAATGAGAGCCACCAACCTTCCAACCCTACATAAGGATTTCTGCTGGGACATACCAAATTAGAAAACCATGGTTTTTATATTCTCTATATTCAAATACATATTTATTTATTTATTTTTACTTCTTATATTTTAAAAATATTTTTTTATTTATTTCACAAATCCATGTTAATCTGTCTCAGCTGCAGTTCTGAGTGTTGAAGTCTATGAGTTTGACACCTTTGATCTTTGGACACCTCTCATTTTACAGAGAAGAAAATTGAGGCCCTTAGAGAGGAAGTCACTTGCCCAAAATGACACAAATAGAAAGGTTACAAAGTCAGGATTTGTTCCCAGGTCATCGATCCCCAATTTAGCTTTCTTCCCACTATGCTATGCTTCAGAAGTAGAGGGAGAAAGTTAGCATTCATCTCTCCTTGCCCATGGCTAGAGGTATGGAAGAAAAAGGAAAGCCCTGAATTAAGAGGAAAAAGACTGAGTCTTAGGCAACCCCTCTTAGGTCTGCTAGGACCCTCAGAATGTCACTCAAATTCTGTGAGCATTATTTCCTATTGGTAAAATGGGGATGGGCAGCTAGTTGACCCAGGGGATAGAGTGCTGGGCTTGGATTCAGGAAGACTTCTCTTTCTAATTTCAAATATGGCCTCAGACACTTAACTAGCTGTGTGACCCTGGACAAGTCATTTAACCCTGTTTATCTCAGTTTCCTCATCTGTAAACTGAGCTGGAGTAGAAAATGATAAACCATTCCAGTTGCCAAGAAAACCCCAAATGGGGTTACGAAGAGTCAGATACAAATGAATGACTGAACAACTAATCTCATATAAGAATTCATTCTTAAAACTTTCAACAACCTGCCCAGTTTTCTTATGCATTATTCCATTCCACACACAGTCCTGTCCAGCTATCCTGCGCTACTTGTTCTTCTTCAAATGTGATTCTCCTATCTCCCATTTCCATGCTTTTGCTCTGAAAATATTTCAACGTCTCTATTGCTTTCTCTTTTTTTGTCTCTTCTACAGCTCAAAATATTGTTGTTTGCCCTTCATTTTTGAAAAAGGCCAGTGACATTGGGGGTGATGTCTTGACGTGTGCTGACAATTTTTTGTAGCTCTGTCTCATTTAAAGTTCAAAATACAATGCTCTCAGGAAGTTAGAGACCCTTATATAACCTACCAGAGAGTAGCCAGGGAGAGTGGGAGATTCCCATCTCACTCTCTATACCTCTCATTAAGACCAAATACATGCAGACTCTGCTCAAAAAGGCAGATGCATGCAGAGGAGCTTGATTCATCCTGGTAACTGAGCCAAGGCTTTGCAGGCAGTTACCATATACATAATGGGACCAGACAGCTTTTGCCTCATTTCCCCCCTTCCTGTCTGTCTCTGACCAGTGGTGTTCATGGTATCTGCTCATGGCTCTCCTCCCCACTCAAAACCACTGAAATTCTAGACACAATTCCCCAAACTGTATTCCACTTTGTTACCCATTTCTTATAGCTAAGGAAATTAAGGCTCAGAAGTCAAATAATTTGCTCAAAGCCACATAGCTAGTAAACTGCTATACAGATTTTACAGTAAGCTTCTCTGGCTCCAAAGCCTCCAAAATCAGGATAGTTTGGCCTCTAGAGGCAGACAAGGTTGTCCCTACCCTCAAGGAAAACATCAGTTAGGTGAATTAAATGCAATACAAGGCAGAGTGCGATCAAGGAAAGATTCAATCAAAGTGCTATTAGAAATTGAGGAGAGTAAGATCACTTCCATCAGGGAGATGGGTAAGGGAGGGCTTCCTAAGCTAAATGAGCTCTAAAGTCCCATCCAAGACTAAGTCCTAGCGCATTGTATAAAGATCACAGGATCATAAATGGAGAGAGTGAAGGGGCCCTTTGAGTCTCTCTGTTCTCATTTACAAACAAGGAAACTGAAGTCCAAAGAAGTTAAGACATTCCAACGTGACACAAGCATTACATATAGCCAGGATATGAACACATGTTCTCTGCCTCCAAATTTAACATTCTTTCCACCACATTAGGGAGAGAAACGGGGTGAATGGGACTTCAGGAATGGGCCGTAGTTATGTAAATGGCCAGAAATGGAGAAGGAAAGACCAGAGGAGGGAATAGCAAGTAGCCCGGTACATGGAAATAATGTGAAATAAGGCTAGGAATGTAGGTTAGTGTCAGATTTTGGAACTAGCATTTATATAACACTTTTAAAGTTTGAAAAGTATTTGATCCTTCATGAGATCATGAGGTAGCTTCTGCTATTATGCCCATTTTACATATGAGAAAACTAATACTGATTAAGAGTTAAGAGACTTAGCCAGGGTTGCCCAGCTAAGTATCTGAGCTTAGTTTGAACTTATCTAACCTTGAATGAAGCATTTATTCTTGAGCAGCAGACCAAGGAATTTTTATTTTACCTTAGGAATCCCCTGTATAAATCTTAACAGGTCACTGCCAAGGTTAGATCTGTGCATTAGGATGATTACTTTGGCAGCTATGTGAAAGACGGATTGTAGAAAAAAGAGACTGTAGATTAATAGACCGGTTATTTTAACAATAGTCAAGGTGATGTTTGTTGTTCAGTGGTTTCAGTCATGTCCGACTCTTCGTGATCCCATTGGGGTTTTCTTGGCAGAAGTACTGGAGTGGTTTGTCATTTTTTTTTCTTCATTTTACATATGAAGCAATTAAGGCCAACAGGATGAAGTGACTTGCCTAGGATCACACAGCTAGTAAGTGTCTGAGGCCAGATTTGAACTCAGGAAGATGAGTCTTCTGACTCCAGGCTCAGTATTCTATCCTCTATGTCACCTAGCTGCCTCATCTAAGTTCTGAAGGTTCACAAAAGAGAATTCAATGAGTAAAACCAAGAGAACATTTTATACAACAATAAGATTACATGATTATCAACTCTGATAGATGTGACTCTTTTCAGCAATAAGGTGGTTCATGTCAATTCCAGTGGATTTCTGATGAAGAGAGTCGTCTGTGTCGAGGAGGAGACTGTAGGGACTGGATGGGCATCATATAGCATAGTATTTTCACCTTTTTGTTGCTGCTTGCTTGCTTTTTTTCTTTTTCATTTTTCCCCCTTCTTAGTCTGATTTTTTTGTGCAATGTGGTGAATGTGGAGATGTGTGTGGAGGAGTTGCACACGTTTGACATATATTGGATTGCTTGCTGTCTGGGAAAGGGGGTAGGGGGAGGGAGGGAAGTGAAATTTGGAACACAGGGTTTTGCAGAGGTGAATATTAAGGACTGTCTTTGCATGTGTTTTGAAGATGAAGAACTATTATTTTTAAAAAGAATGAAAGAGAATTCAAGATGTTGGAATAGAGGAAGAAGCATAGCCAAGCTCTAACTCATCCACACAAATCTAGCAAGCAAACTAATATAAGTACTGATTAGGAAACCCCCTCCCCACCAAATCACAGTGAGTCATTTTTCTAGTCCCATTTTCATTTTCCTAAGGATATAGACGGAGAAGTCTATAGACATTGGAGATAGGGTATAATAAGGAACAGCCAGATGAAAGATTCTATCCCAGAAAGAAGAGGCAAGAAAAGGGGCAAGAAGGAATCCCATATCCAGTACACTGGGACTGATCTTATACAAGCTTCAGGAATAAATGACAATAGATAATTGTTGGTTTCTTTTCACTCACTATCCTTTTTCAAATCACCAGTTCAGTTCAAGACTGACTGAACATAGCAGTCCATTCCAGGGTGAAGAATGGTTACAGTTCCTAAGCTGTGAACTGAACAAGGACAGGTTTAGAGCCAAGCTGCAGCTGCATAGGGATGACCCTAGGAGAAAGAAATTTAAGTTCTAGCCCCCATCCCAGCATGAAGTTTGCCATAGAATAACCAGTACAGATATTCCAAACCAGAGGGGAATCTGAAGCTGTTGCTCTAAATCACCAGAACTTTTCAACTAGCTGATAGTGGCTAAATCTAGCAGAAGTCTACTGGAATTCCAACCAGGGAAAGTCTACAGGTGTCTTTCTCAGACCCAAAACTAGATTAGGGATTTATACAGTTCAGACTAGGAGTGTAGCAATAATATTTTGCCCTAGGATAAGACCACTTTGAGCACATTGAAAACTTGAAAGTTATCTCTTATTTTCCATCACAGAATTCATGCAGAAGAGAAAGTCCAATATTGCTATACATTGGACTACTGAAAGTCATGACCAAAAAAAAAAAAAAAAAAAAAAAAGAGCTTAGACATCATAATTTAAGAAATCACCAAAGTAAATTGGCCAAATCTCTTAGAATTAGAGGGCAAAATGGAAATAGAATTTATCATTAGTCACCTCCTGAAAGAAACACCAAAATGACAATTCTCAGAAATATTGCAGCCAAAATCTAGAACTTTCAAGTTAAAGAAAAATATTTCAAATAGGAAGAAAAGAAGAATTCAAGAACTGAGGAGCCACTGTCAGGAACACACAAGATTTAGTAGTCACAAAATAAAAAAACAGAATATCCCATTACATTCACCTACCACAGTTGTCTAGCCATTTCCCCAATTAGGACATCCCTTTCATCATCAATTCTTCATCAGTTCAAAAAGAACTGTTGTAAATATTTTTATATGGAAAGCCTCTTCTTTCTTTGATTTCTTTAGGGTAAAAGTCAAGCAGTAGCCTTGCTGGATCAAAGAATAGTTCATATTGACTTTTTTGTGATATGGGCACATTAAAATTTCTAAACCTCAGCTTTTTCATTCATAAAATGGGAATAATAATGCCTACAATAATATGTTGATTATTATTGCAGAAAATTTCCCCTTTTTTACTTTAAAAAAATTCTTATAAGTTCTGAATCTGTAGGAGGGGTTGGGGAAAGAAGAAAAAAAAGATAAAATCTATTTCAATAATAAGAATAGTATTTATGAGGCTTTAAGATTTACAAAACAGTATACATAAACCATTTCTAGTTGATTGTCATGGCAACCCTATGAGGTAGATGCTGTTTTACAGATGAAGAAATTGGGACAGAGAGAAGGATTAAGTGACTTGTCCAGGGTCATACAGCTAGTAATAACTTTGAAGTTAGACCTTACTGACTCCAAATCCAGAAATCTATTCACTATGCCACCTAGCTATCTAAAATTTAAATTTCTTTTAATTCAAAAAAGCAAACCCTACAAGAACCTATCTCTCAAGGTTGCCATAGGCTCTGTGAGTCAATAAATGTCAAATACTCTAAAAACTTGAAAGCACTTTATTAATGTTAGTGATGATGGTGGTGGTAATTATGATGATGATGATGATGATGATGATGATGATGATGATGATGATGATGATGGTGATGATGATGATGATGATGATGATGATGATGATGGTGATGATGATGAAAAGCCTTTTCTGGTTTTCAGATGGGGAGAGTAAAAGGGAGTGGAAGAGAGGTGCTTTAACTAAGGACTAATGGGAAGACAAGAACACCAGGTAAAGGAAGTACCTCCCACTTAAATAATGATGGAACCTTGGATTTTTTTTTTCATTTGAAATGTTTTTTATAGGTTATAACTTGACTTGGTATATAATTTTACACAGGGTTGTTCCTGAATCTTTCTCCCTGAAGGAACCTCCCAGGATGAACATTACTGACATAAAACCTATCAAACTTGGACTGGAGAGCAGCACCTTGGAATTTGGATCATGGCTCTCTGTTCTCTAACTTGCTCCTTAACTTCTAGCAGGTTGCCTTCCTCTAGGGGACTTGGTTTCTCCATCTGGAGAATGGGAAGGAAGCTGTTCTTGCTAAGACTGTGATAAGGATATGGGAGATAATTGAGTTGTCGTAGCACTATTGGAAGGGATTATTATCTCTCTCTGGCAGCTGGAGAAAGCAACAGTCACATCCCTGCCTTCCTTGATCCCTGCAGGCTCAAAAAAAACAGTCAGCCAGATAGAAAAGTCTTTCCTGAGAGTAGGTAGAAGAGGGTGGGGAGGGTAGAGAGGAAAGGAAGAGGAGAGAACTAGAATTGGCACCTCTCAACACCTCTGCTTTTTAAAAAATCTTCAGTGGTGCCTAGAGGAAAATCCAAACTCTTTTACATGACATTTCAGGCCCGCTATAATCTGAATCCAATCTATCTTCCACACTTACCTAGTATTATCCTATCTGATTTGATCTTATTTTATCGTATCTCCTACTACCCCTTCATTTCTCCTCAGCTGGTCTGGAAACCCATATTTGTGGGGAATAAAGAAGGAAAAACAAATTTAATTTTCTATGCTAGGAAGCAGTTCAGTGCTGCTGGTGCCCAGAGCTAACCTGTGGGTAACAAAATTATGAAGGTGACAGAAGAGATACCACTTAGATATTCCGAGCCTGAGGACTATCTCAGCCCCAATAAGATACAAAGGGATGAAATGTGCTCCCGCATCTCAAGGGCTTACAAACAAAAAAGCTAGGTATTGCTGTGGATGGGGATCTGGAGCTGGATTCAGGAAGGATTTTAAATCCAGCCTCATATACAGATTAGGTGTATGACACTGGGCAAGTCACATAACATCTATCTGCCTCAGTTTCCTCAGTTGTAAGATGGGAATAATAATAGCACCTCTCATCCAGGATTATTATTAGAATAAAATGAGAAAATATTTGTAAAGTGCTTTGCAAAGCTTAAAGTCCTTGTATAAAAGGTAGGTAGGTATTAGGAATAGCGGAAAGACGGCCACAAAAAGCAAAGCGAGCAGGGTCAGCGAAACAATATTCACAATGACTCCAACAATATGATGAAAAGAACAGCAAGCATAAAATAATGATAAAGAATAAGCTTGGTCCAAAAAAAGGCATGTGAGAAGACCTCCCTCTGACTACTACCTCATTGGCAGAGGTTGGGATCCACCCTCAAGCAACATTGCATATCATGTCAGATTTTTTTTCGTGGGTTAATCCCTTTAAAAAATATATTTTTCTCTTTGTCCTTTTCTTTCATTTAAAGACGAGCATTCTTTGTTATGAGGAATGGTTGTCCATGAAGGGGCAGAGGTAGTTCAGCTCTACTGGGGTGAAAAACTAGATGTCAAAACAAAATACATCAATAAAAAAATCTATTTAAAAAAAGAGAGAGAACCTAGTGATTAACCCAAAGAAATGTGCTATAAATGGCAAAATTCCAGGCAGCCCCAGGCTGATGTTTTTTACTGTTTTGGGGAGAGGAGACTCCCATCATACCATATGGCAATGGATTGTCTGTTCTTTCAGACAGGTAGAGTCTGACCTGATTGCCAGCCTTCATCCCTCCTCTCTTTCCTCCTTTCTTTCATTCTTTTCCCCTCTCTCTTCCCACTGTAACAGAGAGAAAGTACCTTTGACAAGTCAAAAAAACTTTTTTTTTTTCCGTTGAAGAAAAGGAGAAAAAAAAATTAATAATTCAAAAAAAAGGAGATTAAATGTTCAGCTCTCTTCAGGAGGTTTTTTTTTTTTTCTTAAATAAAATAAAATAAAAAACTTCAATCATTTTCAGTTGAGTCAGTAATAGTGGGAGTTTGTTGCAGGTTGAATGTTCCTTCCATGCCCTCCCCCCTCCAAATCCTTTTCTGCCTGGAGCTGAGCTCTCTGCACCCAAAAGACTGAGGAGTGTGTATGTGAGTGAATAGCTGGTGGGGGAGTTGCTGGGTGACTGATTGCTTACGCCAGTTGTTATGCAACTGGCTGGGGGGAGGTGACTGAGAAATTTAGATGGAAGCTTTGTGGAGAAGGAGGAGGGGAGAATCAAAGGTCACTCAATGAGTTCAGGCCCCCAACTGTAAGAATTCTATCCTAGTTCACTGTCCTTTGAGATGAAATATCAGCATTCTAGGAGCATAATGTACAAAATGTTGGACCTGGAGTTAAGACGATGAGTTTCAGTTCTGCCTCATACCCTTCCTAGCCTTGTGAAACTGAGCAAATTAATTTATTTCTTTCAATTTTTCCTGATCTTTAAAATGAGAATAATAGTAGCCCACAACCTCATAAGGTTGTTGTGATGTTCAAATGAGACAATCTATGTAAAACTCTATGAAAATCTTTAAAAGTGCTATATAAATACTTTTGTTCAGTTGTTTCAGTCATGTCTGACTTCTTATGACCCCATTTGGGGTTTTCTTGTCAAAGATACTGGAGTGGTTTGCCATTTCCTTCTCATTTTATAAATGAAGAAACTGAGGCAAACAGAGTGAAATGGTCAGCTGGTCTATAACTGAACAAGAAGCCCTTCTGTAACATGCCCAACTAATGTTCAATCAACTTTTGCTGGAAGCCCTCCAAGGAGAGGCAGTCTACCACGTTGCAAGGCAGTCTATTTCTCTTGGGGATAACTCAGACTTCCAGCCTGTTTGGACCCCTTTGCAACTTTCAACTGTTATATGGCAAGTTGTAAAATGTCCATTCTCTTTTCCATTGAAATGCAATATTATGTCAGGAATGGTGGTGTACGCGTAGGATCTATGCTACTGGGGAGGCTGAAACAAATGGATCTCTTGCTCTTGGGAGTTCTGAGCTGCAGGACTATGCCAATAGAGTGTTTGCACTGGTTCCACATCAAGGTAGTGGTCTTCTCAAATCCAGATCCCATACGCCATCCACTACGTCATACAGCTGACGCTTTGATGAATAAACTATCTATTCATATCCCCTCTCGTTCTAACATCCTGATGTTGATGTGAATGTAGCACAAGAGCTGACCATCAGTGATTATGAGCTCTTGCTACAGAACTATCCCACCTCCTTTTTTTAAGGAATCAACCAGTCCATCAACAAATATTTATTAAGTGGCTACTGTATACTAGGCACTGTGCTAAAACAGACAAAGATTAAAACAATCTCTATTCTTTTCCCTTACACAATTCTTCCTTGGTATTATATTTCCTTGGTTCTCATGTCTAGAATATTCCTTTGGACACACACCATAAGCTTTTCCCCCACACACAACAAACTGAAGGCAGGGATTGTGTCATTTTTCATCACTGTATGCCCAGCACCAATATTAAGATTGGTGCAATTTGAATACTTTTTAAAGGGTTGGCTGAATTTGAATTTGGTCTTCTAGTCTCTAATCTCTTCTTTTCCAATTAAGCCTGTATATTCTTTGAAAAGTCATCTTACCAATGCAACATTCACATTATACCAGTCTCCCTAATGACTCTTTACTATAAAAGAGATAGGTACAATATAGGTGCAACATAGGTACAAAAAAAAAAGAAAAGACAAATACATAGGCACAAAATAAAGACAAAGTAATTTTAATTGTGTTGACTTTTTTTGTTACTATGCCAGATTATTGATTTATTTTGAGATTATAGTTCATTAAGAACTCCTGATCATTCCCCAGCCCTATACAAATTATAGTCTAGTCATTTTACAGATGAAACTAAGAAAAAATTAACGACTTTATGGAAATGTGACTGAAACTCAGATCATTCTTTTTTATCTCACAAAGGAGATAGGAAAAGGAACACATTACTGGCAGGAAGTAGAAAGAGGATAAAGGAGGGAGAGAGAAGGTGGTAGGAGGGGGGTGGGAATTAATGAGTCTTGTTGAGGAAATATTTTGCCTCCCCAACAAGGGAGAGGAAGGTGCTCAGTAAGTATCTACTGGGGATCTCATCAAGCAGTCTTTATCATTCCACTCCAACTGCCAGCCAGACCACAGAGGACAACCCATCAGGGGGCTTCTGATTTGTTTGCTAGCAAGAACTCTGGAAGTCAACTCACTGAGCTGGGCTTGATTGCTTGGATTAATCTGGTCTTACACATAGGGAAAAGATCATCATGAACAAACCCACTTCAGGTTCAAATCTGGTTACACAAACTTTCCCATTCTGTCAAACTCTGCCTCAGAATAGGAAAGTGATTAGATTAAAGAAGACATGAAAAAAGGATAAGAAGTCTTTTCACTGAGCCTGGGAATTCCTTAAATTGCCCAAGTCTGTGTTGGGGTCTGGGACTGGTGGCACTTCAAGCTCTTAGAGTCTCAGGGTATGATTAAGGAGGCCGGGAAAGATTCTTGTCCCTAAATGATCTTTTTGGACTATTTCTCAAGATTCCAAACATCACAATTAGGGAGTAATGGGACCTTTAAGGAAGTCACTTCTCTTTTTGTCAGCTGTAAAAGCGAAGGAGGAAGGAACTGTGTTAATAAAGAGGGGTTTCAGGGTCTGGAAGTTCAGGTCTTGCCTCTGACACATACGGTTGTACTCAAACACTCAGTGCCCCCACCCTGGGCAACTCTTTAATGCTAGCAATTGCAGAGCAGGTAGTGACCAAAATTCATAGAAGATTTGCTTCTTTTGAGTTTTAGGCACTAGTGAAATCAGAGATCTGGTCATACATGAACGCATGTATACATGTATGTGTGAATATATGTACATGCCTATGTGTACATGCATTATGTGTGCATATGTGGGGTGTGTATATAGCTTTTATTAGCTTAAATGACACAAGACTTTTGAAACACTAAATAGATACATATATACATACATGAATGGGTATAGATAGATAGATAGATAGATAGATGGATGGATAGATAGATTTAGGCAGATAGATAGGTAGACACATACATACTTACACACATGGATGGATACATACTTACACACATGGATGGATACATACATACATAGATGGATGGATAGGTAAACAGATATACATAGACAGAGAGAAATAGGTAGATATGAAGAGAGAGATTGACAGATAGATACATATATGGATAGATGAATACATACATACAGAGATGGATGTATAGATAAATGGATATATATAGGCAGATACATACACACATATGTTCATATGTACATAATAAAGATAAATAAAGCTATAGAGAGAGATTGAGATACTGACACAGATATAGAGCTATAGATAGAATTTTAGAAAGAGATACAGTTATATAGATACAGATGCAGATAGATAGATAGATATAAATATCTATCCCATTTTCTCCAAATGGATCATAGGACACAACAATTTATCTAGCTCCTTACAGTTTATAAAGCAAATGCAAATGCAAAGAATTAAGCAAATCCTGATCTCTAATATCTATTATTTACCCCTCTACATTGGTAAGATGTAGCCAATTATTCTCACTTCCCCCCAGGTTCTTCTCCATATTTATCTCCATGCCCCCAATAGAGTGTAAGCACATTGAAAGCTGGGACTATTTTTGTTTTGCTTTGTTTTACTAAATCAATCCATTTTTTAAACTTTTTTTTCAAGTAACAAGCATTTATTTTCTCTCCCTGCCCTCTGTCCCCACTAAGAAAAAAAAGGAAAAGAAAAAAAAAACCAAATAAAATCCTTGCAACAACTATGCAATCATTTTTCATCTCCATTTCTCCCCCACTATCCACACCTTAGCCAGGATGGAAGAGGATGATTCAGAAGCTTCAACCTGTGTCCTTCATTGTGTTCACATTGTATGCTCCATGAGGGAAAGGACTCTTATTTTTTGTCTCAATCTCCCTAGCATCTAGGTTGGTGTCTGGCACATAGTGGGAAATAAATAAATATTTGTTGCTGTTTCTGTTGAGAATAGGGGCATATGTCATCAAGGGGAGGGAGTAGAGGGAGGGAGGGGATAATTTGGAAAAATGAATACAAGGGATAATATTATTTTTTTAAAATTACTCATGCATATATATTGTGAAAAAAATTATAAATAAATAAATAAATAAAAGTCAATTTAAAAAAAAAAGAAAAAAAAGAGAGAATAGGGGCATAAAGAAAAGTAGTTTTCTTTAGCTACTCTTGACTTAGACCTACCTAGAATGATAAATTTTAGTAGTTATAAGATTCCTAGAAGGAAGCTTAGAAATCTTCTATAGTAATCCCTTCCACATCTTGATTCCAACTTTTTCCATCATGATTTCTTAAATGGGAATTTTGGGGGAATCTTTGTAGAGAACACATGATGACACAGACCGACAAATGACTCAAGAAGTTTTGAGACTCAGAAATGCATAACATATATGTATAATATCATATAATATCAATATAGCTTATCTTCTAATAGCATTGTAATTCAGACTCCTATTCTGGTTTGAAGGAAGAGCCAAAAAAATTTACATGGATTTTCCAGACCACAGGGGTGCTGTACACCTAACCCCCAAGAAGTGGAAGGGATAATGGGAACCTAAGTCCTATATGTTACAGATGAGAAAAGTGAGCTCTTGAGGAAAAGAAAGCAATTGCCAAGTTCATACAGAAGGGCCAAGTCTTCTGCTATCACATTCAATAATCATTCCATTACATCTAGATTTCTCTCAATTTACACGATGGGATGTACATATTGCACATGATGTACAAGGTTCTGTATAATAGGAAGAACGAAAATAAACCTAAATTTGTCTAGGGACAAGTAGCATGTATCACATTATCAGATAGCATTTATGCTGGCTGCTTTCACAGTAAGCAGGTTTCATAGAGACCTCTCCTAGATAATACAGATGTGAAGGGGGCTCTCAAACATCTCCTTAGAAGTCTTGCTCTTGAACTGTATCGAAAGATGTGGAAAGTGTGTGTACAATCAACAAGCATCTATTAATCACCTACAGGGTGCTAAGTGCTGAAACAGTCCCTGCCATCAAGAAATTTACATCCCATTGGGGGAGAAAATGTTTACATATGTATGTATATATGCACATGTGTGTGTATTATTTAAAGGATAGGCATCTAGGTGGCCCAGTGGATATCCCGTTGGACCTAGAATCAAGAAAGCCAGAATTCAAATCCAGTCTCAGGCACTAAGTAGCAGTGTGATTCTGGGCAACTCACTTAATCTCTCTCAGCCTCAGTTTCCTCATGGTGCAGTAGACAGAACACCAAGCTTGGAGTAAGGAAGATCTGAATTCAAATCCACCCCCAGACACTCACTAGATATATGATCCTGAACAAGTCACTTCATTGTGTCTGCCTTGATTTGTTCATCTGTAAAATGACCTGGGGAAGGAAATGGCAAACCGCTCTATTATCTTTGCCAAGAAAACCACAAGTGGGATCATGAAAGTCATTCACAACTGAACAACAACAAGCCTCATTACATAATGAGTTCCCCATCCCTGAAGATGTACAAGTCCCTGTAGGGAGTGGTTTAGAGAGGATTCCTGCATGGGATAGGAAATTGGACTAAATGACTCTTTCCCAATGGGAACAGAGCCTAAATGTTCTACTGTAAGGGCCCTTTAAATGGGCGGACACAGTGCATCGGGAGATTGAGGCCCAGAAGTAATTTCTGTGGATATTAGGACTGCCCTTGGGCGGGATCCTGGCCATATTGAGATAGCTTCGTAATGGGTGACTCTCTCGCTGATTGGCTGTGTGTGTGACCTCACAGGCCCTATGTAAGCCCACTGCAGGCAGCAAGCGCCCTCTTTAACCTGGTGCTCTTCACTCTGGCTCCCTAGCCTGGGTGGCCAAGCCAAGATGGGTAGCCAAAAGAGGTAAGGGTTTTGGTAGTGAACACATGGGTCTTCTGACCAGGTGTTCACCAGGGAACCAACAAGTCAGGGCATCAGTTAGGGCATTATGTGAGTAGGTATAATAAAGGCTTTTAAGATTACACATGGCTGTTCTTGAGTGCGCTACCGGTTATTAGACTAATAATTGTAACTGCCAGGAGAGCACGTTACAAATGGCGCCCAACGTGGGGCATCAGAAATTATCAGGTTTTGAAAATATTTAATATTCAGAATTAAGATTCTGAAAGATCCAGTAGAAACGCCACTTAAGAGGGAAGACAGAGAAACAATATGGACCCAGGTAAATCTGGGATCAGACTCAAGGACACAGCTGAACATAATGCTTATTATATAAAGAGGTTAAAGAGCCAGATGGAAGATCTTTTAACAAAGATCACCACTGAAGAACAGCAGGAAGCTTGTAATCAAGCTCCGAGAAGGCTATCCCCACACCCATTAAATATAGCTCGGAGAGGGAGCAACCTAGAGCTAATGCGATTGTATGACAGTAGAGAGTATAAAATGCCACAGCAAGAGTTGCTGGAATTGCAGGTTAAACTACAGATGGAGATAGAGAAAGAAGAAAAAGCTAGGTTACTACAGATAGAACAGGAAGAGTTCAAACCAGTGGCTGAAACTAAGGAAGGAAATAAACGAATCACATGGACTTCAGTTGTAGAAATTCTTCTTAGCGTTTTGTTGGTTTACCTTGTGCATTGTTGTTTTAAGGAATTTATTGATTACTCTTTCATTGAGAAGAAGTTTAGTTCTTTTTATGTGCAAAGCTCAGGTTTGATTTTAAATCAGCCTTTGGGGGATTTCCCAATTCTTCTTCCCTCTGCCTCACCTTCTTGGGCCAAGGGAGAAGGGGGAGGAGGAAAAGGAAGGGCAATAATACCATCAGCACTGCCCATTAATCCATTCAAAACTCCTGTGTCTTCATTTCAAAGGACAGGAGTAGGCTTTATGCCCCAAGGCAAAAAGGAATTGTGGGGTATTGAGTATAATCAGAAAAGTTTTAAAAATACAGTTCAGTTAATTTCTAAGAAACCTTACAGGGACAAGACCTTGCAGTTAGAGAGAGTGGAGTTTTATCCTTGTAAAACTGCTAGGATCGTCTTTGGAGAGTTGGAACTCCTCTTTTCTTACCTCGTGGATTTTCCACTTCCACAGGTGGGCTTGATTTCCCAACCCCCTATGGGTACTTATAACACAGTGTTTATGTTTAGAATGGGTTGGAAAATTGCTGTTTTAATCACTAGAATAAATAGACAGTGTGTGATCTTTGACCCAGGAGGAAAAGTAATATCAGATTTATTGATTCACACTCCTGGAGTACAATTCGGTATCAGAAATTCAAACTTTGATTTTTAGGCAAAAGAATTCAGGGATATAGCCGAGTGTTCTAGTAAAGTCATTACTGCACAGACTATCCCCAAGATCTTCTCTTCTAAACAAGAGAAGGGAATTTTGGGATATGTGATTGCTTACAATTTTTAAATTTTGATTTTACATTTTTAAACATTTTTGATTTTACATCTTCAAAGTATTTTGATTTTACATTTTAAAGTTATTTTGGTTTTATATTTTTAATCTATTTTGGTTTTACACTTTTAAATTATTTGCATTTTACCTTAGCAATGCACTTCGGGCATACACAGAAAGTGCAGCTAAGTGACAGACTGACTTTTGTCTGACTTGTTAATCTTTTTGACAACAACTTTGTTTCCACTGTGATGTGGAAAGGCCTGGATGGCATTTGGAAAGGCCCAAGTTGGGCCCCGGGGACATTCCTTCCTAGGTGCAGATCCAGCAGCAGAGTTCATCCCCACCAGAGACATTTGTAACCTGGGGATCCAAGAGAAGGACCAGACAACAGTCCAGAGAGACCAGCCAGATGTCCGCAGCCCTTCAGACGCTGATGGCAGCGATGCCCCTCCTGACCGTGACACCAGAGACACCAGACACAGTTCCAGTGTTGCAGCTGAAATGGACTGTTTTGGGTGATACGCAATATAAAGACTGTAAATGGACAATGGGCCTGCTTGCTTCTCCCGTGGCCACTTGCCATATGGTGGCCTGGGAAGAGGCTTTGCCCTATGCTTTTAAATTAGTGGGTGAAAAACCAACACACCCACCTGCCATTGTTATTGAGACAATGTTACTGGACATGACTTTGCTTATGTGCACCTGTGAAACTAGAATTGTTCTAGAATTGTGAAAAGTGCAATAGAGAATTGTGATAAGCTAGAATTGCTCTAGAATTGTGAAAAGTGCAATAGAGAATTGTGATAAGCTAGAATTGTTCTAGAATTGTGAAAAGTGCAATAGAGAATTGTGATAAGCTAGAATTGTTCTAGAATTGTGAAAAGTGCAATAGAGAATTGTGATAAACTAGAATTGTTCTAGGATTGTGACAAGTACAATTGAGAATTGTGATAAGCTAGAATTGTTCTAGGAGTGTGAAAAGTGCAACAGAAAATTGTAAGAAACTAGAATTGGTCTAGAACTGTGATAAATGTAACTAGAATTGTGACAACCTACCTACTGATATTTGTTAACTAGAATTGTGATGTTTTACCTTGTTGACTTCCCACCTCAGTGTTGACATCCTACCTCATTGGCATCCAACCTCTTTGGCTTATCTCGAGTATGACTTTGATGAATGGGTTGAACATTTGGGCCACTGTTGAGCCTGGTTCTTATTGTCATACTTCTGTTTACTGATTTGCTGCTTTGTACCTCCTTGGGCATAACACTCTGTCATCTCATGGATCAAGTGAACTATAGCTGGTGCTAAAAGTTTAGCTTGATGAGATGTGCGGTTCCCGCAAAACAAGAGAAAGGGAATTGTAAGGGCCCTTTAAATGGGCGGACACAGTGCATTGGGAGATTGAGGCCCAGAAGTAATTTCTGTGGATATTAGGACTGCCCTTGGGCGGGATCCTGGCCATATTGAGATAGCTTCCTAATGGGTGACTCTCTCGCTGATTGGCTGTGTGTGTGACCTCACAGGCCCTATGTAAGCCCACTGCAGGCAGCAAGCGCCCTCTTTAACCTGGTGCTCTTCACTCTGGCTCCCTAGCCTGGGTGGCCAAGCCAAGATGGGTAGCCAAAAGAGGTAAGGGTTTTGGTAGTGAACACATGGGTCTTCTGACCAGGTGTTCACCAGGGAACCAACAAGTCAGGGCATCAGTTAGGGCATTATGTGAGTAGGTATAATAAAGGCTTTTAAGATTACACATGGCTGTTCTTGAGTGCGCTACCGGTTATTAGACTAATAATTGTAACTGCCAGGAGAGCACGTTACATTCTACCTCTCAGGTCCATGCTCTAAGCTCCACAAATATACTCCTCTTCCCAAATTCTCAGTTCTATCAATGCTCCCTTGTGACCTAGACAAGTCATTTTCCCTCTCTGGGCTGTAGTTTCTTTTTCTGTAAAACTGAGCCAATTAAATTAGATGACCTCTTAAGACTGTCTTCCCCTTCCCTCTGGGTCTCTTCTCTTAATGGACATTTTCTCCCTTGAGTTCTGAGCCATCTCTTATCTAGGAGCTGATTCTTTGGGGGCTAGGTTTGTTGACATGACATGATGATGATGATGATGATCCCAATAACTCTCAATTATAGTACTTTAATATTTAAAAAGCACATTCCTTTCAATAGGCCTTGTTAAGATGATAGTACAGCTATTCTTTCCTTTTTACCAATGATATTCTTAGAATTTCAAAATCTCACCAAGTCCCTTAAAGGCAAGGTTTGTAACTTACCCTTCCTTAGGGTATTCCATGAAAACCCCAGCTAGGTTCTGATTAGTACAAATAATGGCTCCCCTGGAGGTGTCTCATTATTCTAATTCCCACAGCAAGTTTCCACTAGGCTAGAACCAATTACCATATTTTATATAATTATAATTTCAAATAGTATAAAGTCAAATGCATGTGAACACTTCAGGGGATTAATTACTTATCCTAATCGGGGACCTACCTGTGGATCAATTGTTGAGCATCTCAGAGACTATATGTCCCTGAAGTTCTCAACTGAGAATTATGATCAATTGAAGCTGGGAGATTACTGTGTCACAATAAATTATGATATATAGAGGGCCCCCCAAATTTTACATACACAGGAGACATATATACATACATACATCCTGGTATTTTATTGGGGGTTCAGACTTTTCCAGCTAACTTAACTTCCCATAATCTACTTTGCTTGGTTTCCATTCCACAAACATCATACCTTCCTTGGGACAAACTAGATCACCTAAAATCCCATCATTCTGGAGAATGATTCAGTTATGATACTCAGTACCTCCTCAGCACTATCACTTGCCTCTTCCTATGATTGGAGGAGCTGGAGGGGAACAATAAATCCCTCCCAAGGTCTCTCTTTATAAAAGAATCAAATTTTTCCAACTAGCTTTATTTCCCATCAGCTGCTACGCTTGTCCCCCAACTTTTTTTGGCTTCCTTTTGTGTATTGTCTTCCCCCTTTTAGATTGTCGGGTTTATTTGCAGTGCTTAGCATAGTAGGCATTTGATAAATGTTTATTGCTTGTTGAATATTGACCAATCCCCATATCTGGAAGTGTTGTTTTCTTCATTTCATGCTATGGAAAACTTACTCTGAGGAAGAAACCAAAAAGAATAAGTAAGGCTACCTTCTCCAGGATGTTTTGCCAAGGTAGCATAGGAGATAGTGTTGGATATGGAAATAAGCAATATCCCTAGACTGGCATGTTGTTGTTTGTTGTTCAGTTATTCAGTCACATCCAATTCTTTGTGACCTCATGGACTATAGCACATCAGGCCCTTCTGTATTCTCCATTATCTTTTGAAGTCTGTCCAAGTTTGTTTTCATTGTTTCCATGGCACTTATTTACTATCTTCTCTGCTGTCCCTTTCTCCTTTTGCCTTCAATCTTTCCTAACATCAGGATCTTCCCCATAAGTCCTTTCTTCTCATTATGCAAAGTATTTAAGTTACAGCTTCAATATTTGACCTTTCAGTCAAATAATTAAATTCCTTAAGTATTGGCTGATTTAACTTCCTTGTTGTCCAAGGAGCTCTCAAAAATCTTCAGCATCACAAAAAACACAACATCAGTGTCAGTTCTACAGCACTCAGCTTTCCTCATAGGTCAGTTCTTACTGGCACACACTGTAACCAGAAAAACCTTCACTTGACTATATGGATCTTTGGCAGCACAGTAATGTCTCTGCTTTTTAGTATGCTATCCAGATTTTCCATAGCTTTCCTTCCAAGGAACAAGCATCTTTTAATTTCATAGCTGCAATTGCTGTCTGCAGTGATCTTTGAGACCAAGAATATAAAATCTGACACTGCTTCCATTTCTTCCCTATTTGCCAGGAAGTAATGGGACCAGCGGCCAAGGTCTTAGTGTTGTTGGTTTTTTTTAAATGTTAAGCTTCAAACAAGCTTTTACAGTCTCTTTCACTCTCATTAAGAAGATCCTTAATTCCTCTTCACTTTCTGCCGGAGTGATATCATCTGCATGTCTGAGATTATTGATAGTTCTCCAGGAAATCTTAATTCCAGCATTTGATTCATCCAGTCTGGCATTTCACATGATGCACTCTACATAGAAGTTAAATAAATAAGGTGACAACATGTGACCTTGTCCTATTCCTTTTCCAATCTTACACCAATCTGTTGTTCCATGTTCAGTTCTATTTATCACTTCTTGACCATCATACAATTTCCTCAGGAAGTAAGATAATCTTATATCTATGGTGATCCACAAAGTCAAAGGTTTTAGTGTAGCCTGGGATGGCAGCTGACCAGCCACAGTCATCAATTATTTTTAGACCAATTCTGTGATATCACTGTTATAAGGAATTCTGGGGGAGTAAATCCCTTCCATTGCAGAACAGATTCTGTAATTTAAAATCTTGGAGTTGTCTGGGGTGTGGAAATGTTATGTTGACTGGTCAGTCATATAGTTGGTATTTGTGAGAGGCAGGATTCAACTCAGGTCTTCTCAACTCCAAACCTGGTTTCTTTTCCATTTCATCAGGCTTTAATCTAGATCCCAGTGGCATAGTGCATCAAGCATTAGACTCAGAGTCCAGAAGACCTAAGTTCAAATTCTAATTTAAACACTAGTTGTATGATCCTAGATCATATAGTGACTTAAGAGGTTAAGTCACATAAACTCTCAGTCTCAATCTTCTCATCTGCAAAATGGGGATAATTATAACACCAGCTTCATAGGGTGAAGATCAAATGAGATAACCATAGTAAAATGTGGTAATGGTAAAATTACTTTTTTAAGTCTTAAATCATTTAATAAATGTTGACTACTGTTATCATTATCATCATCATCATTATTATTATTATTCTCAGGCTACTAGAGTAGGTCCCAAATATTATCCCTAGAAGTTTTGCCCTTAAATTGACCCCCCACACACACACAAGGTTCACCAAAGAGAAAACACCCCTGTTGATCTGCTAATCTCTTCTTTACCTCCTATAATCACCTTACAAAAAAAAGAAGAGAGGAAAAGTCCCCAAAGACCAGGATTCTCAAAGCACCCTCATGTAAAAGAGGCAGGAGAATTATTACCTGAGGCGAAACTCTAAAAATATTTGAGTTCAAACCCTACCATCACAGATAAGCCACTTCTTTAATATCCCGAACTATTAAATAGAAACCATCATACTGAAAGGATTCTTCTCCCATTATGATTATTGGGCTTACCTGAGCCAAGGTCACGAACCCAAAGTATTTTGCAAATGTGAAAGTCTGGAAGGACCCTGTGACCACCCCCAGTGAAGGCAGGCTTTGCCATCACATCCCCCTCCTAGCTGCATCATTCTAAGAGAGGTCAAATGCCCACCTGTATCTGCTACTCCTTCAGGGCCCTGTCCATCCCTCTAGGAGGAGCATGGCAGGGGAAAGAGCCCTAAATAAAGTGGAAGAGCCAACTTTGACTTCATGTTGTCATTCACTGACAGCATTAGCTTAAATTCCCTAGGTCTCCGTTTCCCCCGAAGAAATGATGAAGACAAAGCACTATGGACCTGGATTTAAATCCCATTTCTCACTACCTATGAGACCATGGGTGAACCATTTAATCTCCCCAGGACTCAGTTTCTTCATCTGTAAAATGAGGGGGTTGTACCAGATGGCCTCTAAACTCTCTTCCAGCTCTCAAGAATGGACACTTTCTAAAGCCTTCTAGCTTTTCATGCTGTGTTTGATCCTTTTTGCCTCTGATGAAAGATGGAACTTGTCCCACTTGCGTTTGGAGTCTCCCTCTGAGCTGAGCCTGGCCAACCTGCCCCAAATAGCACTGGATCTGATGAATGATGCTCAATAAATGGTGAGTGAATGAATGAATCCCTGGTTCTATTTCCAAGACACAGGCTTTTAATAGCCTAATAAACGAAAGCTATTTCCATGGCAATTCAGAGTGACGACTTTTCCAGGGAGAGAGGAAGAGGAAGAGTAGAAGAAAGAAATTGTCCTTTATCCAGGCCCAGGGTATAAATAGCTTTGATGGAGCCATGAGAATCAGAAAATTCCCTTAATTTGGTCAAAATCCAGTCTGGGCACAGACTAATAGAGCCCAGAATTTAGAATAAAATATAATAATAATGATTAGAAAAGACCCAATTTAATCTAGAGTTTCTTAACCTGATGTCCATGAACTTGTTTGTTTATTTGTAAAATAAACCTTTGGGATCATATATAAAACCCTCTCTCTCACATTCACAAATTAGTCGCCTCCTACTTTTCCAGTCTTATACCTGATTCTTCCTCCTACATACTCGAATCCAGGACCACTGGCCTCCTTGCTGTTCCTGGAATAGCCCCCCTCCCCCATCTCTCTGATCCAGGCATTTTCACTGACATTCCCTCAAGTCTTGAAAAGCTCTCCTTGTTTATCTCCACCTCCTGGCTTCCGGGCTTCTTTCAAGTCCCAGATAAAATCCTACCATCCCTTTGTAGTCCCCCATCCCCACCCTGCTTAATTCTAGTACCTTCCCTCCATTGTTGAGTGATGATTTCCAATTTCTCCAGTATATGTTTGTAAATAGTTATTTACAAGCTTTCTCCCTTATTAAATTGTGAGCTCCTTGGGAGGGATGGTCTTTTGCTTTCTTAGCACAGTGCTTAGCATATTAAGTAAATGCTTATTGGCTGACTAACTATATTTCAATCTAGTTAGTTTTTTTTTTTTAATTTTATGAGGGAAAAAACATTAGTCTGACAAGGGAGCCATCAGGATTCATCAGACTGTCATAGATTCCATCACACAAAAAATGTGACCAGAATCCCTTGGTTTAGCCTAACCTTCTATCTAAGAGAGAAATCCATTAAATCACTCTTGATAGATGCTTGGAAACTTCCAAAGAATAGGAGCCCCATTACCTTTCAGGGCAACCCAACCCACTGTTAAGAAAAATAAAAACCACAAAAATCAAGATTGATCTGAAGACAATGATAGAATTTCAGAACCTCGGTTCTAGAAAGAACCTTGATATTCACCTCTCCAATGGTTTAAAACCTTTTAGAATATAAGGACCCTTTTTTGACAACAAGAAATTTCACGGACCCTCACATGAAAGTTAGTTTTATTCACACTGTATATTTTGTAACAGCTAAATAAAGATCAAAATGATGCTTTGTGCACATATGGTTTTGAAGATTCCAAAGGCCCCTAGGGATTCAGGGCCCACTGCTCTAGTCCACCCCCTCATTTTATAAAGGAGAAAACCAGGACCATAGAGAGAAAGTTATTTGGCTCAGATCACATATATAGCTTGTGATGTGGTTGACCCTGGACATGAATTCAGATTTCTGACTCTTAAGTACAGGGTTCTTCCTAACACTACACACTCGATTCTGCCATTTGCTAATTATGTAACTCCTTAGAACACTAACTTACCTTCTCCAATCTTTAATTTATTTGTCTTTAAAATAAGAGTGATCATACATGCTCTGTCTACTTTACAAACTTTACAAGTCTGTGAGTGATAGCATTTAGTAGAAAGAACTTTGCAGGCTGTAAAGCATTTTACAAATATCTAAGGATATATATGCCTAGCACAATGCCTCACACATAGTGAGGACTTAATAAATATTTGTTAGCTAACATTGAATGTTTCAGTTGAGAATAATTAATAACAACAATAATAATAGCTAACATTTTCATAGTATCTGAAACTCTGCAAAGCATTTTATACAATACTATTTCATCTGATATTTGCAACAACCCTGGGAAGTGGGTATTATTATTACTGCCATTTTACAGAGAAAACCAAGGCAGAGAGCAGTCAGATGATTTGCCCAAGGACACACTTTGAGTAAGTGTGTCTAAGGTAAGTATCTGAGACTGAATTTGAATTCAGGCCTTTGCGACTCCAGGAAGTCCAAACCTAGAGTTATGTCCATTCTGCTCCCTAACCCTAAGGTGAAAAGAGACCAACATGTACAACTGACCCCAACTCTATCCTTCCTAAGATTCCACTCCATTTTTGCTGAAATCCTTTATATCCTTGGTCTATAAAACAAAACAAAACAAAAGTTCCTTCTCATAAATGTATTTAGCTACCAGGAGGGAAGCACCTACTCTATCTCCCTCACAAATAGATAAATAACTTGAAATTTTAAAGGGGCTAATTTCACAAATATTAATCCAATTCAGGATGCTACCCTGGGATTTAGAGCTAGAAAGAATTTCAGAGACTATCTATACAAACCAACCCTTTAATAGAGCAGGAAAATGAGGTCCAAAAATGGGGAATAACTAGTCAGTCCAGCTTGGAGGTTGTAAACATAAAGGATTATTTATATCATGCCATGATGAGTGTCATAGAATTTTATCTATGGCAGCTGGGTGCCATTGTAGATAGAGTATTGTGCCTGTAGTCAGGAAGACCTGCCCTCAAAACTGACTTCAAGACACTTGCCAGTCACTTAATTCCGTTTGCCTCACTTTCCTCATTTGTTGTTTGCTCATGGTTGTTGTGAGGATCAATGAGATAGCAATTGTAAAGTGCTTAGCACAGTGCCTAACACATAGGAAGCACTATATAAATCTTTTATTGTTATATTTATTTGAATGGAAGTTATCTTAGACATCTGTGATTGAACGTAGATAGAAGATAAACTTCATGAAGATCAGTGAATGAATAAAAAGACACTTAATAAAAGTCAGATCTTTCTTAACATATATTTCTACCATGTTTAACAAATATTGGACTACTTGACATCTAGAGGAGGGTAGGGGAAAGGGGGGAAAATTAGAACACAAGGTTTTGCAAGGGCTGATGTTGAAGAATTGTCCATGTATATGTTTTGAAAAATAATATAAATTAATAAAGAAAAAAAAAAGTTAGCTTTTTGCTAATGCTGGAGATATGCAAATACAAGCAAATGAACCAGTAGTGGCTGTCAAGGGACTTACATTCTAGTAGTGGGATGTAACACATAAAAAAGCTCTAAAATTATAAAAAGAAGAGTGGGATGGAATGAATGCCCAAGAAGCAGCAAAGAGGCCTGGTTCCTAAAAGATTATCTATCAGAACCTAGAGTATGGCTAAGGTAGAGTCCAAGTTTGTTAGGAGATGGAACACAGACAGAGTGGATGAAGACACTATGGTTTGGAAGTGGCCAGGAAATGACCTAGTAGTTTCTAATTTTCTGCCAAGGGTTCTTTCTGCCATTGACTCTCTGGTATTTTCCATGTGCTAGATTTGAACAAAAGATGAATAGAAGAATAAAAAAGCCTGAACCAATGATTAATGAATATGATACAGACAAAGTAAAGCAAAGAGAAGCCAGTTGAGTGTGATAGTAGAACTTCAAAGAATCAGCAAAATTCATAGATAAAGAGACCTTTAAGGTTTTGTAGTTTAATTCCAGCCTGAAGGAGAATTCCCTGGATAGTATCTTCAACCAATAATCAACCAGGTTTCCATCTGTAGACCTTCAGTGATATGGATCTCTTTACTAAAAAGATTAGAGAAGATTAGAAATTCCCCACCCCCTGGAATGCAAAAAGATGTAGTTCAGTCCAGTCCAGCTCTTCTTGACCCCATTTAGGGTTTTCTTAACAAAGATACTGTTGTGGTTTGCTATTTTCTTTTCCAGCTCATTTTACAGATGAGGAATCTGAGGCAATCTGGGTTAAGTGACTTGCCCAGAGTCACACGGTTGGCAAGTGTCTTGAGGCCCGCTCTGGATAGAGTGCTGGCCAGTTTTCTACATGGAAGTGGAGGAATGCATCTCTGGGGGGAAAGGAGGAGTCTCATCTACAGAAGTCAGTGCCAACTCAAGTATCCTTGTTGTATATCTTTGCTATTTAGTGCAAAGAAAAGTAAATTTGAATCCCAAATCAAATCCTGAACTAACAGCATATTGGCACCAGACATGTCCCCAACAACCACCTATTCCACTTTTGTATAGGTCTAAATCTTAGGAAATTTTCCCTTATAACCAGTGTGAATCTCCTTTTTTACAATTTCAGCCTACTCATCCTATTTCCAGGAATTAGAATTTCCAGGAATTAGAACTACAGGAATCTCCAAATTGGATCAATTTAATTCAGCTTTATTCAACATACATTTATAAGTACCTAGCATATGCCAAATATATGGAGATATAAAGACAAAAGTGAAATTTTCTTCCACCCCCACTGCCAGCTTACATTCTATCATGGAGGGAAAGAACATTGGAGGATAAAACAGGAAAGTGATATTGGGGACAGAACATGAACTATGGGAACCAGCAATGTCTGGTGAGCAGATGTGACCCCCACATAGATGATAAACCTTACAATCACGTTTGGGGAGCACCCAAGGTTCTTATACTTGGGGCTAGAAGTTTGCAAGTCTGTTCAGCATCCTAACCAATACAGAAAGCCAATTTTAAATACTATGAACCATCATTCTCACAGGCCATGCGGGTCTGTGGTAGGTGCCACATTTACCTGAAAATACTGAAAATGCTCCCTATGACAACCTTTCTCTTTTGGCAACCAGAAGCCCATTTGCTATATATTTTGCCGTTTTAAAGAAAGTACTCTCTTTGGATAGTCTGAAAAGTTCCTAGTATTTTGTCTCAGAGATGCCTCTAGCCCTCAACTTCTTTAGAAAGGAATCCCACGACAGACAGGTGCTCTGCTCACTGAAAGATCAAGCCTGCCTGGCTCAGGTTCCCAGTTGCCACCCACCTCCCCAGTTTCTCTTTGATGACTAAGCCATTCCCCAGGAAAAAGTAGATCAATTCTCAGTCCCTTAATTATATTCTTCCACTACATGATATTTTACACACAGATACTATATAATGTGTAAAATCCAATAAAAGTTAAGAGGGTGGTTCCCTCACAGTATTTTGTATATCTCATTTAATAGTTGAAGTTAATTGTTCCATGTGCAAAATAGGTCCCTGTCCTCAGTAGTTTGAATTAAGAATTTCTTAGGTAAAGAAGAAAGAAGAAGGAAGAAGAAGGAAAAAAGAAGAAGAAAAAGGAGAAGAAGGAAGAGGAGGAGGAAAAGGAGGAGAAGGAGGAGGAGGAGGAGGAAGAAGAGGAGAGGAAAATGGGGGAAGGGGGAGGAGGAAGAGAGGAGGAAGAAGAATAGGAAGAGCTTCTTGTCTGCCTATTAGACTTGTCCCAAAGATGCTTTCTGTGAGACTATAGAAGATAAGTTTACATCTCAGTTTTATTTCTATTTAATTATAAAATAAAATCGTTTTATCCACTTGCACAAGAGACTACAAAATATTAAACACAAAAGAATAGAAGCCAGATGGAACATTAAGAACTGTACAAATTCAGTCCTTCCTTTTATGTGTTTTCTCTGTGGTCAGGGAACAACATAGTCATTTATAGTAATAAAATGTAGAAATGCCTGCTATAACCTAAAAATGAAGTTTTGTTTTATCGGAATTTTGTAGGGGAAGAGAGGATAGCAGAAGAATGGATGTCTAAAGAGGAAAGAAACTCAGAAAGAGGAAAGCTGTACAAGAAAGTGTCCCTATTTATTTCCTTAGACTTGATGTCCTAGTGCAAAACAGAACCAGCTATCTTATCAAACAAGGATCATCCATCATAAATCTTGAGTCAATACCCTAGATTTCATCATCACCCATGGGTGTTCTCTCACCACAATCTAGAACTCTTAAATTCCTCTGTCTGATCATAACTTCCTTCTCTTCACATCATCCCCTATGCCTCAACCCTCCTAAATCTCTTTTTGGTCATCATAATGACCTCCAGTCATTCCATCTGCTTTCCTAGTGTATCATCCTTATTATGGATCCACTTTCCATCCTTCAAAATCCCGACCCTACAACTAATTCAACTTTATATGGTCCTCTGCCAACAAATCTTTTGTTCCCTGGTCCTTACCATCCCATCCTTCTCACTCTTTCCAGATACCAACCTTGGAGGCCCCCACTATCTGCCTTGCTGCTCCATCTGCTCCATTGTACCACAAAAAGAGCACTAGCTCTGGAGTCAGACTTGGCTTGAAATCTTGACCGTGTGAACTCCCTGTGAGGGCTTGGCAAGTCGATGATTTAAACAAGGCAATTAGAGCAGATGACCTCTCAGATCCTCTATATCATCCTATGAAACATTACTCCCCTTCATATATTCTACATTCCAACCACATGGCCTACTTCCTATTCCCCATACAGTATCCCCATACATTCTATCTTTCCCACAGTCTGTAGCCCTTGCTTTTGGGGTTTTGTTGTTTGTTTGTTTTCAAGAAAAATGGTGAAATGACTTGCTCAGTGTCACATAGCTAGTGAGTGTCTAAGGTTGGATTTGAATTCAGGTCCTCTTGACTGCAGGACCAGTGTTCTACCCTTCCCCCAAGCCTTTGATGTTTTTTCCTTGGAATCCCTAGCTACATTCAAGTTTCATTTCAACAATGAAACTACACAAGTCCTTTCTTAATTCCCCACCCACCAAATTATTTTGTATTATCTTATATTGCAAATTACTTCATATTTGCTTTGCATACATTTTAATATTTACTTATCTATGTGCTTGTTGTTTGTGCCAGTAGAAATTAAACTCCTTAATGGCAGTGATCATTTCAGATTTTTGTTTTTATATCCCCGGTGATAATCACTGTGTTAATCACATGGTAGGTACCTTATAAATACTTATGAAATAAAGTTATTATTAGTAGCAACAATGGTAAGAGCTTGCATTTGTTGTTGTTCAGTTGTTTCCGATCCTTGTGATCCCACATGAGTTTTTGTTGGCAAAGTGACTTGTCATTTCCAGTGAATTAAGACAGAGATTAAACGACTTTCCCAGAGTCTCACAGCTGGTAATTTGAGCTCAGGTTTTTCTGACTCCAAGTCCAATGCTCTATCCACTGAGCCATCTTGGTACCATTTATATAACTTCTATTATGTGCCAGGAACTGTGCTTTATAAATACTATCGCATTTGATCCTCACAACAACCCCAGAAGGGAAGGGTTTTTATTTTCCCCATTTTACAGTGGAGGAAATTGAGGCAAACAGAGGTTAAGTGACTTGATCGATATTACATATCTCAGACATAGTGTCTGAGACTGAATTTGAACTCAAGTCCTCCCAACTTCAGACCCATCATTTTGTCCATTGCACAAAGTGGAATTCTAATAGCACTGAGAGTGGGAAAATCTGAATTCAGGTTCTATTATTCACTATCATTCACCAATTCACCTTTGCAAATTGCTTAATAATATGTGATTTATAGCACAATAATAATTAATCCGGTGCTTTCAAAGTCTTCAAAGTTCTCTATCTTATTTGATCATTAGACCAAACCTGTATGATAATAGAAGTATTATTATCCCCACTTTACAAATGGAGAAACTGGAGAGAAAAGAACCAACTTAACCATATTCATAAAGCTAGTCTTTAGTGAAGAAATTGAATCCGGGTCTTATGAGGTTAAGTCTCTTTTCCATTTTAGTTAAGTAGACCTCAAGTTCTCTATTCTGTAAAAAAGAGACAATCACACTAAATCCCTAAACTCCCTTCTAAAGTACTGGAATTTTACAATCCTGTGCCTTCTCCAGGGCTAGGCAAGGAGAGACAGTACCAATAAGGAGTTGGAATGAGGAGCTAATCTGCCAGACCTCGGCAGAGCTGGACTCAGAAACCAGATATCAGTTCCTGATAAGAAGCTGGAAAAGGAGGGTCTGAAAAGTATTGATTCCAAGTTTCTTCAGTTCTTGCACTCTCTGTAACCTCTCCAGAAGAGCCTCGATCAATCAGCAAATGTTGGAGGGCAAGGTGATCCTGGCTTAGGAGGTCAGGAATGGCAAACTTAGTTCCCATACTTGGTATCATCAGGAAACAAAATCATATATACTCTGGCTCTGAGAAACCTGTAAGTAACTAGAAACTTGGATTTCAGCATCAGGGTCAAATCCTATCTTGGGCTGGGCAGCCTGAGCCTTCCTTTTCCCTTCCCAGTTTCCATCTCTTTCATACCAAAGGTTACAGGGCATGTTTGAAAAACTATCAAAATGCAATTATACAAAAGCATGGTGTTATCATTGGAAATAGGAGGTCTAATTCTCGACAAAGGCGGCTCGACTCTTCTCATCCAGGAGAAATAAAGCCTCAAAGTCTGTGGCACCAGAGAGGAAACAGAAAGAAAATAATCCATTTCAGTAACCTAAGTAAATGGTCATGCACTCTTCACTGAAGCTGTGCAGTGGGAAGAGAGAGTTGGGGAGACACATTGATTAGGCTTGAGGATATGAAGCAAAGCAAAGGAAGGAGAAGGGTCAAAATTAACATTAACGTTTCACATATGGGTAGAGGAGATGAGTGCAGAGATGGTGCAAGGTACCTTGGAGAGAAACAGAGAAGTCAGGGGAGAAAAGCGTGATTTGGGGGAGGAGCAGTGAGAAATAATTTTGGTTTGGGACAATTTAAAGGTAGTAGTAGACCATGATGGTGGAACTGTCCTGCAGGATCTCAGAAAAGAAGCCTGGGGCTATAGGTGAGAATTGAGGTAAGAACAGAACTTTGCCCTCCAGTGCTTCTCCTATGATTAAAGAAGGCATGGTTGGAGATGTAGGAGAACATCCAAAATGATATCTCTGAAACTGAGAGAAAGGAGAATATGAGAAAGAAGTGGGTGGCTAGACTAGCAGAGGCAGAATCTGCAGAAAGATCAAGGAACTCATGCCCCACCCCAAGAAAGGGTTTAAAAATTAGATCAATGATAACCTTAGAGGAGCACTTGAAAAAAAAAATTGATGAATTGGAAGAGGGAAAGGAAAGAAGATAATCAGGTGGGAAATTTGGAGCTATCTATTATAAATGAAGGATTAAAATCTTGGGGCCAAAAAGAATACTTGAGGTCCTGATTACAAAAACTAAGTTAAAGGACTAACTTTTGAAAAAGATGGATAATCTATGATCCATCCAAAGTTCAATTCAAGTATCACTTCCTGCACAAAGTCATTCCTGATCCTATCCCCAGTACTCTTTTTTTTCTGAAGGCATTTGAGGGTTGTGTCTTGCTCAGGGTCACACAGTTAAGTAAAGGTTAAAGTATCTAAAGCTACATTTGAACTCAAGCCTTCCTGACTTAGAGGTCAGTGCTCTATTCACTGTGCCATCTAACTGCTCCCTCTCCAATACTCTGATTAGATGTACACAACCTCACCCAATAGAATGGTAGCTCCTTGCAAAATCAAGAGAATATTGTATACAGTAACCACAGTATTGTATGATGATTTATCATGAATAATTTAGCTCTTCTTAGCAATACAATGATCTAAGACAATTCTAAAGGACTGATGATAAAAGGTACTATCCTTCTGTAGAGAAAGAGCTTGCAGAACCTGAATGCAGATCGAAGATATTTTTTCTTCCCTTATTTTTCTTAGTTTTTTGGTCTGTGTTTTCTTTCATAGCATGACTTACCATGGAAATGTGTTTTGCATAACTATACATGGCTTGCCTTCTCCATGGGGAAGAGGAGAAGGGAGGAAGAAAGAAATTTTGGAACTCAAAATTTGGAAGAAAAAAAGGTTAAAATTGTTTTTCATATAATTGGGGAGAAAATAATTTTTAAAAAAAGAATGGAAGCTCCTTGAAGGCAGGAATTTTTTCATTTATGTCTTTGTATCTCCTTTGTCTGACATATAGCAGGAAGTAATACTGTTCAGTTGTGTCTGATTCTTCATGACCCCATGTGTGATTTTCTTGGTAAAGATCCTGGAATGGCTGGCCATTTCCTTATTTAGCTTATTTTTATAAAAGAGAAACTGAGGCAAATAGGGTTAAGTGATGTGCTTAGAGCTCTGGTTTTTTGTTTTGTTTTGTTTTTGTTGTTTTTTTTTGGTTCTGTAGCTAGTAAGTGTCTGAGACCAGATTTGATGAAATCTTCCTCATTCCAAGCTCATTGTTCTTTCTACTATAATACCCAGCTGCCCTTTAGGCAGTAATACCCATAGCATAATACTTAGTACTTTATAAATGTTAAATTGAATGGAAATACTCAAGGAATAAATTCACTGTACCTAACAATAACTGGTATTTCTCATCGGCCTGTGTTGTTCTCATAACCTATGACTGCACATTAGGGGTTAGATGGGACTGGGCTGGGGGCGGGGGCGAGTGGGTAACAAGGAGTAACTCTGCTTTTGGAGCTTTGTGTAACAGACATCCCCAGAATGCTAGGGTATTTGCCTCTTCCAGTAATCTCTTATTAGAGACAACAAGGTGTCAGTAAAACAAGAGTGAGCCAGATTTCTCTGGAGACAGTTCTCAGCATCTGTCAAAGACTGCCTCCAGGCTCCTAACTGGTTCAGACCACTATCCTATGGCTTCAGGCCAGTGAGGGACTCCTTTAAGGACCTATGCTCTCCTGCAAGTCTTCTCTGGATTATTGTCAGAAACAGAGACCAAGAAGAAAACCTGCATTATAGTATGTATAGATTTGATTCTTTGAGAGCTGACATGAGAGACACTGACACAGAACTACCTAACAGGGTTTGCCCTTATCAGAAAAGGTGCTGTGCTCTATGAGCAAAGAGAATTGAAAAATGGGGATGTACAAAGTTAGAGAAATCACCCCAAATATCCATAGGGACTACTTGTGCTCCACCCATGACAGAGCATTCTGAACTCGTATTGGTCTATAATCAGCCATAACTCAACACACTAACTTGACTCTAACATATGATGCCATTTTGGTCTTTGAGAATGAAGGACAACAACCAACTAAACATGAATAAATGTTTATCGGCTGAATGGACAAAGCATAACCAGAGAGACAACTTGCAGTGAGCATAGGTGTGCTTGCCAGCATGAAAGTATGCATGTATGTAGTAGGCTAACCAACTGAGAGTAGGCCTGAGGTGGTCTTTTGGGCTATGAAATTTTGAATGGGTTTCCTCTCTCCAAATACAATTCCCATCCTGAAATAATTCCTGATCAGATCATGAGCACTAGAAGACTTTTAGTGTTGGTTTATATCTCCTTGGATCTCACTTCTTCTTGTATTTGTTTGTGGGGAAAAAAGGCATAATGTGAGAAATGAAGGATTCTGTCATGCTGATTTATAACATATATAACAAGTCATTGGCTTATATGATTTGTAGATATATTTGGGCTACTCTAAGAGTATTGTCTAGTTATCAATGTCCAAAGACATTTTCCTGAGTTCAAACCTAACCTTACTAGCTGTGTAACTCTGGACAAATCATTTAACACGATATGCCTCAGTTTCCTCATCTGTAAAATGACCTGGAAAAGGAAATGGCAAACCACTCCAGCATTTCTGACCCCAAATGGAGTCACAAAAAATCAGATATAACTGAAGCAAATGAATAACAACAACATATAAGATGATAAAAAGAGCACAAATTCCAGAGTCAAAGGACTTGAGTTCCAATTCTCCTTCCTTAAGGAAGACAGAATTTATGAGTAGCTTCTCTAAGAATAGTTTATTCTTCACTGTTATTTCATACAAAGTCACTGCCCATCCCACCCTCAATAACCCCAGATTCCCAGACCTGTTCTCTGAGTCTGGAGGAAAGAAGATAAAGAAAGAGGGGAAAACAAGAGAATTTCAGAAGAGTCCTGGATGAACCTTGAGGCACTCAGGGGAGAAAGCAGTACCCAAGCCAAAACATTTGATCTGGAATGTTGTTCTGGAGAGCAGAGGAATCTGGCATCCAATGAGCTGATCTGGAAGGAACTCTCTCCACTTAGGGAGTGTGGTTTAAGCAGCTGAGCAGATAGATGTCTATGTGGGTGGAGACATTTCATTCCTCTCTCCTTTCACCTACTTTTCCTCTCTTCTAAGGATTTGCAGGGAAGGGGCTAAGCAGTAGGGTAGAACAGCAGCCTCAGAGCCCACCAAGTTAGTTTTAAAAAGGGCAGGTGCTGGAGTTCCAATGATCTTGTGCCAGAGAGAGCCATCTGCATCCAGAGAGAGGATTGTAGGGATTGAGTGTAGATAACATAGTGTTTTCACTTTTTTTGTTGTTGTTTTTTTTTTTCTCTCTAATTTTTTTTTCCTTTTTGGTCTGATTTTTTTTGTGCAGCGAGATAATTGTGGAAATATATACAGAAAAATTGCACATGTTTAACATATATTGGATTACTTACTGTTCAAGGGAGGGCGTGGAGGGAAGGAAGAGAAAAAATTTGGAATACAAAGTGTTGAAAACTATGTATGTATTTTGGAAATAAAAAGCTTTATATATTATATATACATGTGTATGTTTGTGTATATATGCATATGTATATATGTGTGGATATACATATATATGTATATGTGCTTATGTATACATGCATATATGTATACATGTATCTGGACTGGAGTAACAGTTAACTGTGGTGCTGTAAGCCCCAGTTGCTCCTACTGGCAGGGCAAGCCTGAGGCAATGCAAAGGCATTGCATTACAAAGCCAGGAGATTGTTTCCAGATCTAAGCCTTTTCAGTTTTTCACCTCGTCCATGTGTCATATGCCACCTCACTTGAGGCAGTGTGAATGCAAAACTGGAATGAAGAATTCAAATCTATGATCCTATGATCTGGAGTGACGACTACCCAAGAGATGACTGGGACACTTATGTCAAGTCACAGGGCAGAAGTTCCAGACCTTCATGAACATGTAGACTCACAACAGAGCTGTCCTGTTGGCCACAAATGAAGGAAAATTGGGCCTGACAGATGATCCCTTGATGGTTTTAGGAAAATTAACAATAACATCAGACACTTATATAGGATTTTAAACTTTGGATCTATTTACATGAATTTTCTCGTTAGAGGCTCAAAGCAAACAGTATTTTATCACTGTTCAGCCATGTCTAGAAGCATAGAATAATACCATTCATGGATTTTGAGGGGGTTTTGAACAAATATTCTATAGTGGTTTGCCATTTCTTTCTCCAGCTCATTTTACAGATGAAGAAACTGAGGTAAGTAGTATTAAGTGACTTGTCCAGGGTCACACAACTAGCAGTTAGATGAGGCTAAATTTGAACCCGCTTCTTCCTGACTTGAGGCCCAGCACCTATCTGGCTTATAATAAAAGGGGAGAATGGTTCTTTCTATGAGTTTTTATGGCTTTTCAAAATTGGAAATTTTTCATGATGTGTTTATGAGTGTTTGCTGTTGAATGCACATGTAGGAGAGTGTGTATCAGTGTATGCATCTGTTTTATTTTGTACATACTCAGATCTGGGAGGGTCTATGTGAGTCTATATATACATGTGATCGTGTGTGTACATAGCATATTACACTATATTTTATACTGTGGGATTGTATGTGTATATGCCATAGTATATTCTAGTATATACAGTGTGGTTGTGTGCATGCATACCATAATACTTTATTATACACACTGTGTGATTGTATGTACATATCATACTATTTATATTTATTTGCTGTGCAACTATATGTATATATGTCGCACTATACTCTACTATACACTGTGTGATTGCATGTATATTGCCATACTATAGTATATACTGTTTGATTATGTTTATATATACTATACTATACTATACACCACGTGATTGTGTGTGTATATATATATATATATATATATATACCATACTATATATACTATATACCATGTGATTGTATGTATATGTGCCATACTATATTATATACTGTGTGATCATGTATATATATCATACTATATTATATTCCCTGTGATTATATATATATATACAAACACCATACTATACAATATCCTGTGTGATTGTGTATATACCATACCATACTATACTATACACCATGTGATTGTGTGTGTGTGTGTGTATATATATATATATATATATATATATATATATATATATATATATCATACGGTACTCTACTATGCACTATATGATTGTATGTATATATATATCATACTACACCCTACCATACTCTGTGTGACTGTGAGTGTATAAATGTATATCCCGGTCTGCGTGTATCTCTGTGACTGTGTGGAGGTAAGCATACTTTCCCATGAAGGCAGAGCTCGAGCTTCCCCAGGGAGTTGGTTTGTTTTGCTAATTGGCCTAAAACTGTTGCCCAAGATATGCAGAGGGCCGCCTGCTGCCTGTCCAGATCCATCATGGAGATGCCTGTGATCTCTCTCGCCTGCGGGGAGGCCCGACAGTGTGCGAGCCCCTGGTCCTCTGAGCAGCAGCGAGATGGTTGTTCTCCCTCTTTGTTTTTTGTTTACAGCTGTGGAGGCTGAGCCTGAGCAGCCGCTTGGCTGGCAGCTGCCCAGAGCCCCGGCTTTCTCTTGGAACCCTTGATGACAAGGGGCAGGACCCTTCAGGGGCTCGAACCACCAATCCCCCTTTTGCCCTTCCTTGATTGCTGGAGAGCCAAAGCTGGAGAAGGAAGAAATAAGTGGATGTGAGGAGGAGGCTGAGACCCTAGGGGCCAGAGTCTGTACTTGGTTGGGGCCCAAGACCACCCTCATGGCCGCACTCCCTGCCAGATGGACAGGAAGTCAGTTCTTTCCCAGGAAGGAGCGAAGGGGAGGATGGAAAGGGAGTTTCTGCACCTGCATTGAACCAAGGGCTTATATGGGGGCAAGTGGCATTCTCTCCCTAGGCTTCATGTAGCCCCCATAAATGCATGCAGACTCAAGAGCTCCAGCCTCAGTTTCCCCTGCTTGTGCTTTCACTTACATGAAGACAACTCAATAAATTCTATTATTCCTGTGTACCTGAAGCTTTTGGGCACATAACTGGCAGCATGTGCTGAATAAGGAGACAAGTCCCATCCCTGATTCATGGGGACAAGGAATTAGCCAATGAGTTTCTTTGGGCCTTTGTAAAGTGGGGAGAATAATGTCTGCCCTTCCTTCTAGGTTATTATATAAAATAAACTAGTGGATATTAAAAGCTTTGAAAAAGTATGAACATTACCAAACTCACCAAACACTTATGAAAAACCTACCATATATAAGACCTTGTGCTAGGACAGCAATGAATAAGCTCCCTCAGAGAGCCTTTAGTCTAGTACAAAGCTTCTTGTACTATGATTTCTTAAATGTCTTGTAACTGAATGTAGGGGTCGGAAAAAATCTGGCAAAACTAAAAGCATCAAATATTCTGCCAAGATTTAATGCTTTATGTAAAAATAAATAAGCACGTTCATCTCATTAGTATGCAAATTTGTTTTCATCTTTAATAAATGGTAAAATTATATGTATAGCAAAGAATTTAAAATAAATATTTTTAAAATGAATAAATAAAAATTATATGTATATCAAAGAATTAAAAATAAATTTCTTTATGATTTACATAGTATCTATAACCCAAGGAATACAGTAAGTACCACAAGAAAGGCACAAATAATTTTTACTCAGTAAACTCCAGTGGATCTATTACCTCTAGGATCAAATATATATTTCTCTTGACATTTAAAGCTCTTAATATGGGAACTGAGTGTGGATCACAACATAATATTTTCACTTTTTTGTTGTAACTTGTTTACATTTTGTTTTCTTTCTCATTTTTTTCTTTTTGATTTGATTTTTCTTGTGCAGCATGATAATTGTGGAAATATGTATAGAAGAATTTCACATGCTTAACATATACTGGATTAGTTGCTGTCTAGGAGATTGAATTGGGGAGGAAGGAAAGGAGAAACAAATTTGGAACACAAGGTTTTGCAAAGGTGAACATTGAAAATTATCTATGTATATGTTTTGAAAATAAAAAGCTTTAATAAAAAATTTACTGATAATAAATCAACAAAATACATAAAGCTCTTAATAATCTGCCTCCTTCCCTTTTCACTCATATACTTTATTCTCTTCATGCACTCTTCAATCCAATGACTGACGTCTTTTTGGCTGTTCTTAACAATTGTTCTCTGTTTCCCATGTCCATTTTGCATTGACTGTACCCCAAGTCTGGACTGCTTTTCCTTGATTTCTTCCTCTTGGAAGAAATCTTTAACATTCAACTCGCATTCCCCCTTCTGCTCAGAATACCTTTCCCAGTCTCCCCATTGGCAATTGCAGTGCCCTCTGACATCATCTACCATGAATTCTGTAGCTGTCTTGTACACACCTAGAATGTGAGTTCCTTAAAGGAAGGTATTGTTTTAGCCGGTTTTTGTATTCCCAGTGCATAGCTCAGAGCCAAGAACAAAGGAAACACTTAAATGTTTGTGGACTGATTGGAGGAAGGTGAATCCCATTGAATTGAATGAATTCAGCACTAGTACTCAAATAACATTCAGTGATGAGAAGATAAGCTCCACTAGCTGGCACCATAATGCACAGACAGAAGACCTGGAGTCAGAAAGATTCCATCTCTTCCTGAGTTCAAATCTAACCTCAGGAACTTTCTCAACTGTGTGACCCTAAGCAAGTCACTTAACCCATTTTGTCTTAGTTTCCTCAAGTGTAAAATGAACTAGAGGAGGAAATTAAAAACCCCTCTAATATCTCTGCCAAGAAAACCCCAAATGGAGTCATGAAAAGTCAGACATGACTGAAAAGCAACTCAATAGCAATACTCAAGTGTCCCATAATGCAGAGGTCTGAAGAAGTTGGACCCATGTTTCATTGCAGACAAAACAGTAAAGAATCCCTTCATGCCATTCCTTTATGTTCTCTTTATAAGCACTTTTATGATATTTAAGAACCCCTTTTTCCTTATCCTTACTCTTCCTTTAGTGCAGTTCTATTTTCCTCAGAGGAGAAAGCAATGGGTTATTTATTTATACCCAAATAAAGGACTTGATCTCTTACCTTTTCCAAAGACATTTGTATTTCTTAAGGGGAAACAGGGAAAAACAATGTTGTTCACTGGGTCCACTACAAATATAATCTCAAGTGGACCCTTTCTACAGCAATGAAGTCCTTCTCTTCCTTGTCTATCACAAAATTTCCTCTCTCTACAAGCTTCTTATGCCACTTCACAGGAAAAAAAAATTAAATAAATATATAAACATATTTAAAAATTAATATATTGCCCAAGAGCTCCCTCTTCGCCCTTTTCTTTATCTCACATGCCTTTTACCTTCTCCTCCATTACCTCCTCATTCACTCCAGTCCCTGATGATGAGATGGTCCTTCATTTTCCAAGGTCAATCTTTCCGTATAATCCTTAATGCAATTCTTCCTCTTCTCCAGATTACATTCTACTAACATTCTCCTTACTTCCATTTCTCTATTTCTAGTAGTTTCTTCTTTTATGCATACAAATATACTCAATTTGTCCCTATTCTTAAAAAAAAAAAAAAAAAAAAAAAAAAAAGTTCTGGATCTTACTGTACCTACCAATTATCATCTTACATTTCTTTCTTTTCCTGGGTAAATTAAATGAAAAAGCCATCTACACTTGATTGTCTCCACTTTCTCTCTTCTCAATCTTCTAAAACCTTAATTTGTCTTCTGGCCTCATCATTCAAATAAAATCACTTCCTTTTTCTTAATTAACAGGTTTCATGAATTTTCTTAACTTTCATCCTTCATCTCTTTGCAGCATTTGATATTGTTGACCAATTTCCCTTGGTTACTCTTTGAACTCTAAATTTTCATGATGCTGTTCTCCTGTGCCTTTTTCCTCTCTGATCAACTGAATGACTCTTTTTTCTCCATAATTCGATAATCCAAGACAATTCTGAAATTCTGAAATTCTTATGATGAGAAATACTATCCATGTCCAGAGAAAAAACTGATAGTATCTGAATGCAGATCAAAGCTTTTTTTTTTTTTTTACTTTCTTTATTTTTCTTGGTTATTTTTGTTTTGGTGTGTATTTTCTTTCAAAATATGACTAATATGGAAATATGTTTTGTATAACTGCACATGTATAACCTATATCAAATTGCTTGCCTTCTCAATAAAGGTGGAAAGAGAGAGGGAAAGTGTTTGGAACTCATTTTTTTAAAAAAATGTTAGAAAGGATGCTGGAAAAATAGTGAAGTAGGTCAGAAAAGTTTCAGCTCTACAAATTTTCTCCACCAAAAAAAAAAAAGAAGAACAATGCCTCAGTGCAGCAGAAATAAATGTGGGATAAAGCAATTGTCTTCCAAAGACAATTTAAGAAGATTCCAGAAAAGACCTTTGGGGGAAAGTTTGACCTGAGTAAAGAGCAAACACTCCAGAACAACTTCTACAGAATCAAAAAACAACAAGTCTTAGGGTCAGTTAAGTTGAGGTCAAACCTCAGTCTTAGAATCTTTCATCTTGAAAACAGTATGGGGTCTGACCACCGAGTAGGAAAAAATGTAAGGACATTCCACTATGAAGGGATGTCAAGCACAGGCATGCTGATCAGACCCATTCCAGACAGTGGTTGTGGGGAGAATGAGCTAGCACACACATGATAACTGCAGTAGTGGCAGGCAGGGACTCCATGAGCTGTGGGCACTTGCAGGAGAGTGAAGCCCCTGATTTCAGTTCCAAGGCAGAGAGAAAAGCTGTAATTTGCAGCCACCAGAGAGACCAGAGAATGTAAGATCGTATGGTAGACAACATAGCTGGGGGTCCTAGTTGTAATTTAGGAGAGAAGAGGATTCCCAAAGGTTGGATCTCAAAACAGACTTCAGAAAATAACAGTAAGAAAAACCTGAGACTTGGGGAATCTTTTCCCATATCTCAGGAGTACAACTTAATTACATTAATAGCTGCTTAAAAAAAATAAAATAAAATAAAACAAAAAATAAATAACAATAAGTAAGCAAATAATGAACAGTTACAATGGGGATAGAGAATTTCTGGGTTCATATTCAGTGGAAGATAATGGAACTAAAAAGCAACTTTTTTTTTTTCCAATGAGAAATGTTAAAAGATTCCACGCATAAAAAGAGTTCTGGGAAGAACTTTAAAAGGACTTTAAAAATCAAATAAAATAGCTAGAGGAAAAAATAGAAGGAAAAAAATTAATCCAAGAAAAATAGAAAAAAAGAAAACCAACCAACTTGAAATAGAGAATCAAAAACTTTAGGAAGAAAATAATTCCTTGGGAAGAAAATAATTCCTTGAAAACTAGAACTGGGCAAAGGGCAGCTAATGACATTCTAAGATACCAAAAAAACATAAAGCAAAATCAAAAGAATGAAAAAAATAAACAAGAAAGTGAAAAATCTCATCAGAAAAACAGCTGATCTGGAAAACAGATTGAGGAGAAATAGCATAAGAATAGTTGGAGTAGGAAATCACTAACTGATGCAATAGATTGAGCACTTGCTTTATAGTCAGTAGGACCTAAGTTCAAATTTGACCTCAGACACTTGATACTTACTAATTGGGTGACTTTGGGGAAGTTCCTTAAGCCCACTGCCTCACACACACAAAATCATGATTTTAAAAAATAAATCTTGATATATTTAAAATCACCACCTGAAAGAGATCCCAGGAGGTAAACTTAACAGAAATATCATAACAGAAAACCAGTTTCAAAGTTCCTAGATGAAGGAGAAAATATTGGAAGCCACAAGAAAAAAATTTTTTTAACATCATAAAGCCACAATGTTACACAAGACTATGTGTTAGCTATGTATGTTATGATGTTAAAGGAATACTGTACACCATCTACTTCTTAGAAATCTTATATATAATATATTCCATAGAGCAAAAGAGGTGAAATTATGACCCAAAAATAATATATTCAGCAAAGTTAAGTATAATGTGTAATAAAAAAGAGGAAATTTAGTGAACTCGAAAGACTTTGAGATTTTATGCTCATATATTTCCTTGGTCTGTTTTGTGTCCCAGAACTTAATGGAAATTTCAACATACAACATCCAGGGGAAATATAAAGTAAACATCAAAGACCAATTATAAGAAACTCAGTAAAATAAAATTATTTACTTCACATATATGAAAATATTAATAGTACTTTTATGGGAATAAGTTAAAAAGGAAATAACATATATATCAAGAATGTATTAAAGTCTTCTAAATTCAGGAGGACATAAGAGGGCAAGGGGATAGTTTTGGAGTAAAAGATAATGGTAGGATTTTTAGAGGCATGGGTAGGTTAAGGAACATGAGAGTAAGGTAGCAGGTAGAAGTTAAAGAGAGGAATGAGGAGGGATAGGGTAAGTAGGGCAAAAAGGATAGTGAGGGAAAATAGAAGTATGAAAATACACAGTAAGTAATTGTAGCTTAAAATGTGAATGGGACAAATTTACCCATAAATGGAAATAGATTGCAGACTAAAATTTTGAATTCAACAATATTTTGCTTTCAGGAAATATACAAATGAGAAATACATACAAAGATTAAATGAAGGGCAAGAGTAGAAATTTAGTATATTAAAAAAGCAAGGATTGTAATAATAATCTCAGATAAAATTAAAATTAAAATAGATTTAATCAAAAAAATAAAAATAGAGAAACTAAACTATGTGTCAACAATATTATTCAATATTGTTTTAGATGACTTAAAATGCCTAGATAGTATAAACTATTTGAGTGTGCATCTGTTAAAATAGACACAGGAACTATATGAACATAAATTTTATTATGCAAAGAAACCCAGATTTAAATAATTGAAGAAATATTTATTGTTCGTTGGTAAATGATAATTTTGCCTAACTAAGCTATTTATTCTATGCCATCTCAATTCAATTATTACAAAATTATTTTACTGAACTAGAAAAAAATAAAGTCCTGTTGGAAGAACAAAAGTTCAGGAACTTCAAAGGGAAAACAAAAAGATATATAGAAGTAGATTCAGCAGTGTCAGACCTTACACTTATATAACATAAGATAGGAGTAGTATTGAAGTTTAAAAAAAGAATAATTTTGATTATTTTAAAAACAAAATCTATATAGCCAAGACAATGCAAAAAATTGGGGTAAAACTTTCCTACATAATTTCTCAGATAGATTGCATTGGAATGTTGCTGTCATATAGGAAATGAAGAACTAATTGATTTAGAAAAACATGGAAAGACTTGGACTTATGAAGGAAATGCTATCCACCTTCAGAGAAACAGTTAATAAGAAGTAAGTATAGTACAATATTACTTTAAAATGTACTTGTGTATATATGTGTATATTTATAGATATGTATGTGTACATATGCAAATATATGTGAAAAATATATGTAAATATGTATCTATATGTGTATGCAAAATTGCCTAATTGTAGCCTTCTTTAGGATAGTAGGGGGAGGGAGGGGAAAAATAAAATAAAAAGTGCAAAGAAGAGAACAAAAGAAAGACAACAAAGAAGCAAAGAAAAGCTAAGCAACTTTGAAAACAAGGTATAGTATTTATTATTATATTATATAGGTTTTCTTGAAATGGAAATTTATTGTTTTATAATGAATCTTCTAATATGGTCTACTGTGTACATGGAATTTTTATTTCTTTTCTCATTTTGTACTTAAGTTTAAAAAATTTTTAATGTATCAAAAAATGTTAAATTTTGGTTTTCATATGTAACTAGGGGAAAATGAAATATTATTTTTTAAATGATAAGAAGGATGCTTTCAGAAAAACTGGGGAAGATTTCTATGAACTGATATAAAATGAAATGAGAAGAACCAGGAGAACAGTGCACACAGTAATAACACAATTGTAGATAGCAATTGTGAATGACTTAGCAATGCAATGATCCAAAACATTTCCAAAGGATTTATGATGAAAAATACTATCTACCTCCAGAGAAAGAATTGATAGAATATAAATGCAGATCAAAACATATATTTTTTACTTTATTTGGGGGGGGGATTTTTTTTGGAGGGGCAAGGCTCTGTTTTGTTATTATTTTTTGTATCATGGCTAATATGTTTTGCATGAGTGAACATGTATAATTTATAGCAAACTGCTTATCTTCTCAAGGATGGGAAAGAGGAGGAAGAAAGAGAATTTGAAACACACATTTTTTTAAGAATAAAGCTAAAAATCATTTTTACATGTAATTTGAAAAGAAGTAAAATAAAATTCAGTTCCTTGAGAGCAAGGGCTATTTGTGTAGGAGATTTTGGTGTTGTATTGGGGGTTTTCTTTTAAACTTTCATTATATCCCTAGCTCTCTTTGCCTGGCATAGTAGGTGCTCATTGAATACTAGCTGACTAACTGATTGATTAATTATATCCCCAAAAAATGAGACTCTAATGGTATATTAGAGTGTCCTCTGGGTGGGGAAATCATTCTGGGAGTCTGGGGAATAGGCCAATTTGGCTGGAAGGAGAGTAATGTGTCATAAATCCAGAAAAGTAGGCTGAAGCTAAATCATGAAGGACTTTCCAGCCAAGCAGAGGAGTTATTATTTGATCTTAGAGCCAATCTAGAGCCAATGGGACTTCTTGAGCCAGGAAGTGACATGATCAGGCCTATTCTTTGGCAGTTATGTGGGGTAAGGATTTGAGAGGAGAGCAACCAGAAGCTGGGGAACCTCTTAGGAGGTGGCTGTAATAGTTCAGGGGGGAGGTGATGGGAGCCTAAATTAGGATGATAGCCATATGAAGAGAGAGCAGACAACAAATGAAGAGGTAAACTTGGAAAGAATCAGCAACTGACAAAATAAGTTGTAAGTCTGGATGACTGGAAGAATGGCTCTGCCCTCAACGGAAATAGAAAATTATAAAGATAAGTGGATTTAGAAAAAGAGATTAGTTCTATTTTAGACATAATGAATTTGAGATGCCTATTGGATATTGGATTGGAAATGGCCAACAGGCAGTTGATGATACTATAGGATAGTGGCTCAGGAGAGCAGGAATAGATTTATGAACCTAAGGGATATCTACATATAAATGATTACTGAAATAGGAAAGTACAAATATTATATTTAACATTTATTCAACAAACATTGCAAAGCAATGAATATAGCACTGGACTTGAAATCAGGAAGGCTTTGCTTTAAATTTGGCCTTTCTAGCTATGGGACGCTAGGTAAGTCATTTAACTTTTATCTGCCTTGGTTTCCTCAATTGTAAAATGGAATAATAATAAAACCTTACCTTCAAGGATTGTTTTGAAGATTGAATGAAATAATATTTCAAAAACCCTTAGCATATAGGAAGTATTTAATAATTTTTGCCTGTCATTCCCCTGTCACCACCATTTATTATATTGCAAGGGCCTTCAGATTAGTTTAATGGAATACCAGTAGGAGGTGTCAAATCAGGAAGTTCCTGTCAAATCAGGGAGTCAATTTGATGAGCTTCCCAATCTGGCAGAATTACAGAACATTGCCATTTGTTTGAGGGTATCTCAAGCAGAATGGGCAGGCCTACTTATATCTTTTTGAGACTAAGACACAGGAAGCTTGTCATGGTTGGTTTGCTAAGATTTACAGACTGGATTCATTTTGGAGATTCTGACCTTTTGCTTGGTCCATAAAAGTGGGTCACTTTTTGAGATCACTTAGTGCATATTCTTAGGAAAACTTTGAGAAGATAGATCAGAAAGAGAAAGAGACAGAGAGAGAGACTGACAGACAGATAGAGACGGAGACAGAAACGGAGAGAGAGGAAGAGAAAGAGACAGAGACAGAGATCGAGACAGAGAGAGAGAAACAGACCTCCCACTGGAGTGGAAGTTTCCTTCCTCCAAGAGTGGTTGATGGTGAGAAGATAGAAGCACTTGGAATAGGAAGATATGTACTTGGGGTGGGCTTCCTCAGCTCAGTAGATGGTAGCAACCAAGATACTGATAGATTTCTAATAGAAGCACACAGCAAATGGGTACAGTTCCAAAGGCAGTTCCTCCAAATGTGCCTAACCACTGTACCCACATGTGAACATATGTTCTTGGACAATATTTGTAAATCACAAACATGTCTTTAAGGGAGAAGGATTTTGAATCTCCTAGACAGTGTGATCCCATAATCCAACCTTCTAATCAAATGAGGAATAGTTCTCAAGCTGCATCAGCTTTGAAAGTCACTAAGTGTAGAATCTCAAGGTCAGGAGTTGAGGAATAAGACCTTCTAGAGACAGGAAGGGATTTCCTAATGCAGTATGCTCCTTGGAGAAGAAAAGAGAGCATTCCATAATTTCTAAAACCAAATTGGAGAACCAAGCTAGTCAAGTAAAGAACAAATATGATGGGAGCTTATTCAGGAGCCTCCAAAATGGGCTTACTTTCCAAATGAAATCTAAAGTCACAGGTCAGTACATCCATGAAGAAGCTGTTACTGCTTTTCTCTTTTTGCAGATTAGAAAGACTCAAAAGAGGAAATGTGAGAGTTTGCACATAAGTACATATATATATGTATGTCTATCTATATGGGCATGCATATATGTGTATGTATGTAATATGTGCATGTATTCCATAATATGTAGTTGTCTGTCATGTCTCTGGCATAGCCAAAACCTATGGATTTGCCGAATAGACACCAATCAGTGAACACCTTGAGCAAGGCAAAAATAGTCATTAAAACCCTTTGCTTCAGATTGCTTGCTGTTAATCTATTCCTCATCATTTGGTTTTCATTGATTTGGTATTATGGTAATTTAAAAGGTTCAAGAGACATAGTTTCTGGGTAATTTAATCATTTTATTAATAAGATCAGCACACTATTAATAAAAGGATGGTCTTTTGGCTATCTCTCTTAGACCAAAGACCCCTTATAGCAGTGGGTTTACAGTTTATATGCTCTTCAAAGAGTATTAACTCTGATTGGTTAACATAACAGAAGGTAAGCTATATTAAAATGAGGGTCTTGAAATATGACAAACTGGGTCACCCAAATCTTGGTCAAAGAGACATAAATTCCTATATCACCTGCCCTGACAATAGGAACAATTAACATTTTCCTACATCTGTCAAAGCAAACAATAAACAAGAACACAAGCAATAGTCCAAACTTAGAATTTCCTTTACTGTCTGATTTAATCTTTGCCTGGGTAAATCTTTTTTTTAATTTATTTGGTATTTTATTCCCCCCTCCCATCTTTTTATATGTAAAAACAATTTTTAACATTTGCTTTTACATTTTTGAGGTCCACACAAAGTTTTACAAAAGTCAATGTTGAAAAGTACCTTTGCATGTATGTAAGGGCCCTTTAAATGGGCGGACACAGTGCATTGGGAGATTGAGGCCCAGAAGTAATTTCTGTGGATATTAGGACTGCCCTTGGGCGGGATCCTGGCCATATTGAGATAGCTTCCTAATGGGTGACTCTCTCGCTGATTGGCTGTGTGTGTGACCTCACAGGCCCTATGTAAGCCCACTGCAGGCAGCAACCGCCCTCTTTAACCTGGTGCTCTTCACTCTGGCTCCCTAGCCTGGGTGGCCAAGCCAAGATGGGTAGCCAAAAGAGGTAAGGGTTTTGGTAGTGAACACATGGGTCTTCTGACCAGGTGTTCACCAGGGAACCAACAAGTCAGGGCATCAGTTAGGGCATTATGTGAGTAGGTATAATAAAGGCTTTTAAGATTACATGTGGTTGTTCTTGAGTGCGCTACCAGTTATTAAGCTATAGATTCAAGAGATTGTGGCCAGAGACCTTAGAAGGCTTCAGAGGAGGCGAGCCGGGTAGAGCTCACACTGCAAAGGACAGTGGTCAAAGGTACTCTGGTGGGTCTAGGACAGACTAGTAATTGTAACTGCCAGGAGAGCACGTTACATATGACGCCCAACGTGGACGCATCAGGAATTATCAGGTTTTGAAAATATTTAATATTCAGAATTAAGATTCTGAAAGATCCGGTAGAAACGCCACTTAGGAGGGAAGACAGAGAAGCAATATGGACCCAGGTAAATCTGGGATCAGACTCAAGGACACAGCTGAACATAATGCTTATATCAAGAGGTTAAAGAGCCAGATGGAAGATCTTTTAACAAAGATCACCACTGAAGAACAGCAGGAAGCTTGTAATCAAGCTCCGAGAAGGCTATCCCCACACCCATTAAATATAGCTCGGAGAGGGAGCAACCTAGAGCTAGTGCGTATGTATGACAGTATAGAGTACGAAATGCCACAGCAAGAGTTGCTGGAATTGCAGGTTAAACTACAGATGGAGATAGAGAAAGAAGAAAAAGCTAGGTTACTACAGATAGAACAGGAAGAGTTCAAACCAGTGGCAGAAACTAAGGAAGGAAATAAACGAATCACATGGACTTCAGTTGTAGAAATTCTTCTTAGCGTTTTGTTGGTTTACCTTGTGCATTGTTGTTTTAAGGAATTTATTGATTACTCTTTCATTGAGAAGAAGTTTAGTTCTTTTTATGTGCAAAGCTCAGGTTTGATTTTAAATCAGCCTTTGGGGAATTTTCCAATTCTTCTTCCCTCTGCCTCACCTTCTTGGGCCAAGGGAGAAGGGGGAGGAGGAAAAGGAAGGGCGATAATATCATCAGCACTGCCCATTAATCCATTTAAAACTCCTGTGTCTTCATTTCAAAGGACAGGAGTAGGCTTTATGCCCCAAGGCAAAAAGGAATTGTGGGGTATTGAGTATAATCAGAAAAGTTTTGAAAATACAGTTCAGTTAATTTCTAAGAAACCTTACAGGGATAAGGCCTTGCAGTTAGAGAGAGTGGAATTTTATACTTGTAAAACTGCTAGGATCGTCTTTGGAGAGTTGGAACTCCTCTTTTATTACCTCGTGGATTTTCCACTTCCACAGGTGAGCTTGATTTCCCAACCCCCTACGGGTACTTATAAAACAGTGTTTATGTTTAGAATGGGTTGGAAAATTGCTATTTTAATCACTAGAATAAATAGACAGTGTGTGATCTTTGACCCAGGAGGAAAATATCAGATTTATTGATTCACACTACTGAAGTACAATTCGGTATCAGAAACTCAAACTTTGATTTTTAGGCAAAAGAATTCAGGGATATAGCCGAGTGTTCTAGTAAAGTCATTACTGCACAGACTATCCCCAAGATCTCTTCTAAACAAGAGAAGGGAATTTTGGGATATGTGATTGCTTACAATTTTTAAATTTTGATTTTACATTTTTAAACATTTTTGATTTTACATCTTCAAAGTATTTTGATTTTACATTTTAAAGTTATTTTGGTTTTATATTTTTAATCTATTTTGGTTTTACATTTTTAAATTCTTTGCCTTTTACCTTAGCAATGCACTTCGGGCATACACAGAAAGTGCAGCTAAGTGACAGACTGACTAACTTTTGTCTGACTTTTGATCTTTTTGACAACAACTTTGTTTCCACTGTGATGTGGAAAGGCCTGGATGGCATTTGGAAAGGCCCAAGTTGGGCCCCGGGGACATTCCTTCCTAGGTGCAGATCCAGCAGTAGAGTTCATCCCCACCAGAGACATTTGTAACCTGGGGATCCAAGAGAAGGACCAGACAACAGCCCAGAGGGACCTGCCAGATGTCCGCAGCCCTTCAGACGCTGATGGCAGCGATGCCCCTCCTGACCGTGACCAGAGACACCAGACACAGTTCCAGTGTTGCAGCTGAAATGGACTGTTTTGGGTGATACGCAATATAAAGACTGTAAATGGACAATGGGCCTGCTTGCTTCTCCCGTGGCCACTTGCCATATGGTGGCCTGGGAAGAGGCTTTGCCCTATGCTTTCTATTGAAGGACTATGCTTTTAAATTAGTGGGTGAAAAACCAACACACCCACCTGCCATTGTTATTGAGACAATGTTACTGGACATGACTGCTTATGTGCACCTGTGAAACTAGAATTGTTCTAGGATTGTGAAAAGTGCAATAGAGAATTGTGATAAGCTAGAATTGTTCTAGAATTGTGAAAAGTGCAATAGAGAATTGTGATAAGCTAGAATTGTTCTAGAATTGTGAAAAGTGCAATAGAGAATTGTGATAAGCTAGAATTGCTCTAGGATTGTGAAAAGTGCAATTGAGAATTGTGATAAGCTAGAATTGTTCTAGGATTGTGACAAGTGCAATTGAGAAATGTGATAAGCTAGAATTGTTCTAGGAGTGTGAAAAGTGCAACAGAAAATTGAAAGAAACTAGAATTGGTCTAGAACTGTGATAAATGTAACTAGAATTGTGACAACCTACCTCACTAATATTTGTTAACTAGAATTGTGATGTTTTACCTTGTTGACTTCCCACCTCAGTGTTGACATCCTACCTCCTTGGCATCCTACCTCATTGGCATATTATATCGAGTATGACTTTGATTAATGGGTTGAACATTTGGGCCACTGTTGAGCCTGGTTCTCATTGTCATACTTCTGTTTACTGATCTGCTGCTTTGTACCTCCTTGGGCAAAACACTCTGTCATCTCATGGATCAAGTGAACTGTAGCTGGTGCTAAAAGTTTAGCTTGGTGAGATGTGCGGTTCCCGCAAAACAAGAGAAAGGGAATTGTAAGGGCCCTTTAAATGGGCGGACACAGTGCATTGGGAGATTGAGGCCCAGAAGTAATTTCTGTGGATATTAGGACTGCCCTTGGGCGGGATCCTGGCCATATTGAGATAGCTTCCTAATGGGTGACTCTCTCGCTGATTGGCTGTGTGTGTGACCTCACAGGCCCTATGTAAGCCCACTGCAGGCAGCAACCGCCCTCTTTAACCTGGTGCTCTTCACTCTGGCTCCCTAGCCTGGATGGCCAAGCCAAGATGGGTAGCCAAAAGAGGTAAGGGTTTTGGTAGTGAACACATGGGTCTTCTGACCAGGTGTTCACTCGGGAACCAACAAGTCAGGGCATCAGTCAGGGCATTATGTGAGTAGGTATAATAAAGGCTTTTAAGATTACACGTGGTTGTTCTTGAGTGCGCTACCAGTTATTAAGCTATAGATTCAAGAGATTGTGGCCAGAGACCTTAGAAGGCCTCAGAGGAGGCGAGCCGGGTAGAGTTCACACTGCAAAGGACAGTGGTCAAAGGTACTCTGGTGGGTCTAGGACAGACTAGTAATTGTAACTGCCAGGAGAGCACGTTACACATGTATTTGGAAAAATAGAGAAAAAAAAGAATTTCAAGTTACAAAAAAAAAAACAAAAAAAAAACAACTTTGAGTTCCAAATTCTCTCCCTTCCTCATTAAGAAGGCAAGCTATTCAATATAAGTTATACATGTGTAGTCATGCAAAACATTTCCATATGACCCATGTTGTGAAAAAAAACATAGACCAAACATTTTTCAAAGACTCAAGAAAAATAGTTTTTAAAGTAGTATGATTTAATTTGTATGTCATCAGTCATCAGACATCATTCAAATGTCATCAATTCTTTCTTTGGAGATAAAGATCATAAGTCTTTCAGAGCATTTTGGCTCATTGTATTGCTGAAAATAGTTATGTCATTCATAGCTGATTACTTACAATTTGCTGTTACTTCATACATACTACATTTCACTTTGCATCTGCCCATGTAAGTCTTTCCAGATTTTTCTGAGAGGATCCTATTTATCATTACTTACAGCATAATAGTAATCCATCATAATCACATGCCACAATTTGTTCCGCCATTTCCCAGTTGATGGGCATCCCTTCAATTTCCAATTCTTTGCCCTTAGAAAAGAGCAGCTATAAATATTTTTATACAAGAAGGTTTTGTTTGTTTGTTGTTGGAATACAGATCTAGTAATGATATTGCTAGGTCAAAGGATATACAAGAAGTAGCTCTTTAGGCATCATTATAAATTTCTGTATAGAATGGTTGAATCAGTTCATAGCTATACCATTGGTACATTTCTGCATCATTTTCCCCACATTTCCTCCAATATTTGTCATTTTCCTTTTCATATCTCAGAATTGTTTCAACTGAGCATTTTTTCATATGGCTATAGTTGGCTTTGATTGTTTCAACAGAAAGCTGCTGGTATCTTTTGATCATTTATTGATGTCTGATGGTGTCTTTTTGGTGTCTCTCTCATGAAATTATCAATAGCTTCTTTAAGTTTCTATTTTACTCTCTGGTTCTAGAATGTCAGGGCAGTTTTCCTTAATACTTTTTTGAAAGATGATATCTAGGCCCTTTTTTAAAAATCATGACATTTAAAATTCTCTCTCCTAGATGTATTTTCCAGGTCCATTGTTTTTCAATGAGATATTTCATATTGTCTTCTATTTTTTTCATTCTTTTAGTTTTTATTATCGCTTTTTTATTCATTATAAAGTCATTAGCTTCCATTTGCTCAATTCTAATTTTTAAGGAATTATTTTCTTCAGTGAGCTTTTCTACCTCTTTCTTACATTTGGCCAATTCTATTTTTAAGGAGATTTTTCTTTGTGAATTTTTATGTCTGTTTTTGTTTCATCAATTCTGCTTTTTAATGCATTTTTGTCTTCATTGGTTTTTTGTTTCTCTTTTGCCATTTGACCTAGCCTATTTTTAAAGTGTTATTTTCTTTTTTTTTTTTTTTTTTTTATTTTTTATTTTATTTTATAATTATAACATTTTTTGACAGTACATATGCATGGGTAATTTTTTACAACATTATCCCTTGCACTTACTTCTATTCAGATTTTTTCCCTTCCTCCCCCAACCACCTCCCCCTGATGGCAAGCAGTCTTATATATGTTAAATATATTACAGTATAATTTAGATACAATATATGTGTGTAGAACCGAATTTTTTGTTGCACAGGAAGAATTGGATTCAGAAGGTAAAAATAACAGTTTACATTCATTTCCCAGTCCTTTTCTGGATGTAGCTGGTTCTGTCCATCATTAATCAATTGGAATTGGATTAGCTCTTCTCTATGTTGAAGAAATCCACTTCCATCAGCATACATCCTCGTACAGTATCATTGTTGAAGTGTATAATGATCTTCTGGTTCTGCTCGTTTCACTCAGCATCAGTTGATGTAAGTCTCTCCAAGCCTCTCTGTATTTCTCCTGTTGGTCATTTCTTATAGAACAGTAATATTCCATAACATTCATATACCATAGTTTACCCAACCATTCTCCAATTGATGGACATCCATTCATCTTCCAGCTTCTAGCCACTATGAAAAGGGCTGCCACAAACATTTTGGCACATACAGGACCCTTTCCCTTCTCTAGTAGTTCCTTGGGGTATAAGCCCAGTAGTAGTATGGCTGGGTCAAAGGGTATGCACATTTTGATAACTTTTTGGGCATAATTCCAGATTGCTCTCCAGAATGGTTGGATTCTTTCACAACTCCACCAACAATGCATCAGTGTCCCAGTTTTCCCACAGCCCCTCCAACATTCATCGTTATTTGTTCCTGTCATTTTAGCCAATCTGACAGGTGTGTAATGATACCTCAGAGTTGTCTTAATTTGCATTTCTCTGATCAATAGTGATTTGGAACACTCTTTCATATGAGTGGAAATAGTTTTAATTTCATCATCTGAAAATTGTCTGTTCATATCCTTTGACCATTTATCAATTGGAGAATGGCTTGATTTCTTATAAATTAAAGTCAATTCTCTGTATATTTTGGAGATGAGGCCTTTATCAGAACCTTTAACTGTAAAAATTTTTTCCCAATTTGTTACTTCCCTTCTAATCTTGTTTGCATTAGTTTTGTTTGTGCAGAAACTTTTTAATTTGGTGTAATCAAAATGTTCTATTTTGTGATCAATAATGGTCTCTAGTTCTCCCTTGGACACGAACTCCTTCCTCCTCCACAATAAAGTGTTATTTTCTTCAGTATTTTGTGTGTGTGTGTCTTCTTTACCAGGCTGTTGATTTGTTTTTCATCATTTTCTTGAATTACACTCATTTCTCTTCCCAATTTTACCTTTCTCTCTCTTGCTTGATTTTCTGAATCCTTTTTGAGCAATTCCAGGGCCTGAGACCAATTCACATTTTTCTTGAAAGTTTTGAATATTGGAGCTTTGACTTTGTTATATTCTTCTGAGTGTGTGTTTTGATCTTTCTTGTCACCATAGTAACTTCCTTTGGTCAGATGTTTTTTTCCTGTTTGCTCATTTCCTCAGACTATTTCTTGACTTTAGGGCTCTGCTTCAGAGGTTTTGTGCAGCTGTTTTATTATTATTATTATTATTATTTGCAGAAAATGTATTTATTTCTTTTGCCTGGATTAAATAATCCCAGTTTCTTTATCCTTTATATTCCTTCTTTTCTTTTTTTTTATACTTTTATCCAACCCAGTCTGCATTTGATGACAGCTGATTCACTCCATCTCTTTCTCTCTGTCTCTGTCTACAATTCAAATTTTTGTCTTTCTGTTTGACAAAGTTTTGCTTTACTCTCTTAGAACTCTTAACATCTCCACAGATCTGTGAGTAATACGTGGGCAGCTACATTGCATATTAGATAGAGTGCCAAGCTTGGAATCAGGAGGATTCATCTTCCTGAATTCAAATCTGGCTCCAGACACTTATTAGCTATGTGACCCTGGACAAATCACTTAACTTTTTGTCTCAGTTTCTCCAACTGTAAAATGAACTGGAGAAGGAAATGGTGAACTACTCTACCAAGAAAATCCTAAAATGGACCACAAAGTCAAACGCTATTGAATAAATAAATATTGTATATAGCCACAGGTGAATAAATTTAAAGGAAGATGGGAGACCCATACCTAGATGCATGCCACAGGATTTAACACTGATTAGAGCAAATTGACGACTCCTTAAACTCCTCATTATTATTATTATTATTATTAAACTCCTTACATTGCTTATCTTTATCAGGAAGCCTCATACCCTGATATGAACCATGCTCCTTCTCTCTATCCCTAGGATTCTGTTCTTGAACTTAGTCCTTGTGATGCTTCTATGTCCAGTTATGTCCAGCTCCATATCTCATGGATTCTGTTGAAGTGTGTGTGGGGTGTTCAGGGAGGACTAACATCTCAAATGTAAAGGCTTCCCAAGCCCTTTTAAGGTTTCTCATTCACTTTAGCTGTCCATCTGTTATCTAACCCTCAACTGTGGCTCCAAGAAAGCTGTAGCATGTATAGCGACCACACCCCAGGAAAATAATCTCAGTAGATGGGCTAAAACAGGTTGAGTTAGGAGAAAATCTCCCACAAACTGATTTCCCCCAGCAGAATGAGCAGATGAGAACAATTTGTTCCAACAGATATTAAAGCAGCTGAAGCACTTAGAGTGGTCAGACATCAAAGATGCCAGCCAAGACCATCTGGGGCCATCTCCAGTTTTCTTGGTTTTTGTCATTGGTCTTCTTCAAAAAACAAAAGGCCAGCAATAACAACAGATTCAATCCTTTAGTCTTCTGTGAGGCAACAAGCTTCCCACAATTTTTTCTTAGTTCCCACCTGAAGAAACTTCAGCCTCTATCCCATAGAATGATCAAGCCCTAGATTCACTTATCTCCCCCCACCAAACTCTCATTTCCCTCAGAAGATCAGAACAAAACCTTTCCTAGCTTGTATTCCTACAAAATAAAAGCCTTCATTTTCATTTAACAATTCAAAGTTACTAACAGCAATATTATACAATGATCAACTGTGAATGATTTAGCTATTCTCAACAATACAATGATTCAAGACAATTCCAAAGGACTAATGATGAAAAATCCTATCCACCTCTAGAGAAAGAATTGATAGAATCTGAATACAGGTCAAAGAATACTTTTTAAAGCTTTCTTTACTTTTGTTTTGGGGGGATGTCTTTTCTTTTGCAAACGTGGCTAATATAGAAATATGTTTTGCATGACTACATACAAATAAATAATCTATAGCAAGTTATTTGTCTTTTTAAGGAGCTGGGAGAGGAGTAAAGGAGAGAGAGAATTTGCAACTTTAAATTTGAAAATTTAAAAAGAAACTAACATTAAATTTTTTTATGCAATTGAGAAAATTTTTTAAAAATACTTCAAAGTTTTCCACTATCCCACTAGATTCTCATGACAATTTAATTCTATTCAATAAACATTTATAGAGCATCTAATATATACAAGAAAGGTAGAAAGGTGGTATAGTGGAGGGGACTCTAGGCCTGGAATCAGAAAGACTCAACTTTCTGAATTCAAACCTGGACTCAGATATTTCTTAGCTATGTAATCTTGGGCAAATCACTTGATCCTTCTCAGTTTGCCTCATTTCCTCATTTGCAAAATTAGCTGGAGAAGGAAATGGCAATCACTCTAGTGTCTTTGCCAAGAAAATCACAAATGGAGACAGAGTTGGACATGACTAAAGAAAATCTAAAGAACAAAATATAAGAAAAGACAAAAAATGATGGAAGAGTACAAACCCTCAGAGAAGTGATATTTGACTGGGAAGAATATTAGTTAGAATTAGAGCATGAGTTAGATTAGTAGCGTCAAATTCAAAAAGAGACAGAGCCAGTAAGGATCCTTAATGTTCATATATTGACTTAGAAGAACCAGCATTAACATTATCTATATTCTATTGTATTAAGATCATTTTTTGTTAAATATTTATTTCCCAATCACATTTTAATCTGGTACAGGCTTCACTTGGGAGTGTTGTGGACCACATATGGGTGTATTTTTTTATTTTATAATTATAAAATTTTTTGACAGTATATATGCATGAGTAATTTTTTTTATAACATTATCCCTTGTATTCATTTTTCCAGATTTTCCCCTCCCTCCCTCTACTCCCTCCCCTAGATGACAGGCAATCCCATACATTTTACATGTGTTACAGTATAACCTAGACACAATCATATGGGTGTATATAATATAAAAATATAAGTTGTGGGGCAGCTTGGTGGTACAGTGGATAGAGCACCAGCCCTGAAGTCAGGAGGACCTGAATTCAAATGTGACCTCAGATATTCAACACTTCCTAGCTATGTGACTTTAGGCAAGTCACTTAACCCCAATTGCCTCAGCAAAAAATAAAAATAAAAAACCAAAAATATAAGTTGTAGAAAAGGTGTTAATCTAAAATTGATAGGAGGAAGTTTGTTATCTGACATCTTTCTACAACAATGAAATTCCAGGTCCAGTTCTAATCTTTATCCTATGAATTACAATATAAGGTGACTTCAAGAGTGAGAAAGTTCTCATGGAGACTGAATGTGGTTCAAAACATAGTATTTTCAGCTTTTTTGTTGTTTCTTCCTTGATTTTTTTCTCTCTCTTTTTTTTTTTTTTGATCTGATTTTTCTTGTGCAGAATGACAAATATGGAAATATGTTTAGAAGAATTGCATGTGTTTTACTATATCAGATTGCTTGCTATCTTACGGAGGGGAAAGGGGGAAGAAAGGAGAAAAATTTGAAACACAAGGTTTTGCAGAGGTAAATGTTGAAAACTATCATTGCATGTATTTAGAAAAATAAAATACTATTATAAAATAAAAGTCTTTGGATAAAAAAAAAGAGTGAGAAAGTTCTAATAATTGAAATGATCAGGAAGGTAGGTCTCCATGGACGGGATGACACTTGAACTGTGCTTTAAAGAAAACAAGAGATTATAAAAAGCACAAGTGAGAAAAGAGATTCAAGATTCAAAGAATCACTTACATGAAGGCACTAAGGTAAAAGATGAAGTGTCACTTTTGGAGAAAAAAAAAAAGGTAACAGACCAGTTTGACTGGAATAGAGACCAGAGATAGGAAGTAATATGGAGAAAGACTGAAAAGGTGGTGGGAGACAAATGACGTTCAGATTTTTAAATGTCAGGCTGAGGATTTTGTATTATATCCTAAAGGCAATAGGGAATGACTAAAGATTCCTGGTAAGGGAAGGGATATAGAATAATCTTTGTTTTAATATCAATTTGGCAAACTGTCTGAAAGATAGATTAGAGAGAGAAAAACTGGGGACATGTAGACCAATTAGGAGGCTATTGCAGTAATACAAGCAAGACTTAATAAAGGCCTAAACTAGCATAGAGGCTCTATAGCTAACATTTATTTACATGGTTCTTTGCAACATATTTTACAAATGTTATCTTAGTTGATAATCCCAACAACCTGGAAGACAGGTGCCATTATAATTTTATAATATAAATGAGAAAATTGAAGCAGACAGAGGATAAGTTCAGTTTCACTTAGCTAGCAAGTCTCTGTGGCAGGATTTAAACTTATCTTCCTGTTTCCAGATTTACTGCTCTGCCCACTGTACTACCTAACTGAATTTAAATATATATATATATGAATAGATAGACTGAAGTTAAGTCTAGGATTCCTGGCTTCTCATTTATTCATTCATTCAACCAACAAATAATATTAACTAAGTGACTAATAGGACAAAGGCACATTATTTTTTATTGACTAATCAATCAACCAGTATTTATTAAGCACCTACTATGTGTCAGGCACTGTGCTAAGATCTGTGGGTACAAAAAGAGGCAAAATACAGTTCTTGTCTTCAAAAAATATATAATTGATAGGAAAGACAGCATGTAAGCAAATATATACAAAGCAAGCTATATTCAGGATAAGAAGGAAATTATTAACAGAGGGAAAATATTAGAATTAAAAGAGGTTAGGGAAGCTTCCCTGCAGAAAGTAGGATTTTAGTTGGGAATTAAAGAAAGTCAGGAAGGTCAATGATTAGAGCTGTCAAAAGAGAACTTTTCAGCATGGGAGACAGTCACAGAGAATTCCTGGAACAAAAAGATGAAATGTCTTGTTCTTGGAACATCTAGGAAATCAACACTGCTGGATTAGACAGTATCTCTAGGGAAGTTGTAAGAAGACTGAAAATGTAGTAGGGGAGTGGGTTATAAAGGGCTTTAAATGCTGAATAGAGCATTTTGTATATTCTTCTTGAGGCAACTGAGAACCACTGGAGTTTATTGAGAGAAGATGTTGACATGATTGGACTTATATTTTAGGAAAATCACTTTCAATGGAGGTTCAATGGAGGAGGGACTGAAATAGAAAAAAACTTGAGGTGGGCAGACTCACCCAGTTCACTTTCTTAAAAATTCAGGATCTGCTAGCTCAAAATAGAACAAATTCTATAAATCACCCTAAACCTCTAAAATATAACCCATGGCTTTAAGTCCCTCAAAGGATCTTTGGGCTCACACCTCCTGTCACCCACAAGGAAATCAAGTCAGTGTTACGTGTTAAGCAAGTGTATTCAACATGAGCAAGTAAAGGTATGAGCTTAAGCGGGATAAAGAGGATGGGAGACCTCAGAAAACTGACTTTTGCCATAGTTTGGGGCTACAGTTTTGGGAAAACCCCCTTGCTTGTACCCTTGCTTAATCTCACACAAACTGCTTTGTAATTTATAGTCCCCTTGTTCTTGTACCCTGAGGATGGAGTACAGATTGTGAGCTTTGATACTAAGTCAGGGACATTTGGGGCCCAAGATGTGACAAAATTGCTTTAAGGTATTAAAAAACTTCTGTTGCCTGACTTTTGCCTTATTTCCCTAAAATATTCTGGTGAAGGTATTCCCTTACCATTACTGCAGGAATTGAATAAACTTCTTTCTGCTCTGGCTCAGAGAATTGTCTGTTTGGGTTATTTTGTTGTCCCACGCAGTTTTCTGGGGGCTTGTCCGGGATTTGTGCTCTCTCACTGGCAACTTTCTCTCATCACTCCCAAAGGCAGGCACCTCTTGGGGGAAAAGCACTAATAGTCTTTGGACTTGCTGGGGGAGATCCCACTGTGGGAAAGTAGGAACCCTAAGAGACAGATTTGCCAGAGCAGAAATCAGAAGAAGCTCCAACATGCTAAAAAGAGAAAAAGCTTAGCTGGTGAGAGGAGCATTCACACAAGATGTATGTATAACCCACAGGAAAAACTGAACATGGGTCCTGAGATCATTAGAGATAGTGATCTAATGAAAGGGGCAGGATTAACCCCTCCAAGTGACTGAGGGAAAGGGGTGACCCCTCTGTAATTGACATTCAATAATAAATCAGAGTGTTAACCTAAGAAACATATTGCAAAATTGGGATGAGTCCCCTAGGTGTAAAGGGATGATATAATAGGGGGCACCATTTGGCCTAATTATGAATCCTCTGAGGATTTGGTATGTCAAAAATTAAATTCACATGTAAATGCTAAGGAGTCTTTCAATTGGGAAGAAATCTCCTATTCAGCATTGTAAGAATTTAAAAAGCAGTTTGTGTTTGTGTGTTTTATCTTCTGTATTTTTCTCAGTCAGCTGATTTACAAAGTAAAAGAAATGGTCATTTGGGGATTTAAAAGTGCTTGTTTTGTGCATCCTGATGCAAAGAAACTTGAATTTTTCTTAAGTTTTCAAGTTTCTCGCCCTAGAAGGGACTGGAAATGACTAGGACTGTTGTGTGTGGATTTATGTCCAATCCAGTCTCTCCAAAAAATGGTAGTTCCATCTATATTCTGGAGTTAGCCTCAGTTTCTCTCTAGATGAATCCTTATTTCCCCAATCCTCAGAGTCCCAACTTCTCAAGGGACTCTGGATTCTGTAAAAAATGTGTGGCCTATTTTCACATGGCTTGAGAACAGCTGTTCATAGGGAAGAATACAAAATTTAGGGAAGAAGTTAGGAAACATTGCCATTTTGTTCCCAGGGATCTGTGTCTCCATCTCAGGTCTCAAATAGTTTACTGCCATTTCAGAGATTTCAGGCAGTCTTGGAGAATGGAGTTTTTGAAGGAGTCTTCATAAAAATCAGTAGGAATTTCATATAATTTTCCTTTTTGAAGAGGCATTTTCTCCAAAAAATGTGATCTAAATTATTGTGTGTTTAAATTTAAATAGTATATAATAGAATTACTTTCAATTGATGCAGTTGGGAATAAGATTTTAGAAATATGTGTACATTAATATTGTAGTATTACTACTACAATTTTGATTTGATTTTAAATTTAAAAATGGTTATTAAGGTTTTCTGGTAACTTACCTAAAAGGTCACATGTTTGTATCTCCTAATTAGATGAAATATGTTGCTTTCTAAGTTGTATATTGAGTACCTTGTAAAAATTACAAGTTATGCTTTAAAATTTAGTCAGCGCTGCTGAATGCATGTATAAATTTTCACGAAATGTGATCCAAAATTATTTAGATTTTTTAAAGGTGGTTTTAAAAACAAGAGACAAGAAAGATTGATTTGCAAAAGCAGTTGATAGTTTGAATGGAACATCCAGTTATAATCTCACAAGCTAAAGTATTGATTTAAAAATTTTTTCTCAATTGGTGTCTATATTAAAATTGGAAACTTGACTACAAATTACATGAAATTCCTATCCATTTTTATGATAGGCTATATTGTGTCTAATTGGTTATCACTTGTGAAAAAATGTGACAATTAAGTTGTTTGAGATTATTGTTGTAGTAAAATTGTTTATGATTATTGATGTGATGGTTTGTGTGTGTGTGTGTGTGTGTGTGTGTGAGAGAGAGAGAGAGAGAGAGAGAGAGAGAGAGAGAGAGAGAGAGAGAGAGAGAGAGAGAGAGAGAGAGAGAGAGGATGGAGGGAGGAAAGGAGATGTTGAAGGGCACTGAGGGCAGAAGGATGTTTTGTCTATGGCTTCAGGACCCAAAAATGAATGGCAACTATGATATAGAATGGGAGAGCATAGAAAGGAGTTTTAATAATTAATGATGGAAAAGGCAAGTTCCTTAGTGGAACTTGCCATTTGCCAGGAGAAAGGAAACATTCCATGAGATTGGTGCATGTCCTTAGCTGGCAGGCTAAATCCTGAAAGGGATTTGGCATCCTAAAAGAGTTAGTTATAAGAAGTGGGTTGGAAAAGCATAGTAGAGTTAGGAAGGACACCATATGGCAGAGGGGAAAGGGAAAGGGAAAGATTTATTGGCTTGGGAAGGTGAAGGCTTAGTTCATGCTTCCCTCACTGTGTGATTGTTCCCTAGAAGTGAGGAAACAAATCCATTCATTGGAACTCATCCCCCCCAACTCCTGCCACCTCCTTGCTGATTAAATGAAATTACTTTAACATTAGTTGCTTCTATTTAAAAGAATAGCTTACATTTACATGGTGTTAATAACTGAATTTTTTTTATTTTTCAAATCTGTTGTTGTTTAAAGGCAAAGTCATTTGTAATGCTATATCAAAGGTTCAACTGCTTAGCAATGCAAGGAACTTAGAGAAGTTTGTTAGATTTCTGGTTAACTGCAAATTCTCTGAAAATGGTTATTTCAAAACCCATTCAACAAATTAATATTTATTAAGTGCATCATGGTCTCATTGTTTAATTATTTTGATCTATAGCTTTCTTGTTCTACAGGCACTTGGGATAGACAGTTTAAGATTTAAAACCTGATTGGTGAAACTTGCTATTAAGATTGGATTATAACTGTTATTTTGAGTTTTGAATTTGGGAGTGATTATCTGATGAATTATTAAGTTAGTAAACCACCATTGAAGAGCTGAATTGGCTAAAGTGGAATTGATACTACATGACTGGTTGTCAACTGTGCCTTCAGATTGAGACCTTGAAGAATCAGTTTTGATGCTATTATAATCATGCCCCTGCTTTTCCCTCAACATTAAATTTCTATAATCAGAGTAAGTGATCAATAGAAGCCATAAGCACAGATCAAATACGTAATATTTTGATGTTTTTGATCTGAAAATTTGTCATCATTATATCTCATAATTAAGTAAAAAGTATTTGGCCTGGTCATGTATCTGTTGTTAGATGTATGTGTCTGTATAAAATAAGTTCCTTTAAGGACCCTATATACATGTAAAAACAATTGATACATGTGACTATGGGACCTGTTATTTTATTGATTATTGAAAGTGTACCTGAAATGTCTTTCATATGGTTCAGAGAAGAGGGTTTTCATTTTCTTAGAGGGATGTAAGTTATGGAATATTTTGTTGTTTCATCTGTGGGAAAATCACTTTTATTTATAATATAGTCTCTAAAAAAGAGATGATGTTTAACTATTTACAAAATCTTCAAGGAAGATATAAGTACACCTCCCAAGAAAGAGGGTTCTGCTCTTTGTACTTGCGCACTCTCTCTCAAGTTCTCTTTGATTTGCTTTCCTCTAGATTTCAAGCAATTCACCTTCAAATGATCAGCACTAGTCAGCTGGCCAGCTGTACTGGCCAATTTCAGGAATGTGACTCAATCCACTGAATCTTCAATCAGCTCAAGCCCCTTCAAATAGGACCCTTTGGATGACCCAGCTCAGTGTCCATTCTCAACAGGAAGTAGTTTCAGAAAATGACTATGGGACCCGTTTGTTTGGGAAGAAACAAATTGGTTGGTGATGGATCCCAAACTACCCAGTATCTGAGTGGGTTCCCTGTAAGGAGGCTATCAATCTATAAAAGGGGATTATGTAGGATTAATGCTAGTCCCCTGCTGCAAAAGCATTAGGGGTTTAGGATAAGGATATTGGGTTAAAATTTGAGTCAATATTGCTGGGAAAGAATATCACATAAACAATTCAGTTTCATGCTTGTCAAGTCATCGAATTATAGAGGCTTTACTAGCTTTGACAAGTAGGTACAATTGTATCCTAATAGAGAAAGAGGTTTTTATGAAATTGCTTGTCCAATTTGGAATAATGTTTGGTTTGTTACAAGGGCTAGACACATAGAAAATTCAGCTCTAAGAGTAAATTGGTTAAACATGTTATAGGTATAAATCTCTTAGTAAGATTTGAAATCAAAAGGACTTAAGGCAAGTAATAGACACCAATGCACGGCTATAATTGGTAAAGTATTCAAACAAGAGTCTGAACAAAAAGCAGTTTCTATGTCTATACTACAGATTGCTCCATGTCCAAATAGTACCATTCCCCTTGGATATGGAAGAACATGAGAATGAATTCCTCCTGTTCCCAAAATAACATTCCTGGGGAGAATTGCAATGCTTTATACTAGTCCCTTACCTCTGGAGATCAATCAGCTTGCCTCTCATGGCAGGGGGAAAGATTACAAAATCTAGGGACTTTTAGTAACCCGTATCAAGTCTGGAATGTAACTGAGAGTAGCTCTGGCAGTTTATCAGGTAAGTATACCCTAAGCAAACCTTGGGTGGTTTTGTGGAGGTAGCACTCTCAACCAGCTTTGCCCAGAAACTAAATGGGTACCTGTTCACCAATCCAATTGGCTATTCCTTTTACTTTGGCATTAGATGAGGTAAGAGAGACGGAATCAGGAAGCATTAAGTCAAGGATAATAACTAATGAATTCAAGGCTAAAAATCTAGTTCTGGATCTTGATCCTTCCTACTCTGGTAAGTAAATATTATTGGATGTGTTAGACCAGAGAAGCAATGAAAGGAATAACAGAATAGTTAGATGCCACTAGCAGAATGGCACGGGAAAATAGAATGACTCTATAAAGGTTAATGGGAGGAAGAGGAAAAACATGTGTTTCAATTGGAAACTTCATTCCTAATACAGCCCTAACCGAAGAATTAGCAGAGAATTCAGGTATTAATTATCCATCCTGTGTAAGGAAATCTATGCAGGGAGTATTAGACTTTTATGAAATAGGATGTTTTAAAAAAATAGCCAAATGAGAGAGGTTAGAAAAGGATGTGGAAATCAAATTATTAAAAAGAAAAAAGTGTGGTATTGTGAGATATGGATGGTCATTTGTTTTTCACAGTTATAAAAATTAAATTGGAGAAATTTAATTTAATTAAATTCCATTAGAAACTTAAATTAGAAAACTGAAATTCACAAGGACATCAAGGAATGATCAAGGATAGAGTTTATTTTCAAACAAAAAAAAGTAAGCTCCTTGGGAGTAAGGACTGGCTATGTAATGAGAGATGGAGATTCATGTCCTGTAAATTCTGCAAGATCCAATTAATGGAGAATTAAGGGTGGGAGTCCATAAATCAAGAAAATAGAGGAACTCCTGAAGGTGAGATAGATATAAAAAGTTGAAAAATTGTATCAGGATTGGTATGAGAAGTCCTCAAATGGACACAAAAAGAGACAGGATTAAGTGGGGTGAAGAGGATGCAAGGCCTTCTCAGTAGTTTGGGGCTACAATTCCAGAAAAACACCTCTTGCTTGTACCCTTGCTTAATCTCGTACAAACTACTTCGTAATCTATAGTCCCCCTGTTCTTGTACCCTGAGGGTGAAGTATAGATTGTGAGTCTTGATACTAAATCAGAGACTATTGGGGCCCAAGATGTGATAAAGTTGTTTTAGGGTATTAAAAAAACTACTCTTTTACCTGTTCTTTGCCTCGCTTTACTAGAATATTCTGGTGAAGTCAGTGCCCCTTTTCTGCAGGAATTGAATAAACTGCTTTCTGCTCTGGCTCTGAGAAATGTCTATTTGAATTACTTTGGGTTAATGGTTGCTGTCCCACACAGGCTGGATCCAGCACAGGTTCTAGGTGACTGTTCATTTCTCAGTGTGGGCCTTGGAAATTAGCAAATGCTACAAATCAAGGCTTGATTTATTGTTTGATTGATTATCTAGACTTGAAAAAGTCCTATAGAAACTATTAATATTGCAGATTAAGCCTAAGAATGTTTGCTGCAAACATTTTTTTCTGAGAGAGCTAGTTGTTAAAATACACCGCTGAGCAGGTAGCTATTTTTCAGGGCCAGGCTAGATAGTCTATCTATTTAACCAGTTGGAATTTGATGATCTTAAAAACATTGATTTAGAACTGGGTCTTAGAGATTTGACAATCCAACCCTCTTATTTCAGAGATGAAATTTGAAGGAGGGAAAGATTGTCAAGTGATTTCCTGAGAGCAATTTTGATAGGAGGGAGATGGGAGATGTATGAGAGCCTGAAGTGGAGAGAGGACTGCTGTCATGGAGAGGGAAATAGGCCAGAGAGGAACTAGAGAGATGGCTCAGCTGACTTAGTGGTTCTGTCTTAGGCCAGCCCTGCCCAAAACAGTTTCTCAGTATTCCTCACCAGAAAGGAGACACTTCCAGCCTCAGAGGCACAGCCCAATAGAATCCCTGACTCAAACCTAAGGCCACCACACTAAATTAACCACTTTACCTGAATCTGTTCTCATGCATAAAGGCCCTTTAGATTGTGAGCTCCTCAAGGGCCAGAACTGTTTTTTCTCTTTCTTTGTATCCCCAGCTGCTTAGTAAATGCCTGGCACATAGTAGGCACTTAAGAAAGTGCTTCTTGACTAACTGACTGACCCTTATGACCTACATCAAAAGCAGCAGCCATCACTTTCCCACCCTGTTCTCCAGGTTTAAAAAAAAAGTTGAAGGATTTCAAGTGATCTGTGTCAAAAACAAAACAGCTAAACACCAGATGTCAAATTAATAAGAATAAAAGCACGTAGGTGAGAATTAAAAAGGCATCAACATTCAGAGGACATTGTGCTGACTGAATTAAACTTTGGGGAAATGAGTTCAAAGGCAGAGTGGGATGAGCACATGCAGCCCTCAAGTGGAGATCACAGACATGCAAAATATTCATGCTGAAAATAGCCAAAATGAGGTTTTGTGAATTTTTAGATAGAGGGCAGTTTTTATCATTCACCCAAGGGATGGATGTACAGCAGGGTTTAGGATCTAGTTTCTGAAGCAACACAAGTGTTTGGAATAGCACAGAATACAGGTTGAGTCTTAAATACTAGAGTATCAGAGATGGAAGGAATGTTAGAGATCAGCTAATTCATCCTCCTCAATTTCCTAAGGAAGAAACAGGTTCAGAGAAGGGAAGAGATTTAACTAAGCTCAAGCAAACAAGAATTTTTTTTCTGCATCTATTATGTGCAAGCCACTCTGTCATTGATTTAAAATAGAAAAATAAATCAGGCCTAACTCCCAGAAAGTTCACATTCTAGTGAGGGGAACAATATATTCCTATAAGATACATCCACAGAGTGAGGCAAAGTGAGGCAGGAGCTTGTACAAAATTCCTACATGGGAAAAGCTCAAGAGCTGAATTCAAGAAGAATTATGAGGACATAGATCGGAGAAGTTTGGTATGCAGAGAAATTCTATAACTGGTTATATTTTGCTAATTACTTGATTTAGTTTTTGATTTGCTATTTAGTCAGAATTAGAACTGTCCTTTAAAAGGCACTAACAAGGAAAGAATTGGTCATCTTCTCTGGCCACTGACTTGGTGGATCTGTTAACTGGCTGCAATCCAGTGAGAGTTAAAGGTGTAAGAATAAAGCCTCCAGTCCTTCTCATCCAGTGAATATTGGCCTCTCCCTGGGGTTCTTTGCCTCCCTCAGTGTTTAAGTCAAAGGATTACATGACCTTACAACTTTTAAAAAGATAATAAGTGTGTTGAAAAATGCTATCAACATCCAAAAAAAGAACTATGGAGTCTGAATGCAGATTGAAGCATTTTCACTTTTTCCCCTTTTCTGTTCTTTTCTTTTTTTGGTGATTTGTCTTTTTGTTCTGTTTCTTCTTTCACAACATGACTAATGTGGGGAAATGTTAAAATGATTGCACATATATGACCTGTATCAAATTGCTTGCTGTCTTGGGAGGAAGAAGGGAAGGAGAGGAGGGAGAAAGATTTGGAACTCAGAATCTTTTTTTTTTTTTTTTTTTTTTTTTTTTTGAACTCAGAATCTTATAAAAATGAATTACAAAAACTATTTTTGTATGTAATTGGAAAAAAATAAAATACTATTTACAAAAAAAGGAGAGCACTCAAGTATTTCAGCCTCCAAAAGTCCAGGTTTTATAGCCAATTCAGCATCAATGGCCTGAAAAACAAGAAATGACCTTTGGGGCCCAACCTAGCAGTAATTGAGATAGGATCTCATCCTGGAGAAATGCTGCCTTTGAACATGAACTTGGGGAGAACTTGTGCTACAATCCCACTTTCCCTAGAGACTAAAGTGAATAGGGTAAAGTATATTTTTGAAGTATTGGGGAAAAAATGTTTGCACTTTAGTTATTTCTGTATCTATAAAGTAAATATCTCTTTGTAAAAGCTAATTGATGTTAAGTTTTTAAATTAGCTTTTTTTTTTTTCTTTTTTCTGAGGCTGGGGTTAAATGACTTGCCCAGGGTCACACTGCTAGGAAGTGTTAAGTGTCTGAGACCAGATTCGAACTCTGGTCCTCCTGAATTCAAGGCTGGTGCTCTATCCACTGCACCACCTAGCTGCCCCGATGTTAAATTTTTAAATGAAACTAAAATACTAGTTCCTGGCTCTAACAGTAAACACAATCAATAGGAGTTCAAGCCAATGGTAATGGGAAAAAACACCCCCCCAAATCCCTCAAGGTACTTCCAGGACCCTGAAGAGCAGTTGTAGCCTGCCCAGATCTGGGAGAGTGAGTCAAAGCATACTTCCCATAGGTATGTAAATATGTGTGTGTTCATATGTATATAACATTGTTATTGTTGTTCAGTCCTTTTAGATATTTTCAGACTTCATCTGGGGTTTTCTTGGCTAAGATACTGAAATGGTTTGTCATTTCCTTCTACAGGCCATTTTACAGATGAGGAAATTGAGGCAAACACAGTAAAGTGGCTTGCCCAGAGTCCTACAGTTACCAAATGTTGGAAGCAAAATCATGAACTCAGGTCCTCCTAACTGTCAGCACTCATTCCACTGTGCTATCTAAGTACCCATATGCAGTAAAGTAATTTTAGGATGGGGACACTGACAGTTGCAGGATGGGAGTTCAAGAAAGCCCTCATTTAGGAAGGAACTCTAAACCAAAACTCTGAAAGAAGTTAAAAATTCTAATAGGTGGAGGAGAAGAGGAAATGAATATCAGGCTTGGAATGGAGGTGTAGGGGTTGGGGGCGAGGGAACAGCCCGTACAAAAGCACAGAGATAAGAGATGGAAGATCATGGATAGGCAACAGTTAAATGGGCTAGTTTGACTGGAATATAGAGTACATGAAGTTGAGTAACGTGTAATAAGCTTGAAAATGTCAGCTGGAGCCAGATTGTGAAGGACTTTAAATGCCAAATAGAGGAGATTGTATTTTATCCTAGAGGCTTAGGAGCTTTGGGGGTCGGACAACAACATAGTCAGATCCGTGCTTTATAGATAGTATTGTGGCAGCCAAATGGAAGACAGATTGGCAAGGGGATAGACTTGAGCCATAGGGACCAATTAGGAAGTTGTCTCAATAGTCCCGGCAGTAGGTGATGGGAGACTGAATCAGTGTGATGACTACACAAAAGTAGAGAAGGGGAGACATGTAAGAGATGTTGGGGAGGCTGCATTAACAAGACTTAACAACTCATTGGAGCTGAGAATTGAATCAGAGTAAAGAATCAAGGATGATTCCAAGGTTGCAAAGCAAGGTAACTGGAAAGATGTTGGTGCTTTCAATATAAATTTGTTTTCCATTATTCTATTTACCCCATTTTAGGTTTTCTTGGCAAACACTGGAATGGTCCACTATTTCTTTCTTTTTATTCTGAACTTGAAAAACAAAATAATCCAGCAAATTTTACAGTTAATAAAACTGAGGCAAACAGGGTAAAGTGCCCTGGCCAAGATCATATAGCTAGTAAATGTCTGAGGCTAGATTTGAACTCAGATGAGTCCTCATGATTTCAAATCTAGCTTTTTATCTACTGTACCACCTCTTCTTAACTTCCCTATTTCTGTCAAGGATACCTCTATCCTTCCTGTCACTCAGGTTCCTAACCTTGATGTCTCTTCTTTGATCCCACATAGCCAAGTAGTTCCTGGGTCTTTCACTGCTATCTTTACAATACTCCCTCATTTCAGTCTGCCTTTCTCCATGTTCAGAATATCCACCATTCTAGGCAGGCCCTCACTACCTCTGGCCATGATCTCCACAAAGATCTTCTAACTGGTCTTCCAGCCTCAATTATTGTCCCATTTCAATCTATCCTTCATTCACTTGCCAAAGTGGTTTTCCAAAGGTCTTAATTGTGCCACCCTCCTACTCAATGAATTCTGGTGCCTCCTTATTAGCTTTAGAATCAACTATAAAGATTTCTATTTGGCATTTAAAGTTCTTTACAACCTGCCTCCAACTTAACTAGACAGCCTCCTACATAACTTTCTTTCTTCAAACTATAATATGGCCATACTCTCTTCCTCACTCCCATATTTCCAACACAACTAAAATATCCAAATACGAATATGAAGTCCAAAGTAAGATACCATCCATTAAAGGGAACTATATGATGAAAAAAGAAGAGATTTGTGTTGAAAACTCTGCTGTCTTGACATGAACACAGCACATTTTTGTAACGCAGCAAAGTCCTTTTCTTTTATCCCATATAGACTATTAGTTGTCAAAAGCTTTTAAACCTCTTTATCTGCCTCCAATCTTTCAAGCCTTGTTGACTCAATAAATGCTAGTTGACTGACTGACTGATTTCCTCTACAATTCAGTAAAACTGGTCTTTTCTTTGTTCTTCATACATGACACTACTATCTTCTGCCTCCACTGGCTATACCTTACTATTTACCTTTTTTGTATCCCTCATTGCTTCATAGAATTCTTCTCTTCCTTCTATATATTCCTTCAGCATGATTTTCTACCTACTTAAAGTTTTCCTTTTCCTGTTCTTCCCAACTGCTAGTGTCCTTCCAAAACTAATTTATATTTAATTATATTAAATTGTAATTATTTTCTTTATAGTTATTCTGAATAGATTTATGTATGTACTTGCTATCTTCCCTATTAGATTGTAAGTTCCTTAGGAGCAGGGATTGTTTCATTTATTGCCTTTGTAGGCAATTAATAAATGTTTGTTGATTGATTCTTTTTGTATTGTACATGATGAAGACCTGCAGAGAAACACGACCCCTGATGAACTGATTCTTATTGTATATTATTTTGACTACTGTTGTTGGTTTTATATATCTTTTGTTTATTTGTCTGAGATTGGGACTTCCAATTTGAGCCAGGCTAGAAATATAGCAGCCACTGACTTGCTCCCTCCACTGATTAGACCAGAGTTAGTGAATCTTTTTACAGCTAAGGGCCTTTTAGATATTTATAATATCATTCATGCACCATACAAAATTATCAATTTAAAAACTCAAGCCATGGGAGATTGTTGTACTTGGCTTTCAGATCATCATCACCTGCAGTTGCCTTGGCAGGACCAGACCAAATGATTTTGCTGGCCTTATATAGCTTGTAGGTCAGATGTTCTCCATTCCTGGATTAAACTCAGAAGTTTTGACCTGCTTCGTTTACCTCCTTAATCAATTTGCTCCTCCTTGGCAGCCTGGTGACTTTCATTCCCTTCTTCCTCCCAGGAGCTCACCATATTGGAGCTAGACTTAATGCAGCTACTCCAGGGGCTTTGTCCCTACTACAATTCAGAACTCCTGGTTCCACCAGGTTCCCCTAGTATTAAAAACTACTGGAGACAGACTTAATGCAAACATATTGGCTTTAGTGGGTCAGGACTTTCAAGCTAATGTGACCCATTAACTCCCCAAATCATACAGGCTACCAGTGTGGGCCACAATTCCTGGCTATTGTGAATTTTAATCTTTTTTAAAGTATCTTTCAAAGAAATTCATTCACTTGGATAACTTTGTTGATCAAATTAACTAGATGATTAATTATTAACAATCAATCATTATTTTCAAATCTATCTGAACCCCTGAGTATATAAATAGGGAATTTTAAAAAATAATGAAGACTATTCAATCACATTATTCTCCAAAGTGTATTTTTAAATTATCATTAATAAATAAAATGTAAGGATATTTTAGTGTTTTATTTCATCCCTAGCTTTCTAAAATTTCTCTTTTCTCTATATGTTTTATGATATATGTGATATATATTAGCACAACAGCAATTTATAAGGAAATAAATATGCCTACATTAGGAGTACATGTTAAATATTCTTTTTGCTGCTAAGACTGGCGATAAAATAATATTTGGAGATCAGTAGTCTAAAGACACCATGTGTTAGAGTAGATATAGAACTAAAAATTCATGATTGCTTTTCTCAGAAGCTATCAGAAAACCAGTGTCTAAGCCCCAACTCTTCACCTTTGGGAATTGTCTTTATCTAGAGAATCACCCATTTACAAACTATCCCTCAGGGATGTGTGAAAAATGGTTGGTAAATATTAAAGTTATGGTAATGTTGCCTCTATGTGTTAGGGTTAGGCACATATCCCAAGGAAGTAATTGTTTAAAAAGAGAAGACTCATATGAATCAAAAGGATTAATAAGTAGCACTTCTATTTTTATATTAACAAAAAACTGGAAACAAAGTAGCCCAACAATAGATAAGCAAATTGTAGTAAATGGATGCATGACTTAATCTGCTATAAGAAAAAAATGAATGTAAAGAATATAGAAATACAAGGGAAGACTTTTATGAATGAAAGCAAAGTGAAGAAAACAGAACCAGGAAAATTATAACAACAATATAAATAGGAAAGAAAAAAAGCATAAACAAACTGAATGCTATGAAATCATAATGATTAAACTTAACCCCAAGAAGAAAAGAATGTATCTCTTCTTTTTTGTAGAGATGGAAGGGTGAGTATGGAATATTGCATATGATATACAATAAAATGTTAAGTAAAAATAACAAAAATACTATGTAAAGTATATAACAAAAGACTAATTTGTTGACTAATTTTGATGAATTTGTTTTTTGTTGCTATAAGGAATGTCTTTGAGAGAGGGCTAAGGGAAGGATGTATTAGGAAATAATAAAGGTTTTATAAAATAAATGATATAAATACAATTTTAAAAATAAAAATGAGAAATGTAAGTTATTATTAAAAGATTGGCTCCCTTCTTCTCAGCTATCTCAGCTCCTCTTGTCAAGAAATAAATCCACCCTTACTGCATTATTCCTTCCAGGGATATTTTCACTTGAAAATTGTTTGTCATATTCCAAAGCTACCCAAGGAGAAAAGTTAAGTCAAAGAAATGAATTTTAATTGGCGTAACCTTAGAAATCAGTGAAGAAGCTATTTGAAGAAGCTATTTGGAAGCAAAGGGTCTTCCTAGAGTCCCTCAAGTCATTCTGCCTGTACTACTTCCTACTCCTATTATGCCTACCACTAGCCCTGTGTTTGTTGGAACCAAAACCAAAATTAAGGGGCCAGTTGTGACCCTGAGGGCTCTCCAAAAGAAATCTTCCAAATTAGGCATCCAGAGAAGCTGCTTTTCTCCCAGGAGAAAAGAGTTGCTGTCCCAGGCTAGCATTTTATGTGAAAGCAGGCTTATAGAGAAGATAATCAGTATATCCTAGTATGAGTTGAATTGTGAGGGTTTTTTTTTTTTTGAGGGTGAAATCATGTGAAATGGACATAGAGCAGACAGACTTCAAGGTAAAAAAGATCACAGAAAGGGCAGAAAGCACATAAAAGAGGGGAAAATAATCTTGCCTGTTTGCCTTGGATATTCCCTTGTATTTGTAATCTGACTGAATATATGTCAACCTTAGGGCTTTTTCCCTAATTAATTAACAATTCCCTTCTTTCCCAGGTCACTGCTCATATGGGCTCCCCCTTCCACAAAGTTCAGCACCTAAAAAGACATCCTAATATACTGAGTCACAAATGCTTAGAGTTGTGAAGAAGTTTGAAGATTATTTAATCCAATTCATATCTCTACAGGAATTCCTTCTGTGATGGACTCAGTTTTTTCATCTATAAGATAAGAGAGCTGAATAAGTCATGGAACACGAAATATTATGGAATGTTATTATTGTACAGTAGCAAACAATGAAAAGGATGATACTTTTATAGAAATGGAAATATTTGTATGAAATGAGTAAAAACAGAAGAACAATTTATAAATGACATTACAAAAATGGACAATTTTGAAAAATATAAGAACTTTGGTAGATATAATGAACAACAGTGCTTCTAGAGGACCAGTGATGAAAGATGACATCCACTTCTGGACGTATTTTTTGGACATAGTCAATGTAGAGATTTGATAACAACATTGTGAAAATGGGCACTTTTAAAAGACTTAAGATCTCTGATTAATGCAATAAATAACTGTGATTCTAAAGTAATGGCTCTCAAAGTAGGGTCCAAAGAATACTGAGGGTCTCCAAAAACTTTTCAAAGGATCTATAAATTCAAAATTAGTTTTTATTTCTAATATGGTAAATATCTATAAATATAATTCATATCAACAAAAACTCTTTGGACAGATTTTCAATAATTTTAATAGTATAAAGATATTAGGAATATAAGTTTTAAGAACCAGTATTCTAAAAGACCAGTAGTGAAGGATTCTATCCAATCAGAGAAGAGATGGATGAAATATACAGAATGAGACATTTTTTTAGATGCAGACAATGTGGGAATGTGGTTTTGCCACATTGTACCTATTTATTTCAAGAATTTTTCTTTTCTTTTCTTTTCTTTAAAAAAAAAAGTGGAGGTTAGGATAGAAAGAAATGTTTGTTAAATGAAAAAAATAATATAAGAGAGTTGGACTTTGAAATTCTATCCAGTTCTAGATTCATCTAGGCTTGACTTTAAACTCTTATCCAAAGTCCATCCTAGCCTTGCTCTAGAAATGGATATAGTATCTATTGAGTAGGGATATTTCAGTAGGGGAATAGTGACTACTGGTTCAAACAGGAAGGAGGTTGAGGATTAGGAGGAATTTGACCGATTTTGCATCTATATCCCAGGATCATTAGAACACCAATGAACCCACCAATGAGAGCACAAACAATGGTATCCTCTCTTTTAGCTATGATATATCCTTAGTTCGTTCCCAACTCTCATATCTATGTCGGTATTAAGTCAATTTTAGCTTCTGCCCAACCCAGAATAGCTCTCTCTGATACAACTATCCCTTAATAGGTTCTTTCAAGATACAGATTATGCTCTTCTCCAGTTCAATTGCATTGTCATTGTTAGGCCCTGTGTCATGGTCCCACCTCAACAGCTTTTTCACTTTATCCTTTGTGCCTGAAAAGACATCCCTCTGATAATCCCTTTCCTTCATACAAATGACCAGTCTTAGACTTCAAATCATCTGTAATTTCGCTGATGCCATGGATACAGGTTGCATCTCATCCACACCTTCTCATGCTATATGACATAACCCTGTCACACATCTTTGCAAAAGATCTACTCAGAATACTAAAGGTCTTTTAGAGAAACAATGTGGTGTGATGGAGAGAGCAGCAGACTTAAGGCCAGGAAGTTGGTGAATTCAAATCTTCCATCTATCTGGTCCTTATTAGCTGTGTGACACTAGGAAGACTTTAATCCTGTTTGGATCAAGGTCTCTCCCACACTCCCCAGACTTTTCTAGCTATTATGTACCTCTCTTCAGGTCCCAATTTTCATATATTAGCTTCTTTAGAATTATGCTTCTTTACCCATTAGAATATGCTTCTTACTGAAAACTTAGTGGATGTCCATCAGTTGGAGAATGGCTGAATACGTTATGATATATAAATGTAATGGAATATTATTGTTCTATAAGAAATGACCAACATTGATTTCAGAAAGACTCTAAAGAGACTTTACATGACTTGATGCTAAATGAAGTGAGTAGAGCCAAAATAACATTGTACATGGCAACAAGAAGATTATGTGATGATCAACTGTGATAGACTTGGCTCTTTTCAACAATGAGGTCGATTCCAATAGATTTGTGATGGAGAGAGCCATCTGTATCCAGAAAGAATACTATGGGGACTGAATATGGACCACAACATATTATTTTCACCTTTTTTATTATTGTTTACTTTTTTATTTCTCATTTGTTTTACTTTTTTTATCTGATTTTTCTTGTGCCATATGATAAATGTGGAATGTGTTTAGAAGAATTGCACATGTCTAATCTATATTAGATGACTTGCTATCTAGGGGAAGAGGGTGAAAAGAAGAGAGGCAGAAAAATTTGGAACACACAGTTTTGCAAGGATGAATGCTGAAAACTATCTTTGCATGAATTTTGAAAATAAAAAGCTTTTATTAAAAAAAAAAAAAAAAAAGGATAAGCTCCTTAAGGGTAGAAATTGTTGTGTATAGTCTTATTTGTATCTCTAGCACTTAGCACAGCACCTGGCACATTACCATGTGCCTGATAAATATTTTATCTATGGACCTAGCCTCTCTGGGCCTCAGTTTTCCCATCTGTAACATGAAAAGATCAGACTAGATGACTTTAAGGTCCTTTCCTGCTCTAAACTGATTCTCCCACCATTGATTTAATTTGTTGTGGATATGGATACCAGTGCTACACTCAGGCTATTCACCTATTTTTCCTCACTTTCAATAATTGACCTGACTCCATCCTTTTCTTATCACACATGTCCTTGATAATGTCTTCTTGCATGTCAATTAATTTGGGGTAATATGCCACAGCTAATAGAATTGCTGTGCATTGTTCCATTGCCCTTTTGGGTCTCTTAAAGTCAATTAACAAGTATTTATTCAAGTATGACTATGTTTCCATATCACAGACAGTGTGCTAAGAATTTGGAGATATGAAAAAAGGCCAACACAGACTCTATTTTCAAGGAATTCATAGTCTACTGGGGAAGACAACATCCAAATATCTATGTACAAGAAAGAGATGAGTAAATCGGGGATTGCTCAGAGGGCAATAAGATTAGAGAGTACTGGGAAAGCCTTTTTGCAGAAGGTGGGATTTTAGGTGAGATTTGAAGAAAGGCAGGGAAGCCAGGAAGCAGAGATGAGAAGGAAGAGAATGTAACCTGTCTTAAGACAGCTCAATCAGGAAGTCATGTATAAGAAAGAGCTGTATACTCTCAGGACCATAAGCAGGCTGAGCAGAGCCTCAGTCGCCTTCTCTGCATAAGGAGAAGGCTGAAATAAATGATCTCTAAGGTACCTTACCAGCTTCAACAATCTCTGACACAGGTTCAGACAGTCACAATCATTAAAAGGGCAGAACAAGTGCTCTCCCTCTGGACTTGCAAGATGGAGAGTTTTGTGGCAAGTCACAAGTCGGCTACAGCCCAACAGGCCTGGGCCCGAGTTGGAGGGGGGAATGTTTCAAAGAAACAGCACTATTTTCTCAGAAACGGGATTGCTAAAAATAGCAGTTCCTCATAAATGGGACTGACTGAAATAGAAGTTTCTCAGGAGCAAGCCTGACTGCTATCAAAAGAAATTTGCTATTCAAGTCTCCTTGTCCCTTCGGCCTGCCCCTGAGAAAATGCCTTCCCAAATATAAATACCCATTACAAATCTACCCAGTGAGGCAGGCACAGCCACAGTATCTAGGCATCCCCCCCCCCAGCCTCCTTGGCCTCCAGGTGCCTTCCATACCACCAGGCTGCCAACTTGGACAAGTCCAAGGTAACTGGGAATCCCTAGATCTTGCTATGGAATTCGTAGAATTAATGTCCAGACCTGGAAATTACCAATGACCTTGGGAGGCTCTGGACTAATATGTTTTGGGGGTGGGGAATGATTGGCAATCTGGCATCAGCAAATCAGATTATGGAGTGGGACTCCCTGAGAGGGCAGCTGGGAATTTGCCTGGCAGTGCCAGGGCAAAACTGACTGACCCTTAGCAAAATTGGAAAGAAGACAGAATTTGTCTTGGGGCCCAGCTTCCTCCCTCTACCAATCCCTTTTTAGCTATCTCTCCCTTTTGGGCCAGAAACCAGAGTGCTTCATGCGATCTACCAGGCCTGTATGTTTCATACTCCAGACTTCTACACCTCTTCTTCTACCTCACAGCATTAAAATTGATCTGGCTTTGTCCTATTCCCCTGATGCCCCAGGTGACAGCTAATCTGATAAACTTGTCTATTCTATCTGGTAAAAACTTATTAAAAATCTGATTTGCAGCCCAGGACCAATTCTACCTTGAAGATAGAGGTTCGTGATCTATCTTCCTCTCAGGACACTTTTTTTTTTACATACAGCTTCGTTCTATAATTATCTATGCTAGCATCTATATCAGTAAGTTCTCAATTTTTTTAGTCTCAAGAACCCTTTACATTCTTTAAAATTAAGGACCCAAAGAGCTTTTGTTTATCTAGGTTATATCTTTGGATAGGGCAGCAAGATGATGCAGTAAATAGAGTGCCAGGCATGGAGTCAGGAATTATCATCTTCCTGAGTTCAAATTTAGTCTCAGAAACCTCCTCAATGTGGGATCCTGGGCAAGTCACTCAATCCTATTTGCCTCAGTTTCCTTATCTGTAAAATGAGATGGAAAAGAAAATGATAAATTACTCCAATACTTTTGCCAAGAAAACTAATGGGGTCTCAAAAAGTCAGACACCAGTAAACAGGACTGTACAATAATAATGTCTATGGATAATTACTATACTAGAAATTAAAATATCTTAGTATTATAATGAAAATAATTTTGACTTCACAGACCTTCTGAAAGGATCTCTGACCCTCACAGGTCCCCAAGCCACAATTTGAGGACCATATACTAGAAAAATCAATTGGTTCCCTATCAGATTATAAACTCCACAAAATCCTGCTGTACTTAATTTTGAAACTTTTCTAGAACCAAGCCCTGGGTCATGTATGGTATGCAAGAACAAGGATTGTTTTATCCTTATCTTTATATTCTTAGTATTCAATAGAATGCCCAGTGGTAATAGATTTGTATTTTAAGTAATGGTAAATGCTTATGGATTGATTGGTTAAGTGAGGCAGATAGTAGGGGTTCCATAAATGTTTGTCAAGTGAATGAATTTTTATGTGTTACCTATGCTGTGAATTTGTGTTTTAACTGGGGTTTCTGGAGGCAGTGCCTTAAAGCAGAATGTTTGTTGTGTTCTCTTTCCTAAAGTTATCAGAATCATCTCTTGTTTTAGCCTCGTGAAAGTGGGTTGTTCAGGATGAGATAAAGAGAATTGGATTGGAGTCTGAAGACATGGAGACTAATCCTTCCTCTGCTGAGGCAAATCATTTCCATTCTCTGGATCCCAGTTGTTAAATGAAGAAATTGGACTAAGATAACTTTTATGGTGCCTTCCTGCTCCAAAAGTCCATGGCTCTAAGAATTTATGAAATTTTGTTTATCAGCAAACAGGGCCTCTAAGTGGTGATACAATACTTGAAGGGCCTAGCCTGGACTCCCATAACTTTCTATTTGTCAATGACTACAAAGTAGCTTTCAAAAGGTTTTAGAAAAATGGAAGAAACCTACTGTCTGCACAGCAAGAAGAGTAGTCAGAGGCCATCCATTAATTGTTGTATATTTACATATTCTAATTGCCCCAGAAATGTGGTCATCAAAGCAAGGGCTTTTCTAGAAAGGAGAAAGAAGAAAAAATACAAGCATCAACTACATCTCCTTTTTTCTGCACCCAACATACATAGGACACATTCTGTGAACATGCATACACATAGACCTATTTTTCTAATCAGTGGAATGTATCCTCACACATTTGGTATGACGATTTGCCAAGCCCTTTGAAAGACTATTCATCTACCTTTGGTGTCTATCTGGCACCCAACTCTCACCTGTAGCTTCAAAAAGCTGTAGCACGCCTGGTGATCACAGCTCAATAAAACCATTTCATCAGATAGGCTAAACCAGGTTAAGAGTAGCCAATAGATCTGAAAAATTTCTGTGAATTAGTGGGATCTCAATCCCAAGCATGTGAAGACTTTCCCCATTGGAATGGACAGATGAAAACAATTTGTTTCAATGGCCAGCAAGGTATCTAAAGCAAGCGCTGTGGGTGTTCAGAGCTTGGTCAGACATCAAAGATGTCAAGGTCGTCCATTCCATCCAGGGCCATTGCCAGTCCTGACTTTTGTCTTGTCACTGTACTTCAGTGACTGTGGAAAAGAGAGTGAGATTGATGATCTTGTGCAACTCTACCTCACTTAAATCCAGTTTACCTTCAAGTCAAGACATCACCCTATGAAGTCATTGGTCCTCTCTGAAAAGGAAGAATAAGCAACAATATCTTTTCACCTAGTCTTTGTTTCAGAAAGCACTATTTTATCATCTCTTTTTCTCAGAGTATTTATGAACTTTTCATATTTTATTTTTAATCTTTCCCTCAAAAAAATATTTCAAAGAATCCTGGAGTCATAGACTATTGGAGCAGGAAGGGACCAACTTATTCATTTTATAGCTGGGAAAACTGAGGCCCAGCGAATGGAAATGATTTGCATAAGTAGAGGAAGGACTAGCTCCCATATCTTCAGATTCTAGTCCAGTCCTCTTTTTATCTCATCCTAAACAAATTACTCAGTTTCTCTAAGTCTCAGTTTCCAAATCTGCAAAATGGGGATAATTTCACTGGATTGTTGAAAGGATCAAATGAGAGAAGTGTAAACTGATTTACAAACCTTAAAGTATTAGATAAATGGTAGCTATTATTAATATCATTAATAACTTTAAATACAATAGGGGTTTAGAAAATAGCTCATTTGGGGGCTAAAATTGTTGGGAACAATTTCATTGAAGAGATGGGAATTGTGCAAGACTTTGAAGGATGGATAGGATTTGGATGAGGTTCTAGTCCTGCCAGGGAAAATAGACTTTTTTTTTCCTTGCTTTTTAAAAGGGGAAGGAGAGGGAATAAACAAGCATTTATATAGCTACTACTATTTGCCAGACACTGTACTAAGAGTTTTTACCAATATTATTTTATTTGATCTTCATAAGAAGTCTGGGAGGCAGTGCTATTATTATCCTTATTTTATAGTTGAGGAAACGTTAAATGAAGCTCAGTATTCTTCACTGTACTACCAGCTGCCCCATTAAAAAAGATGTATATATTTTACTATTACAGTACTTAAATTTCACAACATATGCCCCATTCCATACTCATCCTTTATAACAAATTAAAAAGAAAGACAAAAACAAAATCAATTCAGCAAAACTAATCAACAAATCAATCTCATGCAGAGTTCCAAATTCATAATCACACACCTCTACAAAGAATGGAAAGAGGTATCTTCTCATGTCTCTTCTTTGGGGCCAAGTTTAATCATTATAGTTTCACACCATCTGGTTTTTGGGCATTTTGTTTTTATTGTTCTTTCCACTTACACTGTGGTAAAAGTGCATCTATACAATTATTTATTTATTTATTTATTTAGTACTATACCACTCAAACTCCCAAGAAACTAGTTTATTGACCTAGAAAAAATAACCACAAAATTCATCTGAAAGAACAAAAGATCAATAATTTCAAAGGAATTAATGAAGAGAAAAGCAAATGAAGATGGTCTATCTGTACCAGATCTAAAACTATATTATAAAGCAGCAAAACCATTTGGTCCTGACTAAGAAATAGAGAAGTTGATTCGTGGAATAGGTTAGATTCACAGAACAAAATAGTCAATGACTATAGCAATCTAGTATTTGACAAACCAAAGACCCCAGCTTTTGGGATAAGAATTTGACAAAACTGCTGGGAAAATTGGAAACTAGTATGTCAGAACGTAGACATAGAACCATATCTAACACCATATAACAAGATAAGGTCAAAATGGGTTCATGAACTAGACATAAAGAATGCTATTATAAACAAATTAAAAGAACATAGGATAGTTTACCTCTCAAGATTTGTGGAGAAGGAAGGAATTTGTGACCAAAGAAGAATTATAGATCATTATTGATCACAAAATAGATAATTTTAATTATATTAAGTTAAAAGTTTTTGTACAACCAAAACTAATGCAGACAAGATTAGAAGGTAAGCAATAAACTAGGAAAACATTTTTACATCCAAAGGATCTGATAAAGGCCTCATTTCTAAAATACATAAGAGAATTGACTCAAATATATAATAGCTCAAGCCATCTTCCAATTGATAAATGATCAAAGGATACGAACAGACAATTTTCAGAAGAAATTGAAACTATTTATAGTCACATGAAAAGGTGCTTCAAATCACTACTATCAGAGAAATGCAAATTAAGACAACTCTGAGATACCACTACACACCTGTCACATTGGTCATTCTTGTTTCCTGTCATTTTAGCCAATGTTGAAGGGGATGTGGGAAAACTGGGACACTGATACATTGTTGGTGGATCTGTGAATAGATCCAGCCATTCTGGAGAACAGTCTGGAAGTATGCTCAAAAAGTTATCAAACTGCATACTCTTTGATCCAGAGGTGTTTTTACTGAGATTATATCCCAAAGAAATCTTAAAGGAGGGAAAGGGACCCACATATGCAACAATGTTTGTGGCAACCCTTTTTGTAGTGGCAAGAAGCTGGAAACTGAGTGGGATGCCGATCAATTGGAGAATGGTTGGGTAAATTATGGTATATGAATGTTATGGAATATTATTGTTCTGTAAGAAATGACCAGCAGGAGGAATACAGAGAGGCTTGGAGAGACCTGCATGAACTGACGTTAAGTGAAATGAACAGAACCAGGAGATCATTATACACGGCAACAAGAAGACTATATGATTATCAATTTTGATGGACATGGCTCTCTTCAATAATGAGATGATTCAAACCAGTTCCCACTTGTTCAGTGATGAAGAGAGCCATTTACACCCAGAGAGAACTGTGGGAACAGAGTGTGGAACACAATATAGCATTCTCACTCTCTCTGTTGTTATTTACTTGCATTTTTTCTTTCTCAGTTTTTCTTTTTCTTCCTTCTTGATCTGATTTTAGGATCTTAGATTAATCCATAGAAGCTCATAGTGCTTAAGCTATCACTGCCCAGAAGTGTCAGTTTTAATTTTCTACTCCTATGTCTCATTTGGTTCTTTTCTGCAAATATCCCTAACCTCTGCCAATGCATTAGCATGGTTGAGCCATTCCTCATTGCTGTTTGATTGCTTCTAAATTGGAAGGTGCATCATAGGCAAATTACACTTTTAGAGTGACTCTGTCCAGTTCATTCACAAAAAACACTAAATGAGCCTTTATTTAAGAGCCACTTTTAGGGTGTTTCTCCAAAATCTGAATCGCTAGTAGTATAAGGATACACTTAAAGACAGTTTGCAAATAGTCACTCAGAAAAGGCATAAAACATTTTTTCAATGCAATAACACATTTAGTAAGTACTCATTGTGTATGGAAATAGCTAGGTACTTAGAAGTTATACATAGTTTATAGATAAAACATGGTCTCAGTCATAATTGAACTTACAGCAAAGTAGAGGATATGACATATAGATAACTAAAATATGGAATAATCTGAATAATCATTGTAAAATTATTTGCCTTTTCAAGGAATGGGGTGGGAAAGATGGAGAGTATTTAAAACTCAAAATTTTGAAAAATGAATTTAAATTTTTTACATGTAATTGTAAATAAAAAGTTGAAATCAAATGAAACAAACAATAAATATAAGATTGTTATTATAACTGAAAAATAAAAACAAACAAAAATAAAATAACCAATAATCTCATCAGAGGTATGTCAAGACAACATTATGTGATATCCAAAGGGGGCCATGACCTTCACAGAGGAAATGGCATTTGCACCTGAATCCTAAAGATATATTTTAAAAGAAGGGAAGGAATTCCACCGGAATTCCAAAGGAAAGGAAGGAAGGAGAATATTTCCATCAAAGGAAGCAGCCTGAGCAAAGACACAGAGGAGGGAAAGTATAGGGCATGTTCAAGAGACAGAAATTTCACATAGATTTTATAGAAGGAAAGCAAAAAAAATTTTGTACTTTAAAATCATTTTGCATCTATACTCAGCCCATTTCTAGAAGGACCTTAAAGTACAAAATAAGAGATTTAGAAATAAAAACAGAACTCCCTTCTACAGGAAGCATAAATGATAGATGACGCCAAGTACTTGAGATGAACAGATAACTAAAATTGGTTCCTGAATTTGGACCTAAGTTTCCTGACTACTGAAGGGAAAAAAGGGAAGTACAGAGACTGTATATTTTTGTTTTCTGACAAAAGAAGGCAATCCAATTCATTTGCAGAAACAATTGGAACTGCTTTCTAGTACTAAGCTAAAGCAGAATTTTGAACTTATAAGTAAACCTGACTAATGGCCTCCCATATAATCCTTGTAAGTCCAAAACAAGTTTTTGAAATGTTGAAAAAGGAAAACATATCTTATTATCTTGATAAGTCCACATTACCATATTGATATCAGATTATTGTGCTGAAAATAGCCCAGTCTTACAATAGAACCTGCCTGATAACACCTACTCATTCATTATTAGAAGTCATGCTATTTACCTATAGCCTTTTAAAGTAGCTAAGAGGAAAGCTGTTGCCTCAAAGGATTAAGATCAAAAGATTTAGAATTGAAAGGGGATTTTATAAACTATTTAATACAATCAAAGTCCAAAGAGGTAAAATTACCTGTCCAGGATCACCCAGGTGATAACAGATCTTGAATTTGAAATGTAGCTCTTCTGATTCCTAAAGAAGCTTTCTTTCTACCATGTGATCCATCAATCATCAAATAATATTTCTTCAGAACCTTCATTGGTACGGTACAATTATAGGCACTATGAGAAATACTTAAAGCTGGTATCCCAGACTTCTGTGAACTTACAGCTTTAAAAAATGTCAAAGAATTTTGAATTTTGGGAGAGTTCTACCATGGATCTTTCTTTTAAAAAAAAATCCCTCTATCAGTTGGAAAATGGCTGAATAAATTATGATATATGAATATCATGGAATATTTTTGTTCTATAAGAAATGATCAGCAGGCTGGTTTTAGAGAGACCTGGAAAGACTTACACAAACTGATGCTAAGTAAAGTGAATAGAACTAGGAGAACATTGTACACAACAACAGCAAGATTATGCGATGATCAATTCTGATGGACTTGGCTCTTTTCAACAGTGAGGTGATTCAGGCCAGTTCCAATGGTCTTGTGATGAAGAGAGCCATCTACACCCAGAGAGAGGACTGTGAGAACTGAGGGTGGATCACAACATAGTGTTTTCACTTTTTTAGTGTTGTTTGCTTAGATTTTGTTTTCTTTCTCATTTTTTTCTTTTTGATCTAATTTTTCTTGTGCAGCAAGATAATTGTGGAAATAGGTATAGAAGAATTATACATGTTTAACATATATTGAATTACTTATTGTCTAAGGGAAGGGTGGGGAAAAGAAGGGAGAAAAAATTTGGGAGAAAAATTTTACAAGGGTGAATGTTGAAAATTATCCTTGCATATATTTTGAAAATAAAAATCTAAAAAGCTTTAATAATAATAATTTTTAAAAATGCCTGCCATCTAAAAGAAACTCCTTGCAAGTTCCTTAAGGGTAGAGACTTTCTTTCCGTTAATTACTTCTCCAGTATTTAGCACAATGTCTGGCACATAAGAGATACTTAATAAATATTTTTTGGTTTGGAAATATTTCTTGGATAGGATCGTTTAATTCATACTGAATATTTATACTGGAGAAGATGAGACAGGGGAAGAAAAGAGGCAGGGACGTGTATTTTCTCTTTAAATGTTGGAAGGACTATCATATTCAAAATGGATTGTGTAGTTTAGTTGGAAAGGAAAAAATTAAGATCAAGGGGTAAAAACTATAAAAAGGTTGGTTTCAACTCAAATTCACCTAGCTATCCAAAAGTGAAAGGAGCTCTCTCTGCAGTTATATGCTAACCCATCTTTAAAAGTATTTAAGAGGAGGTGGCAGCTAGGTGGTGCAGTAGATAGAGCACCAGCGCTGAAGTCAGGAGGACCCGAGTTCAAATCCAAACTCAGACACTTAACACTTCCTAGCTGTGTGACTCTGGGCAAGTCACTTAACCCCAATTGCCTCAGCAAAAATGCATACATACATATATACCTAACAGTATTCAAGAGGAGACTAAATAACCATTTTACAGAGATAGCATCGTTGTGTAAGACCAGGTGATCACTGAACTGCCTTCTACTTCTACCATTCTGGAATGCCTGAACTTTTTCTAATTTCTGCATTCTTGCATCAAAAACCATCAGGTTCAGAAATACACAAAGAGAAATGTCTGGAAAGAGAATAACATGCAATTTTTGACCACAAAAGCATTTGTTTCTGAAATTACACAGCTCTTGTGCTTCTCTGCAGCCTATTGCTGTAGGGTATCCTTGATGATATTTGGGACTTCTAATAAGTCCCAATACTAACATTAATTCATTGAAGCAAAGAAGACAGAGAATTAGGCTTGGAGTCAGAAACTAATAACATTTATCATTTGTAAAGCACTTTTCAAATATTCATTCATTACATCCTCACAAAAAGACTGGGAGTAGATACTATTATTATCATCCCCATTTTACAGAAGAGGAAACTGAGCTAACAAAGATTAAATGATTTGTATCCGATCATACAACCGCTGTCATAGGCTGAATTTGAACTCATAACTTCCCATTTACAGGTTTGATGCTTTATCTACTGCATCACCTGCCTCTGAAACATATTAGCTATATGATGAAAAAGAAACTTGGCCTTTCAATGGCCTAGATAACAAATGCCTTCTGTTCAAGGAAAATGTTTAGAGAGCATTATCAAGGTTATGAAAAGCCAAGGATTGATTATAATTTTGGAGGAGATTGCTGAACTTTTAAAAACTGTGCAGGTCATATGTCCTTGTTTTTCTCTGGAAAAAGAATTGGATCTAGATGAATGGGAATTAGTAAGAAAGCAATTAGGTGAACACTACAATTCCAAACCAAACTTAATTTCCAAAGATATACTTCATACCTACAATTTAATCCAAATAGCTTTAAAAATTGTTATTCTAAAGGAAAAGAAGAAGGAGCAAAATGGGGAGGGTCAACTAAAGTAGGTGAAAAGGATGAATCAGATAACAATGAAGTTAAGTACAATTCTGAGTAACAGGAGCAATTGATTGATTGATTGATGAGTTGCTGATGTGCAGCAGAGAAGGTATTCCCATCAGAAAATTCCCCAAGCCAATGAAAACACTAACCCAAACCACCCCCAACCAGATTCATTCCTTCATTCATTTCAACAAATCAATTCACAAAGTATAATACAATATAGGACAAATTATATTATAGTTGTTGTTTGACTCCTTCTGATCCCATTTGGGGCTTTTCATGACAAAGTTACTGGATTGTTTGCTATTTCCTTTTCCAGATCATTTTACAGATGAGGAAACTGAGGCAAAATATGTTAAGTGATGGTCCCAAGATCATAAAAGCTAGGAAGTATGTAGGTCTGGATTTAAAGTTAGGAAGACCTCATTGCACCACCTGCTGCCATGTATTGCAAAATAGGACATGATAAATGCATAGGGAAGCTAAAAACCTTTTTTTTTTTTTTTGTGGGTAAGGTCTAGGCTGTCCTTTATTTTCTTCTCAGACCCATTCTTGGCTCCCAGACTTCCACACCATGCTAGATCATCTTGGAACTTCAGCAAATGAAACCTCCTCACCCTGGGACATTCAGAGAAAATCTCAAAGAGCTGCCCCCATGGTCTTCTCACTCTGCATTATACCTCTTTGAGACCTGCCCCCTTTTTCCATTGGTGAATTTATCCTGGAGTTTCCATTTTGTGGAAAGGTCCAGCCCCATTGGGGGGGGGGGGAGGCAGGGAACTTTTCCTATCTCCTTTTATGGTTCTTTCCTGTATTGTCTTCCTCCTTTAGAATGTAATCTCCTTGAGGGCCAGAATTGTCCTCTTTCACTTTGTATTTGTATTTCCAGCGTTCAGCACAGAGCTTAGCACATAGCAAGCACTTAATAAATGACTATTCCTGACCATCAGGATGATTTCAGAGAGACCTGAAGAGACTTACATGAACTGATGCTGAGTGAAGTGAGTGAGCAGGTCCAGGAGATCATTATACACGGCAATAATAACATTATATGATGATCAATTCTGAAAGACGTGACCCTCTTCAACAATGAGATGAACCAAATCAGTAATGAAGAGAACCAGCTACACCCAGTGTAAGAACTCTGGGAGATGACTATGAACCACAACAAAGCATTTCCACTCTCTCTGTTTTTGTCTGCCTGCATTTTTTATTTCCTTCTCAGGTTATTTTTACCTTATGTCTTAGTCTGATTTTTCTTGTGCAGCAAAATAACTGTATGGATAGGTAAACATATATTGTATTTAACAGATACTTTAACATATTTAACATGTATTGGTCTACCTGCCATCTGGGGGAGGGGATGGGGGAAGGAGGGGAAAACTTGGAACAGAAAGTTTTGCAAGGGTCAATGCTAAAAAATTACCCGTGCATATATCTCATAAATTTTAAAAAGCTATAATAATAAAAAAAGAAAGAAAAGAAAAAAAATGACTATTTCCTTCCTTTCTACCATATGAGGTTTTAGGAAAAAAAAGAGACTATTTCTGACTAGGTGAATCAGGAAAGGTTTTATGATGAGGTAGTATTCACCAAGTTGAGCCATCAAGTATGAGTCAGATTTTTCAACAGAAAGAAAAGGCATTACAGATACAGAGATCAACCTGTGAGGAGGTGAGGCAGGGATTTATAAACATGGAATATGTGGGAATTATGGGTAGATCAGTTTGGGTCAACTTTTCATTATTGAAAATTCTCAAAAGGCTATTAAATGCATTCCTACATTGAGTAGGAGATTGGACTGGATCAGGCCTAAGGTCCCTTCCAACTCAAAACTAACTATGATTTTCTGCTAATTGTAAAGATACCTAATATCAATACACTTTTTGTTTTCAAAAATGAAAAACCAAATATAGTGAAAAAAAAAGCTGGATTTGGAACCATGCACTTAAATCCCTATCGTTGAATTTATGATTAGTGTCATTATGGACAAAACACTTGTCTGTCCTTGGTTTCCTCATCTGTAAAATGGGCAGGTTGAACTAGATGAACTAGATGACTAGATGAACTAGTTCTAAATAGCGTGCTCCTATAAAGCACATCATTTTAATAGCTTCTCACAGCAGTTCTGCATGATAAATAGTATTCTCTTTATTTGATAAGATGGGGTGGGAAACATTTTTATTAAGCACTGTACTAAACACTTTACAAATATCATTTGATCCTCACAATAAGCCCGAGAGGTACATGCTATTATTATCCCCATTTGACAGTTGAAGAAATGAAGCAGATGGAGGTTAAATGACTTGCCCAACCAAAGTCACATAGATAGTAAGTTTCTGAAGGCTGGATTTGAAATCATCTCTTCCTCAGTTCAGGCCCAGACCTCTTTCCACAAAGCCATCTAGCACTCTGGCAAAACTGAGACTTGGTTAGGGCTCCACAATGAGTCAGGAGGAGGCATTTATCCTACTCAATATTCAGAGATGTAAACTGAGACGGAGAGATACTCCCCAAAGTTAGTCTCTGTGTTGCTTTTCCGATACAACCTCTACCTCATTCTGACTTTTCTCTATTCAGTTGAATTTTCCACATACCTTACTCCTAAGCCAGGCTTAATCAGACACATCTATTATGTGTTCTCATTACTTTAGTGAGATGACACACTCTTATCTGGGCAAAACACTGGAATCCCTGGATGCAGAAGTTGAGAGGAATGGGTAATGATTTTTTCAGTATGAGAAACTACAAGATTTTAGAATAAAAAGGCTTTTTCAAGCACCCATAGTGGATATGAATTAAGCAGAACAACTGTCCAAGAGACCAAAGAGAGAAAAAAACGAATGTTATAGGAAGGCAAATTTTGACTTCAGTAGCAGAAAAACTGCCTCATCAGGAGCAACTTGTTTCTTATCTGCTAAAATATAATTGATTGCATTTAATTTTTTTGAGATATTATTTGATGTTTTGTCATGCCCTGTGTCTCCCAATTTTCTTTCTTAAGGAAAATGTTCATGGTATATAAGCATCGATTAACCAATCTACATGTAGTTTATACTCCTACTATGTGTCAAGAACCATGCTAGATTCTGAGAATACAAGTACAAAGAATGAAACAATCCCTACTCACAGCAAGTTTGTATTCTAATGCCATGAATCATATAATAGAATGTAGGGGGGTTGCAAAAATTTGGCAACAGTAGAAGGCATCCACTAATGCATTGTTGGTGAAGTTGTGAAATGATCCAACCATTCTGGAGAGCAATTTGGAACTAAGCCCAAAGGACTATAATTGTGTGCATATCCTTTGACCCAGCTATACCATTACCAGATCTGTATTCCAAGGAAATCATAAAGGAGGGAAAAGGACCCACATGTGCAAAAATATCTGTAGCAGCTCTTTGTGGTAGCAAAGAATTGTAAGATGAGTAAGTGTTCATCTATTGAGGAATGGCTGAACAAGTTGGGGTATATGAAGATAATGGAATATTCTATTAAAATGATGAACAAGCTGATTATAGTAAGGCTTGGAAAGATTTATAAGAACTGATGCTGAGCAAAACAAGCAGAAACAGGAATACATTGTATACAGTAATAGCAAGACTGTGCAATGATCAATTATGAAAGAGTCGGTTCTTCTTAGTGGTTCAGAGACTCAAAACAATCCCAGTAGACTTTGAACAGAAAATGCCATCTGTATCCATAAAAAGAACTATGAAGATTAAATATAAATCAACACATGCTATTTCTGTTTTTTTCTTTCACAGTTTTTTCCCTTTTGCTCTGATTTCTCTGTCCCAATGCTATTCATAAAGCAATGTGAATTAAAAATAAATAAACTAAAAAGAAGGGGAAAAAGTACCTCCCCATTCCACTCATTTTCCAGCTCCCTTTTGTTTGTTAGCTTTCTCGACTACATTATAAACTCCCTGAGGGAAGGAACTGTCTTTTTTTATTATTATTATTTGTATCCCCAGTGCTCAGCAAAGTGTCTGGCACATAGTAGGCCTTTAATAAATGTTTATTGAATTGAATTGAATTAGCAGCATAAATATTCATGCTTCTGGCATTGTTAGGGCTGGATCACCCTTAACCATAAATCAAGCAAGCATCTAGCTACTAGGAATGATTTTAAGGGTACCAAAAGGTCCTTGTGACTCAGTGACTTTTTCAGGATGCCCAAAATATTCCCCTAAAGTTTCTTCTTTGGACTCAATCACTAAGAATCTCTTTTAAGTTTCAAATGCTATTTATGAATGGTCAAGCATCCAGCCATGATAATAAACCATCAGTTAATTAAGCAATCAACAAACATGTATTAAATGCCTACTATGAGCCAGATACTGTACTTTGAGACGCAAAAAGGAAGAAAAAAAAACACAAAAACCCCAAAACATGCTCTTGTAGAGAACACTTGGGGGAGACATCCTGCAAACAAATATATATAAAGCAAGCAACATACAGGATAAATAAGAAATAATTAACAGAGGAGAGACGCTGGAATTAAAGGAGTTGGGGAAAGCTTTTTGTAGTGGATGGGATTTTAATTGAGACTTAAAAGGAAGCCAGGAAGATCAGTACTAGATGGAGAAAACTGAAAGAGTTCTAGACATGGAGCTCAGCTAGAAAGAATGCCTGAGACAAGAAATGTAATGTCTTGTTCCTGGAATAGCCAAGAGGACAAAATTTCATTAGATTAGATTCCTGATTCATTTAGAGATATGATAAGATAAAACTGAGAGCCAGGGGAACAGGGTTCTGGGCCAAGCTCTATACCTAACTTACTTAACCCTGAATAAATGACTTCCCTTCTCTGTTTCTTTTCCTTTTTGTAAAATACAAAGCACAATGGTTCAATGGAAAGGGCACCAGATTTGTAGAATCACAGTTTGAATCCTTCCTCTGCCAATTTGCTTCCTATGCAAGTTGGGGCAAATCGTTTCATCTTCTTGGACCTTAATTTTCCATCTATAAAATGAATTGCAGAATTAGACAACCCTTAAGGCAGTTCTAAATCCTAATAACCCATATACTAGTATAAGTTCTAAGCTGAAAGGGGACTTGGAAACCATCCTTCCAAACCCTTTATTTACAGATGAGGAAACTGATACCTGCAAAGGTGAAGTCATTTAACCCAATGTTATACAAATAGTAGGCACTAGAAGTAAAATAATTACTAAATAATAAAATTTTATTTGTGATTCTGTGACAACTAAAGATTAGCTATTCAAAGCTCACATTCACTCTAGACTACAGGGTTCTAGAGCTCAAGTTGTTGTTGTTGTTGTTACTATTTCTTCGTTCTCTAGAAGAGGACCATGATATTGGGGATGTGATGCTGTGACATGCAAGTTGGATTTCCGTGAAGGATGGCTGTACAAGTTCACCTGTCTCACTTTCTCCTCCAGAGCCATCTGCGTCCAGTGGCCAGATATAAATCAGGACGACTGGAGATGGCTTTGAATGAAATGGGTAACTTGGCCTCTTTAAGCTAAGATCTTCAACAAGTCTCCGTTTGATTGAGACCGTACTCACTCAGTGATTAAGGATAGGTAGCTATTGAGGCAAAGAATCTTCTTTTTCATCTAGTCAAAAAAAATCTAAATCAATAAATCTGGGAGGGGAAGACCCTCTGGTTTTCTGGCCAAAGCAGAAATGATTACTATTTACATTCAATCTGAGTCAATCAGAACTCAAACTATGACCAAATGGGACTTGATATGGGACTATAGATGGCCAAAGGTAGACTGTTGTTGTTTGTCCTTCATTCTTTTTTTTTTTTCTTTTTTTAATTTTTTATTTTATTTTATAATTATAACATTTTTTGACAGTACATATGCATGGGTAATTTTTTACAACATTATCCCTTGCACTTACTTCTATTCAGATTTTTTCCCTTCCTCCCCCAACCCCCTCCCCCAGATGGCAAGCAGTCTTATATATGATAAATATATTACAGTATAATTTAGATACAATATATGTGTGTAGAACCGAATTTTTTGTTGCACAGGAAGAATTGGATTCAGAAGGTAAAAATAACAGTTTACATTCATTTCCCAGTGTTCCTTTTCTGGATGTAGCTGGTTCTGTCCATCATTAATCAATTGGAATTGGATTAGTTCTTCTCTATGTTGAAGAAATCCACTTCCATCAGCATACATCCTCGTACAGTATCATTGTTGAAGTGTATAATGATCTTCTGGTTCTGCTCGTTTCACTCAGCATCAGTTGATGTAAGTCTCTCCAAGCCTCTCTGTATTTCTCCTGTTGGTCATTTCTTATAGGACAATAATATTCCATAACATTCATATACCATAGTTTACCCAACCATTCTCCAATTGATGGACATCCATTCATCTTCCAGCTTCTAGCCACTATGAAAAGGGCTGCCACAAACATTTTGGCACATACAGGACCCTTTCCCTTCTCTAGTAGTTCCTTGGGGTATAAGCCCAGTAGTAGTATGGCTGGGTCAAAGGGTATGCACATTTTGATAACTTTTTGGGCATAATTCCAGATTGCTCTCCAGAATGGTTGGATTCTTTCACAACTCCACCAACAATGCATCAGTGTCCCAGTTTTCCCACAGCCCCTCCAACATTCATCGTTATTTGTTCCTGTCATCTTAGCCAATCTGACAGGTGTGTAATGATACCTCAGAGTTGTCTTAGTTTGCATTTCTCTGATCAATAGTGATTTGGAACACTCTTTCATATGAGTGGAAATAGTTTTAATTTCATCATCTGAAAATTGTCTGTTCATATCCTTTGACCATTTATCAATTGGAGAATGGCTTGATTTCTTATAAATTAAAGTCAATTCTCTGTATATTTTGGAGATGAGGCCTTTATCAGAACCTTTCACTGTAAAAATTTTTTCCCAATTTGTTACTTCCCTTCTAATCTTGTTTGCATTAGTTTTGTTTGTGCAGAAACTTTTTAATTTGGTGTAATCAAAATGTTCTATTTTGTGATCAATAATGGTCTCTAGTTCTCCCTTGGACACAAACTCCTTCCTCCTCCACAAGTCTTGTCCTTCATTCTTAAAAAAGAATCGTAACACAGAGCAAAGGACAGACAGGTTTCCTTGAAGGATAGATGTAGCCAGGGAAGATCTAGAACATGATATACTGCCTTTGGAGGCCCTTGGCAGGCAGATGGTACAAAATGAGGACACTAAACACCAGCAGAAATCAGAAAAACCAAAAGGGAGGAATAGACATTCACCAAATAATGCAGGATGATTCTTTGATTTAATTATGTACTTAAGGGCGAATCTATACAACCAAAGCCTCAGGGTATCACTTAGTCCCTTGGAATGACTCTATCTTTGTGTCCAGTTAGAAGAGTTTCTATACTTCTGTAACTCTCAAAAAAAAAAATGCATTTCATTCTTGGGCTACAGGCAGCCACCTTGCACTTTTGTGGTCTTTGAAGGGAAGAAATTCCTTTGAAGGAATTACATTATATAATTTGGAGGTCTTATTAGGTCAGAGTCAGCACAGTCTAGACATGAATGCCCAACTATCTGAGGAAGATGAATTCCTTTTATTTTTTCCTGAAGTCTGGAACTCACAAAATCCCAGATCTCAACAGCACCTCAAAGACCACCTAGTTCAACCTCTTCGTTTTATAAGTGAGAAAAAACTCAGCCTAAGTGATTTTCCCAAGATCACACAGATAGGAAGCATCATAGGCATATTCTTTCCATTGTATCATTCTGTCTTTAATGCCCTGGCAGTAAGTTGGGGCTGTAGGGAAAGAAATGTCTTAGTGAACAGTAAAGTCCCTAAATAGAGCAGTTTGTGGCTAAGAAGGTATCATCAGGATTGAGGCCAGTTCCCTTAATCTCGTGATGAAAAGAACCACCTACACCCAGAGAGAGGACTAGGGGAACTGAGTGGGGATCACAGCATAGCATTTTCATTCTTTTTATTGTTGTTTCCTTACATTTTGTTTTTTTTTCTCTTTTTCCCTTTTTGATCTGATTTTTCTTGTGCAGCAAGATAATTGTATAAATATGTATGCATATATTGGATTTGACCTATATTTTAACATGTTTAACATATATTGGATACTTGCCATCTAGGGGAAGGGGTGGAGGAATGGAGGAGAAAATTTGGAACACAAGGTTTTTCAGGGGTCAATGTTGAAAAATTATCCATGAATATATTTTGAAAATAACAAGTTTTAATTTAAAAAATAACAAAAACTAGGTGACAAAGAAAAAAAAAAAGAAGGTATCATCAGCAACCCAATAAAACTTTGGAGTAAGGGGCAAGAGTAGAAAATAGGTAGAATCTGAGTCTGTATTCCAAATTCCATCATAAAAGAGAGAAAAGGACCCACTTGTGCAAAAATGTTTGTGGCAGCCTTTTTTATAGGGACAAGAAACTGGAAATTGAGTGGATGCCCATTAATGCTGAATGGCTGAATAAATTGTGGTACATGCATGTTATGGAATATTATTGTTCTATAAGAAACAATCAGCAGGATGACTTCAGAAAGGCCTGGAGAGACCGACAAGAACTGATGCTGAGTGAAATGAGCAGGAGATCGTTGTATATTTCAACAACAATACTGTATGATGATCAATTCTGATGAACTCTTCAACAATGAGATGAACCAAATCAGTTCCAATAGAGCAGTAATGAACTGAACCAGCTACACCCAGCGAAAGAACTCTGGGAAATGACTATGAACCACTACATAGAATTCCCAATCCCTCTATTTTTGTGTGTGCATTTTTATTTCCTTCACAGGTTAATTGTACACTATTTCAAAGTCCGATTCTTTTTGTACAGCAAAATAACTGTATGAACATGTATACATATATTGTATTTAACATATTTAACATGTATTGGTCAACCTGCCATCTGGGGGAGGGGGTGGGAGGAAGGGGAAAAGTTGAAACAAAAGGTTTTGCAATTGTCAATGCTGAAAAATTACCCATACATATATCTGGTAAATAAAAAGCTATAATAAAAAAAGAATATGGCATCTATCAGATGAATAGAATATGGGGTAGGATGACAAGAAAGGAGGATATTACAGGAATATATGTTAAATACACACACACAAAAATGGGAAAACTGGGTTTGGGGGACAATAAGGAAACCTGATTAGAGCAGCAAGTAATTATAGAGAAGTAGTGAAAAATAAAATTTTAAAAATTGGATTGAGCCAGATTATAGAGGAACTTGAAGAAAATGTTAAACAAGTATTGTCCAGAAAGAAAAGAAGCAGATCTGGAGTCAAAAGTCTTGGGTGCAAATCATTGAACTGAGTGATCTCAGGTTATCATTTAAGGTCAGGGGCTTCAGTTTCCTCATTTCTTAAAATGAGGAAAGAGGAGGAGAGATAGTCTCTAAAGTTCCTCTTAGCTCTAATTTCATGATTCTAGGATGAAATAGAAAGTAGAGATTTTAAATCCCTCATCTATCAAATAGTGATAACATCTGCTTTAATTTATCTCAAGAGGTTATTGTGTGGACTAAATGAGATAGCTGGTATGAGTAGTGGAGAAAGTTAAAAGCATTATATAAATGTAATTTATTACATTATATTACATTAATTACATAAATGTAATTATTAAAGAGTATCATGGTAGTATAGTGGCTAGAAAGCCAGCCTGGAAGGTCTGGGTTCTAGTTCTGCATATACTATGACTGTGGTCAAGTCATTTAATCTCAGTGCTCTAAGTCATCTCTATGATTCATAAGTGAATGGAGTTTCCTCTTCTTGGATTTCTATTTGTTAATTAAATCACAAGTCCAGTCTTTATCTTAATATATTCCAATAAAGCAGAATTTAGCCACGTTCACCATCACCAGCTACTCTTGAGATTTAAAAGATTTTTCTTTTAGATAGTTGTAACCTTTTTTTAAGCTCCAAAGCCACCAATACAACTAACTGTCAAACTGTCGCATAGAATCACAAACCATTAGAATTGGAAGAAACCTTAGATAACACCTAATTCAACTTCTTAATCTTACAATTGAACAAACTGAGACTCAGTGGTGACACATGACCTACCCAACATCACACAGTAAGTCCTGTGTGGCAGAACCAATAGTTGAACCTAGATTCCCTGAGTCTCAATATTCCTTCTTCACACTTGAAAGTCCATCAATTTGCAACCTGTGGTTATCATAAAACCAGGGGAGAAAAATTCTTCATGGTAATCACTGACCCACTAGGATTTCCTACTGGCAAGATTTACACAAATGGGGCCCATTTTTCACAGTCTGAGCAACTGCCATGACTGTTACATCCTCTCATCCCCACCTCACCACTCCCACTCCTTGCTGATCCATGAACTGTTGAGCAGCTACTTCCCAGAGAAATACAGCATTTTTTACAAGAACTTCCCTCAATCATCCTCTTATCCATCTCTTCCCACTGTACAATCTGTCTACTCTCAGACTGTTACCTTATGGGATGTCTGATGTTAACAAGATGATAGCCAAAGGTAGCAGCTGCATCCTTGTGCCCAGCTTCTCTGCTCCCCATCACCCCCAAGGCTGACCCAGCCAAGGCTAAGTTAGGAATGGGAACTGAGATCAAGTTAAAAGACAGAGAGATGTATCAATTCGAACATGAAAGTTTAGTTTGATACTTTGTCATCTTATAGGTAATGAGAGGTGTGGATTAACCCTGCCTACCTCAGTTTCCTCTTCTTAAAAATTAACTGGAGAAGAAAATGGAAAACCATTGTAGTATCTTCATCAAGAAAACCCCCAAAAAGGTCACAAAATATTGTACAGGACTGAAATGACTGAACAACAAGGTAGCCCACTTTGTCAATGGTTGAGCTATGACTAAAAGCCAAATCTCCTAATTCCACCCATAGATCTATTGGCTAAACTTTTGTTTGACCTTAAAGCTCTTATTAAATGGGCCTCATCAATTGTGCTTGACAAATAGTAAGTAGTTAATAAATTCTTAACTGACTGACTGCTCCAGGTCCTGAATGGGCTGGCCCCAAGTTGCTACCACTCCCAAAGGTTAAGACATTCCCTTACCCACCTCTGGAGTACTAAAGAGAAATGTGTCTCACATGCCCCATTGCCTGACCTAGCCTCACTACTGGTATAACATCACTGGTAGCTGTGGTAGTATTCAGTTTCAGTTTAGAAACAAGAATCTGTAAATCAGAAAGAATTTATATCATTTAAGCCAAAATCCTTTCTTATTATTAAATTATATTTCACTATTAGATTGCCTTTTCATGAAGGGCAAGGACGGTGGCAGTTTCAATATATTATCCAATGCCCTTTCTATCTGGAGTCAGTCTTAGGGGTAGCAGGCTGCTTCCTATAAACTAATTCAATGACTCAGGTGGCTTTAGGAAGGAAAGTGAGACAGGTGACCTTGCACAGCCTTCCCTCACTTAAATCCAAATCATTTGCACCTCATGGTAAATCTCCTGATGTCATGGTTGTCTTAGAGAACAAAGAACAAACAATAACAATTCAAGAAATGCTAAGAAATCTTTCTCCAACAGCCTACTTGGGCCCAGATGTCCTACAGTTAGAATTAAGCAATAGAAGAGATAAAACAAAAAAGTCAAGGGTTAATTCTCTAGAAGGCTCCCAGAATTGGAAGGAATTCCAAATGAAGACTATTTAGATTGAAATTTCCTCTATAATATCGCCAACAAGTGCTCAGCTAGACTTTCCCTAAAGCTGTTTAGTGAGAGAAAACTCATTTCCTAATGGGGCATACTATTTCTGTATTTTAGCAACCCTAAATATTATTAGGAAGTTTTTCCTTCTATCAGCCTAACTCTACCTACATGCAACTTCATTCACTTTTCCTTGTTCTACCCTCTAGATAAAATGTTTATGTAGCTAGGGGAAGGTGGATGGGAATAAGCATTTATATAGTACCTAGTGTGTGCCAGATACTTTACAAATATTATCCCGTTTGATCTTCACAGCAACCATATAAAATAGGTGCTACTTTGATCCCCATTTTTACCCTTAAGAAAAATGAAACAGACAGAAGTTGGGACTTGCCCATGCTCATGCAGCTAGAAAGTGTCTGAGGACAAATGTAAATTCAGGTCTTTCTGACTTTGTCACCACTACCTCCTTACCATCCACCTGCCTTTAACAGAGAATCCTACTCTCTCCTTAATACATCCAGAGAGGCTAGTAGTTTGTCAGATTAGTTAACTCTTTGGACACCCAGAAAGGATTAGAAACTCTATCTTGTTTCATAAAAGAATGAAGAATACTTCTATTGTTGGGAGAGAGTGTATCATTTAAGTTATAGATCAGAGCTTCTTAAACTTTTTCCACTCTTTTTTTTTAACTTTATTTTTCTTGAAGGGTGTTTTTTGGAGGGGGGGAGACCTATGTTTTCCTCCCAACATGACTTTTATGGAAATGTAACTTCTTAATGGGGAGGATGAGAGAGAGGAAGGGAGAATTTGGAATTCAAAGTTTTAAAAACAAATGTAAAAAATTGTCTTACACATAATTGGGAAAATAAAAATATTAAATATTAAAACTTTTCTAGTCACAACTCTTTTTGCCCAAGGCATTTTTACACAACTCTGGGCATATGGATATATAAAAATATAATTTAAATGATAATAAGTCACAATTTCAAAACTCCCAAATTCAGTTATGTGACTCCATATAGGATCATGACCCACAGTTTCAGAAGCTTTTTCCATTCAATAGTATTTTATTTTTCCAAATACATGCAAAGATAGTTTTCAACATTCACCTTTGCAAAACTTTGTGTTCCATATTTTTCTCCCTCTCTCCCCTCTCTTTCCTCCCCAAGAAAGCAAGCAATAGGATACATATGCACAATTCAAGAAGCAATTATTAAGTATTTAATATGTGCTAAGTACTGAAGATGCAAAGAAAGGCAAAACAGTTCCTGCTCTCAATCTAAAAGGGGAAACAATTATACATGATACCTATATATACATATGTACATATATATACATTATATGTATACATATATATCAGTGTGTAACAAGTATATATGCATGTGTGTAATATATACATACATATATGTTATATCTATGTATATAGCCACTAGGCAGAGAAGATAGGAGGTAAATATGAAGAAGAAAAAAATTAAAAACATGAGAGACAGTGAAAATTCTTGGAGTTGAGAAAAAGAATCTCTTGTTCAAGGAATAGCAAAGAGGCCAGTGTTCCTGGTTATATGGAATAAAAAGAGGGAGGCAAAGTATAGGAAATTCTAAAGGTGAAAAAGGGACCAGGTTACATAGAAACAGTTGGGTGATGCAGTGGATAGAGTCAGAAAGTTCGAGTTCAAATTTGGATTCAGTTACTTAATAGATGCATGGCCCTGGGCAAGCCACTTAACCTTTGTCTGCCACAGTTTCCCCTACTGTAAAATGGGAATAATAAGTGCTACCTCTCAAGATTGAAAATCAAATGAGTCTAAGATGACAGGAACAAATAATGATGAATGTTAGAAGGGATGTGGGAAAACTGGGACACTGATGCATTGTTGGTGGAGTTGTGAAAGAATCCAGCCATTCTGGAGAGCAATTTGGAACTATGCCCAAAAAGTTATCAAACTGTGCATACCCTTTGACCCAGCAGTACTACTACTGGGCTTATATCCCAAAGAAATACTGAGGAGGGGAAAGGGACCTGTATGTGCCAAAATGTTTGTGGAAGCTCTTTTCGTAGTGGCTAGAAACTGGAAGATCAATGGATGTCCATCAGTTGGAGAATGGTTGGGTAAATTATGGTATATGAAGATTATGGAATATTATTGCTCTGTAAGAAATGACCAGCAGGAGGAATACAGAGAGGCCTGGAGAGACTTACATCAACTGATGCTGAGTGAAATGAAAAGAACCAGAAGATCGCTGTACACTTCAGTGCTGTATGAGGATGTATTCTGATGGAAGTGGATATCTTCAACATAAAGAAGATCCAACTCACTTCCAGTTGATCAATGATGGACAGAAACAGCTACACCCAGAGAAGGAACACTGGGAAGTGAATGTAAATTGTTAGCACTACTGTCTATCTACCCAGGTTACTTATACCTTCGGAATCCAATACTTACTGTGCAACAAGAAAATGGTATTTACACACATATATTGTATCTAGGTTATACTGTTACACATGTAAAATGTATGGGATTGCCTGTCATCTAGGGGAGGGAGTAGAGGGAGGGAGGGGAAAATTTGGAAAAATGAATACAAGGGATAATGTTTTTAAAATTACTCATGCATATATACTGTCAAAAAATATATAAATAAATAAATTTAAAAAAAAAAAGAAAAGAAAATCAAATGAGTGAATATTTGTAAAGTGCTTAACAGAATGCCTGGCATAAAGAGGGAGATTATTAATATTTCCTCTCCTTATTAACAGCTTTAGAAGGCAACCAGAGAATTTTATATTTGATTCTGGAGGTAACAGGGAGTCATCAGAGTTTATCAAATAATAAGATAACAAAGTCATACCTGTGGTTTGAGATAAAGAGTGCTCAGGTCTCTGTTGGAGATGGAGGCAAAGAGGAAGGAGCTGTTTGATTAAAAATATATATATATAGAAACAAGTCACCAATCTCATAATTTTGCTCTAGGGACAATTCTAGTCTGTTTAGTACATAGGTAGCTATGTGATCCAGTGGATAGAGTGTCAGGAAAAACTGAGTTCAAATCCAGCCTGTGACCTTCCTAGATGTGTGACCCTGAACAAAAATCAGTTACATTCTATCTGCCTTAGTTTCCCATTTGTGAAAAAAGGGATAATAATAATATCTACCTCCAAGGTTGCCCCCCCAAGGAGGGGGGAAAGAGGAAGAAAAATTTGGAACACAAGGTTTTGCAGAGGTGAATGTTGAATGTTACCTTTGCATATATTTGGAAACACAAAATACTATTGAATAGAAAAAATTGCTTCTTGACCTGTACATATTTATAAAGTCCTATATAAATGCTAGCTATTATTGTTACTATACTAGCTCAACCTCTCTTTGCACAGACTTCTAGGGTCTTGTTCTAAATTGTTCCTTCCACATCTGACAATCTCCGGTTCTACAGACTGTGATGTCTAATGACTGTTTGGAATTTCTTCTTAAGGATGAATGCCTCTTTCAACCCCTTCTTAAGATGTTCAGAAAAATGGAGCCAATAGGAGGAAGAAAAAGGGGTAACAATGCATATATTTCTCTCTTCCCCTGTGGATTCCCCTGAGGATTAGCTCTTCAGAGAGAAACCTTAGGACAAACTGGGGCCTCTGCAGCCAAATGTAGCTTATCTCAAGCTCTTCAGTTAGCTGCACCGGTAACGCTAAGACAAGAGGTGAGATAGAGTGGGGACCAGGGGAGTTGTAATCTGGGAAACTTATATAACCACAGCATCCTGCTACAGGCGATTTCTAGAGAGATAATTAGAAAGGCCGGTTCCAGTGATTTGGTGCTTGAACATTTTCAAATACAGAAATTGGCTTTTTGAGAAGTGCCGTTACCTCCCCTGCTCTCTACTGGACACAGTAGAAGTAACACTTGGCAAAGAAAGAAACCTTCAAAAGATCCAAAGAAACTAGTGAGAGGACTTCCAAACTCATCCAAGATTTCCTGTGAGGAGAAGAAAGAGAAGAGGATTCCAAGGGACTGTAGTTTTTTTAATGTTTGACAATGGAAAATACTCACAGAGAAACAAGAGGGACCAAATAGTGATTCTGTTCTACTCAATACTTATTTCTTGGGTTCTAGTCCTGTGTTCATCATGATGGAGATTCCTATCTTGTAGAGGATCAAAAAGAAGCATAAGACAGTGCCTCCCTCAAGAACACTGGTTTCTATTTGAAGAGACAAGGCACATACACATGGAACTGTGCAGTAGTCAACATAAGTGGGAATTAAGTGGGAAAACATATGGACTGTCAAATGCAGATTAGCAGCAGAGTAGCATTGAGGTCAAAGCAGGAAGGCAGCCAGGTGGTCAAGTGGTTAGAGTGCTGGATCACAGTTAAAAAGACTTGCCTTTGTGAGCTCATATATAGCCTCAGACACTTAATAGCTGTGTGACCCTGGACAAGTCAATTTGCCTCAGTTTCCTCATCTGTAAAATGAGCTAAAGAAGAAAATAGCAAGCCATTCAAGCACCTTTAACCAAGAAAATCCCAAAGGGATCATGAGGAGTTAGACATGGCTGGAAAAAAAACTATTGAACAACAATAGGAAGCAGGGGCAACTTTAATCTTCCCTTGCTGAAAGCAACCTTAGAGACCTTCTAATCATTGATTCACTGACCTACAGCTAGAGTCATAGGGTCTTAGACCCAAAGATCACGGATCCAGAGGTCATCCAGGACAACCCCTTACTTTTACCAAGAAACTCAAACAAAGGTAACAAATGTCAGAGGTGGGACTTGAACCAATGCCTTCTGGTGCTTTTCCCACTATACTACACTGGCTTCAGCCATCTCATGTAAAGATGAGGAAACTTGGGCCCCGAGAGGCAAAGTGGCTTGCCATATAGTCTTGACAAAAAAAAAAAGAACAAAAGAAAGAATTTATGAGATGTCTGCCATAGATAATATACTGGGCTAGTTACTAATGGATATACAAAAAAAAAAAAAAATGAAGATGATGTTGTAGTCCAAATACTCAAGGAAGAAACAATCTACAAGTGAGGGAGAGTAGGAAGGGACAGACCCAAGATTTCATTAACTTAGTGGAATCCCAGTGAGGAAATTCTGTCTACTCTTGAATTTAGAGACTCCAAGCATTAAGTGAGCTTACTTAAGTGAGAGGAGGTGGAGTGAGGATGGGAGGGAAATCCATTTGGCAACGGCAGGTGATGATGAGCTGAAAAGTAGATACAACAACTTTCTGCTGCTTGAGTTTTTACATTGATAATTTTGTATAGACCCCGAATGATATTATAAATATCCAAATAACAAATGGAACTAGAACATGAAGACCATACAAGGGAAGTCAACTAGAAATGAACAGAAGCATTGTCAAGAAGCATAAGGATCTATTTGAAATTTAATCAATCAATCTAGAAGCATTATTAAACACTTATTAATTATGTAAAGTGCAGCAGATAGAGCTCTGGGCCTAGCATCAGGAAAACCTGAGTTCAAATCTAGCCCCAGATACTTAGTGTTGTACATTGCCAGTCAAGTCTCTTCACTTCTGTTTGCCACAATTTTCTCAACTGTAAAATGGGTGTGATGAGTACTTACTTTACTGGGTAGTTGTGAGTTTCAAGATAGATAATATTTTTTATTTTGAAAAAAATTCTTATCACAATTCCTGTCACATCACATGTGCCATCAAAATGTTCTTCTCTTCCTTTTTTCCTTTTTCCCTGCCAATAAATATAAAGAAAAAGCAAATGCGGTATGGATTTGTAGTGGATCAGGTCTGGATGTTTTTGCATCTTCATCTAGTGGCATTTTGTAGACCTGATGAACAAGACAAGATTTAGTGCATGGATGGCAGGGCTAGAGAAGGGAAGGGTAGTGATTTAGAGTTGGGAAACTGGCATATTGGACAATCTGAGAAATGAGTAAGGCATTGATGACTTAATATATGTACTCAATTCAAATCAACCCCTAGACCTAGACACTGGAATAAATGCCTATTTCTCTGATGTTCAAGCACTGGTCCATACTCCTAATAAGAGATAATTTGTGTTACCCTTTAACCCTTAATGGGAGGAACTATTCAGTATCACAGAAACCAGAATAGCTACAGCTTTCAGGCTATCCTTTGGAGTCCTTTACCAGTCCAAATCACAGAGCTTTACCCCAGAAGGGAAAATATTTCAGCAAGTATTACAGGAACAATGCCTCCTACATCAGCAATGTACCCTTTGTGATAGCTCCTTGAACTTGTCAGTGCTTGAGATGAATATTCTGGCAACACAAGAAAAATATGCCATCTGAAGCCTGCCTGGGAACTTTTCCCCCCTTTTTCTTTTAAAGAAGAAACTAAATGAACTGAAGCATTTCAACAAAACAAATGTCAAGAAAATGATTTTTTGCTCATTCTCATAGAGAATTTGTATTGCAATCATTTTCCTTAATGAATTCTTAATGTGAAGTAAATTAAATAATTAGCTAGAAATGTGATCCCTGGTGATAAATTTTGCATTGGTACCAACAAACAGGCTTTTCAGGCTGCTGGGCTGATTGAGGCCTTGTAATTCTCCCTTATTTTTCCTAATTCTCTCTTCACTGTTTTCCTTTTTGAGAATGAACAAATTCTAGGAAATATTATTTCAGTAAGGTCTTTGGGAGCTAATGCATTATTTTCAACCTGGCCTTTTGCTTTGACATTTAGTATCCGAATAACAATAAAATCTTCTGTTTTTACAAAATTGGACCTTAAAAAAATAATAATAAAAAGCCCCTAGGGAACAGGATAAACTGTAGATTGCTTCCAGATGAATAGTTCTGCTGACCAAGGCTGACACCTGCTGGTTTCTGCTTATCATTAACTGCCCAAAATGTTTCATTACAACGAGGAGGGGAAGAAAAAAAACCTTGTGCATGGGAATTCTTCCCAACCCATCAAGAACACCTCATCTACAAGCTAAATAAAGCCCTCATATGCTTTAGCAGGAATGGGAGGGCCAGACTCAGTTTGTGCAGATATCTCATTTTCTTTCGATATTTTTAACTCTATGCTGCCTGTTAAATAACTGCATTTGGAGAACTAAACTTTCAGACCTATCCTGCTGGAGGCAAGAACTCAAGGATAGATTTCTGAACCCTCAACAATGATTATGAAGGGATCTACTTCGGTGCTTAAACTCTCCATTCCCAAAAAGTCAGGGGCAGAAGGGAGAACACTACAGATGCTACAGTGCAGTTCTTTCAAATCCAAGATGAGGTACACGCTGCCAGAGGACTTTCTAGAAACCTGAAAGTGTGGGCATGTTTTTTCTATTATCCACGAATCCCTTAGATGTGCATCCCACAACTGGTCAGACACCTATCTCAGTTTGGTCTGTAAGGGAAGCCTTCATTTTCAATCTGTCTCTGTATGTTGAAAAACCTGAGTTTGAACCCCTGACTCTGACAGTAGCTGAATGATCCTAGGGAAAAAAACTCCTGAGCCTCAGTTTCCTTATTTATAAATGGATTTGATAAATAATAATAACATCTGAAACCTCTTGCTGACAAAAGTTTTGTGAAGCTTTAATATTTTATTTAAAATAATAATTTTATGTTTAAAAACACTGCAAATTGTAAATCATTATATATACATACATATGTAATATATATTTTACATACACATATATGTTAATTATTATCTCATTCTTCTCATTTTTTTCAATGGATTTCGGAGAAAAATAGCCCTGGGACAACTCACTAACCTACTATTATTTTCTATTCAGTGTTCTAAAGACAATTACATAGGTAAGTAAAATTGTTTGGGGTTTTTTTTTTTTAGTAATTAAAGTGTTAAACTGTAAATCCATCCTTTGTAGGGTCACAAAAAGTACATTTTCAATAGCAGACAGGATAATGAGAATATTATGTAATATAATCTTATTATTGCGTGGTTTTGATTTCTTTTACTCTTGTTCAGGTGTATTTTCAATCTTATCTGATTCTTTGTGATCCTATTTGAGACCTCCTTGACAAAGATACTGGAATAGTTTGCCATTTTCTTCTCCAGTTCATTTTACAACTGAGGGAAATAGGATTAAATTATTTATTCAAGGTCATGCAGTTAGTAAGTGTCTGAAGGAAGATTTGAACTCAGGAAGATGAGACTGTCTCCAGATCTGCTACTCTATGCATTGTGCCATCTAGTTGCCCCTTTTTTACACTGTCTCTATACTTTGAAAAGTATACTCTACTACTTTTATGTAGTTTTGAGACTACGATGTGTATTTTGACATCTATTTAAAAATATTGCTCCTAAATTTTTATGAATCAATAAATATCAAGGCAACTTGAGGAAACATTTTTGCCTGTGATAATGCTCTGGTTCTAACACATTTTATTCATTGAATCTCAAGGATTTTTTGAGATTTATATTTGCAATTTTGGAATTTGTATCTATTGGTTTTGGAAAGATAGTGAGTTTCTGCTATATACATTTTTCTAGTTCTTGCTAGGTATCTGGTAGATGCAAAATATTTGCCATAAAATAAAATATTTATTGCATAAACTTCATGAATTAATAAGTTTGGACTTCCTAAACATATTGCTTTTATTTCAGATTGTGAAGACCTAACCCCAAATTCCTATCACAAACCCTTTCGTGTCTATAAAATAAATCCATGTGGCTCACTCATTTGCTCAACATCTATTGACAAATTGGTGATTGAGTTCATGTGGATGTCTTCCATGCAAAACATTCAAGGATCTGAACCTTTTTATAGAGTCCATCCATTAGGACAGTGCTCCTCAAACTTTTTAAATAGGGGGCCAGTTCACTGTCCCTCAGACTGTTGGAGGGCAGGACTAGAGTAAAAACAAAAACTCCCACTCTGTCTCCGCCCCTCAGCCCATTTGCCATAACCCGGTGGGCCGCATAAACGTCCTCAGCGGGCCGCATCTGGTCCGAGGGCTGTAGTTTGAGAACCCTTGCAGATAAACCATTTTTGGTTACATTCAACAAATTGATGTGTACCTATTGTCAAACTTTACTATTACTCAATGAAACTTTGTGTTTATTCCAAAAGTATTTCTGAAATTTTCTCATCTATTTATCATGATTCTGAAAACATTTTTCTTCTTTCTCCTTGTTGAAGAATTGTCACCCTTTCCATAAAGGATCTTTAGGATGATGGATCCTGTTTCAGTTTGGATGGATTTTAGTAGGTTAAAATAAGAATAATATTATGTAGTATTCATCACTTTAAATATATTCTTCCCATTGAGCTTTCAATCAATCAATCAGAAAACATTTATTAAGCACTAGTATGGGCCAGTCATTGGAATAAATGCTGAGGATACAAAAGGAGACAAAAGACAGTGTCTGCCCTCAAAGAGCTTAAAATCTAATGCTGTGATTTTAGGATGCCAGTAAATCTCTTGACATAATCCCAGTCACAGTTTAGTCCATTACGTCTAGCATTATTCTCAGTGTCTTGTTTGATGGACAGCAAACTTTTTTAAGGATCATGTTATCCCTTTGGTTTGTTTTGACCTTCACATTCAAGTTCAACATCTTCCTTCTCTATTTTTCCTTGGAGAACATTATAACATTTGTACTTATTGAATCCAAATGATATTTTGATGTCATTTGAAAAAGATTCCACAAGATCAAAGAACTTTTTAATGTGTTTTTAAATAGAGCTTCATGGCATCCAAGTACATCAAGTTATTAATAAAATGTTTAAATATCATTTTCTTTTCCCTGGAAGCCGTCCTCAGTTCTATTTAAAAGAGTAGATAACGAGGTGAAGGCTAGGCCATTGTGATAGTTAAGCTGTCACCTTGGAAGATGACACATGTTATCCCCATTGTTCCTGATATCATCGTCTCAGTGGCTTGTTTTAAATAGAGACGAGTCTCCCATTCTCACTTGACTTGGATCTATCTTAATACAGTATGTGTAATGCATGAGAAAGCCACGAGTGGGGAATTAAGTGGGATAAAAATTATTATTATCATCTTTTTCTGATGATTTCCAGTTAGAAACAGTCTGAGGACATCATTTACCTTGTTTTATATATATATAAACAGTCTGAGGAATCATTTACCTTGTTATATATATTTTACCTTGTTTTATATATATATATATATATATATGTATGGGTTTTTTTTTTTTGTTTTGTTTTTTTGTTTTGTTTTGTTTTGTTTTTGCTGTTGAAGCAATTGGGGTTAAGTGACTTGCCCAGGGTCACACAGCCAGGAAGTGTTAAGTGTCTGAGACTAGATTTGAATTTAGGGCCTCCTGATATGCTCTATCCACTGCGCCACCTAGCTGCCCCTGTTATATTTCTTTTATATTCAGTCCTTTTAGATAATTAATATTATTATTAGATTACTGATTAAGCTAAGGCACACACATATCCCAGTCGGGTTTCTCTTTTTAAGAACAAGGAATAAAAACAATAATAGCTGTCATGGTCCTCTCTGGGAACAAAGGAGAGGGGGCTGATGAATTCTATGAGCACAGTGAGTTTTTTTTTTCCATTTTGTTTTTCTTGCTTTTCCCCTTTGACATATAGGTAATATTGAACTATGTTTTGTGTGACTGTATAATGGGAGTCATATTGGTTGATTTCGATGTCATATTGGGGGAGGGAGAGAAGGAAAGAATTTATTAAAAGTCAGAATTTTTTAATGTTAAAAAAAAATTTTTTTAACATAAAATTTGTTAAAAGAATCCTTAGCTAGATGTCGCCGTGGATAGCGCACCAGACCTGGAATCAGGAGGACCCGAGTTCAAATCTGGCCTCAGACACTTAACACTTCCTAGCTGTGTGACCCTGGGCAAGTCACTTTACCCCAATTGTCTCACACAAAATAATAATAATAATAGTAATTTATTAATTAACACTAAAAAGAATTCTTGGGGTTCCTTTCTAGACTATGATTATAGGGATGGAAACGTCTCCTCGGTGCTGGGCCCGAAGACAGAGAATGGTGGTTCGGGGCGTCCAACTCTGTGACCGCATTTGGGGTTCTCTTGGCAGAAGTACTGGAGGGGGTCTGCCATTTCCTCCTCCGCCCATTTTACAGATGAGGAGACTGAGGCAATCTAGCGGTGCGACTTGCCCGGGGTCCCTGAGATCCGGTCTGAGTTTCCCGACTCCAAGACCGGCCCTGCATTCACGAGGCCGCCCATCTGCCCTGGAAGAGCTGCGTTCAAATGCAGCCTCAGCCATTTACTAAATGCGCCACCTTGAGCAAGTCACCTAAGCCTCAGTTTCCTCAGATATAAAATATAAACAATAATAGCAGATTCTAAGTTGTTGTGAAACTCAAAAAAGAGGTGTGGGGAGAAACTAATTAGAACCAGGTAAGTACTTCATAAAGGCCTGCTTTTTTTATTGGAAAAGAAGGAAGAAAATAGAATTCGAATCAGAAACTCGTATCACCCAAAGCTTCCTTAACCCCGCCCCGCAGGGGCAGAGCAGCCTCATCCCATGCTTTCCCTTCCCATCATGGTGAGCTCGCCACGCCCACCCCCGCTTTCACAGCCTTGACCTGCCTCCCGTGAATCTTTGCTCTCTTCCCAGTTTCTTCGCGGCTCTCTTTCCCAGCAGTCCCTGCGCAGCGTCCTACACTATTCGTACTCTAAGGTGGCAACATGTCGTCCCAGAGTGAGTGATTGAGCTCAGGGGTCCGGGAGGAGGGTCCGGGAGGAAGCCCCCGACTGCCCTGGGCCGGGGTCTGAGGCGAAGTGTGGGAGGCTGTTCGGGTTTGGAGCTGGCGGAGGGTGCGGAAGTGGGGAGGAGGGGAGTTGGGAGCATGTGAGGGGAGGAGTCCGTCAGCCGTCCCTGTCCCTGTCCTCTGTTCAAGGACTCGGCCGAGGCCTGGAGGAGCCCGTAGCCTGGGCCTCTAGCGGACCCGCTATGGACCACGACCCTGCGGGTCTGGGGTGGCGGCGCCTTTCGGGGACGCAGGGGTAGGCCTAGAGGCCTCCGAAGCGCGAAGGCCAGAGTGCCTGGTCTGTCTGAGGGAACACCGGAGGAGGAGGAGTATGAGAGGAGTGGAGAGCAGGGGCCCGAAGGATGGAGGGGGCTCCCCCAGGAAGCCCCTCAGCCCCGCGCGTAGTGCTCGCGGACGGGCTGCTGGGTAGTAGGGCGCGGGGAAGGGCCCAAGGTCATTTCCTGCGAAGACACCGGGCGCTGTATCGCTACACTCTGGATATTTCCATGGCTGGAAACATGCTCTTTCTTTATCCTACCTCCTGCGTATCCCCCTAAAATCTCATCCTACTCGGGGAGCCTCCCCCAGCCCCCTTAGAACCTCCGATCTGGGGATCCGCGCCAGTGTGTCGTGTGTGTGTTCGTGCGTGATTGTCTCAGGAGGTTTCTTCTGCTTTTCTTTGGGTGTTCAGCCCTTAAGAACATAGAAACCAGTTCAGAACTATCCCATGATCGGTTGACCAATGGTTTGTAGGCCGGGCCAGCGGACTTCGGTACTGATACTCAGGTACCTCTGTGACCTTGACCTTGTCAAGTCTTCAAGCACCTACGGTTCTGTTGTTTTCTGGGCGCTGGGCTAAGTGCCGGGGAGTACAAAGAAAGATTTAGAGAAAAAGCCCTCTCCGTGCTCAGCTTGTGATCTAACAGGGAAGACTACGTTCAACAACATGGACGTACAAGATACATATAGTGGAAGGAGGGGTGGTGTTCCGGCATGTACAACTCTGCCTGGGTTTGGGGTTTCCTTGGCAGAAGTGCCAGAGGGGTTTGCCATTTCTTTCTCCAGCTCATTTCACAGAGGAGGAAACTGAGGCAAACAGGGTGAAGTGACTTGCCCAGAGTCACACAACTAGTTAAGTTTGAGGCCTGATTTAAATTTAGGAAGGGGAATTTGTACTGCAAAGCCAGGTGCTGCCATCTGAGTGGTCTCATAAAGCAGGGATTGGGAAAGGCTGCTTAGTTAAGACCACAGATGGAGGGAATGGAACTTTGGATTTTGGGGGACAGCCAGTGAATATGCAGTCTGGAGATGGAGTGTGAAGGTTAGTCTTAGAGGGGAGTAAGACAGCGGGACCTGAAAAGGAAGGAAAGAGCCAGATAGGAAGAGTTACATTTAGTCCTGTAGCTAATGGGAGTGTCGCTGGAACTCATTGAAAAGGGGAGCCAGGAGCATTTAAGTTCTCCAGGCCCCAGTTTTCTCACATATAAAGTAAAGGAAGTTGAACCAGATGACCTCTCAAGTTTCTTATAGTTGTAAAACTATCATCCCGTGGTAGAGCTGAGGTTTAGGGAAGTTTGAAAGGAATGGTGGGGATAAGATACCACTATTTCAAGATTTGAAAAACCTTCATGTGGCAAGGAATAGATTTATTCTTTTTGGCCTCACAAGGCAGAAGTAGCATGAGTTGAAGCTGCAAACAGACAAATTTGAACTAGAAAGAATAACTAGCTACTCAGCAGTAGTTTCTCTGAAGACCCCCCGGGGTAGATGAACAATCGTCTGGTATAATGTAGAGGAGTTTTTGCTTTAGATTAGACTAGATTTGTGGGCAACTAAGACTCCTTCAGTTCTTGAGAATCTGTGGTTCTGCACTTTGAAACAAGTGCTTGCTCTCTTAGGAAGGGGGAGTTAAGAAAAGGAGGTAGAAAAATCTTACAGTCTTACAAAAATGAATATTGGAAACTATATGGATTTGAAAAATAAAATAGTATTGAAAAAAATTTTAATTACTTCTATCACATTTTTGAGACTCTGTAAAAAGTATTGCACTGACAGAGATTTCTAATTTTGCTACTTTCTGTGTGACTTGAAGCAACCAACTCTCCTGTCTAGACCTGTTTCTCCATCTGCAAAATGAGATTTCACTAGATGATCTCTAAACTCCATCTCCAATAAAGGATCAGATCTTTAGGTAGAAGGAACTTCACAGGTTATTTGCCAATTATGTTAATTTTTTTTTTTTTTTTTTAAGTAAGCTCCTTGGAGATACACAGTGAGTGTCACTTGGTATAATTGGCAAACAACTTTTTCTAACTTCTACAGGCTATAAAAGGGAAAAAGAGCAACAGATGGTTGTAGGTATCCATACTGAGGGACTATTTCCATATCCATCCTCAACTCCTCAGAATGGCAAGTTGACTCCAATTAGAACAAATACTATCTATTAATATTGGAATCATTCCATAAATTCAATAAGTATTATTAAATGCATAACTGTGTGATAGGTACAGATTAAGCATTGATGATAAGAATTCAAGTACCTTACATTCTAATGGGAGAGCAACAAATCTTTATGTGCAATATAAAGATAGAGAAGATTGTAAAATCTGGAGGTATTTTTTGAGCTTGAGCCCAGTTTTGGAGACATCCTGTACAGAGGGACAGAGAAAGAAAATGGAACATCATCTGTGAGGAACAGCAAATAGACCAATCTGGCTGGACTTACAGAGAATCCAAAGGGGAGTAGTATGTTAAAAGACTAGAAAGCTGAGGGCAGCTAGGTAGCACAATGGATAGAGCACCAGCCCTGAATTCAGGAGGACCCGAGTTCAAATATGGTCTCAGACACTTAACACTTCCTGTCTGTGTGACCCTGGGCAAGTCACTTAACCCCAGCCTCAGGAAACAAACCAAAAAAAAAAAAAAAAAGACTAGAAAGCTAAGATGGGGCCAGACTGTAAAGAACTTTATATTTGATACTAGAAATAATAGGGATACATTGGAGTTTACTGAAGGTAGGGGGTTAACATAAACCTGAACTTTAAGAAAATCATTTTGGCAGATGTGTGAGAAAATATTTGAGACAGCACTTAATAAGCCATTGGAATAGCCAGGAATAAAATACCAGATTGGTAGCCATTTGAGAAGAAAGAAACGGACATGTAAGAGCTGTTGTGAAGGTAGAATGAACAATACATCCATAGATTGGATATATGGAGTGAATGAGGGGAGAAAATAATGGGTGATATTGATATTGAACACCTGGGTTACTGGAAAGGATGATAGTGCCCTTGACAAGAGTTCGGATGAGGAATAGATTAAGGAGTTTTGTTTTGGACAGGTTGAATTTGAAATGCCTATGGGACAGGATTTTAGTTTATAATGTCCAAGAGGCTACTTATGATGTGGACCTGGGTACTACCAGATAATTTGGATAATATCAAATTAAAGTTTTTGCAAGACTAAAACTAGTATAATTAGGATAATAAGGGAATCAATGTAGGGGGGCAGGGAGGAGACTTTTTTTTTTTAAAGCTGCTCTTCAGAATTCAGCAACAAATTTTGTATATAGATAAATGCAAGTAAGGAGTCAGGTTATAAATCTAGATCATGGAGAAAATGGTAATTTCATTGCTAGTAATAGGGAAGTTCAGGGGAAAAAGAAATTGTGGGAATAGGGGGCTGCAGGATTGAGTTCTATTTGAGATGTGTAAAAGACATCCATTTCAAGATGTTGAGTAGACTGTTGGTGATTTTAGACTGAAGTTCATGAGAGGGTTTATTTAAATCTGTAGATCTGAGAATCATCCTCAGATCCTAATTGAATTCCTGAGCAGTGATAAGCTCCCCGGTTAAGAAAAGAGAATTGGACCCTGGACATGACATGAAGATTCAACCAAGGATACCAAGCAGACAGACATATGGGAAGACCAAAAGAAAGCAGTGTTAGGAAGACCCAGAATAACCAAGAGAAGGTGAATGATAGTCTCAGATGCTACAGAAAAATCAATAAGGTAGAGGACCTAGAACTAAAGGCCCTTGGATTTGGCAATTAAGAAATTATTGCTAACTTTGGAAAGAGCAGTTTCAATTGAGTGAAGAGGACAGAAGCCAAACTACAGAGGATTTGGAAGAAAAAGGGACAAGCTTCAGCCAACTAATATTCCTATTGAAGACCATATTTGCTGTCAGAAAATTCCAATACAAATAAAAACTTTGGACGATTTCTTTGGCTTTTGTGGTGGTATTTGAATAGGTCTGCCACTCGCATGATTTCTTTCTCGATGAACAAAACTGCTTCTTTTTCTTTGCATTAGATTCCAGAAACATTAGAATTTATTAAGCTTTTGTGTTATATATAAGTGGGTTCTCCTTCCTTAAATGTTTTTGCTGTCTTTTTTTCATACTCTCCTCCCCTTGTTCCCTATTTAATTAGGTTATATGTCTCTCTTTCTCTTCCATCTTTTTGTTTCCAGTATCTAATATGAGTAATGGTAGGTTTGTAATAAACATTTGTTGAATTGTTCACAAATTTATTATTTTCTTGGCAACATTCCTTTATTTTATATGATATTGGGGGGGGACTTAATTTAAAAATCATTAGCAGTCTTCATAGTCTATTTAAATGGATAAAGTGATCAGAAAAAAATGGGTTTAGAATTACTTGGGTTTGAAATTGCCAGTATAGAACAAGATTTGATCTATTGATAGTTTCCAGTTCATCTTACATTTTTAAAATAAATGTTGTTTTGAGATAAATTTTGTACATGCCATTACAGATGAGGTTTAGCCATTGTTTGCTTTTTTTCCCCCTCAATAGTATTTTATTTTTCCAGTTACATGTAAAGATAGGTTTCAACATCTATTTTTGTGAGATTTTGAGTTCCAAATTTTTTCCCCTCTTCCCAAGATAGCAAGCAATCTGATATAGGTTATGCACGTACATTCATTTTAAATATATTTCCATATTAGTCATGTTGTGAAAGGAAATCTCAACAAAAGGAGGAAAATATCACAAGAGAGAAAGCAACCCCCCCCCAAAAAAGGGGGGTAAATATAGTATACTTCAATCCATATTCAGTCTCCTCCATAGCTTTGTCTCTGGATGTGAATGGCATTTTTTCTATCTCAAGTCTGTTGGAATTATCTTGGAATACTTTATTGCTGAGAACAGCTAACTCTCATAGTTAGTTGATCACACAATCTTAGCAAAAGTTAAACAATATTTTTGTAATTAAAAAAGAATTTTAGTAAATGCATATATTGAGCTTTTTGCAAACAAGTTCACAAATACTTGTTTAAAAATATTGAAACAGGTCAATTATATTAGTACTTGGTATTAAAGTTAAACCGCATACTTTTCCTCTTCATATAAAAAGTAAAAGTCCTAGAATATGTACTTTTGGCAAATGTATAACTTTGGGTTATAATTAATTGCTGGGGCAGCTAGGTGGCGCAGTGGATAGAGCACCAGCCTTGAATTCAGAAGGACCTGAGTTCAAATCTGATCTCAGACACTTAACACTTCCTAGCTGTGTGACCCTGGGCAAGTCATTTAACCCCAGCCTCAGGGGGAGGGGGGAAGAAAGGGGAAAAAAATAATTGATTGATAAATTTGAGTTTTAGACTTGTTTTTACCAAACTTACAAGTTATAATCTCTCAGAAACCATGTCATTATACAGCATGAAAAGGTCCTGCATGGGGTTAGCATTTTAATGCCTTCATAAGAGAGACAATCTGGTGAAAAAGACAGAATACAGGACTTGGAGTTAGAAAAAACTCAGTTTAAATCCTGCCTTTGGTATTTACTAATTGTGTGACCCTAGACAAGTCACTTTAGCTGCTCTAAAGATAAATGATTTCCAGTCATCCTTATAAATATCAGTTATTATAAGATCAAAATAGCTATATGATCTGAATATAAAGATCACACTATTAGAAATTAGAAAATAATTAGATCAGGTGCCTTTCACAGATATATCCAGGGGAGAATTCTTAACCAAGCAAGGGGGAGACAAATCAAAAAAGATTAGGTAGACTTAATAACATGAAATGAGAAAGTTTTTGCATGAACAAAATGCAAAGTGGAAAAGAAGAGTGATAGGGTGCAAGAATGTTTGTGGCAGCCCTCTTTGTAGTGGCCAGAAATTGGAAACTGAGTGGATGCCCATTAATTGGAAAATGACTGAATAGATTGTGGTATATGAATATTATGAAATATTATTGTTCTGTAAGAAATGACCAGGATGATTTCAGAAAGGCCTGGAGAGACTTACATGAACTGATGGTGGGTGAAATGAGCAGGACCAGAAGATCATTATATACTTCAACAACGGTACTATATGATGATCAATTCTGATGGATGAAGCCATTTTTAACAATGAGATGAACCAAATCAATTCCAATAGAGCAGTAATGAACTGAACCAGCTATATACCCAGCGAAAGAACTCTGGGAGATGATGTAAACCACTACATAGAATTCCCAACCCCTCTATTTTTGTCTGCCTGCATTTTTGATTTCCTTCATAGGCTAATTTTACACTATTTCAAAGTCTGATTCTTTTTGTACAGCAAAATAACTGTTTGGTCATGTATACATATATGGTATTTAACTTATACTTTAACATATTTAACATATATTGGTCAACCTGCCATCTGGGGGAGAGGGAGGGAAGGAGGGGAAAAGTTGGAACAAAAGGTTTTGCAATTGTCAATGCTGAAAAATTACCTCTGCATATATCTTGTAAATAAAAAGCTATAATTTTAAAAGGGGGGTCGATAAGGGAGAGGGGGATTGAATCAAATCTCTCTGATAAGGACCTAACATCCAGAATATATAGGGAACTGGCAAATCATTCAAGATAAGAGCCGATCTCCAAAGATAAAGGATCATGGGATAGAAAAAAAATTAGTTGTCAAAAGAAAAACTGCAGGCTGTTAACAGCCATGTGAAAGATCCTTTCATATCACTAATAATTAAAATCACAACAAATCTGAGGTTTTACCTTACACCCAGCAAATTGGCAAAGATAACAAAAATAGGAATAATGTTGAAGAGGTGATGGAAAGTCAGGTGTACTAAGACTACTCCATAGATAGTTGAGTTTGAGAAGTGATTTACTCATCTAAAAAATGAAAGTGCTAGACTAGATGTTCTCTAAAGATCCTTCCACTTCTAAGTCCAAAGATCCATTGTTTTAATTGGCTTACCTCTCTGTAGTATACATTAGCAAAGTGTAATACCTAAAGGTTTACAAATCCTTTAAATACATACTCACAGTATCCCTTTGATTTAGGTAGTATAGCTGTTCCAATTTAAAGGTAAACAAGAGACTTAAGAGATTTTATCCATTCTAGAAAGGGAATATATATAATACCACTTACTATGGCTAACTTTTTTTTTTCCAAGTGATAGTAAATATGGTGCTTGAAAAGGTAAAACCTCAGCTATAGGGAAAACTGCCTTAAAGGATCCATATAGCTGAGATTTTTATTATACTTGACTTTTTTTTTTTTTCCTTTTGGGTAAGATAAAACAGCTTACTGAAATTTCTATTTTTCCTGCCATCTTTTCCTTTTCTTTCAACCCAAATTTTTGACTTTATAAATGATACTTCAACTAAATGATCACCTGTGAACAAGTATTAAAAAAAACAAAAACCTGAAGTTTCATAAATTAAAGAAAGCTCCAGATTGCCTCGCAAAAGTACTTGTTAAGGAAAATGTTAAAAGTGAGGCAAATTGTGAAGTTTTACCATTTCTCTAATACTAAACCCAATTTCAAATCTATTATTTGCTTCTTTTCAAATCAGAGTCACTGGGGTGGCTAATTAACCCAAATTTTATTTCGTTTGTCAGTATTATCCCAGTTACTTTTATTCCATTAACTTTCTCATTATATAGATACATAATTTATTTTTTTGAGGTTGGGGTTAAGTGACTTGCTCAGTGTCACACAGCTAGTAAGTGTTAAGTGTCTGAGATCACATTTGAATTCAGGTCCTCCTGAATTCAGGGCTGGTGCTCTATCTACTGTGCCACCTAGCTGCCCCGATACATAATTTCTTAATGGAACTTTAATTTTAAAGTGCAGTTTTTCTCTCAAGTATTTAGAAAATCTTGTATTTCTTTTTTTTTTTTAAATTATTAAACAAGTTTGGGTTTTTTTAAAAAAGCGTTTTTGTTTTTCTTTTTCTTTTTGTCAGCACCACTTTCAGCACCACTTAGAGAACAGAGACTTCTAGATGTCAAACTGCAGCAGGTGCCAGCATGGATAATGAAGCGGGATTTTTCCCCTTCTGGGATCATGAAAGCTGTTCGTAGAGGTTTGTACTTTAAGAACATCTTTAAATATATCTACCTAAATATACTAAATAATTTATATGGGGGGGAGGGAGGGCCAAGGCAGAGCACTATAGATTGTTTACATTTATGGATCTAATTAATTAAGAATTTATTTGTACAAGTAAGCAAGTTAATTACTTGGATAGTTAATTTCCTTTTTTGACTCAGTTTCAACTAATTTCCTGTGGATTCATACTTTTGTTAAATCTGAAGTTTTAAAGGACTTTTTCTTTTCACAAATTAAACTTCAAGACCCTTTTTTTCTCTAAATGAATGAGTACTTTTCATATTAAAATGTACTTTTTAAAAAAACAAATCAAGACACAGAAAATCAAATGTTCTAAATTTTCTAATTAGATAATACTCATAACTAAGATTATGGAAAAAATATATATATGTATATATTTAAGATAAATTACCAAGGGTAGCTAGGTGGTACAGTGAGTAGATAGAGCACCAGTCCTGAAATCAGAAGGACCCGAGTTCAAATCTGGCTTCAGACATTTAACACTTCCTAGCCTAGTGACCTGGGCAAGTCACTTAACCTCAATTGCCTCAGCAAAAAAAAATCCACTCGTTTCTGAGGTCCCATGTTTAAAATATCTAAGAATATTCTGGCAGTCCAACATTGTCATTTTAGGAAACTGAGGCCCACAGATACTGTGGCAAGTAATAGATTCAAGATTCAAATCCAGTTTCTTCAAATCTAGTGTTCTCTCCACTATCATTTATCATTTAATTTTTCTACCATTTATCTTAGACAAGTGCCTGGCTCAAAAGTTCTCATCTATAAAAGAGCTGGATTAAATCATATACAGTGAGACTCTAATTGAAGAAGTTATATCCCTATTGTCTTTTGTTCTCAGGTTATGATTCATATTTTAATAAGTACATTGATGTGAAGAAAGGTGGGATTGGTGGTATTACCATGGTGCTTGCTGGTTACGTCCTGCTCAATTATTGTGCAGCTTACAAGGAGCTTAGTGAGTATTCTTTGTGGGACTTTAATATTGAAAAGTAATCTTTGCTGGTTCTACACTTATCTTAAACTGAATATATCTGTACAGCTTGCCATTTTGCATTCAATTCTACTTTGACCCTATGTTCTTTAAAAGCTAAAATAGCTGGTGCTACAAACAGGGCCAAATTTGACATGTTTATTGTTCCATTTTATATCTGTGACTTGATTGAAAATATTTGGCAAGCAAAAAACCTTGAATGTTCCAGGAACAGAAAAGACTTCCTCTAAAAAGTATCATTACAAATTAACATAAATAGAAATGGTAATTTTTTTTTTTTATGTAATTCCAGAACATGAACGGAGGCGAAAATACCACTGAAAATTCAAGATACTTGAGATGATGAATTTTATCCCTAAGATAGAGAATTTTACAACTGTAACTCTACTTGGTGAACATCATTTGATGTAACTAGGGCCAAATTCCCAACATTAAAACATGTATTTAACCTGCATCGTGTTTTGTCTTGAAATATGTGACAATCTTTTTTTATTGATGCTTTCACTACTCAAAAGAGATGAGACAACGGAGGGAAAACCTTAGGCTTGGAGAAAGTAGAGTTGCCAACCTGTTACATATGTTCTGATTTGGGGGGAAATGTTTTGAAACATATAAAAATTTAAAAGTACCATATCAGTTATGAAATTGAAACAAAAGAACAAGAACCAAAAAGGGTACCATCTTACCATATTCATGAAAACCATGATTTAACATAAATTTTGTGGTAGATAATTTGACACAATATAATGGGGGAAATGTTTTAAGATATGATGGGTTCAAAGATGATTTTCCTAAAATTCATTTTGATCATGTTGCCCTACTGTTAAGAAAGTGTCATCTTATTTTTATCTCCCCCCTTCTATATCATACACTAAATATCCTAGCCATAGCCATACTAGCCTTGTTTCTTGTCACACATACACAATATTATATCTCTCCCCAACTGTGCACTAGCTGTTCTTCATTTCTAGAATTTATTCTCACCTTACCTTCCATCTCTTAGAATCCCTTATTTTTAAAATCTTGACAAAGGAAAATCTTACAGACGACTTCAGATCTTGCTACAGCTACTTGTACTTTCCTCCCCCATCCCCAAAATGTACCTTGTAATTATTTTTACATAACGCTTTTTTATGTACATCTCTTCCCCTGACTGGGAGTGTTTTATTGTAGTTTTTTGTAGTCCCAAGCAACTAGCAGGGGTCTGATGCTTGCTGATCGATGAATTATTTTGAGGACTTCCCAAAGACAAAGAAAGTGAGTGTATATTTCAAATTTCTAGGATTCTGTTTTCTTTCTAATATACACAAAACTAGTCCATTGATAACTTTCTAGTGCAAAGCTAGTCAATGGATTCAATGGTTGTCTAGATCTGAGGTATACACTAGTTTGACAGCAGCTTGAAAAATGCTGTTATATACAAAGAAAATAGTAATTTATAAATTTTACATAAAAATATGAAGAGTAAATTTTAAGCAAAAAAACATGAACAAGTAAAAATGAAGGTAAATGCAGAAAGGAATGCGTAAAGAAATACTTAACCTCTGAGTTTCATGAATATGTATAAAATTTTTATCTGTAGGTAGTTTTTTTAAAAGGTAGCTAAGATGAAGATCGCTATCTAAATATATCAAAACTTCTTAAATATCTTAACATGTTAACATACTATGATGTTTCTCCGTAAGAAAAATCTGGAAGAATAGATGTGTCAACCCCATCTACAAGAGCTACTATAAAACACCACATCTTATAAAACAAGTCTTTTTAAAAGTTTTTAATCAAAATCATAAAAATTGTTGCAATTAAACTTTTATAGGCCCATTTTCCCTGAAAATTGTATTTGATAGTTTCACAGAGTTTCAACAGCATATTCAATTACATGGTGGTTTCCTTCATATTTCAACAGCACCTAAGCAATAAGGAGGCGTAACACATTAAGCATAACATACATAAGGTGACATACGACATTTTCTTGCCAACTGGGTCATCAATTAAAACAGATAACCTGTGGCTCTCATTTAAGTCCTGTAAAGTTGTACTCAGTGTTGCCAAAATAAACTGACATCCCAAGCAGAAATATATCCTAATCTAATAAGCACCTGACAAACTATCCTTCCTTTGAACTGCTGTTTACTTCTTGTTGCTTGGACCAGCATGAGGCAAAAATCAAGTTTCCTATTGGGGCTGACTACTGTATCATGAATTCAGCAGAAAGCCAGGTTTTGAGTGACATAAGAGACCCTACCTTAATCAGGTCACTCAGTCACTTATTCAGGTCAGAGACCACAGAAGGCCACTTGTCTTTCAAATACATCACTAACAACCAAGCCTTTTAACAAATGGGCTTGTTGGGTTGAACGACAGGCATGTGATACCAGCTGAGGACATCACCCTCAGAGGCACCAAATAGCATATTTCTTTTTAAAAAGAAAACAAAATATAGGGAAACTAGCAACCCCTAACCCTCAAAATTTATTTTTGAAAAGAAAAACCCTTCAGTCAGCCTCTAATCCTAATTTTGTCAACATTGGCATTAAACAATTAAGTCACAGATCCAAAGGATGGTGGTGGGATGAGCTCTCCCCAGCACAATAGCTACAGGGAAAGAAAATGGCTCCTCAAGCGACTGATGTTGAACTGTCTTTGGCGCGCACACATCATTGTCCACTGAGAAAAGCCAAGTGTCCTTTGGTGCATCTGTTGGCATAATGTCCTTTTTCGCCACACTGGAAACAGTGGGAAGAAAGAATATTTTCAAATTCTGATATCCATAAACACCAAGCAGGATCATTTAAGTATTTTTAGATTTTTCTCAATAGGAAAGGAAGCTTAGAAGGGATAGAACGGGGGAGAGAAAGTGCCAAACATTGTAGAAAATATTTGAGAAGACCAAGTATCATAATAAAACCAAAAGCCTGTGGGATCTTCCTACCTCTATTACCTTCTGCAGGATGGGCCATTTACTTACCTGAGGCCCAGGAGACCAAATCAAAAAGTTCTTGGCTGGATAAGATGGGGGAGAGACTACAAAATCAGGGACTGGAAAAAAAAAAGACTTGACATATGTTGAGCTGATGGTGACCCAAGAATAGGTCCCTGTCTTCATAAACTGGGAAACTTAGCTTTCCTCTTTAGCTCTTTTGGCTAGATGAATAAAAACCATGGCTGTGGTCAGTTTGTCTGATCTGTGAGACTGAGGGGGAAGAGTTATATGCCTTCCTACAAGCTATTTTCCTTCTATAAGAAACTTGAATTTTGGACCACAGGTGAGCAATAAATAACCACCACATCACACTGTTAAAAAAAATCCCTGACTTGGGTTCCCTCTAGCAATCAATAACTTCACCATAAAAAGATAAAAAACAGATGGAATTGGAGTAAGGAAATGTTTGGATGAATGAGCCTAGCAGAGTCACTTCGCAGGCTCACTAATTTGTGGATTATTGAGGGCCTCATTTTCATGCCCTTTCACTCTACTACCAGACTTCTCTTTTTATGCATCAGATCTGGTCATGTCATTGTTCGCAATGTCTGATGAAGCTCCATTCTACTTACTAAATAAATTTCAAGCACCAAAGGCTGGCACTCCAGAGTTGCTAGTCTGGCACCACACCAACAGTATATTCCAGCCAAGCTAGACTTCCTGTCATCCCCCCACAAAAAAATCCTGTACTTTCCTGGCTCTGTACCTTGTGCTTATTTACTATACCTGGTCCTCTTTCTCCATTTACTAAATTTTTTCCAATCTTCAAAGCCCAACCAGTGTCAACTGTTCCTGATTCTGCACACCCCAATTCACCATATTGGTAACGATCCTTCCCAACTTCAAAATTCATATAGCACTTTGCTTGTACTACTTATTGTTATTCTGCATTCGTTATTCATATGCATCACACTCCCCCAACTAAAATGAGCACCAGGACAAGAATGTCTTAGTTAAACTTGGTATATTCCAGAAGGACCAGGCACAACACTACACCAAGTAGGCACTTAATAAATGATATTAAAACTCAGTAGAGACAAATATTTCTTTAAAGATGATGATAGACAGAGGGGACCTGAATTTCAATCCCAATATTGCAATTACCTGGCTGATATTATCTTAAACAATTCACTTCCATCCCCTATATGAACCTGTTTCCTAATCTGTACAAGGAAGGAGCTAAGGCCCTCCATAATTCTAACACGATTCTGTGAATCAAAACAAATTGATTTTAGCCAAGTAATTTGGAGGTCATTGATAATCTTCATATGTGAATGATTTAAGTTTACAAAGCTGACAATCATGTTAATTCTGTCCCCATGCCTCCCGATAAACTACTACAAAAGCAACTACATTTCCCAAATATGCTCAAATCACTTAACTTCTATCCCCAACCAAACATCCAGCCTTCCTTACCTTGTAACAAGTGACCTGCTCCAACGGCCGGGGTCCCCTGTTCCCCACGTTGTTGTTTTGAGACTGCATGACCCCAATGACCTGCGGGGTTCTCTGCTGATTGGGAGAAGAGTTCTGACTCGTTAACTGGATCAAGGAGGACGACCTTTGTAATGGTGGATTGTTATTTTGCTGGAAAGAGTTACACAACACGGTTTTACTGAGGAAAACTCGTGCACATGTACTTTTCAAAGGGGGGGAGGGAAGGGATAAAAAGGATGGGACTTCTGCAAGGCTGAAGCCAACAGGGAGAAGGACTTCCTCTGCTGTCAGGCTCAGTGGAGCAAGCAAAAGAAAAAAAAGGAAACAAAAAAACCTGGTGAAATGAGATTCTTAACCACATACAAAAAAATAAAACCAACACACACACACACACACACACACACACACACACACACACACACACACCCAAGACAATGGTCTCCAAGGCAAATTGGGATCTTCTGGAATTCTGATTTTAAATCAAGATTAACACAGCAGATGGTTATTTGGGCTATGAAATATAAGGGGGGGAAAAAACTAGATTTAAAGGAATGGGGGGTGAGAGAAAGGACAGAAGGGAGGTTACCACTAAATTACTGTGTAACCTCCAGTTACTCATAATCACCTCTGGGGGCTTCTGGGCTGGTTTTTTTTAACCTATAAAATGAAAAGGGTTAGCCCAGATGACATAAGATCTCTCAAATTTTTACTTTTTATAGTTCTCTGCTGACAGACTGTTTTTGTCCAGGACTATATGAAAATTCCTTAACTCCAAGAAATCACTTGAAGGATAAGATGGTGATCCAGGAGTAAAAGTCCTGGAAAGGCATGATCTCTGACAATAAGTTCTTGGATTGGTTTGGAGTATCTTACACATGGAATTCCAGCATTAGAAAGGCCCTCCAAGGTCATCCAGGCCATTCACTCACTGGAATAACCATCCCTAAAGCCAAGGATCTTCAATTTTTTCTTAATGCGAGACAAATGATTTCCCAATTTAATGATGCTACAAGAAGGTTAGGGAGTACTAAGAGCACAGATCATGGATAAAGATGAAGCAACCAGCCAACTCTATTCTCATATTCAAACTGGACAACAACCAGATTAAGAATTCAACACCAAACAGGCTGATCAACCTTTGGAGACCCATGTCCTAAGCTATCCAGCCAGACCTCCATCGAAGATGACTTCACAATTTTCCTTGGTTTCAATATCAAACACTGTCCTATTACCCTCTCTGGACACAAGCATGCATGCATGCATGCACAGACACACAGACACAGACACAGACACACACACACCCCTATTAGAAGCTTGAACAAGTCCTGTTAGTTTTATTTTTTCCTTTTAGTTTCTCTCATATGTTAGGCTAGATGAGGGAAAAATGTGAGGAAGCAATCAGTTATTTATTTGTATTTCTAGATCTTAGTCTATGCCTACTCTGTACTCACACTGGTACTACTGAGTCCTCTGTTCACAAACTCTGGCACTTCAGTTATTTTTGTATTCAGGCTTAAGTTTCAGCCATTACTGAGATTGCTGACATAAAAACCATCCCTACACACAGCATTTCAGCTCTAGAAAATAATCAAGGTGCTTTTCTCTAATTCTCAACCTCTTCCCAAAGTGCCTCAAACCAACAATTATTAAGGTGGAAGGCTTATATTCCCTTCATGTTCCCATGAAGCAGTTTCTAAATCTTATTAAAAGCTAAGTTTGAAGAGATGATGCTACTTCCCTAGAGTAGGGGGTGAAAAGTACAGTACCTTTGCCTGAGGCTGTGTCTGTTGAGGCAGAGGTGGCTGTTCTGTGGTCCCCATGGGCAACTCAAATCGAGGGCTGGTTAGCAGGCACAAATACAGAGACAGAAAAAAGTCAACAACTCAGTCCTAAAAGCCTGGCTCTTCCTTCTCTGCCTACATTGTAATAGTCTGCTCTGTCCCCCACTATGAGTGTGGAAAAGAAACAGTCAAACACTTATATACTGTTTGGTATTGCTGAACTGCTTTTTCCCCCCGTGGGAGTAGAGTGGAGAAAGGAGATATATATTCAAAAATGAAGGTGATGTAAAAACAAAAGATATCAATAATTTGTTTTTTGTTTTTTGTTTTTTTTTTAAAGAAAAGGATTTGATCAATCCAGCCAAGCTAAGATAAAGATAACAGGTAAGACTTGAAAGTATTGCTATTCTTTTGGATATTTGCAATTTAACAAAGTACTAAAGCAATTATCCAAAAGCAACAAGTTTTAGGTAAAACTTAAAGCACATAGTCATAGGCAGCAGGGTTACTACCTAGCATTAGATAGCTCCCATGCTATCATACTGCAGAGAAAGCTAGCTAGCTACCTATGTGTAAAGCAGATCCTGTTCCAAATATTCCATCTATAAAATTTTTTTAAAAGAAATTCATATTATCATGAAAGGACTTGACAAAATCCTTCAAAACCCCCAAGATAAATCCCTGTTAATGGCTAAATACCTAAACCAAGATATTTTATCTTATCTAGCTTTCTCTCTAATGTCTAGCATGTAGCATCTTGTACAAAATCTCCTGGGAAATTTAAAAAGCAACACAACTTTTTAGAGTATATCAGTGAGCTTTCAAGCATGAGATCTTTGGACAGATGTTCAATGACCACTTGTCAGGAATTTTGTAAAGGGGAACTCTGAGGCTAAATGGGATTTGGTTCCAGTGATTTGGCCAAAATTCTGAAATCCTCTCTATGATTAGTTTGAATTCAGACAAGTTAAGTAAATTTCAGTCTAAACTGGGCTTAGGACAAAGGAGATAGAGATGAGAAAATACTCACTGCATGAATTTACAAGAAGGCCCTTCTGGACAGAATCCAACAAGATAATTCACACAAATGACTCTCCTGGTGTGCCTGTGCCTGCAGAGAGGACCTGAAAAATAAAGTAGGGAGAGCCCTACGTTGCGCAAAGTGAAAACTGGGGTGGTTCCCAACACTAAAGCCAGCCCTGATAAGGACCTAAACAAGCCTCACTGTACATCTCTCCTTCCCACCAGTTTTCAAAACAGATGAGATAATGGTTAAAAATACATAAAGACTAGCTTTGAAAAGAAAAACATGGGAATGAAACAAGGTGAATAATAACCTTAGTGTATGCCATATATGGAAGAGAATGGAGTAATTTGGATTGTTTTATGTTACTTGTACTCAATTTATGAACATGAGCAACATGAACTCCTCTTACCTATTCCAGCAGCTCAATTCCACCATTTCCTTTATTCATTTCAATTCAATTAGCATTTATTAAGCTTCCATTCTAAGGCACTATTTTGGGGGGTAGCAAGGCAAATAGGGTTAAGTAATTTGTCCAGGGTCACAGAGCTAGGAAATATTAAGGAAATCTGAGACCAGATTTGAACTCAAGTCCTCCTGTCTCCAGGTCTGATGCTCTATCCACTAAGCCATCTAGCTGCCCCGTAAAGCATTATTTTTGGCCTCGGATAATGCAAAGACTAAATGGAAATCAGTTCTTATCCTCTAGGAGTTTCCAAATTTTCCTAGGGCAGATTCTTAATTTCTCTATGTTTCAACATAATTTGTTTTCTCTGTAATATTATGTATTTCATTTTATACATCTAAAATGTTTTTTCTAAAAGGGATTCATGACACAAAAAATAAGAACCCAATGCCCAGGTGGATACAACATTTAAACAAACAAATATTATTTGAGGACAAAGAGAGCAGAGACAACCAGAAGATTCAGTAAAGACTCCCTGTAGCAAGTGGCCTCAGAGATGAGCTTTTAGGAAGTTAATGAATGAGAGATGGTGATAAAGAGGGAGGTACCCCAAAGAGGAGGCATCCTATGCAAGGCACCAAAGCATGGAAGGCAAAAAGAGGATGCCAAAGTCAGGAAACAGTAAGGCCAGTTTAGCTAGAAGATAAAATTCATGAAGCAAACTAATGAAAAATAAATCTGAACAAATAAGCTGGAGCTAACCTGTCAAAATGCCTAGTGAAGGAGTACAAATTTTGTCCCTGAGGCACCAGAAAGTCAAAGATTCTTAAGCAAGAAAGTGACATGGTTGGATATCTGCTTTAGATTAGAAAGGGAAGAAGCTAAAAGCAGAGAGACCAATAAAGGCTAATACAATAATTAGGAGGGTGAGAACCAGGGTGGTGGCCATTAAAGTAGAACTAAGTCAAATTAATAAGACATGATAATTGCCTGGAAAAGAGGGTGAAAGAGAATCCAGAGTCCAGAATGATTCTGAGGTTGTAGATCTGGATGCCTTGTAGAATACCTCTGCTAAAGACGAATCTCAAATGTATGAAGCATCTTAATATACACAAACTAATTAGAGTGAGGGAAAGATGCCCAAAATGATCAATACACCTGCTAAACCAGTTGTATTGATGTGGAGTGTAAATGAATGAGTCTTACTCTGAGATCTGAACTGTAGGCCCAAGGTTTTAGATTCATTCTTCCCCCAGCTGTACAAGTGGTGCTAATAACCTGAAAACAACTTCTCTGTCCTTTGATCAGATTAATGCTACCAACCAGAAGAAGATATGGTACAGCAAAGGATGCTACCTTTATCTTTTTCCAGAGCAAACTCACATCTCCATGAACTTACCATGTTTGCAGAAGCCTCGGTCATACCAAGGGCAATCTTTGATCTTGGATTCCGGATCAATGTGAAGAAAGGGACATTCTTTGTTACTGCATTCCCCTGAGCAGAAGTCCAAACATGGGCATGTCAGACAACTCAAAGTCACAGGGTCAGAGAATAGGGGAAAGAACTACAAATGGCAAAGGATTGCGATTCCCCCAAAATAATCTTGGCTTATAAAAAACCATAAAACAAGTTCTGTCTCTCAGCCACTAGACTCACAAAGATGAACACCTATCTCATGTTACACCTCAGGCCTATGCTTCCCGAGGGGCCTACACTCACTGTATGAAGTACTAAAAGGCACCTGGCCATTTTGCTGCTGCTTCACTGCATTTGTTAAGGTGCAACTCCTGTTCCCTTGTTAGAAAGGAAATTAGTACAATTTCCATCTGCTACCATTTTGTGAAAGAAGATACCTGTGTCCATTTTTATATAAAACGAGGATTGCAGTGCCTCTGAAAAAATTATCATCATCAATAACCTCTACAATTTTTTGGAGTCTTGTCTCTTCAGGCATTGCAACATATAAATAATTCATGTTTAAAGCAGACTGCTTGATAAGTATTTTAAAACCTCATGAGGCCTCCATACAGCTGAGTTGACATTTAGATTGCTACACTACAGTTTTCCAAACCCAGAGCTGAGACATCAATGAGAGAGGAAAAGGAAGGGATATATACCTTTATGAAGCTTTCTCTGTTCTAAGAGGATTGCATTTGCCCTGATCTTTCAAATCATACTCTGCCAACAAGAGAAATTGAACTGAGGAAACTAACCTCTGGAAAGAGACAGCTCAATGGAACCAGTCAATCACAAATTTATTTGTGAAATATTCCTTTACCAAATCTCCAATGGGAGCCCAGAATACTATGCATTCCCAGTAGCACCAGGCTACTGGCTATCTTTCTGGGCTATGACAGTTATAGTGAACTGTGAAGTATCTCAGAAACAGAGACCACATGGAACTAGTTGTCATGTTAGCATGACAAAAACAGGTATTACAAGGGCTCTCCTATTCAGTGACAACAAGCACTCATAGTCTTGGCCACAGATCAAATAAACTGAGTTCACAAGGCAAGTAATCTTTAGTCTTCCAAAGTCTTTCCAAGTGTAGTCCTAACCAAGTGTAGTACTCTGACCAATGTGCTTCATTTACCTTTCCGACTCAATTCTCCCACCAACAGCTACTCTAAAAGGTTCCTGAAGCCCATGCTGATTTGAGGGGTGAGGGGTCAAAGAGACACAGAATGGGAGGCTCAGTGGCCTTAGACTCCTGTGCCTGGCCTGGCCACACCCTTTACCGAATTTGGAGTAGAAGTAACACTCAGGCATCTTGGTCATATCATACTCATGCAGGAATTCGCATTGGTCTCCCTTCTTGCACAGTCCTCGAAGCCAGTGTTTGCACACAACAGTCTTCTCTCCACTAATATGCCGGAATGGGCACATCCCCCCTGCCAAATGAGACCAAGACATTAATAGATGTTCTGCACCTTCCTCCACTTCCAGCAATATACTGACTCACTGGTAGTGCCAAATGATCCCAAAGGAGCTCTCAGCTTAGTTGACATCAAAGTATCTTGAGGTTTATACTGATATCTCCTTTCAACTATTCTCCAAAGGACATTAATGTGCAAGAGAGAGGAAAGCTGAGGGGGGGGTCTGTTGCTAAGTTCCTTAACTTTTAGATCTTATTTTTGTCATTAGTAAAAGGGAAATGACATTCGTCCTACCTACCTCACAGGATTTTTGTGAGGATCAAATGAGATGACAAGTGAAAATACTTGGAAGAAAAAAAGATGTTCTGTAAGTGGGTTGGTTTCAGGATTTTGCCAATGAATAAAAATAAGCAGATTGTATTAGATAACATATATCTCCTTCCATATGACAAGAAAGGCTATCCATCAGGATTCAGGACCAAGCCAAATTTTTCATCTACTTCAAGACAAAGAACCAGTCAGGATGGTCTTAGTTACATCCCGTATTTTAGGTCTAGTGACCTACATCTCAGAGAAAGGCAAAAGGTTAATCCAGAAGAGCAAGACGCTTAACAAATCAGAACTGGATCAAATCCTTAATGTACCTAATCATTCAAGGAATCAGAATATGGGTGGCAAAAAAAAGAATATATACAAGAGTCTGTATCACTCTGGAGGTTGGACTAGGCAAGCCAAAACTTGAGGATAGGAAAATAGCCCAGGACCTTACCAATCCTTCTTACCTTTTCCACAGGCAGCTTTCAAAAAAAATTCACAGACAGCAGCCCCCGACTCTATGAAGAGGAAAAATACCAAATGTTTATCAACAATATGTCAAAAGCCATTTGCCACAAGCTCCCTCTTTTTTCCTCTCTATATCTCAAAACCCCTTAAAATCACTTCTCATTCTCTTCTCATGACTCCTGGAATATAGATTTTAGTTACGTGATGAACAGATAATCTTTCTCCTTGCCACTCCAAACACTCTACATTCATCTTTGATCCTCATCTCTTCTTGTCTTTTCTAGCATAATGCCCCCACAATCATTCCCCCTGTCTCTAGTCTTCAATCTCTCCCTATCCATCATTCCTGCCTACATGCCTACTCAAGTCTCCCTATTATAACACTCTAAATTGAGTTTATCATCCCCAAGTTATCATTTGAAATGTGCCTTCCCTTACACAGCCAAATTCCTAGTCAAAGCTGTGTAGTATGGTTGCCTTTATTTTCTTTGCTCTCCCTTCTCTTAGCTTTGCAAACCGTCTCATCATTCAAACAAAAATACCCTCTTCAGAGCAGCCAATGATCTCTTTATTACAAAATCTAATGGATTTTTCTCAGTCTGAAAGCCTCATAATCTCTCTTTGAAGTATCTATCACTATTGACCACTCTCTACTAGATAATGTCTCCTCTTTGGGTTTAAATGATATTGCTTTCTCTTGGTTTTTCTCCTATCGGACCACAATCTGTGTCTTTTGCTGTATCATCATTCATACTCCCTGACTATAATTCCAACCTCAAAGCTATGGGGGTCCTTCACTGATCTCATCAATTCCCATGGTTATCCAGAAGACATATCAAACTCAACATGTCCATATAAAACTCATCATCTTTCTCCCAATCTCATTTCATTCTAAACTTCCATATTACTGTTGAGGGTAATATTGTACTATCACCCTTTTAGTCACCACCCAGGTTCTCAGGATCTGAATGACTCCTGACCCCTTACTATCTCACACCAAGTATTGCCCATTCTAACTCTGCAACATCTCTTACATCTGCTCCCTTCTCTGGATTCACATGGACACCAGTCTAGTTTGATATTCTCAGCATATCTGCTCAGACTACTTTAATATTATCCCAACTGGTCTCTCTATCTCAAGAATCTCCCTTCTCCAGTCCACCTTCCACAAAGTTGCCAAAGTGACATTCCTAAAACACGACTCCAACCACTGGCACTCTCACAAATTCCAGGGCTCCCTATAATTTCTAGAATTAAATACAAACTCTTCCATCTGGCATTTTCACAACCTGATTCCAACCTACCTTTCTAGACTCATATGTTGCTCCTCTTCATGTATTCTCTAGTCTAGCAGAGCTGGTTTTCATGCAATTTCTCCACAAACAATAGTGAACTTTTATGCCTTTGCTGACTGCTTCCTGAACCCAGAATGCACTTAACTCTCACCTTTGCTTCTACTTTCCTGCAAAACTCAGCTTATGTTGCTTTTTTACATTACACCTTTCTTGGCCTCCCTAACAGCTACTGCTCCCCTTCCTCCCCACTCCCCCTGCAAAAAAATACTATTGATTTACTTTGTATGTACTTTGTATATAAATGTACAGACTGGCAGGTGGGTGGGGGAATGGCAACATTCATGTCTCTATCTCCAGATAATAGGACATAAAGCGTGCTTAATAAGCATATATAGGCATTTTATTTTACACTTTCTCACACCTCTATTCTAATCAGATTGGCCTGCTATTGCCAATCTCCATATAGGACATTCCAGTTCCTTTTTCTATGACTTTATACAGAAGGTTGCCCACGTGTAGAATGCACATAAGCCTTCTCACTTCTCTGCCTAGTTGAATCCCTCATTTCCCTCCAAGAGGTCTCAGGTGTTGCCTCTTGAATTAAATGCAGTCCTTTTCATTAATGAAGTGTTCTGAATATCAGGAAGTTTTTCTTTATATTGAGCTCAAATCTATCTCTCTGTAACCTGAGTTGTTCACCATCAGCCTCTTAACAACCTAGTCTGCTTTTCTTTCCAAACTTCAAAGGCTTTTTGAAATGAACATCAATTCCAAAGGCATTATGAAGCTTTTTAAAGGAAAGAGTTAGATGTTGAGACATTTTGCTTTAAGATCTTTTTAAAGCATCAACCAAAAAAGAGATCCAGAAATTTAACATTCAAAAGTTAAAGATTAAAGCTGCCACCTTCCACAAAGACTGAAGGTTATATTTGAGATTAACACAATCTAAGCTTCATAAAGTTTCTCACCCATCATACCAGACCTAGGGGCAACCTCTGGAGTAGGAGTTTACAGGGTTCACACAAAGGGTAAAATGGTCTGAATCTGAGAATAAGAAATAATTTAGACACAGTGTGATGAGCCAAGTGTTAGCAATGGTTCTGAACAACCAATACCTACTTTGGAGGAGTTTTGAGTACACACACACACACACACACACACACACACACACACACACACACACGCATACACATACACACAGTGGGGGGGAAGAGGGAGGAACGTGGGGGGGGGGGGGTTAAGACCTAGTCCCTATCCTTACAGATATATAGCAATCTGGCAGTCGGTAAGTAGCATAAATGACAACTCCTGTAAGATTTCAAAGCAGGGATCAAAGCAGGGAACTAAACTGAGCTTATGGAGAAAAAGAGTAAAGAATCTTCTTTTGTTCATCTGCTTTGTTCGTGGGTGAAGAAGGGTTAGAAAGTACAGATATAATTCATAGTTCTAGCCGCTCTTCAATTCTCTACTTTGCTGTCCACATTCAGAAGAAAAGCTGCCCAACCCAGAATCAGGACTAGCCTGTCCATTCAAAAACTACAATATAATTCCAAGTGTGTGTGTGTACCACAGACAAAGTATTTCAGAGCTTTCGGGATGGAAGTGCAGAGGCTTAATCTAATCCAATCTAATCTAATAATGCACTTGAAGAGGAATCTCCCTCCACCACATTCCCCAAAAGTGATCTTCAAAGAGACTCTGAAGTCTCTGCTTGAAAACGTCCAGTCAATTGGGAACTCATTAGTCTGGCCCAATCCCACCCACTTTTTACAAACTCTAATTATGGCAAAGTCTTTCTTTAAAAAGGCTTTATTTTCCAGTGTGGCTCCCACACACTTGCTGTTCCCAGGCCTGGGGTTTTCTTCCAAATATTACTCCTATTTGGAAGCTAGCTATCTGTTCAGTCTTTTTTGCCCCCAGGTCCTTCAGCATCCTCCTTGATCAACCACCTCTTCTGTTCAGATGCGAACTTGTCTATCTCCCTCTTAAAATGTGATGCCCAAAACTGAACAAACACTTCTGATATAATTTTTTTCTCAACAACCAATTACTGGACATTTATTAATCAGTAATTTTTAAAAATTTTATCACTAAATGTTTGTGAATCTGCTTCATATGTGCTAAGCACTGGGAATACAAAAAGACAACATGCAAACAAATATGCAGCAAACTATGTACAGCATAAATGGGAAATAAATAACAGAGGGAAGACACTAGATTTAAGGGGGGATGGTAAAGACTTCTCATAAAGATGAGATTTTAGCTACAATGAAATGTGGAACTTCACTGGATTTTGGACAGTTCTAATTTAATAACAGAAGAACTTTTAACAATGAGAAGGCAGAGCTGTTTGGGATACAGCGCTGCCCTTCATTAGCTGCGACCTGGGCAGCCACAGCAACGGAGTGATGATCAATTTCCTGCCCACAAAGTGGGGATAATAATACTCATGCTGACTCCCAGCTAGGCTGTCACAAATATAAACACGATATTAACAAGAGCTACTCTCGTAAACGTTAATATCGTTGTTATCATTCCACCCAGTGCGGCTCTTCCTGCCCTTGAGGGCCAATCAAAAAGACTCAGATCCCTCTTTGCACAGCGCGAACCTTTCAAACACTGGCACACAACTCCCAGTAGCGCCTCCTCCCCTCGGGTCTGCTTCTGGGCGTGAACATGCCCACGGCCACGAGTCTGGAGGCAGGACCTCCCCGGCCTCGGGCAGCGGCGCCAGCGCACGGAACTCGGGGCAGTCCGGCAGAGAGGAGAGGGGGAACAGCGGGGGCCGGGGGGAGGGGAGCGGAATGGGACAGGAAGTAAAAGGGTGATGGCTTTGCCAGGGGCCAAACTTCGTGGGGCAGCTTGGTCCCCCTCACTCTGAAGAGGTGGACAGAAGGCAACAACACGAGGTTTGGGGTCCGAAGACCCAGGTTCAAGTCCCAGCTCGGATCCACTTTCTATCGGTACGACTTGGGACAACTCCACCCGGTTTTCTTTGGGCCTCGATTGCCCCATCTGTCAAATGGGGTCATGGCTCCGAGGGAAAAGAGCCCACCGTGGCCGCGGGAGGGAAGTAAAGAAGGGAGGGGTCGGCCCCGGGGGCCCCACTCACTGTCCATGCCGGGGAAGGGCAGCGGCTGCGCCCCAAGTTGCTGCTCCACCGCGATCTCCAGGTCGAACTTGATGTGGTCCACGCTCGCGATGAGCTCCTGCATGGTGGCGGCCAGTGCTGGCCCCCCCGGGACCCGGATCGTCTTCTTCTTCTTCCTCCTCCTCCACCTCCTCTTCCTCTACTACAACCAAGGACCTCCGCCCGGCCCGGCCCGGCCCGGCCCGGCCCGGCCCGCGTTCTCTCTCTCTTTCCCTTCGAACTACTACTTCTCGGCCCGAGGCCGGCGCGCCACCCCGCCCCCCTCCCCGCCGCTCTTCTCTCTTCAGCCCGCCCCGCCCCCCGCGGGATGCCGGGAGCGCGACCTCCGACCCCGGACCATCGGCGACCAATCGCGCGCTGGAGGACGGGGAGGCGTGGCTTAGCGAGCCGCATTCGGACCTATCAGGCGCCGATCGCGGGGGCGGGCAGCCTCGCGGGCTCTGACGCTAGCTGTCACGCTGCTTCGCTCGCTCTCGTTCTCCCCGGGCTTCCTTCCGAGAGCCGGCAGCCGGCGGGACCGCGTGCCGGTGAGGCTTCCCTGGGGGCCCCCAGAAAGCGTCTGCGCCTGCGCCCCGCGCGCAAAGTGAAAGGGGGTGGGGGGGGAACTCTTCGGTCAGACCGCCCGCTAGTGAAAGAGCTTGGGGGACTGAGCGAAATGCACGTGCTGGAGTCTTGGTTCGAGTCGCGCCGCTGCCGCTTCCTCACTGTGAAGTGCAAGTGTCTCTGAATTCCCTTAAGCATCCGTAAAAATAAGTATGGCAAGGACGGGGCTGGGCGGTGGGGCTGTAGCGCTCATCTCCCCCGTTTCACAGAGAGGAAAGCTTTGCTCTAAGAAGGACGGACTTCATACCCTGACGCAGCGCCCTTTCCCCTGCACCCTGTGGAGAATACCTGTCCCCGCTTCCTGCGTGGGAGGAAACTCCCCTTGGGCCGCTCCGACCGAGTGCGCTCACCAGTCCCAAACATGCTGTCTTCCGGCACTGCCCCACCCGGCCCAAACTGGAAAAAAGCAGCTGCTCTTCTCCCTTATCCCTCCTTCCTCCCCTGGAACTAGTCCAGCTCCTGCAGAAACCGTCATTTTTCTATAACACTCATTCTCACGGATAGCACAGCACGCTTTTTATTTTTTAAATTTATTTTTATTAAGGCCCAGCCCCGGTAAAGAAGGCCTTGCCTTTATTCCCCTTCCAGCCCAGGGAGTTTTTTGGCCTTGAGCAAGCCTGGAATCAGGGTCGGGGCGGAAAGGAGCTACTAGTTGTCCCAGGGATGATATATTTGTGAGACTTCCCTCACAGCCGTCCCCCAAGTAACGCGAGTTTTATCTCGTTTTATCTCCAGGTGAGAAAGCAGTCTCCCAGAAGTCTCGGCCATTTCAGGAAGTGGCAGGCCACTTCAAGGATTCTAACTCGGGTCTAGTGTCTGAGGTCCTCGTTCTTCCCACTCCAGGCTGTTCAAAAACAAAAACAAACCTTCTCTGAGTATGTTTGACACTTCCTTACTTTTTTTCCTTAAATTTGACTTGACTCCAGGACCCAGACTCTACATCAGTGAAAAACCTTTGCTAGACGACTCCAAGAGGAGACATGAAAATCACACAGCTGTTCTCTAGTCCATCCCTGACAGGGCCTTTTGCCCTCAGACACTTCCGTCTTTGGGTGGGCCCCCGTGAAACTAGAGTGGGGGCCCACAGAAGGAGCCTGGCACTTCCGTGTGGCGAGTGGCACCCGCTGAGGTGCCTGGCATGGAAGCAGCCCTGCCCAAGGCTAAGACTATTCAGTTCCTTCCTCCCCCAGTTCAGTTCCAATGATGAGATCCAGAAAAGAGTATACAGCAGCTGTCCTGAGGGCAGCGAATCGCCTTCTCTGTCCCAGCTGGACACAAACGGCACTAAAGAGGAAGATTTCGGGACCCTGTCGGACAAATACTCATCCAGAAAAATGTTCCGTAAAACCACGTCAGACTTTCACAACTTAAGATTTCAAGAATTTGAAGATGAGGAAGATGAAATACTACAGAAGCCTTGGAAGGGTCGGCGGAATACCCCTCATTGGTACTTCTATCAATGCAAAAGACTGATAAAGGAAGACAAGGTGAGTCTACCAGCGCCTAGTTAGTACCTAGGAAAGCCATGGCTCCAGTCAGACTGGTTTCCCTAGTGAACCTTAAGCATGCCAATAAAACCCCAAGATTATATGGTGTCCCCCCTCTTCCTTCTTCTGATTAATGCAGTAAGCATTTTGAGTATCAGCCCAGTCAGCACTAGGTATGCAAAAATTAAATAGCCCCAGTTCTCTTAGAGCCTTTAATTTCCTATTCAACTTTTCATTCATTCATTCAACATACTTTTTGGATACTTATTTTGGACAAGGCCTTATGCTAAACATTTGGAAAACAAGATTCAGTCTTTGCCCCCACAAAGTTTACTGGGTTTTTTGTGAGTAATGTCATTTGTATACAAATTTAGTGTAACACCACAAGCATTTAAGTCCCTAGTGTGTGCCAAGCATTAGGGGAGGGTGAGAGAAGAAAAACATCTATAAAGAGTCCCTCAAGAACTATGCTAAACATTTTACAGATTATATCTCATTTGTGAGGTAGGTGCTGTTATTATCCATATTTTACAGATGAGGAAACTGAGGTAAAGAGAGGTTAAGAGGCTTGCTCAAAATCACAGTAAGTATCTAAGGCTAGATTTGAACTCAGACTTGAGGCTCACAATTCTCTCCACTGCCCTACTTGGCTGCCTCAACTGTGCTTAAATACTACATTGTCCTATCAATTCAAAAGAAGGGAAACATTTCTATCCATAACAAGGATCTGTAAACTTGGTTATGTTTGGGCTTTATTTGTTTGTTTTGATGTGTTTTTTCAATATAATTGGTTTTCTTCATGATCTTGTGTATTTTATGCATTTTAAAACATTCTTCTGAAAAGGGGCGCACAGATTTCCTGGTAAACCAATAGCCTCTGGACCCAAAGAAGGTGAAGAACCTGAGTTCTATGTGAATGGGGATGGTTTCAAGGAGCTAGTTTTAGAGTTGGCTTCCTGGGAAGCCTTCCTGACTTCAGTTCACACCAATTTCTTCTCCCTTTTGAACTGGGACAGCACTTACTAGTTGGCATTTGACAAATTGTTAACTCTTCTCTGTATTTATTTATTTATGGGTTCTCTCTTCAGCTCTGGGCTCTCTAAGAGCAGGGGCTGAGCCATATATGCTAGGATATGATGCCATATGTGTAGTTGATATTCAATAAATGTTCATTGACCAAAATTTATTTGAAAGAGGGCTCTGGGCAAATTGGGACTATGCCCAAAAGACTGTCAAACTGTGTATACCCTTTGATCTAGCAGCAAAGAGATCATAAGAGAGGGAAAGGGACTCACATGTGCAAAATTGTTCGAAGCAGCCTTTTTGTAGTGGCAAAGAATTGAAAATGGAGTGGATGCCCATCAATTGGAGAATGGTTGGATAAGTTATAGTACATGAATGTACTGGAATATTATTGTTCTATGAGAAATGATGAGCAGACTGATTTCAGAAAAGTCTGGAGAGACTTACAAGAACTGATGCTGAGTGAAATGAGCAGAATCAAGAGAACATAATACACACTAACAACAAGATTATAAGATGATCATCTATGATGGACTTAGCACTTCATACAACCTTGAATGCAGTGATTCAAGGCAATTCGAATAGTCTTGAGAAGAAAAATGCCATCTGAAATCAGAATATAGATAAAAGCATAGTATTTTCACCTTTTTTTGTTTGTTTTCTTTTTCATTCCCCTTCCCCTTTGGTCTGATTTTTCTTGGGAAGGGGGGAATGCAAGGTATAGAGGGAGAAAATTTTGGAGCACCAAGTCTTACAAAAATGAATGTTGAAAACTATTTTAACACATATTTGGAAAAATAAAATACTATTTAAAAAATAAAAAGAGGGTTCTGGGACATAACCACCAGAATCCCAAAAGTTTCTGTTGCCTCATAAGCTCTGATATCTCTTAACCTGGGACCAGAACAACCACATGGACTAAAGGAACCAGCTACTGGGCTTCCCCAGGGCCTGAATTCAGCCATGGGAGAAGAGGATCCAGTTAGAAAACAGGGAAAAGAACAAGTGAAGAGTTAAAGGAATACTAAGTTGTTTTAAAAAAAAAAAAAAAAAAAAAAGAACTTATAAAGATTCTAGGAGAGGGAACCAGTGAAAAGAGAAAAGTGTCTGAGTTGTGCAAGATGAGGTGGGGGAAGAAGAGATGAAGAAGAAAATATAAAGGTAAAAGGATTCAACAGATGGATCAGCCCAACATGAAAAAAAAAAAACAAGAGCTGCTTTTTCAGGACAGGACTCTCATGAATAAACTGTCCTTCCCTCCCTTCCTCTCAGGTGAGGAGAGTTGAGACCCAGAAGGCTAGGGGGCTCTGAAAAAAGAAGAAATGAGATTTGGGCCAAGTCTCTACTAGGGGAAATCATACCAGTGTTAATCCAGGTGAACAAGTATGGGGTGAGTTCATGTAGAATATCAAATTAGGGTTTCTGGATTGGGCTGGCACAAAGCCATTGTGACATCTATTCTTTTCTTATTAGTAACATAGGAGGACTAAGCAGATGATGGGAACCCCAGAATGAATATTGGTGTGGCAATAGAGACTTCTTAGAGTTAGGGTCTTCTTTTCTCTTACTACTTACCTAAAAGAAAATAATTCTGTATTCAGAGACCTAAGATTAATGAACATGCTTTTTTGTTTTTTGGGGTTTTTTAAAAATATTTTGATAACTGCATTTCAGTATAACTGCTTTCCTTTTAAATCTGGTATATTTTATTTTGTGCATTTAAAAGCATTCTTCTGAAAAAACTTGGAAAGACTTAAAAGAACTGATGCAAATTAAAATGAGTAGAACCAGAAGAACATGGTATATGATAATGGCAATATTGTTTAGTGATCAACTGAATGACTTAGCTATTTTCAGCAATATGATGATCCAAGACAACTCTGAAGGATATGTGATGAAAAATGCTGTCTAGTCCTAGAAAAAGAATTTATGGAGTCTGATCACAGATCTAAGTTTACTTTTTAAACTTTATTTTTCTTGGGTTGTTTGTGTTTTTTTGGGTCTGTATTTTCTTTTACAACGTCACTGATAGGAATTAGGTTTGCCATGACTATACATTTATCACCTATATCAAATTGTTTCTCAATGAGAAGGGGAAGGAGAGAATTTGGAACTCAGAATTTTAAAAATGAATGGTAAATGTTTTTACATATAATTGGGGGGAAATAAAATATTAATTAAATATTTTAAGAAATAAAAATAAGAAATAATGGCAAAGAGCAATATTTTAGATTTAAAAAAAAAAAATTCTTCCGAGAAGGGATCCATATACTTTATTAGACTTTCCAAGGATCTGTGATACAAAAAAGATTACCCCTTCTCCAGACCAAATTCTTCCTGTGTGTATATATCCACACACACACTTCTGTACAGTATTAATCATTACTTATTAGTATTTAATAGAAATTGATATTATTATATGCAGGGTGTGTGTGTATGTATGTGTATTTATTATACCAGACCTGAACACACTTTTCTATGTTTCTGCTTTCTTGGTGTTGCCCTCAGTTGGCCGAGGCCCTGGATTTGTTTGAGAGACAGATGCTGAAGGAGGAACGTCTCCAACCCATTGAATGTAACTATACCGTGCTGATTGGAGGCTGTGGTCGGGCAGGCTACTTGACTAAAGCCTTTAAACTCTACAATGATGTGAGTGCCTGGGGAAGAAAATGGGTCTCTTAAACAAATAAGGGTATCACAGGCATGTATGCACTCTTACTCAGCTTAAAGTGGGATTTTTATTCTCAGTATCTGAGAGATAGCAAGAGAATACTGGGCTAAGAACAATAATCATGGTTTATATTGTTTTGGGCTTTGCAAAGCACTGTTCCCACCACAGTCCTATGAGGTAGATAGAGCCAGTATTATGATCCCCATTATTCAGATGAGGAAGCTCATAAACAACTCAATAAATATATGTATAGTTATATATATGTGTGTGTGTGTGTATATATATATTATATACAAATATATGTATATATACACATATGTATAAAAACTCAATATATCTATGGTCACACAGGGGTTTGGGATCTGCCACATATGAAGTAGAAAATCTTGGTGGCTCCAGAAAAAAGAAATGAGAAGATGTCTTCTCACTCACCTCTCTTCCTCTTCAGAAGGAAGGTCACAACAGTAGCCTTCTTATTTTTCTTATTTTTTTTATTTTCTTATTTTTCTTATTTCCATTTCTTATATTTTGAGGGGTTTTTTCTCCTGTTTTTTTTTTTTCCTTTCCTATTCTATTAAAATCAATCCATCAATAAACAAATACTAAATGCTTATTACATGCCAGACAGGTACTAAGTGTGCAGTACAAAGAGAAGCAAAAGATAGTCTCTGTCCTTTTACAGTCTAATGGAAGAAGTTAACATGTAAACAATTATATACATATAAAGCAAACTATATACAAGATAAATAAGAAATAATTACCAGAGGAAAATTACTGGAATTAAGAGGAATCAGGGAAGGCTTCTCCAAAGTTTAAAAAAATTCTTTGTTCTATGGGATGACTCCCAAGGAAGAGAATAATCAGTGGGGATATTTAGGTAATGTATAAACAAAAAATATCAATAAAAAATTTTTATGAATTTGCTAATTTTTAAGAATAGCTTTGACTAATTGCTGCCTGGGATACCATAAAATATGATTCATAAACTCTTTTTCCTCTTGGCATAGTATTCTTAGCTATTGCCCACTTCAGGAAAACTAGAAGAGTTTCTTGTGCATTTGGAAGTGTAAATTCTATATAATTTGCAGCATATTCAATAAAATCCACAGCTCCCTAGGAGAGCCCCTGCCCCTGCCAGGGCTAGCTGGGCTAGATCAGGGACAGACAAACATCAAATCCTCTAGCTGTCACAATAGCTATGTCTAGAACATTCCCTGTTCATTAGGCAGATTGTGCCTTCAGCACCAGCTCTCACTTCTAGTTTCTGACCCTAAGGAGGCTTTCATCATGTCATTTCACCCTTCTTGCAGTACAGTCAAAGTCAAGCAAATAAATGGTTTCCAGTGGGCATCGTTTGGTCCTGTTCAGGGGAATTACTCAACTCTGGCTTTCTTTTGTTCATGATAGATGAAGAAACGGGATCTGGAGCCCTCTGATGCCACTTATACAGCCCTGTTTAACTCCTGTGCCGAGTCACCATGGAAGGACTCTGGCCTACAGAGTGCCCTAAAGCTTCAGCAACAGCTCCGAGCCAAAAACATCCAGCTGAACTTAAAATCCTACCATGCACTACTGAAAGCCACTGCCCTCTCTGCTGACATCAAGATGTGTTTTGAGGTCTTCAAGGTAGGGATCATTTTTGAAGTTACTGTTAAATTCCTTACACCCTGTGAGATTACCTAACATGGTGCTACCTATACAAGTAGGTGTTCAGTAAATGTTGTTGGTGGCCTTCCTCTCTCTTCCCCCATTTTTCTTCCCCATGTAGGTAGAAATCAAGATTTTTCTGCTTAGCTAGGCAGATGTCATGGCATTTCAAGGGTCAGAATTGATTCTGCATCCTCTCTGGAACCAAATTCATGTCATTAGGGTTCAGATTGAATATTCATAAGGGCTAAGGTTTATATTTTCACGTTGGGGATCAAGAACAATTCCGAAAGGCTTCTGCAGTCACTAGCTTGATTTCATAATGGAGTTTCAAAATTCCCTTAGTATTGGTGATAATAGGATAGGAGTCCAGAACTGATATCAGTAAATAAATTTCAATCAGTAAACATTTATTAAATATCTACTCTGTTTTAGACACTATATTAAGTGGTTATTAGGGATGCAAATAGGAAAAAAAGAAAGACTGTCCCTGCCTTCCAGGAATTTGCATAAGGGGAAACAATACACAAAAGGAAGTTAAAAACCCAGGGTTGGGGGAGAGAAGGTTCCAGACTCAGGGACATGTGCTGAAGTCAATTAAAAAAGTCCTAGAGCTTTGCAGCCAGATGAACAAGGACATGGGAATTTGTTTTGTTTTTCTTTACCATGTGTGGGGCAGGGGGAGAGAACTAAAGATAGGATTGGCCTCTAATTCCATTTTTTTTTTTTTTTTAATTTTTATTTTATTTTATAATTATAACATTTTTTTGACAGTACATATGCATTGGTAATTTTTTACAACATTATCCCTTGCACTTACTTCAATTCAGAATTTTTCCCTTCCTCCCCCAACCCCCTCCCCCAGATGGCAAGCAGTCTTATATATGTTAAATATATTACAGTATATTCTAGATACAATATATGTGTGTAGAACTGAATTTTTTGTTGCACAGGAAGAATTGGATTCAGAAGGTAAAAATAACAGTTTACATTCATTTCCCAGTGTTTCTTTTCTGGATGTAGCTGGTTCTGTCCATCATTAATCAATTGGAATTGGATTAGCTCTTCTCTATGTTGAAGAAATCCACTTCCATCAGCATACATCCTCGTACAGTATCATTGTTGAAGTGTATAATGATCTTCTGGTTCTGCTCGTTTCACTCAGCATCAGTTGATGTAAGTCTCTCCAAGCCTCTCTGTATTTCTTCTGTTGGTCATTTCTTATAGAACAATAATATTCCATAACATTCATATACCATAGTTTACCCAACCATTCTCCAATTGATGGATATCCATTCATCTTCCAGCTTCTAGCCACTATGAAAAGGGCTGCCACAAACATTTTGGCACATACAGGACCCTTTCCCTTCTTTAGTAGTTCCTTGGGGTATAAGCCCAATAGTAGTATGGCTGGGTCAAAGGGTATGCACATTTTGATAACTTTTTGGGCATAGTTCCAAATTGCTCTCCAAAATGGTCGGATTCTTTCACAACTCCACCAACAATGCATCAGTGTCCCAGTTTTCCCACAGCCCCTCCAACATTCATCGTTATTTGTTCCTGTCATCTTAGCCAATCTGACAGGTGTGTAATGATACCTCAGAGTTGTCTTAATTTGCATTTCTCTGATCAATAGTGATTTGGAACACTCTTTCATATGAGTGGAAATAGTTTCAATTTCATCATCTGAAAATTGTCTGTTCATATCCTTTGACCATTTATCAATTGGAGAATGGCTTGATTTTTTATAAATTAAAGTCAATTCTCTGTATATTTTGGAGATGAGGCCTTTATCAGAACCCTTAACTGTAAAAATTTTTTCCCAATTTGTTACTTCCCTTCTAATCTTGTTTGCATTAGTTTTGTTTGTGCAGAAACTTTTTAATTTGGTGTAATCAAAATGTTCTATTTTGTGATCAATAATGGTCTCTAGTTCTCCCTTGGACACAAACTCCTTCCTCCTCCACAAGTCTGAGAGGTAAACCATCCCATGTTCCTCCAATTTATTTATGATTTCGTTCTTTATGCCTAAATCTTGGACCCATTTTGATCTAATCTTAGTATGTGGTGTTAAATGTGGGTCCATGCCTAGTTTCTGCCATACTAATTTCCAGTTTTCCCAGCAGTTTTTGTCAAATAATGAATTCTTATCCCAAAATTTGGGATCTTTGGGTTTGTCAAAGATTAGATTGCTATTTTTATTCACTATCTTGCCCTGTGAACCTAACCTATGCCACTGATCAACTAGTCTATTTCTTAGCCAATACCAAATGGTTTTGGTGATTGTTGCTTTATAATATAGCTTTAAATCAGGTACACTTAGACCACCTTCCTCTGACTTTTTTTTCATTAGTTCCCTTGCAATTCTCGACCTTTTATTCTTCCATATGAATTTTGTTGTTATTTTTTCTAGGTCATTAAAATAGTTTCTTGGGAGTCTGATTGGTATAGCACTAAATAAATAGATTAGTTTGGGGAGTATTGTCATCTTTATTATATTCGCTCGGCCTATCCAAGAACACTGAATGTCTTTCCAATTATTTAAATCTGACTTTATTTTTGTGGCAAGTGTTTTGTAATTTTGCTCATATAATTCCTGACTCTCCTTTGGTAGATATATTCCCAAATATTTTATACTATCGACTGTTATTTTGAATGGAATTTCTCTTTGTATCTCTTGCTATTGGATTGTGTTGGTAATGTATAAAAATCCTGAGGATTTATGTGGATTTATTTTGTATCCTGCAACTTTGCTAAAATTCTGAATTATTTCTAATAGCTTTTTAGCAGAGTCTTTGGGGTTCTCTAAGTATACCATCATGTCATCTGCAAAAAGTGACAATTTGATTTCTTCATTTCCTACTCTAATTCCTTGGATCTCTTTCTCGGCTCTTATTGCCAAGGCTAGAGTTTCTAGTACTATATTGAATAGTAATGGTGATAGTGGGCAACCTTGTTTCACTCCTGATCTTACAGGGAAAGGTTCTAGTTTATCACCATTACATATGATGTTTACTGAAGGTTTTAAATATATGCTCCTTATTATTTTAAGGAACAGTCCATTTATTCCTATACTCTCAAGCGTTTTTAGTAGGAATGGATGTTGGATTTTATCAAATGCCTTTTCTGCATCTATTGAGATGATCATATGGTTTTTATTAATTTGATTATTAATATGGTCAATTATACTAATAGTTTTCCTAATATTAAACCAGCCCTGCATTCTTGGTATAAATCCCACTTGGTCATAGTGTATTATCCTGGGGATGATTTTCTGAAGTCTATTTGCTAATATCTTATTTAAGATTTTAGCATCAATATTCATTAAGGAAATTGGTCTATAGTTTTCTTTCTCAGTTTTCGATCTACCTGGTTTAGGTATCAGTACCATGTCTGTGTCATAGAAGGAATTTGGTAGGACTCCTTCAATCCCTATTTTTTCAAATAGTTTACATAGCATTGGAGTTAGTTGTTCTTTAAATGTTTGGTAGAATTCACCTGTAAATCCATCTGGTCCTGGGGACTTTTTCTTAGGAAGTTGGTTAATAGCTTGGTCTATTTCTTTTTCTGAGATGGGACTATTTAGACTACTTACTTCTTCCTCTGTTAATCTGGGCAAGCTATATTTTTGAAGGTATTCTTCCATTTCATTTAAGTTATCGAATTTATCAGCATAAAGTTGAGCAAAGTAGCTCCTAACTATTGTTCTAATTTCCTCTTCATTAGTGGTGAGTTCACCCTTTTCATTTTCAAGACTATCAATTTGCTTTTTCTCTTTCCTTTTTTTAATCAGGTTTACTAAGGGTTTGTCTATTTTGTTGGTTTTTTCATAAAACCAACTCTTAGTTTTATTAATTAATTCAATTTTTTTTTACTTTCAATTTTATTAATCTCACCTTTTATTTTTTGAATTTCAAGTTTTGTGTTTGTCTGGGGGTTTTTAATTTGTTCCTTTTCTAGCAATTTTAGTTGTAAGCCCAATTCGTTGGCCCTCTCTTTCTCTATTTTATGCAAGTAGGCCTGTAGAGATATAAAACTTCCCCTTATTACTGCTTTGGCTGTATCCCACACATTTTGGTATGATGTCTCATTATTGTCATTTTCTTGGGTGAAGTTATTAATTATGTCTATGATTTGCTGTTTTACCCAATCATTCTTTAGTATAAGATTATTTAGTTTCCAATTATTTTTTGGTCTATTTTCCCCTGGCTTTTTATTAAATGTTATTTTGATTGCATTATGGTCTGAAAAGGATGCATTTACTATTTCTGCCTTACTGCATTTGATTTTGAGGTTTTTATGCCCTAGTATATGATCAATTTTTGTATAGGTTCCATGAACTGCTGAGAAGAAAGTATAGTCCTTTCTGTCTCCATTTAGCTTTCGCCAAAGATCTATCATATCAAACTTTTCTAGTATTCTATTTACCTCTTTGACTTCTTTCTTATTTATTTTGTGGTTTGATTTATCTAATTCTGAGAGTGCAAGGTTGAGATCTCCGCTATTATAGTTTTGCTATCTATTTCCTCTTGCAGCTCTCTTAATTTCTCTTTTAAGAATTTAGATGCTGCACCACTTGGTGCATACATGTTTAATATTGATACTGCTTCACTATTGATGCTTCCCTTTAGCAGGATATAATGCCCTTCCTTATCTCTTTTAATTAGATCAATTTTTGTTTTTGCTTGATCTGAGATGAGAATGGCTACTCCTGCTTTTTTGGTTTTGCCTGAAGCATAATAGATTCTGCTCCACCCTTTTACTTTTAGTTTGAATGTCTCATCCTGTTTCAGGTGTGTTTCCTGTAAACAACATATAGTAGGATTCTGACTTTTAATCCAGTCTGCTAACTGCTTCCTCTTTATGAGGCAGTTTGCCCCATTCACATTTATGGTTAGAAGGACTAATTCTATATTGCTTGCCATCTTATGCTTTTCCCCTTTCCTTCCCTTTTACCCTCCTATCCAGTATTAAACTGTTGAACACCACTTGCTTTTCACAGCCCTCCCTTTTTAGGATCCCTCCCCCACCTTAAAGATCCTCCCCTTATTTTACCCCTTTTCCTCGAAATTACTGTATTCCCTACCCCTTAGCTTACTCCTTCCCTTTCACTTTTCAATGAAGTGGAAGAAGTTTCACCATAAATCGAATATGTCTATTGATACACACTATGTTCATCTCCCTCCTTTCTTTCTCTCAGATATAATAGGTTACCTTTGCCTCTTCATGAGATGTAGTACCACCACTTTATACTTTTTTATGATATAATCTCCTTTCCACCTCTAGTTTCTAAGACAAATTGTACATATGTTCTTTACATATTTTTTTGACAGAAGTATAGTTCTCAAGATTTCTTTTTACCTTTTTAGAGATCTCTTGAGTTCTGTATTTGAAGATCAAACCTTTTATGTAGGTCTGTTTTTTTCATCAAAAATAGATGGAATTCATTTATTTCGTTAAATGTCCATCTTCTTCCCTGGAAAACGATGCTCATTCTTGCTGGGTAAGTTATTCTTGGCTGCATACCAAGTTCCTTAGCCTTTCGGAATATCATGTTCCAGGCCCTTCGTTCTTTTAATGTGGACGCTGCTAGATCCTGGGTTATCCTTATTGTGGATCCTCCATATCTGAATTGTTTTTTTCTAGCAGCTTCCAATATCTTTTCCTTTGTGTGATGGTTCTTGAACTTGGCCACTATATTTCTTGGCGTTTTGATTTTAGGGTCCCTTTCAGTAGGTGATCGATGAATTTTTTCAATGTCTATTTTACCCTCTGTTTCCAGAATGTCTGGGCAGTTCTCTTTGATAATTTCCTCGAAAATGGTGTCCAAGCTCTTTTTTTCCTCCCATTTTTCAGGGAGTCCGATTATTCTCAAATTGTCTCTCCTGGATCTGTTTTCCAGGTCTGTTGTCTTTCTGGTAAGGTACTTGACGGTCTTTTCAATTGTTTCATTTCCCTGGTTTTGCTTGACTCCCTCTTGGTTTCTCCTTGAGTCATTCATTTCTACTTGTTCCAGTCTAATTTTCAATGATGTATTTTCTTCACTCACTTTTTTTATATCTCTTTGTAATTGTCCAATTGAGTTTTTATCTTCTATGGAATTTTTTTCCATTTTATCCATTTTATTTTTTAGAGAGCTGATTTCTTTTTCCAGTTCACTAATCCTGTTTTCCTTGGAGTTGTTTACCTTTTCCAGCTCACTAATCTTGTTTCTCAGTGATTTGATTTCTTTATCCACTCTGTCTTTGAATGCATGGGATGACTTCTCCAGGCTCTCTTGCCAAGCTTCCCTTTCCTTTTCCCATTTCTCTTCCAGCTCTCTTGTGAGAGCCTTTTTGATTTCCTCTATGAGGTTCTTTTGTATTGAGGAGCAGCTTATATCCCTCCCAGGGGATACATCTGGGGACAGTCTGTTCCTAGTCTCCTCAGCATTTGAAGTCTGCTCTCTCTCCACACAGAAGCTGTCAATGGTTAGAGCCCTTTTGAATTTTTTGTTCATTTTGTCAGAGTAGGAATCAAAGAAAACAAACTGACAAGAGAAACAATTGGTCTGTTTTGCGGGGGATGGGGCTGGATGGTATTAATGGGCTTCCTCTACAGACTGGGGGTAGGGCAGCAGAGAGCCACTAACAGAACAGCAATGACTGTACTGAGTCTGTGCTCTGAGGCTCCGAGAACACACCGAGTCAGTCCAGGTGGGGGTTGGGGGTGGCCGGGCTCTGAGAGATGCTGGCTTTCTGGGGTTTTAATCTTCACCTCCGGTGTTTACACCCTCTCCACCGCTCCTGGCTTGCTGCCAAGACGGAGCATCCACACTGGGGCAAAAGCCCTTTCACAGAAAAGGCAGAGGTCACACCCCTCCCCCTCCGGTCTGAGCTGTGTGAGCTGCCTGTCTTGCTCTGGCTGCCTGCCCTCAGTCTGCGCCCAGTCTGATTGACCCTTCCCCGAGCAAACACAGACCTTTTCTGGTGACTTTCAAGGATGTCTTCTCTTGGTGATTATTTGTGGATTTCTTTCTGGGTCAAGCATTAAGTCAGAGGCTTGTCATGAAGTAAGTTCTGAGAGAAAACGAGGAGCTCAAGCAGCTGTCTGCCTCCACGCAGCCATCTTCAAGATATGGTATAAAGAGTATCAGCCCTTAAGATAACAGGAAAAGATAATGAGGAAAGTTGAAGGGGATGTGGGAAAACTGGGACACTGATGCGTTGTTGGTGGAGTTGTGAAATGATGCACCCATTCTGTAGAGTATATGGAACTATGCCCAAAGGGCTATCAAACTGTGGATGCCCTTTAATCCAGCAGTGTCTCTACTGGGCTTATATCCCAAAGAGATTACAAAAAAGGGAAAAGGACCCACATGAGCAAAAATGTTTGTGGCAGCCCTCTTTGTAGTGGCAAGAAACTGGAAACTAAGTGGATGCCCATCAATTAGAGAATGGCTGAATAAATTGTGGTATATGAATGTCATGGAATATTATTGTTCTATAAAAAATGATCAGGAAGATGATTTTAGAGAGTCCTGGAGAGACTTACACGAACTGATGCTGAGTGAAGTGAGTAGAATCAAGAGGACACTATACACAGCAAAAACAAAATTATACAATGATCAATTCTGATGGATGTGGGCTCTTTTCAATAGCAAAATAATTCAGGCCAGTTCCAACTGTCTTGTGATGGAGAGAGCCATTTTTTTTTTTTAAACAATGGTAGAGAGTAGGAGTAACTCAGAGTGTTGAGCCCAGATTTTCTTTTCTTTTCTTTTCTTTTTTTTTTTTTTTAAATAGCTTTTTATTTACAAGATATATGCATGGGTAATTTTTTAGCATTGACAATTGCAAAATTTTTTTTCCCCTTCTTCCCCCCCATCCCCTCCCTCAGATGGCAGGAAGATCAATACATGTTAAATATGTAAAAATAAATGTTAAATACAATATATGTATACATATCCATACAGTTATTTTGCTGCACAAGAAGAATCAGATTTTGAAATAAGTACAATTAACCTGTGAAGGAAATCAAAATACAAGTGGACAAAAACAGAGGGATAGGGAATGCTATGTAGTGGTTCACACTCATTTCCCAGAGTTCTTTCTCTGAGTGTATGTAGCTGGTTCTATTCATTATTAAACAATTGGAACTGGTTTGAATCATCTCATTGTTGAAGAGAGCCACATCCATCAGAATTGATCATCATATAGTATTGTTGTTGCCATGTATAATGATTTCCTAGTTCTGCTCATTTCACTTAACATCATTTCATGTAAGTCTCTCCAGGCCTCTCTGAAGTCATCCTGCTGATTGTTTCTCACAGAACAATAATATTCCATGACATTTATATACCATAACTTATTCAGCCAATCTCTAACTGATGGGCATCCACGTAGTTTCCAATTTCTGTCCACTATGAAGAGGGCTGCCACAAACATTCTTGCACATACAGGTCCCTTTCCCTTCTTTAAAAACTCTTTGGGATATAAGCCCAGTAGTAACACTGCTGGATCAAAGAATATGCACAGTTTGATAACTTTTTGAGCATGGTTCCAAATTGCTTTCCAGAATGGCTGGATGTATTCACAACTCTACCAATAATGTATCAGTGTCCCAGTTTTCCCACATCCCCTCCAAAATTCAGCATTATCTTTTCCTATCATCCTAGCCAATCTGAGAGGTATGTAGTGGTATCTCAGAGTTGTCTTAATTTGCATTTCTCTGATTAATAATGACTTGGAGCATCTTTTCGTGTGGCTAAAAATAATTTCAAATTTCTTCGTCTGAAAATTGTCGGTTTATATCCATTGACCATTTATCAATTGGAGAATGGCTTGATTTCTTATAAATTCAAGTCAGTTCTCTATATCATTTGAAAATGAGGCCTTTATCAGAACCTTTGACTGTAAAAATGTTTTCCCAGTTTATTGCTTCCCTTTTAATCTTGTCTGCATTAGTTTTGTTTGTACAAAAACTTTTCAATTTGACATAGTCAAAATTTTCTATTTTGTGATCAATAATGATCTCTAATTCTTCTTTGGTCACACGTTCCTTCCTCCTTCATGGGTCTGAGAGGTAAACTATCTTATCTCCTTCTAATTTATTTATAATTTGAATCCAGAATTTGAAAAATTCTCATTCACATCTCTCTTACTGAAAATATTATTTATAATCTTTTTAGTGAGATGAAAAAAGGTTTTAGATTATTAATAAATAACATTTAAATTTTTTTTTTTTTTAAAGAGAGACATCTAACATTGATAATCTTCCACATATCCTGCCTGCTCAGGCTGTCAGCAGGGTGATTTAAGGCAGCCCCCAACACTGAGGAGGTAGCACCTCTCTTCCTGAACAAAGGGTCAGCATCCAAATCATGTTTCAAGTAAATGTGAACCAATAGACCAGACTAGGGTGATTTCTTCAGAAAACCAGAATTTAAAAGAGTGAGAAAAGCCAGAAAGTAGTCCTAAGCACAAGATTTAGATGGAGAAAACAGGTGGCAAAATACAGGGGTGGAGGCTTTGAGGTGGACTGTTTGTGTTACTAACCTTGTCTAGCTTCCCTTCTCCCTAAAAGCTTCCACCCTTCTAAAAGGACTGAATCTATTTCCCACTTTTTCCTCACACTTCCCTAAGTATCATCACCAGCCAGGTTCATGTCTTCTGTTCCTGACTCCCCTCAGCCAATAAGATTTGAGGCTCCAGAAATCATCACTTCTTCAGAATGCTTCCCCTGGCCTTTAGATTAGGATGACATTGATGGGAGACTTCTTTCTGCCAATTCCAGGGCATGTCCTTGTTCCCTGGCTCTCACTGTCTTCTGGTACTCATATATCTCTGCCAGATACCAGTCACAACATAGAGTAGGTCTTTGGCTTTAGAACATACTAAACAGTATTTTTCTGATCATCTGCTATCACTACTGATGGGCAAGGACTTTATAGGATACAGTTTGGGGTCAAGTTGATAAAGCTCAATAGAGCATAATAATAGCTTTCACATAAGTACCTTAATCTTTGTAGAATCGAATGACATTAACCACAGCTGGTAGGCCACGGGCCTCTCCCCACTAGCCTTAAGGGGATGAGGGCTTCCCCCCTATTTGCCATAGTTTAGAGATGGCTACTATTGGGGAGATTAGAGAAAACTCTCCCACTATAGTTCCCCCCCCCCAGGCACTTCAGTGGGTCCTGGACCACTAAGACTTCTGTGCGTCCCAAAAATTCTGCAAAAGGTACTACTTTGGACACCTTCCCTGTTTCTTCCTTCATGTGGCATTTCATAGGAACATAAATTTAAAGTGGAATTAACTTTAGCAGCTCCTTCATTCTATTCCAACATTTTACAAAGAAGAAAACTGAGGTCCAGAGTGGTTAGCTAATTTTTTAGTAGTCACTTTTATATGGATTCTTTATGGTCATAATATTATTATCTGGTAGCCCTCTCCCTAAAGAATTGTATAATACAGGAGAGATATAAGGTGAACATCAAAGACTAATTTCAAAGCACTCAGTAAGGACAAATATTTATGTTTTACATGTGGAAATGTAAATTATATGGCCAAGATTGTCATTAGTTAAGTAGGTAGTTCAAAAAAAAAAAGATTGGAATAGAGCTAAGTATGATGTGATTTTAAAAAGCAAAACTGTGTAGGAAAAGGTAAAAAGAATTATGTTCTAGGAATGAAGTGTAAAAGCAAGAACTGACACATAGGAATCCAATCAGAGAGAAGGGATGGTAGTTCTGGAAACCTGCTCACATCAGGAATGAGTTAAAGAGGCAACGATACATACATACATACACACACACACACACACACACACACACACACTCACTTAGAAGGGTATAAATATCTTCTAAATTTATAAAGAAAGGGGCAGCTAGATGATGCAGTGGATAGAGTGCCCTGAAGTCAGGAGGATATGAGTTCAAATGTGGCCTCGGATACTTAATACGTCTTAGTTTGTGGCCCTTGACAAGTCACTTAATCCCAATTGCCAGGGGTGTGGGGGGGGAGGGTAGGGGGGAATTTATTAAGAAATAAGAGGGAAAGGGAACAAGATGGTGAGAAATGGGATATTGAAGGGGCAGTACATTAATACAGGAATGGAATAAGATGTGTAGATAAATGGGAATAAAGAGAGAGGCAAAAGGTAGAGGAGAGATCCTTGAAGATGAGATAGGTTAAGTAATAGCAGGGCAAGATAGTAGCTAGAAGTAAAGCAGAAGAATAAAGAAAAGAGAAGAGGAAAAGAATAAAATTTTTTTAAAAATGTACTACAGAGAGCAAAAGAAAATCTACAAGAAACAAATTAAAATGAGGGAAACACTGAATACATTGTATAGTATTTATTATATAGACTTTCTTGACATGGAAGTTTAATGTCTCATATTTTCAATCTTCTCATGTTCTGCTGTGTACATAACAATGATTTTTTTTCTTTTTCTATTTTGTGTTTAAGTTTTAAATCAATAATTTAATTTTTTTTTTTTTTTTTTTTTTTTTTTTTAGAAAAATGGGACAAAGGGTGAGGTAAGAGGATAAGGGAGTGATCCTTGGAAGTAGAGTAGGTTAAGTAAGGGCAAGGTGGCAGGAAGAAGTAAAACAGAAGAGTCAGGAGGAACAGGAATCAAGAGATATACACAAGCATAATAAGAAATATTAGGAGTAAATTTTATTATACTAAAAAACTAGAGGTAGTAATTGTGATCTTAAGCAAAGTTAAAGCTAAAACAGATGTTATCAAAAGAGAAAAAGGGAAACTACACTGTATGTCAGTTACATTAATCAATATTGTTTTAGATTAAATAACTAGACATTATGGAGTATTGCTGTGATGTAGGAAATGATGAAGTAGTAGAGTTAGAAAAAGATGTATGTGTATATATAAATTTTTTTCTCAAAAGAAAAAAATTGTAATTAAGTGTGGGCTCCACTCTTTAGGAACCCATAGTTTAAGATAAACAATAGTGACATGAATGTGTGGAGGGGTTGTAGAGAGACAAAATTTAACCACTTAACAGATGGAAACATGAGATTAACCTTCTAAGGGATAAATATATTTAGGGATTAGAGAGTTTATTTTCTTTTCCTTTGATTGATGAATGCTAAATTACCTAGAAATCACCATAGCATCATACTGACATCATATAAGTAAAATCTTCTGGGCTTATGATCTCCTTATCATTCAAATAATTGGGACCACTTCAGATTCAAAATAATCACAGATTCTCCTTGCTCTAGGAAATCATACTCAAAGGTCATGCTATCACCAATGAGACTTTCAATTTCCTGCTCATGGGCTGCATACAAGACAAGAAGACAGGCTTCAGATATGCCCTACAGGTCTGTATCTCTCCCCAAGTGGCAAATTCTTTCAATGTGTTGGAAGAAAGATATTTGAACTGTGTGCTACTAAGGGGTGGTGCTATGTGAGAGATGAGCAGGAGAGCAGAGCAGGAGAGACAGGAATTCACGTCCTTTTAAGGGAAATGGTGGGAAGTGGGGGATCAACACCAGAGTGTAGAGGGCCTTTTGTTTTCCTTACCCATAAAAATGACTGTCTGAAAAGTTTCCTGGGCAGTTTGAAAGTATACACATCTTTTCCCAAATCTACCTTCTCATGAACGTTATTCAGATATAAGCCAGTGGCCATGATATGTCAATAAACTTTACTGTAGGGCATCAAGGAAATGTCAATCAGCTGTGCTGGCATGTCTCCCTGAGCACTATCCTAGATGAGGTTTAAGATAGATGTCACCTTCCCAAGATTGGGTACTCAAGGAATTTCCTTGCCAAAGTAGCCTCAACAACAAGAAACCTGAAAACAGTGTCACCCCATTCTTCTCATCCCAACTCCCCAGAAAACATTCTTGTCTGGGTTTCTATCCTCAGCTGACCCAGCCATTGGAGCTGAGGGTGCTTCTATCTTGTAAATTATTTAGAAGAAACAAAAAATATTTTCACTTTTTCTTCTGGAGCAGGTTTGGAGACAGATGTTGAAAATAGGAATTGAGCCTACTGTTCACAGTTACAATCTGATGCTGTGTGCAGCACGGGACTGTGATCTAGGAGACCCCAAAGTGGCCTCAGATTTGCTTCTGAAGCTTGAAGGAGAGCCAGCCCTGCTCCAACTGAAGGCAGGCAAGCAGCACCAAAGGAAGAAAATACAGAAACAGAAAGGCACCGTGACCAAGCTGGATGTGCACTTACTGGAGAAGCAGCTATTCCAAGAAATTTCCAAAGATACCCAGGATCCTTCAAATCTCCAGAAAGTCAGAGAGGCCAATGAGATTCAGCCTGAACAGGAAGATGACAAAGGAGGACTTGATTCCAAACCAGCTGATTCCCTGGTAGTACAGAATCAAAGTCTGAGTAGGCTGGAGCCCGTGAAAACTGATATTGCCCAATTTTCAGAACCTGTTTGCCGTCTGCCAAACTTGCTGGATCTCAAGATATCTTACCTGAATGTGGTTTCTTTAGGGACTGTTACTACTGCAACTGATAGGTTGGCTTTAATGGGTGAGATGGATGGTTTCCTGAGTAAGATGAAGGAGGACCAGCTAGAGCCTAATATCAAAACTCTGACATTGTTGGCTGAGATTGTCAGGCCAGACAGCCCATCAGTATCCTCATTGTTGGCTCTTCTTGATAAACACAAAGTGGAAGCAGATGTTACATTTTTCAACACATTGGTGAGGAAGAAGAGCAAATTAGGGGACCTACAAGGGGCAAAGGTGAGCACTGTTACTCTTCATTTTGGAAAACACTAAAGAGATGAGGAATATAGATCAGGGTCTCACTTAAAATTACCTTCCTTTTTTTTTTTCCTTTGTCCCTCCCCCAAAATTTGATCACTGCCTGATAATATCTGGATCCTTAAGGTTTCTTTTCATAGCTGAATAAAAAGTCTTTATTATTATTTGTTATATATTTATTATAATCTTTATTATTTTTGTTTTGCCATGAGAGCTTCCTCTCATCTCTTTCTACAGATGTCTCTTTTTTTTTTTAAATAAGACTTGGTTAGCCAGTTAGTGAGCTATCACAGCTATCTTGAGACTTTTGTCTAATCTTTAAGCCTTTCTTACTTAAACATTAGAAAGAAATTCATCCCCCTTAAGTTGAACTCATTTCAGTAAAGTAGGAAGCATAGATTTCATTTAAATTTTGGTATTTGTGTGAGTGAAGTGAGTTAGATTGTAAAGGCCTTAAAGCTAGGACCATGTCTTATCCTTTCTCTACCCCTTCCTTCCCCCCAGCCCCCCTTTGTATACAGTGGTGCTCAGGAAATATTTGTCAATGGCATCAATATCTATTCTTTCAGAAACTGCTTCCCATCTTGGCAAGGAGAGGATTAATCCCTAACATGCAGACATTTTGTAACTTGGCCATAGGCTGCCTTACGAAAAACCATGGAATGCAGCTACTCACAGACATGAAGGTAAACAGGCCTCCGTGATGACTTTTTAATAATATATTAAGGTATCCAATTTTGAAAAAGTGGTTAGCAACTCTTATTTAAATTTTCATGTAATGTTATGATTCACACTGTAGAGAAAGTTGCTCAGTTCTTCCATCTAGATAGTTATATATCTTAATAGCTTTGATAAACACATAGAAGATTATTCTAGGAAAATATCTTTGCCATATTTATGAAAATATCTTTGCCATATTTATGAAATGATAGCAGATATTTTTTATAAATCTTTAGATATTTATGAAAATATCTTTGCCATATTTATGAAATGATAGTAACATGCAGCAATGAAATTTGAGAGCACATGACAAAGTAAATAGAGAGCTGGTCTTTCATTAATTTCTTAAAGGCTTGATTAGTTGGTCAAGGATGAGCATTTGAAAAAAAAGGTTCTTACTATACCTTAGAGAAGAGATGAGGCCTTAAGTAGATGCATTATGCTTACACAATACAACCAGGAAGGCATAGTTGGAAATCTCACCTGGAATCTACTGATTATGCGATCTCAGTCAAGCCACTTAATCTCTCTCTGCTGTAGGTAATCCTCCAAATCCTCTAAAACAGAATTATATCATGGGTCCCTTTGGCAGTTTGTGAAACCTATGAACCCCTTCTCAGAATGATGTTTTTAATTGCATAAAATAAAACTCATAGGATTATAAAATAAACCAGTTGTAATGAAATAAAAATGTGTAATTCTTTCCCCCTAAGTTCATGGACCCCCTGATATCTATCCACAAAACCCTTACAAGTTTGTAGACTCCAAGTTAAAAACCACTGTTCTGAAACAATAAAATGTAAATTAGGTGTTATCCTGAATTGGGATTTCCTCATGTAAAAGTTCCTTAATCAATGAATTTATAAATCTAAATTCTTATTCTATGAAATTAGAAAATTGTAAGGTTAGTTCAAGTTGAGATTTTAAATGGATCATAAGAGCACAGATTTGAAGCTTGAAGAGATGTTGGAGATTATCTGATCCAATCCCCTCCTTTTGCAGATGAGGAAACCTGAGGACCTTGTCCAAAATCATATAGCTGATTAAATGGCATAGCTTCCACTTATACCACAGGCCCTCTGACTCTAAATCCAGCACACTTTCAAATGTACCAGGTTGTCTTTCCTTTGCATTATGGAGTAATGAGCATGAAGTTTCCAATTTAGAAAAAGTAGTTATCATCTCTCATTTTTCTCAATTCTATGTGAAAACAATTAACATTTACCTTTTTTTTTTTAAACTTTGAATTGCAAATTCTCTCCTTCCATTCTCTTTTCCTTCCCTGAGACAGTAAGCAATTTGCTATGTTATACATGTGCAGTCATGCAAGACAAGTCATGTAAAAGAAAATACAGCTCACCCTTCCCCCCAAAAAAGTAAAAAATGGTATGCTGTGCTTTGCATTCAGATTCCATCAATTAAATTCTCTCTGGAAATAACATGATTTGGAATTATCTTAGATCACTGAATTACTAAGAATAACTAAGTCATTCACAATTAATCATCATGCAACATTGGTTCTGACTTATTTTAATTAATTCAATTAAGTTTTTTAAGTTTACTACCATATCATCTGAAAAGAGTAATAATTTTATTTCTTCTCTTATTGTTATAATTAATAGTTCTAGTAAAATATTGAATAATAGAAGTGATAATGAATATCCTTTGTTTCACCTTTGATCTTACTGGGAAGATCTAGCTTATCCCCATTAAAATATGCTAATGATTTTAGGTAGATATTAACATTTTTAAGGAAAACTCCATTTTATTCCTATACTAATGTTTTTAATAGTTATATTTTGTCCAAAAAAAATCTGCATCTACTGAGATAATCATATGATTTCTGTGGTTATTGTTATTGATATGGTCAATTATGCTGATAGTTTTCCTAATATTGACTCAGTCTTGCATCCCTGTATAAATCCTGATCTTCATATATGATTTTTGTGATATGTCATTGTAATCTCCTTGCTTGTATTTTATTTAAAGAGTGTTTTCCCCAATGGATATTGGGGAAATTGGTCTATGATTTTCTTTCTCTGCTTTGGCTTTTCCTGTTTTAGGTATCAGCACCATAGTTGCATCATAAAAGGAATTTGGTAGGATTCCTTTTTTGCCTACTTTTCCAAATTGTGAATCCATCTGGCCCTGTGAAGTTTTTCTTAGGGACTTCATTGATGGCTTGTTCAATTTCTTTTTTCTAAGATGGAGTTTTTTTAAGTATTCGGTTTCTTCTTCTGTTAATTTAATTTGTTTATATTTTTGTAAATTTTCATTTAGGGATCAAAATTATTGGCATACAATTAGGCAAAATAACCTTAATAATTGCCTTAATTTCTTTTTCGTTGGTACTGAATTCATTCTTTTCATTTTTGATGATTTGGTTTTCTTTCCAATGGCATGTCTATTTTATTGGAATTTTTTTTTTCATAAAACAAGCTCCTAGTTTTATTAATTTATTAGTGTCTTATTTTTCTATTTTATTATTCTTTTTAGGGTTTCCAATTTGGTGTTTAATTCTAGTTTTTTAGTTACATGTCTAATTCATGGATCTACTTAAAGATATAAATTTCCCCCCAACTACTGCTTTGATTGCATCCTATAAATTTTGGTATGTTATTTTATTTTCATTCTCTTTAATGAAATTATTGTTTTTATGATTTCTTCTTTGATCCATTCATTCTCTAGAATTAGGTTATTTAATTTTCCATTAATTTTTACTCTGTCTTTCTCTAGGCCTTTTATTGCATTATGATCTGAAAAAGATGCCTTTTTACATTTTTGCTTTTCTGCATTTGATTATGAGGTTTTTATGCCCTGACACATGATCAGTTTTTGTGTAGGTGCCATGTACACTTCATGTTCTCATTCAGTTTTCTCCAGATGTCTATCAAATCTAACTTTTCTAAAATTCTATTCACCTCTTTAATTTCTTTCTTGTTTATTTTGTTGTTACATTTATCTCATTCTGAGAGGGGAAAGTTGAAGTCACCTACTAGTATGTACTTACTCTCTATTTCCTCCTGTAACTAATTTAATTTCTCTAAAAATTTAGATACTATATTATTTGATGTATGTATATTTAGTATTGATATTACTTCATTGTTTATGGTATCTTTTAGCAAGATGTAGTTTCTTTCCCTATCTCTTTTATGAGATCTATTTTTATTTCTGCTTGTCTGAGATCATAATTGCTATTGCTGCTTTTTTGGGTTTTTTTGTTTTTGTTTTTGTTTTTTTAACTTCAGCTGAAGCATAATAGATTTATTCCAGCCTCTTATCTTTACTCTGTGTGTCTCCTTTTTTTTTTTTTTTTTTTTTTTTTTTTTTTTTTTTTTTTTATAAATAGCATATTGTAGAATTCTGGTTTTTAATCCACTCTGTAATTCCCTTTTATGGATGAGTTCATCTCATTAACAGTTATGATTTTCCCCTGTTTATCCTTTTCTCTCTCCCCTTTAATCCTGCCCTTCTTCACCAATGTTTAGCTTCTAGCCAACTTCCTTCTCAAGTCAACCCTCCTCCCTTCTATCGGTGTTCTCTCTCTCTGTCTCTCTCTGTCTCTCCTCTCCTCTCCTCTCTTCTCCTCTCCTCTCCTTTCCTCCCTTTCTTTCCCCTTGTTCCCCTCCCCTCCCCTTCTCTCTCCCTCTCTCTTTCTCTCTGCAGTTTTTCCTTTATAGTTTCTTGGAATATGTCCAGGATCTTTTTCTGACCATACCATGCAACTAATGCAGTAATTCTTAAATTATTTCTCTTACACCTAATTTTCCAAGTCAATTTTTTTTAATATTTTTTTTTTACTTTAAATTTTAGACTTAAATACATATAATTATAAATTGTTTTGATTTCTTCATCAGAAAACTTCCCATTCCTGTCCTTTGACATTTGTCAATTGGGGAATGACTTGCCTTCTTATAGATTTGACAAGGTAATTTATCTATTTGAGATACAACTTTTATCCGAGAAATAATTTTTTCCCCGGTTTTCTGCTTTCCTTCTGATCTTGGCTACATTTCTTTATTTGTACAAAAGCTTGTTAATTTGATGTAATCAAAAGCCAATGAAATATTTCACATTTTTTCTTTTTTTTTTTTTTCTTTTTTTTTTTCATTTTGTTGATTTGTTTTGTTTCTTGATGTTTTATTGAGTCATTAACTTCCATTTGCCCAAATTTCATTTTTAAGCAATTATCTTCTTCAGTAAGTTTTTGTACCACCTTTTCCATGGGTCCAATTATATTTTTTCAAAGAGTTGTTTTCTTTAGTAAATTTTTGTACAACTTTTTCCTGTGTGTGTTTGTGTGTGTGTGTGCTTCCTTTATCAAACTATTGACTTTTGAGTTCTTTCAGGAGTTTTTTGGGGCCTAAGGCCAATTCACATTTTTCATTGAAGCTTTTATATATAGACATGTTAACATTGTCCTGTTCTTGATTTGTGTTTTTTTATTTATTTCACCAGCCTATTTTCTGACTTTTATATTAAAGCCAGATGTCATATTCGGGGTGGAGAAGGCATTATCCTAAGCTTCTTATTCAAGGCTGGATGGTGGGCCAAGAGACCTTACTGCTTGGCTGTGCCAAGAGCCATGGGACCTCACCGCTGGGCTTCATCAGAGACCATGGGGTCTCCCATTGGGTTGTCCCAGGACTCAGGCTTGCTCAGATGCAGCCTATGCTGGGCTGTGCCCTTTTGCCCCATTGAAAAAAGCCTTGTTCTGCCAATGTCCTCTGTTGTCTTTGGCTACAAAATGGTTTTACTGCTATTCCAGAATTTATTTTAAAATGTTATTTTATAGTTGTTTGGAGGTGAATTTGGGTGAATTCAGGCAAATTCCTTCCTTACTCCACTATTTTGGGTCTACCAGAAGCCATAACCAGGAATATTCATGGAACCCAATTTCCCAAGAGAAAATTCGCCTTTAGTACCCATTTCATTCAAACACACACATGCACACAGAGACAAAGACAGACTCACATACACACATATATATACATGTTCTCTGAACTACATCACCATCACTACATTGGTGTACAAAAATTAGAAGTTCCTTTTTTCTCTGAAGGGCTTCTCTGCTTTGTGCCTCCAGAAAATAGCCATGGGCCTGCTCTATTAATCACACCTCACCATAGAAAAAGACCTTCAAGTGTTCTTTACCCATAACAACATCTTTCCCTCTCTTTGCCTATAATTGTCCTGTGTTCCCACATACTATTGGAAAAGACATAGTTTGCCTTAACTATGGGTTAAGGTGACCCCATTATTTATTTCAAAGAAAAATAGCATAACAATGTTTTTGTATAAGCCAGTATACATTGGTTCTCTCTGACCTGAGATCTCAACAGGTGACCACTTGACAGATTAACTTAATCCCTAATTCCTTCAAATCTAATCCTTGGCAACCTGTCAAAAAGCTTTATACTATTAATCGCAATCAGCTCTGGTAGAGATTGACTATTTTATTATCTGTGGTTGTTTCAGAACTGCGGGATGATCCCCAACACCTACATCTACAGCACCCTCATCAGTTCAGCTGTGAAGAAGCTAGACTATGCTTATCTCATAGACCTCCTTCGTAACATGAAGAACAATAAAGTCCCGGTGAATGAAGTCATAATCCGACAGCTGGAGTTTGCAGCTACTTACCCTCCTACATTTGACAGGGTATGTGTTCTAGGTCTTAAATTGTTATGTCCTGGGAGTGAAGTGGCAAATTATTTTAGAGTTAATGCATTAAAAAAATTTAAAAGTGAATGGTCAAATCCACATTCAATTCAACCTTCTACTACATTTATTCCATTTAAGGATGCCTACAGTAATATATAGGGCTAATAGTGCCCCCCTTTTTTCAGGTGCTTTTGGGTTTCCAATTCCTAAACTAGTATCAGCCAAATTATTGTTAATAATTTTAAATTATCTTCTTTTCATTGTGATACAAATCCTTTGATCAGAGGATTGGTGGTTGACCAAGAAAAAGTGTTTTGCAAATAGAACAGTTAAATTAGTGTACAGATAGGTTTTGCAAAGCTTTTCCGTTATATATAAAAAATGCATTAAGAAAGTTGCCTGCACTTTTGATATCAGAGCAGTTTCTGATTCTTACTGTTCTCTCAGAACTCTGTGTTGATGACCATGTTTTTTTTTTTCTAAATACATGTAAATATAGTTTTCACCATTCATTTTTATAAAACTTTGTGTTCTAATTTTTTTTCTGTCTCTCTCCCCTTTATCTCCCTCTTGCACAATATAGCAATCAGTATATGCAGTCCTTTTAAACATATTTCCATATTTGTCATATTGTGCAAGAAAAATCAAGCCAAAGAGAAGGAAAAAAAACCACAAAAAAGTGAAAATATACTTCCATCCACATTTAGTCTCTGTAGTTCTCTTTTCTGATGTGATTCTGATGGCCATATTTTGTAGAAATCATAACATTATGTGGTACAGATTTAGAGTCTGACTTATTTAGCGACTGGGATTTTATAAAGTAGAAAAATTCAGTTCTGGAGAATCATATATGAACCACCCAAAGTCACAGTAGTAGAGCCCAGTTCTCCCATCTTTTGAGCAAACCTCCTTGAGGTTTTTAACAGGTAGAAAGAGCTTGGAAGGCAAACAGTACAGGAGACCTTTTGTCTGTGCTGCTGTAAAGGGCCACATTAAAAAGGGTAAAGCAATCATGGCACACTTTAGGGAGGAGCAGCTTCCTCTTTTTGAACTGGTTTCTTCATCAGCAAAATAGGAATGCTGATGATACCTATCCATCTTTTGTTGTAGGGTTGTAAAAACCAGTTAATATATGTGAAGTAATTTGTAACGAAAAAGCACTATAAAAATAGAAGCTGTTGTCTAAGAATATATTTACATTGTATCAAGCCATTTCTGTAGTCCACATTGAATCATTATCTTAATGCACTTTATTCCCTAGAAGAAACCCTCCACGGTCTCTTTTTTTTTTTTTTTTTCTATTAACTGAAACTTTATATGACACGTTTTAATGAGAGATTCTATCCTAACAAGCTTAAGAATTCCTCCCTCATTACTTTCATATATAGAAACTAGTTTATATCCCTAGTCTCAATCTCATGTCACTGGATTTTTCGATTACAGTACAAAAGGAAGAATCCCTATTTGGAAAAGATTGATGGTTTTCGAGCTTACTACAAGAACTGGCTGAAAATAATGCTTGCAGAAGAAACTCCTCATCCCTGGGAAAAATATAGGACAAAACCTACAAGTAACAAGGCTAATGAAGAAGAGACTAAAGCAACTAAAGGCATGGGAGACCAGGAAGAACAAACAATATCATGATCATCTTCAGAGATCTGACAACAGATCATCTTTGGGACATAATGCAAAAACCCAGAAATCCCAAATTAATAGGTGGTTGGTTGTCCACAAAGAAGACATAAAGAAGTGGAGGCTCCATGGGTTCAAATATCTGATGGTCATGACTTTTAACTGTCAAGTATTTATTACTGGGGTCATAGTGTGTTTGCAGTATTACTGCCTTTTAGAATGTTGTTATAGGCTTTATTACATACCAGCTAGTTGTACCAGCTTTTGTTTCCTGAATTATCAGCCTTACAAAGCTGTTTTAACCGGTTTTTTAAACGTTGCACCAAGAAAATAATAATCCAGATAGCAACCAGAATAGTGATGGCCTCATGTTCTGATATAGGAAGTTTAAATATTTAATGTGAAAAATATCTGGGCAGAGGAAATCACATGATGACAATCTTTAGGTATTTGAAGGGATGGCAAATGGAGGAGGGATTCAATTTATTACTATTGGATCCTCAGGGGCAGAACTAATAATGGGTGAAAGTTGAAAAAACAAATTTAAGGAGAAACTTCAAATAACCTACATTGTTTGAAGTGGATTATAGGTCTTCAGGGAAGTATTGGGTTCTCCTTCATTGTAGATCTTGACACAGAAGCTGGTTTATCAGAAGTAATAGCTGCTCCAAGCTTTATACCAATTCTGCAAGTACTGGGATGACACTTATTATCTTCAAACTGTAGAATACCTATTCTGAGGTGGTCTATAATGTTAGAAGCTCTTACCTTAGAGTCAAGATACAGGTTTAAGTGTTGCCTTTTAAATATTAGTTCTGTGTAGGATACTTAACCCTCCCCAAGTTCTTCCTGTTTATATTAAATGCCCTAAAGCATAATAGAAAACTGAAGCCATGGTATACCCAGGTTGAAATCCCACCTCAGATGGGATTCTTTCAGTCCCTTCCAATTCTTAATTCTGTGAACATCATTTCTCATCTATAAAATGGAGATACTGTTTACACTAATCCTACAAGGACATGAGGAAAAGATACAATTTTATATAACTTTACATGCATAAAAAGGAATAATCTATATATGTGAGTAATAAGTGGCATGATGAGAAAAATTTTATCTATATGGTAACATCTTGTTGTGTACAAACTACAACATGAATTACCAATGGTTAAAGATTTTATTTTTTAAATCACAGATAATTACAGTTGATTAACACAGTCTTTCATTTGCCATCATGCTCCAATCACAGCTTGTAGCTTTGAAGAGCAAAAAGTTACCCAGGAGAAAAAAAGAGTTCACTTTAACAGCTACTCATGGAGATGAACAATAAAAATAAGCCAGAAAGGGAATCTGTGGGTCCACTGCTTCAAGACCTGTCAACCAGAGCATCCTCGGCAGCCACAGTGGGTACACTCAATGATCCGCCCCTATAAAATAAAGTAGGCCATGACATTTTGGATGACAGTGGAAAGGTAACTTACTCTGATATAATATAAAAACTTATTCTATCAATCACTTCTTTAATTATTAACTTGACCTAATAGGAAAAGTTTCCCTAAATACCCACAAAAGACAAAATTTAATTCTAAATAAAACATCATTCAAATGACAGCTTATCAGTTCTGCAGATCCTGTTTTCACAGGATACTGGATTGAACCGTAAGGATTTAAAGCATGCAGGCAGGCATCTTTTCACTGTTATCCCTATATTCATAATTCCACACACCCCCAAATCTTACCCATCTCATACATCAATATAGAAAAATAGGACAGTTAAGACAAATCTGAGGCAAATGGCCTCATTAAAGGAAGGCCTATGAGAACTAAAACCCACAATAAATACCATTATAATCAAAATCTACATAAAAAGATGAGCACCAAGAGATTAAGTTATTAGAATACTAAGAAACACTATATCGAAAATGTAATTCAGAATGGTCCTAGAAATTTAGCTCTCTAGATGTGCAGAAGTTAAGTAATCAGCAAGAAAAAGCTTACCACTTCTAATTTGCTTTTTGGAACCCTACATATACAGTTGGTTCCAAAATTGGTATCCCGAGTCTGGATGCAACGGAGGCAACACAGATTTTCATAACCTTGTTTCTTCCACTTGGCAATCAAATTCTTATCTGCATAACCTTCTTTAATGCAGTACTCATACAATTCTGTCAGGGGGAAAAAATATTAGATAGCTGTCCAATATAAGCTACTCTTCACTTTCCTTCAATAAATGGGGGAGAGGGAAAAAGTTAAGTACAATTTAGTCATATATTTTTGTTGCTTAAGGATTAAAATAAAAATCAAAACTTGCTAAGGTTTCAGGAGTGATGTCCATTATTTAATTATTCCCAAAGCTTAAACTAAGTTAGATTTCTTCCACTAAAAAAATAACACATCAAAAAGCCTAAGACCCCATTTAATTGATTACCTCTACTTATGGCTTTCCTCTTATAAAATAGATCAAATATGTATCTGGTTTTCTGGTGATGAATCCTGAAAATTGGCCAGAGAGATTCTACTTTCCTCTTTCCTTCATGAGGTTCAGTTTCAGCTAGAGAGAAAAAAAACAAATTAGTTCAGAGGTTCTGACACAATTTTCTAAGGGAAAAAACTAGTTATATTTCTATCAACACTATCTTATGGGGAAAAAGAACAAGTCAAATTATGTAATTTAATGTAATGACTGACTCACATAAATATGAATCTACACTTCTTCAAATTGCTTTTTATTCTTCAATAATTTTTTGTTGTTTAAATCTGAACATTCTAAAATACAGGGGGTACTCAATATAATTACTGCTTTTCAAATAAATAAATCACCAAACAAAAGTGTCAAGCCAACAAGTGAAGAAAAGAAATGTAATAGGGAATTTAACCCTAAAAAACTAAAGATATGCTATCACAGCAGAGCAAGAAAGCTGACTATACTTTTTAAAGAAATTTTTTAGTTAAAACAACCTTGACATGAAACTCTATGATGAGTAAGTATCCAGAAAGCCACATCAGGGTTCACTATAAGAATATAGGTTAACAGACAATATGGAAAAGATGATTAGTTAAAAAAAAAAAAAAAAAAATGAAAACAGGTATATGGTGACCTAAGATAACAGGAGAGACCAGCATTTGACTATATTAAACTATAAGCTTCAGTGTTTTTAAAAAAAAATTTCCATTTGAACAAAGCTCCAAATAAGGAAGCAATTCTGATGCATCTTGTCAGTCTTCTCAATTAAGATTCTATATGTATATGCAGCATTAAGAAACTTAAGTTTCCTAAGTTAAGAAGATGTGTCTTGGTTCTACTGAGTCCAACCCCCTTAGTCTTTGCTGTATAATCATAGAAAAGATTAAAGATTCATAAATTTTTAGAATCAGAAGGGATGATGATGATCCCCTCATTTTCCACAGCATAAAAGATCAGGAGAGTAAAAAAAAATTCCTTACATCATATTTCCACTGGTAAGTTATTCCTAGAACCTTCATTTCAGAGAAGGGACCCAATCTTAGCCTTCATTCCACATACCTATCTATTCCCTCACTCTTTAGAATGTAAATTCTTTCCAATCCAAGATTTCTTACTACATTCTTACTATGTGCTTAGGACAGCACATAGTAAGTGCTTAATCTTGTTGGCACAGATATTAAGTAGTAGAGCTAGGATAAGTCCTTTGCTCCAAATTCAGTAATTCTTCCACACACCACATGATGAGTGTACAAAAACATTAAAATAAAAACTAAGAAAGAATGGGCCTGGATTTGTACTGACACTGTGATGAAGTGCCATAATTAAAAAAGAAAATCAAGAGCTATATGAAAATTAAGTGATGTTTCAGTTATATCAGTCTTTTTTCCTCCCAGTCTTTTTTTTTCCCCCTGAGGCTGGGGTTAAGTGACTTGCCCAGGGTCACAGCTAGGAAGTGTTAAGTGTCTGAGATCAAATTTGAACTCGGGTCCTCCTGAATTCAGGGCTGGTGCTCTATCTACTGCGCCACCTAGTTGCCCTCCCTCCCCCCAATCTTAATACAGAAAACTGAAAATTGGCACTCTCACCTTCTCTCATCTTCTGATCCAATTCATCCAGCGTTGGTTCGATTAGCTCCCAGCCATCTGGAGGAGCTTTCCTGCTTCTTTTCACTTTAGGCATTTTCTACAAAATAACACAAAAGAATACCAAAAATAATGTGAACAAGTTGGTTCCTGACAACTCACTTCCATAAAAGGTATGCCTAGTTGTCTAATCCAAAACATTATCCAGTTTTCCAACACAAAATGGGCTTCCCACAAGCCAAATATAAATTCTGCATATCACCTAGAAAGTACTGAATAATTTCTATAATTACGATAGTAATAGAACACTAGCTGTGGATTCAAAAGACCTGGGTTCAAATCCTTTTCTTAATATATTAACAAGTTAACTGAACGTGCCTGGGCTTCCGTAAAACTAAAAAGAAGAGCCCGGACTTCGTTATCTCTAAGGGTCTCCTGCAGCTCTGAGAGCGCCTCTGAGGGGAAATGACAATTTAAATGTACAGCCTCTGTCCCTCCCAATGAAGTGCCACCTATGATAGCCAAGTTCACCAAAGCCTGGACCAATGAGCACTTCCCCTTTGGGACCTCATAGAGCGATTGCTCATCCACGCAAGCTGTGTAATACGCTTCGTTTGCACCTCACCCTCCAAACATACGCAGATTTCACCGGGACAAGCCCCGGATTTCAATGGAACCGCTGCCACGACCCCCTCCCAGCCCTCCCTTATCTTAGCCCGGTGTTTTGCACAAAGGCCAACAGTTAGCGGTTATGGAGTTGTGTGATCCTAGGAACGACCCCGTAAGTATAGGAGGGCAGGAAGTGTAGAAGAGACGAGGCCCTGAGGTGGGAGAGGACTGGCCCAGGTGTCACACTCAGAATGGCTACTGTCCCTCCGAATCTCCACTCCGCATCCCACCCTTTGTCATCAGCGGCTAAAAGAGGGGGCCCTTCGCCGAGGACAACTTCCTGCCTAAACTGCCTCCACAAAGCTCCAGAACCAGAGGAAGGCGGCCTGGATCTTCGGGCGCCGGAGGACGGGCGGCTCTCCGAGTCTCTCCGGGGCCAGCCTTCGGGCTGAGCCTGCGGAAGGGGGCACTTGTCACTAAGCTCCACGGAGGCAGAAGTGTCTTCTCCCTTCATGGACTCCTCTCAATCTGACGGGAAGGGAGGCCACAAAGTGCCTCTGGGACCCAGGAGGAGGTAAGAAGAGCGAGCGACTATTGCCTAGGAAACGACGGGCACGAAACTTACCGACCGCTCCCGACCACCACCAGTCAGGCTTCCGTTTCCGTCCTACCGCTCCGCCCAGCCCTTATCGCCTGCTTAATACGTCACGGACAAGGGCCTTTCGTCCCCTGAATATGAGGTCACTCTCCCGCCACAGGCGAAGCCCTTGCAAAGATGTTGCGTCAGTTTGGTCGCCCTAGGATTTGCCTGCAAAAAATTAAAATTCTCTGATCCCAAGAGCCGAGTTGAATTCCTTAATGTGGGAGTCTGACCTTCTCTGGGGTATGGATCTGGCTGTCTATCCGGCCTTCGGCGTTAAAGAGTGGTTGTGAGAGGGGCGCTAGCGGCCCCAGGGCTCCGGCGGGTTCCAGGACAGCCGCTCCTCGAGCTCCGGTGCCTGGAAGAAGGGGTTCCGGGTCCTCGTGGCTGTGGCGGCGGCGGCGGCAGCAGAAGCGGCGCTCGAGCACGGGTTGAGCCCGCGGAGGGTTCCTTCCCTCGACTCTGGGGTAGGCTAGAGATAGAGAGAAAGACCCGGGGAAAGGTAGGGAGGGTGGGGGGGGAGGGGGGAGGAAGGAAAGAGAGAGGCCAGTTCCGGTTCCGGCGTCAGTTCGAGTTCCTGCAGCAGCTGCCGGAGCCGCGATGCCCAAAGGAGGTGAGAGGCGCGCGCGGGGCCCGGGAGGGAGACAGGGAAGAAGGGAGCGACGGCCCCGGGGCTCGGCCCCCTCACCTCGACCCAGGCCCCAGCCCCGGCCGCGGTCCATTCTGCCGGGCGGCGCCTGGATCGGGAGACCACGGCCTCAAAGGAATCAGCTCGGCGCCTGTGGTGAGGCTCGGGGGGCCCAGTCCAGGCCCCGCTGCTCCCTCGGAGCGACGGGGCTTCCCGGCTAGGCCGGGGACTCGAGAAGCCAGAAGGGAGACCTATCCCCCAAATCTGGGCCTCTGGGGCTGCGGGGAGGTGTGGTCCCATCTGTGAGAAATGTGAGTGAATGGATGGTCTGGAGGAGGGTGCGTGAATTCGGGGATGCGGCTTGGATGTCTCGCCCCCTGTTTCTTCTCAGCACGCTGGGGAGTCCTCCTAGAGAGGAGCACTCACACACACTCACGCACACACACGTGTCCGTTTTGAGGGTTGTTCTTTAAAGATATCCCAGCATTCAGACTGCGGGACATAACCGAAGATCTTTAGAATATGTTAAAGTGTAAGGGAAACTGGTTTCCTGGTTTCTAAATCTAGAAGGACCCAGGATCTTTTGAGGCTGGTTTAAAAAAAAAAAAAAAAAGAGTAAGGCAAGATTTTTTTTTCCTGCTTCTCGAACTAGGGAAAGAATTTCTGAGCGGGAGAAAAAACAAAAAACCAAAACACTTCCCTACCTTTGGGAGTAAACGGCTAGAATCAAGTGAAATGACTTGAATTGCTCTACGATCCTTCAGGAACTAACATGAGTCATAAGCATCCTTTGAGCTGTGATTGGAACCGGCTTTGTAATCTTGGGAAGCCATAATTAGCACCTTCCTTCAAGTCCAGCCATGCTGGACCTTCTTAGGCCTGGGAAAAGAGCCATCTTTGTGTATTGGTAGAAAGTACTTTCAAGATGACTTCAGTCTCTTCATTTTATAGATTATAAAATGGAAACCCACACAGGTTTAAATGATTTGCCCCCGTACAGTGACTATTAGTAGAGTGAATCCAGCCCAAGTTTCCTCATTTCACTGCATAAGGCATCCAGGGCACACTTCTTTTTGTCTTGTTTAGGCTTACCGCTTCAAGGAAATATCTAAATGTTATTGTAGCTAGAACACCAATGATGATCTGCTTCGTGCAAAAGCTAGGTCCTTTTTGTTTTATTTTTTAATCATTTGTTCCTTTTTGTTTTGTGGTATGTTTTGGTTGAAATTAGAAGTTAAAATTAGAAAAACTTAAAAACAAATTACCAGATAACTTGAAACTTTCTTTGTGAGAGGCTTAATACACAAGCAGATTTGTAAGCTTATGCATTGTTTACATGTATTGATGTGAGGCTGAAGAACACTAAAGTACCTGAGAATTAGTCATCACAGGAAGATAGACTCATAATACAGCATACTAGGAAGATTTTTAAAAGAAACTAAAAGGTTAATTATTATGTATCAAATCATATAAGATTGGGTCAGATAGAAAGAAACCAGTCTTGTGAATTATCGGTATTGCCTGAAAAAATTAAACAAGGTGCTTCATTTAAGGAATTAGAATCTTTGCCATTCTGCTTTTGAAATTCAAGTAGTCATTAAAAATGAGTGGTGGCACAATTATAGCACAGCACCTGCTGTCTAGGAAAACTAAGGGAAAGAAAGCACTTTGGGACTTTCGCTTGAGTTCCCACCAGGCTCAGTGGATCATGGAAACAATGCTGTGCTTAATTAAAGAGGTTATATTTTGCAATAAAATACTCACTGAAAACTAGGTGTGACCCGGATTAAGAGGGTGAGAACTCATCTAAGGATCAAAGCAAACATTTCCATCCTAGCAGTAGTAAAATATAATACTTGTCATTTCTTTTTTCCTATCATAGAAATGACAAGTCAATATGCTAGCTTAAGCAATATTAAGCATGTTTGAATTGTCAATCAGTTTTTAATTCTTTTAAGTTTAAACTTCTAGTTTGGCAAAAGCATCTCACTTCTGAAAGAATTTTATCTGTTCTCCTGTTTACACTTTATTCCCTTTCAACCTAAAAGTATTATTTAATGAATATAAGAAATGCAGCTCTGTTTACTTTTTTCACTGCCGTGTTGTTATGGGGGAGAAGGGACAGGTACTTTCTTCTTTTGACATTTAAAAAAACCGGTTTTAACAAATATTAATTTTCTCATTTTTAGTTCAGCTTGCTTTGGTTGTTCTTTCCATTCACATTGTTGAGGTAATTGTGCAGTTTTCTTGGTCCTGCTTATTTCACTTTGCATCATTTTACACAGCCTAGCCTGTGAGAGCTGGCTTCAAAATAAGAAGGAAGACGTGGGTTCAAGCTGTACACCTGGCACACACTGACTCTGTGTGCCTTGTACCTCTGTAAGATCTGATGCTGCTGAGAAGGTGCTGGTCTGCCTGGGTAGAGAGGAATGTTCTCACAGGGATCTTCCTTGTACCTATGAAATCATAATTCTGATTTTCCATTTTTTTATATTTGTATGAAAATTCTGTTATATTCATAACATCAATGGACATCTATTTTGTTTTCATTTTTTGCTACAAAAATTTTGCTGCATGAATATTTTGATGTCTGTAGAAGCCCATCTAATTTTGACCTCCTTGGGTTATGTGTCTAAGAGTCTCTGAGTCAGAGTATGGTCTTTTTAGTCACTTTCTTTGCATAATTTCAAAGTGCTTTAACCTCTTCTCAATACTAGTAGCATATACATAGCTACCTTCTGTAGCCCCTTCCACATAAACTGATTCTGTTTTGTCAAATTTGAAGTTGGCTTGGTATAAGCCTAAGAATTTTTTGATCCACATTTTTCTTAATGAGTCAGAGTAATCTACCATATGATTACCAATGTAACCATTGTTAATGGTTACAGTTCTTTAGAGAACTGTTAATCCTCTTATTCATATGGGGATGATTCTTGGTCAGACATATTTGCATTAATTCCCTATATATCAAACCCATTTCAGAGATTTTTGATGCAAGATTTTTTTCCCATCAACAATTTCTTTATTCATCCTAGTTGCTTTTACTTTGTTCATGCAGAAACCTGTAATGTCATGTACTATAATCAGGATGATCTATTTTTTTATCTTTTGTCATCACCCCTATTCCTTATTTGGTTCTTCTCTTGATCTGGCTCCCTTCTTATTTCTATATATAACCTTTAATGCTTAGATCACATATCCATTTCCTAGTCATTTTTAGAAAAGAATAAATAGAAATTCTAGTGGTTGTACTGAGTTAAATATTTGCCTGAATAACTAAGAAGAAGTGTGGAATACATAGGGCATTGGACTTAGATGCATACCTAAGATCAAATCCTACCTCGGTTCCTTAGTAGCTGGAATACCCTGGGCAAGTCTCTTCCTTGCCTATGTACTAAGAGGTTGGACTAAATAAGCTGTGGGGTTCCTTCTAGCTCTAAATATTTGAACCTTACCAAAGCTGTTTTGTGTCTCTGTGCCTCCTGAGGATGAACATTATCCCTGCCTCATTTATAAGGGTACTAATCATTTCAGATAGGTCAGCGGTCATTTCAAGAGTGACTCCACTCCTCCTCCTTTTGAATAAACAGCTGGCTTTGTTTCTCAAGAATTTGGAGGGAGTTGTTAGCTTTATAGATTTTTTTTGTCATTCATTTCAATTTTCCAGAACTTTTTTTAGCTGCTGTACTTTTAAGAAAAATGGCAAAATTCTTCTTCCTTCCCCTGCTCTACTCCCATTTTTGCAAAGATGAGAGACCAGGAATGGACACACTACATCTATCAAAACTATTTTGATAACTGATTACTTTAGCCAAATTATTTTCTTCCCTTTTTTTTATTACTATATTCTTTGACAGAACACAGTGAAAGAAAGATATAGGTGACATAAAAACAGAACATAATGTTGAAATCAATAAAAACAAATATCAGTTTATAAAAGAAATTTAAATTCTGTGTAATTCCAAGCCTAAAGGAGGACAGGGTAGGTATTCTGAGCAGTTAAGGATCATCTTCCTTCCTAAAATGCAAATTCCTTTGTGCAGGGAAAAAAGGAGGCCACAAAGGCCGAGCCAGGCAATACACAAGCCCTGAAGAGATTGATGCTCAGCTTCAAGCTGAAAAACAGAAGGCAAGGGTGAGTGTTTCCATTTCTAAAATGTTTCCTTTTGTCATTAATTGGTTTCAAAAAACAGGAAACCCTTTATAGTGTCTTAGGATGCCATTCTATACTCATGAACTGCTTTTGTAGTACAGGAAAAAATTAGATTTTAGATGAAAAAAAAGATGGATACCTTGTCCTTAAAATTTTGTTTTGAAGCATCTTCATATCTTAAAGCCCATAGACAGTCTTTCCTTCTCTTTAGAAGAAAGTTAGTTACACATTCACCATATAAAATCCATGAGTGTCACTAGTCTTCTCTAGAGAAGATCCCCCCTAGTCTAAATCTACTTTCTGAAAGCTTGGACTGACCAAAAGGAAATTAAATCTTGCTAATTTGATTCCTTTATTCAATAAATATTTTAGTGCCCATTATGTGCAATTTAAGTTCAATAGTGTTCTGTCCAGGGCATATCAGGGCAGTTAGAGTGCTAGTCTTGGGCCCACAAACTGCTATCAGTGGGATTACCTGCCATTGCCAATAGACAGCCTTTATTCATGAATTAGCCTTTTTTAGGCTTTATGTGTCTAACTTCATTCAAAAGGTCAGTCTGCCTACCAGTACTTATTGAACATAGACATCAATGATAATACTTTGTATATTATAGTACACAATAATTTATAAAGGGCCCTTCACGTTCCTTATTTGATCTTCTCAACAATCCTGTGAGGCTATTATCCCCTTTTTGCAGATGAGGTAACTGAAGCTCAGGGACCCTTAATGGTTGGCCCAAAGTCACACTGGTAAGGGGCTGAGCTGAGAACTTTGACAGGCCTCCTGACTTGTGTCCCAATCCTTTCCATGGCATCCTAGAGGGTGATGTACCCCATTCCCTTGTAAACTGCATGGAGAGCATATAAATATTAGAAAAGCCCTTAAATGGCTTGTCATCTCATACAGAGGTAATAAAAGTGGGTGTGGGGTTTTGTTACCGCTTTCAACCCTTTAATTTGTAAATTCCTAAAAAGGAAGAAGAAGAACAAAGTGAAGAACTTGGTGATGGGGCAGCTGGTGACCCCAAAAAGGAAAAAAAATCCTTAGATTCAGATGAAAGTGATGAAGATGATGATGATTACCAGGTATTGTATCTTATCAGAACATTAACCACAGATCAGTATTTACATGTTCTTTTTCTGATTGCCAGCATAAAAGAGGAATGGAGAGGGGAGAGTTCAAATCCCTGCTTTGGCATTCCCCATATGAATGAGCATTTTATTTCTTAAGCCTCCTTTTTCTCACCTATAAAATTGGAGTGATAAGAAAATAAGCAATTTTTACATCTCAAAAGTGTTTTATAAAGATATGGATTAATATTTTTATAATAGCTTTTTCTCGGTGCCTATGCCACATCCACTACATGATACATATGCTTTTCACTTTGCATCCATAAAAGAAATTTCTTATTTTAGGACCCACCTGCCCTCTTGAGCAAGCTCAGAAATCTGATCTTGAGGCTAATCCTATGCTGTAAAAAGCATGAAGCTTCATTTTTCTCCTGTTGGCTAAGAACAGTACAAATTGTATTTATTCAGCAGGACATGTGCTCATTAGCCCTACATGGGAACCTGCATGTGCATGTTGAAAAAAAAAAGCACCTTTTAGAGATGTTTTTTGGAAGTTTAAACTTGCTATCAGCTTTACCTTTCAGGAGTTTAGAACACAGATTTTTAAGTGATTTGACCACCTCCTACATGTAACTTTCTCTAATAACTGCATGGGGAAGTCATGAGCAACTGTTCATTCTCCCTCCTCTCCCCTTAAATCCAACAGAATTTCCAGGATAGTGTATCTGGGTGGTTTTAATTTTGTCTCTCCAGGATGGAAAAAATGCACTAACTACCTTTCTTCTGAATCCTAGCAAAAGCGCAAAGGAGTGGAAGGGTTAATAGACATAGAGAATCCCAACCGAATAGGCCAGACAACCAAAAAAGTCACTCAGCTGGATCTGGATGGGCCAAAAGAACTGTCTAGGAGAGAACGGTAACTCTTCTCTGTGCATGTTTGAATGGCAACTGTTGAAGTAGTAATAGGGGCTTTGGTGAGGCTTCTCATTTGCTCTCTGTCCCCATCCGGGCGAGGAAGAGCCCAGGAAAAACCTTCCCAGTATTTGTGGAGAAAGAGATTAATCCTTTCTAAGTAAAGTCTTTCACTGGAAGTAGAGAGAATAAATAGCCCAATGGGGTCAGCCACACACTAACAATCACTCGGACAACTTGAAGGAGGGGAATTCTGGGGTTGGGAGCAAATTCTCATCCTAAAACAAAGGATTTTTTTCTCTCTATGTGTGAGTAATTAGACTGTACAGAGATTGAATCCATGATCTAGGCTTCATCAGATTTGAGTTCTTTTCATTTATATACTGAAGATCAACTCATAGGGAACAATAGTTATATATAAGTACTAAGGGAAATGGGGTTTATTTTCTTCCTATTATATACTTCCTCAGAATTCCTCCTCCCATTTAATGATTGAGGATTCCCTTTATCCCAAATTGTGTACATTGCAAACACTTAGATATTCTTCTGTTGAGGGCTTTGGTCAAGCTCTTATTGACAATTAAAATGGCAAGTTTTTTAGGAGACTTGCTATTTTATTTTAACATTCACCTTTTGGTTGCCATTCCACAGAAAGAATTCCCCTTGTGTAGAGTTTTGGTGGCCTCAGTATTCAGATCAAAAAGAAAGAACTCTAGCAAGTTTGTTAATATTGTCTACAATAGAAATAGGATTGCTTTAGCTAGATAATTTGAAGTCTTGTTTACATTCTCCAGTTGATTTATTTGTTCTCACTAGCTGCCTTCCTTTTCCCCTCCCATCTTTCCCATTGTTCCTCAACATTGTATATGACTGATGTTCTCATTTTTGTTCCTCTGCCATTGTCCATCTTGAGGGCTCTTCCTCCCGTGTCATTTCTCTGCCAGTCAATGTAATGCCACATTCTCCTAGAGAGAGTCTTGTTACTCCACTTTGTCTTTAATTTATACCCCTTCATATTTTTGCATCACTTTGTGTCGTGTTAAACCTGCATTTGTTGATCTTTCAATTTTCCATGTCTTCTTTCACTAGAACCTTGATCAACATGCCAAGAATGCCCCAAAACAGACTGACAGAAGTCAAGACTCTTTCTCTCTTTTTTTATCTTAAAGCCTCATTTCTTCAGCATTAACTTTCTCATTCGTGTTCACAATGTCAAACATTTAGGTTTTACATCCTTTTTTTCCTTTTTCTTTTTCTTTTTTTTTTTTTGTACTCAACAGAGAAGAAATAGAAAAACAGAAAGCAAAAGAGCGATACATGAAAATGCATTTAGCTGGAAAAACAGAACAAGCCAAAGCAGATCTGGCCCGGCTAGCCATCATCCGGAAACAGAGGGAAGAAGCAGCTAGAAAGAAGGAAGAAGAAAGGAAAGGTAAGAGGCTGTCTACTGAGCTTTGGAGTCCCAGGGCTCAGTAGCTGCTTTTTTCCATCTCCAGCATATGGTACTTTTTATAGGAAATGACCAGGAGAAGTCACCTTGTGACTGTGTCTATTCTAGTGTAGCATGCACATCCTCAGAGAATCAGCTTCTAATCTTGGTTGTAGATATCTTTCATTTGGACCCTCCAAATGGGGAAACCTCCAGCCTTTTGGAATCTGACAAATGGCACTGGACCCACTTCCCCTTCTTGAGAAATTGCACAGGAGTCTGCAGCAGCAGTCTCACTGACTTTGGGGCTTCCTTACCCCCAGGACTCGGCAGGAATCAGCATAGTATTGGCCCCACTGCCTTCACGTTAAGCAGATTTCTGTGAGGGTTACAAAACCTAGAGGAACCCTAGCTCGGCAAATCCTTTTTCAGAAAGGGTTGGCCATAGCCAGTTACCAATAAAGAAATATGAAGGGATATTTAGGACCCTTCAGATTCTCTCCCCTCCCCCCCTTATATACACACCGTTGGGCTGGGACTGCCCATTAGGACAGTCAAAATCAGCCAGTGGGCCCGAGCCCAGGTGACTTGTTGCTACACCTTACCTCTCAGAGTTTTCCTGACATTTACATATACTTTATTTCATTTCTTTCAGCAAAAGATGATGCAACTGTGTCAGGAAAACGAATGCAGTCGCTCTCCCTGAATAAATAAACACAGTGCATGTGGGAGGAGGAAATGCCAGGGAACTGTGCCCAGGGCCTGCCAGGACCTCTGCCGTATTGCATCCCACACTGGTGCCACCTGGAGTGCACTGTGGCATCCCCCTCCACCTCGCGGAGCCACAGACGGCGTGGATCCTCTTCATCTCGGCACAGAATTCCATTTTGGGGCAGGGGGGAAGGGCAGGGGAGGGGGGCAGCTGCTATCTTTGGGGCAGAAATAATGCAGAAAAGCATTTCTGTGTGTAACAGTTTGAAGAGTCTGGATGTTTTCGCTGTTTTTAGGATTCAGAACACATAGTGGGGGGAGGGACATGGTATGGGGGAGGGTAGGAAAAGCTTTGACTTGTAGATTACATGGGGTATGTCAGTTTGGGTGGGGTGGGGGTGACCCATAGAAAAGATCTTATGAAACTTCTGGATCTGTATTGACAGGGCACTCATCTGCATCTTTCCTCATGAAATCTCTGCAGTCTGAGTGTAGTAATAAACGTCTTGGGAGCCCATTCTCATGTGTGTTTTTGGAGGGGTGGCCCTCGTTCATTCCACCCCTCTCTTCTGCTCTCTTCCCATTTTTTTTTTTTTCCTCCCCTCCAACTAGGTCTAGTGTCTATTTTTAACCGTATCTTATGTTTAAAGACAAACCTTCAGTTATTGGTAAAGGCCCAGGCAAAACATGCGCAAGAAATTAAACTTGTATATTTGGCTGATTAAAATATAAATTATCATATACTTTGTCTTTCCTTGATTATTTCTCTTTTATATCCATGTCCACACCAGGAAGTGGCATGACAACTCCCAAATGGATGCCTAGTGGGGTCCTTACCTGCCATAACAACCAGGCTAGATTTGGGCCTCTTGGTCTTAGTGGGGGTCACTTCCCATTTCAAAAAGGTCTGAGTCCTGGGTATCAAGTCACTGCTAAAGTAGATTTTGGATAGCCGGGAGGGTGCCTTTTGGTAAAATCCTTAATTTCCTTTTGGTTGCTTTCAAAGGCAGCTTTGACATGTTGGAGGGGTTGTGGAGCTAAAAAGAACTTTTATTTGAATCTCTTTCCTTGGTTTCCCACATACTGCCTGTCTGATTTTGGACAGCTTCCTTTGTCCTTTAGTCCTTGGTCCTCATGTGAAAAATGCCTAGCCGAAGAGTAAGGATAGTTCTTCTATGCTCCACCCAGTTGAGCCACATTTAAATTATGGGGTTCAGATCTAGACACATTTTAGGAAAGACATGGATAAGTAAACTGGAAAACATCCATAGGGTCACCAGCAGCATTAAGCTTCCAGGTCATGCCGCATGAGAAATAAAGATTGGGAACTTTAAATCTAAAGAAGACTTTAGGTGATCGGGATGACTCTTCAGGTACTTTTGAAGCCTGCTAGCATATGAAAAAGTCATTACACTTGGTGTCCTTGATCAGGAACTCAAGTGGTGGTTGCTGAGGAGAGCCAACCAGATCCAGACGTAGCCTGGGCTGCAGAGATTTGCATTGACCTCTTGTCAAGGGGATTACTGATTTTGAATTGATCCCTTTTAACTCTGAAATTTTATGACTAATCTCTAACTACTTTATAAATTCTTAGAAATGACAACCTATAGCAGCTGTGGGAACTTTAGGAAAGACTTCACAGATATTTTTCTCTGCAATATGTGTAACTACTTGTGGAAAATTCTCAACGCATCCATATACTCCAAGTTACTCCTTTTTTTCTTTTCAGTAATTTCTGACTCTTGATGACCTATTTGGGAATTTCTTGGCAAAGATACCGAAGTGGTTTGCTTTATCTGTAAAATAGAGACATTAACATCTATTTCCCAAAGTTATGAGGACCAAATGAGATTTCTAGAAGTTTAGCACAGTGCCTGGCACATAGTAAATACTATATACTGTTGTTATTCAATATAGGGAGTTCCTTCAATATAGTCAGCACCTCTGAAACTAAGTGGGACATTGAGAAATTACTTACCCAAGGTCACACAGCTAGGAATTAGCAGATAGATAGTATTATATCTACTGTACCACCTATCTGTCCTCACACAGGTAATATCAGAATAAAGATTTAAATCCAAATTCTCTGACTATAGCCAATGCTCTTCCATTTCCCTAAACACTCTACTTCTAGCCAGTTCCCACAGGTCCTTGCCCCTACCTGGAGCCCCTTAACCCAGAGATGTCAAACAGCCTGCAGGTCCCATGTGGTCCACAATATTCTCAGTGCTTTGAGAACCAGATTAAAAAAATAGGAAATACTTTTTTAAAAATATTTTTAATAATAGCCTTTTATTTTCAAAATGCTTGCAAAGGTAGTTTTCAACATTCACCCTTGCAAAACCCTGGGTTCCAAATTTTTCTCCTTCCCATCCCCCACCCCATAAAGATTAATCATGAAAAATGGGAATATTTGGGGCAGCTAGGTGGCACAGTGGATAGAGCACCAGCCTTGAATTCAGGAGGACCAGAGTTCAAATCTGATCTCCTTCACTTAACACTGGGTGACCCTGGGCAAGTCACTTAACCCCAGCCTCAAAAAGAAAAATGGGAATATTTAACAAAATAAAAAAAAGCATAATGCCACATTTTTGCGCAGCATGATTGTGGAAGTATGTTACAGAAGAACTGCACATGTTTAATATATATTTGAAAACTTGCCAACTTGGGGAGAGAGGAGAAGGAGGGAAAAAATTAGAACGCAGGCTTTTGTAGGGGTAAATGTCAAAAATTATTTCTCTGTGTATGTGTGTGTGTATATATTTATAGTCAGGGTCCTCCTGACTTCAGAGTGCTCTACTGTGCCACTTAGCTTCCCCTCCATGTATATATTTTGAAAATAAAAAGCTTTAATTTTAAAAATATTAAGGAGAGCTAAGTGATACAGTGGATAAAGCACTAGTCCTGAGTCGGGAAGATCAGAGTCCAAAATTTAGCCTCAAACATTCACTAATTATGCAACACTGGGCAAGTCACTTAATCCCTGTTGTCTCACCCCTCTATCCCCAATCTGAGTCCCCCAAAAATACACTTCAAAAATAATCTAGTCCAACCTTCCAGAAAATTCTATTTACAATAGGAGTACCCTATCACAAAGCTGCATAACTGAATGTGGGGTGGTAAAATTATGATTAAAATCAGTAGATACTTGATTTGTGTAGCTATTTTGCATACTTATACACCTGGGAGTCAAGTAAAAATTCTTGGGTGGAAAGGAGTCTCTAATGGAAAAAGTTTTAAGAAGCTGTGATCTATTGGGATGTAAATTTAAATCTGGGCTCCACCTATTTGGCCCCAGGCAAATTTCTCCTATGACCCTCACTTTTCTCTGTAAAATAGGGGAAGAGAAGGGTTGAACTAGATGGTCTCTGGGGTCCTTGCAACAATGGCTCTATGTCCCCATGATCTGTAGTTATTTGCACAAGGTTATCTCACTAGATAAGCAGTCAGGAATAGACTTGAACCCCGAGCTCTGAGTCCCCAGTCCATCTCTGGTTCTTTTCTATTATGGCAAATGAAAGAAATAGAGGTAGATCCATCATTTGCTTTCCATTTTTATTCTCTCAATGTCTTGAAGCAGCTTATGACCAGCATAGTTCTGTTTTAAATATACATATAAAAGAAAGCATCTATGTCCAGAGTAGTTTCCCTTGACATTTAAGAAAAAGGTACCCCTGGCTCTCCAAGACCTCTGAAGAGGTAAGGATGGGATTGCCCAGCCAGTCTGGGCTGCAAAAGAATAGGTTTGCAAATGGAAAGAGGGAAGCAAAGCTGGCATCCTTGAGCACGCCTGGCTGGCAGCTTGGGAAAGGTGGGGGAACCACCTTCCTGGCAGGTTCTAGCTCATTTGATCTTGAGATCTTTCAGGGCTGACTCCAAGCTCTGAAATAAAAAGAGAGAAACAGAGTTAGTGCTCACATGGCTGGACAGCTCCTTCATCACATTGCCATCCTGGGAGTAGGAATCATGGAAGGGGAGAGGGAGTGGAAGAGGATGGGGAAGATGGCCCTAAACCAGAGGGACACAGCTGTGTAGGGAAGGTGGATAGAATGCTGGCCCTGAAATCAAGAAAACCTGATTTCAAATCCAGCCTCAGACACTTATTGGTTGTATCATCTTGGGTATGTCACTTAGTCTCAACCTGCCTCAATTTCCTCAGCTTAAAAATGGAAATCATCATAGCACCTACCAGGATTATACAAGTGAGAGACTACCTGTAAAGTGCTTAGCAGAGTGCCTAGTATACAGTAGGTACTATATAAAATGCTAATTTCAAAAAAAGGAGGGAAGAAAAAATTAACAATGAAAGAAATAGAGGCAGAAGCATCACTTGCTTTTATCTTGAAGCAGCTTATGACCAGTGTAGTTCTGCTTTAAATATATATTTATAAAAAGGAAAGCACTAGGTTTCCCAGGTTTTGTGAAATGAACTTAAAGGGCAACCAGAAACTCCAGCTGCACAGCCCAGTGTTCTCTGGATGAAGTGTATTTAGGGACTGCGTGGGGCTGAGAAATCCAGAACTAACTGGTCCTGGACTCACCTTCACATCCCAGATGCTCATCCCTCCATCCATCCCGGTGGTGCAGAACTGGGAGCACTTGGCTTTCCCCCCGGTGAGTACAGATATCTGACTGCAAAGCAGAAAGAACCGATTTCAGGACAATTCCTCCATCATGGAGTCCCACACACTGACCCCAGGACAGGTGATTTTCCCTGAGGCCACAGTTTCTTTTCCACAAGAAAGATCCAACCTTCCAGGCTTAGTCACTTTCTCTTCTTTCTTTCTTCCCCCTCTCCCACTCTGCTGCTCCAGCCTATGCTCACCAGTTGCCTTCAACTCACTGAACTTTCTGTTCTTCCTCTCCAGGGCCTCACAGGACCCTGAGATTTCAAGATACATTTGGGGAAAATACCTCTACTGGGTTCCCCAGGCCACCTAGATTCGAATCTTGCCTCAGATATTTTATCAACAAATCATTAACCTCTCAAACACTTCCTGGTTGTGTGACCCTGGGCACAGCCCTTCATCCTGCTTGCCTTGGTCTACCTATCTGTAAAATGAGCTAGAGAAGAAATGACAAATCACCCCAGTAGCTTTACCAAGAAAACCCCAAATGGAGTCATGGAGAGTTGGACATGACTGAAAACTGATTAAACAACAAAACTCTCTTTGCTTCAGTTTTTCTCATCTGTCAAATGAAGGGATCCAACTTGGTAACCCATAAAGTACCTTCCAACTCTATGACCTATTTCAGGGTTTCTTAAACTTTTTCCTCTCACAACCCTTTTTTGCCTGAGAAATTTTTATATGACCTCAGGCAAATATGTATATAAAAACAAACATTTACTGATAATAATCCATTATTTCACAACTCCCACATCCAATTATGAGATCCCACATGAGGTCATGACCCACAGCTTAAGAAACTGGGGTCTATTTAATACCAGTATTCCTACTGACTGAACCCAAACTGATCAATTACTATTACCAGACCTAGGGCAGAGTATTTTTGTATGAAGATTTTGAACTGTTTTTGTAATTTTTTTAGGCAAGACTTATGATTTGAGCCATTTCAGGAGCTCCCTGTGTGAAAATGCTCTCCATCAATACATCTACAACTCTTTTATCATCCTGAGGGCTGCCCAGGAACACCAGAGGTCACACAGCTAGGAAGCCTCAGAGACATAATTGGACCCAGGTCTTCCTGTCTGTCTGCTTCCTTCTCCACTACAATGTTGCCTCATTCTTGCTTAAAACAAAATGAAAATTTAACAAAATCCATATTTAAAAAGCTCCAAAATGAAAAATCAACAAAATGAATTAATGGGGCCAAGATTTGTATGGATTTCTGATCCATAGTCCACTCCTGAAAACTATAGGCCCTGATATTCCCTCATAAATTTGCAGACTATGAGTTCGAAGAAGGAGAAGATCTTGTCTCACGAATCCCCAAGTATCCTAAGCTTAACACTGATTACCAAAAGGACCTTACTTCTTCCCTAAGGCCCCGTGCCAGACTTTACCCAGCCTACAGAGTACCCTCCCCATTTTCTGTACCTGTGGCCCATCCCTGCTCCTCCATCCTTAGCCCCGACCTTCACGTTCAGCCACATTTACTCTAAATGATCCCATCCTTCTGCCCCATCCCGGACCCTCTCTATACCTGACACTGTTCTTGTGCAGTGTGTCCAGGCCGGCAGAGGTATCAGAACTGGCCCGCTTATCCAGGCTCTGGAAACGCTCCCGGGCAGTCATACCACGCTGGGAATTCTGCTTGGGCACGTCAAGCCGCCCTCCGAAGCTCAGCACCCCAGATCCCCCATCATAGGTAAAGAGCATGGGGAAGCAGTCATGTCCCTGGGGAGGAGAAAGCCGGAGTTAGTTGTTGGTACAGAAAGGGCCATTGGCACTGGTGAAAAGGCCATGGATTTGGAGTCTGGTTCCAGAACCAGCACTGCTCCTTGCTAGGTAGTTGCAAGACACTGAACCTCAGTTTTCCCTTTGTAAAATGGGAATGATAACACTTATGCCACCCATTTCACAGAGTTATTATATATAAAGTACTTTCTAAACTATTTATTGTCTTTTTTTTTTTTTTTTTTTTTTTTTTTTTAGTTGTGTCTGACTCATTATGACCCCATCTGAAGTTTTTGTGCCAGAGATACTGGGGTGGTTTGCCATTTCCTTCTCCAATTCATTTTACAGATGAGGAAACTGAGGCAAACAGAGTAAAGTGACTTGCCCAGGGTCACACAGCTAGTAAGTATCTGAGGTCAGAAGTGACTCCAGCCCAGCACTTAATCTATTCCATAAAGTTTATAAATGTGGGCTGGAATGAAAATATGCCATATGGATAGAGGACCAGTCTCAGTCCTGACCTGAGTACAAGTCCTAATCTGATAAATACTTGGCTGTGTGACCATGAATAAGTTCTTTAACATGTCAGCAAGCCCAGATAACTCTCCAAAACTACAGATTAGCAAGCAGTGCCAATCTGCTTTGGTGGAGGGCTCTTCCTGACTTGACCTAATTTTTAAAAAATCTATACAATTCAATTTAGGAAGCCTTAAGGCAAAGCAAAGGAACATAAAATTAATAGGGGTTATCTCCTCACTGGAAGATAATTTACTTGAGCAGGGATTTTTTTCCTTATTTTGTCTTTTGTCTCCTCAGTGACCACCTAGTTGACTGGAGAATATATAAATAAAATCCCTATCATTATCCCTTTTCACAGATGAGAAAATTAAGACTTTAGTTAATCCGTGATGATACAGCTAATACATATTAGAGCAAAGATATAAACACAGAATTCTAAGATTTCTAAATCTAAATCTAAAAATCTAGCACTTGCTTTGTTATACTAAGCTGCCTAGAAATAATACCTGTTTCCTATGTCACAATGATTGTTGTAGGGAAAAACATTCTGTCAACCTTAAAGCAATATTGAAATGAGAGCTATATATCTATCATATTGGCAAAATATAATTAAAACCAATGAAATTCAATTCTGGCAGGATTGCAGAGAAATATATGTATATATTTATATATTTATACATCATTGGTAGAACTGCAAAGTAGGAAAATCTTCTTAGAAAACAATGTATATTATACAATGATCAATTATAAACGACTTAAGCTCGTCTTAGCAATACAAGTGGTCCAAGACAATCCCAATAGACTTGTGATAGGAAATGCCATCCACATCCAAAGAAAGAACTATGGAGACTAAATGCAGATTAAAGCATACATTTTTATTTCTTTTGTTCTTTCTTTCTCATGGTTTTTCCCTTTAGTTCTGATTTTTCTTTCACAATATCACTAATATGAAAACATGTTTAAAAGGATGATATATATATGTATGTATATATAATCCATGTCAGATTGCTTTCTATCTTAAAGAAAGGGGAAGAGAAGAAAGAAAGAAGAAAAAATTAGAGCTCAATCTTAAAAAAATGAATGTTGAAAATTATCTGCACGTGTATTTGGAAAATATAAAATACTATTAAGTGGGGTGGAGGAAGTAATATACAATAAAAGTTTTAAAAATATTCATGTTCTCATTCTAGTAACTAATTAATTCTGGTAATTAATGGAAATATTCATTGAAAGTATCATTAATAACTAAAACAAAACATGATCTGCGTTCAAAGATTTTCATAGCATTTTAACTGTAACTTTAAAAAAAATAAATAAATAAAACTGGAAACAGCCTAAATAACCAAAGAAAGGAAGGAAGGAAACAAGCATTTATTGTCTACAGTTCTTTACAAATACTATCTCATTTGATTCTCAGACAATGACCCTGGGAGGTAGGTGTTATTATTATTCATATTTTATGATTGAGAGAGAGGCTAAAAGACCTTTTCAGGGTTACATCGTTAATAAGCATCTGAGATTAAATACGAACTTGCTTTTCCTCACTCTAAGTGCAGTACTATTTTCTACTGTGCTACTTAGGTGTTTCTTATAGAAGGATAGTTTTAGACTAATGCATTGTTGGTGGAGTTGTGAACTGATCCAACCATTCTTTATCCAAAGGGCTATCAAACTGTGCACACCTTTTGATCCAGCAGTATCTCTACTGGGCTTATATCCCAAAGAGATCTTAAAGGAGGGAAAGGGATCCACATGTGCAAAAATGTTTGTGGCAGCCATTTTTATAAAGGCAAGAAACTGGAAACTGAATGGATGCCCATCAGTTGGAGAATGGCTGAATAACTTATGATATATGAAGGTTATGGAATATTATTGCTCTATAAGAAATGATGAGCAGGATGATTTCAGAAAAGCCTGGAAAGATTTACATAAACTGATGCTGAGTGAAGGGAGTAGAAGCAAGAGAACTTTGTACACAATAACAACAAGATCATGTGATGATTAACTGTGATGGATTTGGCTCTTCTCAACAATGAGGTGATTCAGGCAATTCCAATAGACTTGGGATAGAAAGAGCCATCAGCATGCAGAGAGAGAACTGTGGGGACTGAGTGTGGATCAAAGAATAATATTTTCACCTTATTTGTTGTTGTTGGTTGTTTGCCTATTTTTTTCCCCTTGTGTTTTCTTTTTTCTTTCATCTTTTGATCTGATTTTTCTTGCACAACATGATAAATATGGAAATATATTTAAAAGAATTGCACGTTTAACCTACATTGGATTGCTTGATGTCTATGGGAAGGGGTGGGGGGAAGAAGAAAAATCCGGAACACAAGATTTTGCAAAGATGATGAATATTGAAAATTACCTTGGCATATATTTGGTAAAATAAAAAGCTATTAAAATAAAAAAATTTAAAAAGTCAAAAAATAACAATTAAATAAATAGAAATAACTATTATAAGAAAATTAAGGTTAATGAGTATGAGAAATAAAAATCAACATGGACTTGTAAAATAATGCAAAATGAAGGTGGGGGAGAGAATGGACTACATGAATAGAGAGTTTTAAAAAGAAAAAAATGAAAAAAAATGATTAGAAAAATAACCTTGATAAAGACAATGAAAGAGTGACTGAAATGCATCTATTTGAATGTAAATAACTACAAATTCAAAGAAGAAAGAACAATGTGAACCAATGTGGTTATTTTTACTTACTGCTGCCACAAGGCTGTTTTCAGTGATGAAAGTGAGTGCCAGGAGGGGCAAGGTCTCTGAGGCTAGGGAAGCCACACTGAGGAGAAAGAGGACAAGAAGAGAGATGTCATACATGGCCCTATTCAGTCAATTTTTCCTATCGATACATGACAAATTCCCCCACCCCAAACCTCAAGGATGTGGTGAGGATGGATGAGGCATGGAATTTTTGTAGGCTTGGAGTGCTTCAAGAATGTATGACTATCTAACCACCTGATCTTTGATGTGTGGGATGAGAAGAAAAAGGAAAAAAAAAAATGAACATAACCAGCAATTGCTATCAAGCAAAGAATATGACAATGACAAAAACAAACCCAGTATAATATAGACAGAATAAGGATCTGCAAAAATTTCAACAAGCTGGAAGATGTGATGGGTTACATCTCATAATAAACATTTTATAGGAATAAATCAGAAGTCTTGGGCATTTAGAAAACCAAACAGCACAGCACAAGATGAGGAAGGGTGCTAAAAACATTTCAGGTGAAAAAGATGTGATAGTCTTGTTAAATATTAGCTTTCCAGTTGCAACCAATTCGTTGTGACCCTATCTGACATTTTCTTGGCAGAGCTACTGAAGGGATTTGCCATTTACTTGTCCAGCTCATTTTACAGATGAGAAAACTGAGGCAAGTAGGGTTAAGTGATTTGTCCAGGGTCATATAATTTTTTAAAATATTTGAAGCCGGATTTGAACTCACAAAAATGAGCCTTCCTGACTCCAGGACCATGTTCTATCTCTTGTACCACTTAACTGTGATAGTCTCATGGACTGCTAATTCAACCTATCAATATGGTTAGCAAAGCAAAAATCTTTGGTTCCATTAAGAGGCACAGTGCCCAGACACTCAATGAACTCTGCTCTAGTCAGACCACATCTGGAATATGGAAGTCACTCCTGACCATGAAATTTTGGAAAGGATATTGGCAAACTAGTGTAGGAAACCCAGAGAGGGAGATTAAAATTACATTTAAAATTCCACAACAGAAAGACCAGCTGAATAAATTGGAGATGGGTAATCTAAAGAAGAGAAGGTTTCAGAAACACATAATTGCTTCAGATATTTGAAGACCTTTCTTCCGGAAGAGGAATTGAAGTGTTTGACCCCAAGGAACAGAATTCCGAGAACAAGGTCAAAGTTTCAGAGGCAGATTTCAGCCTCCATATACAGGTCTCAAAGTCTTATGAAGTATTAAGCTGTTAAAGCTCAAAAGTTATTGAAGTTTAAAATTAAAATTAAAAAATTAAAAAAAACAAAAAAACAAAACGATTACAACTTTAAGCTATTAAAGCTTCACGAAGACTTTTGGCCCAGATGGCCAGAGTTTTGTCAGAATGTATAGACCCCCTGGGATCTGGGTTCCCCTGTCTGCCAGTCAAGGGTGGGGCCGGTTCTAGGGAAGAGGAGCATCCCCCACTCATGGCTCCCCACTTACGCCATCTTCTTGCTGGCGTCAGCCAGGCACACGGTGCTGTCGTGGCTCACCCAGGCCATGCGGTTGCCGCTGTCGGAGAAGCAGACGCTGTGGACCCAGCCGCAGCTGCTGCTAGACTCAAACATCAGTTCGCCAAAGGGCATTTTGGAGCCCCACGGGGTGGGTGAGGGCCTCTCCTCCACCTCCTTGATATAGGCTGAGAAGATTCTGAAAGAGAAGGAAAGGAAAGCCCGAGCTGAGCAGGAGGGCTTTATGGGGATGGAGGGTAGCGTGGCCCTTTTTAGTGGAGGAGGGTGTTGGACAAAGCACATTGTTTTCCAGCCCCCAACATTTATATCCAAGCAAACCAGGGATTCTTAATCTTTTTGTATATCACAGACCCTGCCCAGGCAGTCTGGAGAAGCCCATGAACCTCCTTTACAGAATAATGGTTTTAAAGGCACAAAATAGGATCACAAAGGAAACCAAATATATTGAGATACAATTATTTTTAAAAAACAGCTTCATGAACTACTTATAAACTCATGGGGTTGGATTCAGGGATTTGCTAGCAAATATTTAACAATCAGCTTACCAGAAAAAAAATTTTTTACTCAAAATATACTTTTAAGTTTAATTTGCATTATTGTTTTCTCCATCACTTTCTTAAAGCTAGGCTACCAACAAAAACATAAATAAAGCTCTTAATTTAAAGTGTCTGCTGATTACTTAAAGGTAAAATTCTTACAGTGAAAATTTAACAATAGTCTTTTGTGAACCAGTTTGAGCTGGCTTCAGCACACCATTACTTGGATTAGATATGAAAAAATAAAGATCGTGAGATTTTAATAGAGCAATGAGTGAATGAATGCAAACAAAATCATTCATTCAGTACTCATTATTTCCCAGGCACTGGGCTAAATGAAGTGATCTCTGCTCTCAGGGATCTTACTCTCTAACTAGGAGAAGAAAAACACACACACACACAAGCAAACAAACAAACAAAAAAACAAAAACAAAAAAAAAAAAAAAGGTGAAAATACTGGGCTTTAATCCACATTTGGAGAGGCAACCCGAGGCTTTGCCTTTAGCATCTCCAGCTTCCCTTCTCCCTAACTTGGTCTCCTTTACTTCTCATTCAAGTGCCTTTCCTCCAGGTAAGAAAAGCTTAACAGTTTTACACCTCTCAAAGACTTCACATAGAGAGACTTTCCTGGCTGTATCCTGACTCCTTGCATTCTCTCTGAGATGACTTTTCATTTACAGTGTATGTGCATACATACATACATATATACACAAATATGTATCTTGTAAGCATATAGTTATTTGTATGTTGTCTCCCTCATTCATATGAGCTGTTTGAGAGCCAATACTATATTTTTGTCTTTGTCTATCAACTCCATACTTAGCATAGTGACTGGCACTTAGTGCTGAATAAATGTTTATTGACTGACTAACTAAAAAAATGATGGATGCATCAGGCATCCAAGATTAGGGAGCTTTAGAAACATGCTATTTTATTCCAATTCCCAACATTCTCTTCTTCCTAACTTAGTTTTATTCAAACAAAAGATATGATTTTATTTTATGTAAATAAAATGTTTTAAATTGGGGAGAGGGACATTGTACCCTTTCACTTTTCTAACTATTCCCACTTAAAAAAAAAAAAAAAGCTAATCCCATTTGCTCTAAATGATTTTCCTTCTGAAAATGTCTTCAAAGTTATCGACTGACATCAGAGAACAAATCCCCTTCATCTCTATTACAAACTTCCATCATGAAGGTAATGAAATGTTATTGTTCTATAAGAAATGATGAGCAGGCTGATTTCAAAAAAATCTGGAAAGACTTGCATGAACCGATGCTGAGTAAAGTGAGCAGAACAAGAGAACATTGTACATGGCAACAAGATGATGTGATGATCAACTGTGATAGACTTGGCTCAATGTGGTGATTTAAGGCAAATTCAATAGACTTGGGAAGGAAAATGCCATCTGCATCCAGTGAGACAACTATGGAGACCAAATGTGGATAAAAGCACATTAATTATTTAATTAAATTTAATTAAAGTATTTTCACCTTTTTGTTGTTTCTGTTGTTTGCTTGTGTTTTTTTTCTCTTATTTTTTTCCCCTTTTGATCTGATTTTTCTTATGCAGCATGACAAATATGGAAATATGTTTAGAACTGGCCTGTATTGGATTTAACCTATATTGAATAAATGTTAAAAACTATCATTGTATGTATTTGGAAAAATTAAAAATAAAAATAAAAACTTTCCACCCCAGGACCTAAAGGCTCCACCTTGCCCTGAGTCCATGGCCAGGGTAGATGGGCTACCTCCTCAGTGGAAGCCATCAGCCTCCACTACTCACCGGCATTTGAAATCACAGGAGCCAGCAGCCAGCAGCACATTGTTGGGGTGCCAATCCAGGCTGAGCACTGTGGAGCGGATTGGCTTCTTGATGTGCTTACACACCCACCTGAAGGATCAATACAAACAGTCAGATTCCTCTTTGCCGGTCAGAAAGGGAAGTCCATCTTATGTTAGAGCTGTAAAGACCTAACTTATAGATTGTCTAAGATGGGAACTTTAAGTAAGTAAAGACACTAATATCTCACTAGGCACAGATAAATAAAGATGCACCTGGAACCCAGGTAGGCGGCCTCTCACGTATATGAAATCGCTAGATTTCAGCATGATAAGATGGAAATAATATAGCAAAGAATACCAAACAGGATATGTAAGACCACAGCCCAGAGGCCATTTTGTTTAACCATATCAATTTACAGGGAAAGGCAGTGTCTCCCCCAGGATCACAGGAAAATAGGCAACAGAAAAGGAATTTGAACACAGATCATCTAATTTCAGAGATAGTGTTCTTTTCATCGTACTATGCTCTTGATTGAATTTGTTGAATACCAGGTAGGTAGGTAACCTTGGGCAAATAAATCATTTTTCCTCTTGGAGTCTTAGTTACCTCTCCTTTAAACTGAAGGGATTGCAGCAGATTGGCTAACATGACAGAGAAGGAAAATGACAAATACTGGAAGAAATGTGAAAAAAAATACACCATTAGTGGAATTGTGAGCTGGTTCTATCATTCTGAAGAGCAATTTGGAGCTATACCCAAAGAGCTATTAAACCCTTTGACCCAGGATGTGTATCTCAAAGAGATCATAAAAAAGGGGAAAGGACCCACATGTACAAAAATATCTATAGCAGCTCTTTTTGTGGTGACAAAGAATTGGAAAATGGGAGACTGCCCATTAACTGATGAATGGCTGCACAAGTTGCGGTATATGATTGTGCAGAATATTATTGTGCTATAAGAAAGAATGCTTTTAGAAAAACCTGGGAAGACTTAAACGAACTGATGCAAAGTGAAGTGAGCAGAATCAGAAGAACACTGTACACAGTAATGGCGATATCGTAATCAACACGATGATCCACAATTCCAAAGGACTTGTAATGAAAAATGTTATCACAGATAGAGAAGTGACCAATTCCGAGTGCAGACTGAAGCCTATTTTTTAAATCCTTATTTATCTTGTCCCCCGCCCAACTTTGAAATGTGGCTAATGTGAAATAGCTTTGGCATGACTTATGCAGTGCCTATGTAAGATGTATATAAAATATGACAAATATATGATACGTATGTGACCTACATCATATGCATAATGATTATGTTTGTTGCCTTTTCAATAGATAGCAGAGGAAGCAGAGGTAGGAAAGAGAATTTGAAGCTAAAATAAAAAACAGAAAATTAAATTAAATATTAAAATTTAGATGAAGGAAGGAAAGAATAAATGAATGGAAATATAAATGAATGGATGGATAAATAAATAAATGTGTGAATGAATGTATAAAGGAATAAATGAATGAACGGGTGTTAGGTATTCTCTGAGATCCCATAGTGAATAGAGCCAGAGAGACCTTCATTTGAATTCCACCTCCGACTCAAGGCTTGGTTTTCTCCTTCTAAAACGAGAGCTTTGGACCAGGTGGTCTTTCAGGTTCTTTCCAGTTTTAATCTCTGATTCAATAAGCCTTATAAATGTCAAATCAGGACGGCTTCTCATGAGCCAGAGTTCTGAACCGCTCTCTCTTCACCTTCCTAACCCTGGCCCTCGGGCGGGTGGGGAATAGAATCTCCTCCTTTCCTTTAAATGGCCATTCTCCCTCCAACAGGCGTTGTAGTGGAGTTAGGAGGACCTGAGTTCAAATCCAGCCTCAGACACTTTACCAGCTTTGTCTGCCTCCATTTCTCCATCTGTAAAATGGAAACAACGATAGCGCCTCCCTCCCAGGCCAGGTAAGATTCGTAAAGGCCTCCGCAGAGAGGAGGTTTATTAGGGATGCTTTTTCTCCGCCCACCCAGCCTGGCAGCTCCCGCTCCCGACAGGTCCCCGCAGGCTCACCAGTCGTTCTCCTGTTCAAAGTAGCAGATGGAAATGACGCGGGAGCCGCTGCCCACCGCGAACTTGTTCTCCTTGGGGGACCACCTGACGCAGCGGGCGGCCCGGTTGATCCTCAGGATGACCAGGGTGGGCTTCCAGACGTTCCCTTTCAGGGTCCACACGTAAGCGTTGCGATCTGTGCCACATGTGACGATGCGGTTGCTTTCAGGAGCCCAATCGATGCCTGCAGGCCGGGCGGGGAAGACAGTGGTCAGAAGGGGGGCGCAGTCCCCAGAGCTTCCTCCCACCGACCCCACCCCAGCAGGGGCTGGACAGCTCAGCTGCAATTCCAGAGCAATTCCAGCAGGGAGCGCTTTTACCCTTCCTTTCCTTATCAGACCTCCTTTCTTATACCGAGCTGAGACACCTCAGAAGCCATTTCATCCATCCCCTTTATTTTATAGCTGAAGACGCTAAGATTTTAAGTTAAGGTCACGCGGGTGAAAAAGGCCCCTTAACTTAGGGCCATGCAGACTCCCTTAAATTGACGGCTTCCTCCAGCACCGCTTTCTGCCGGCCCACCCCCTTCCCACTCCCTCCCCGCCCGTCCTCCCCGGGCCAACCCCGGGGGATAATGTAAAAGATTTAGGATTTTATCTCAGTACAGAGGTCCAGGTCCCTCCCTCAAAACCCGCCGGCTATAGAGAGTGAAATTCCCACCATGGCACTTGCTCCTTTGGGCATAAAAGAAGGCCCGTTAAAAGGCGGATGCCGCCTGAAAGGGCCGCCGATTCACTGCCATCCACTAATCCCCTTGTGTAAAACGTGTATGAGCCCAGCTAGGGCACCGAGCAGGGCCTTTGAACATGAATCATGGGTCTAGAAGGAGAATTACTGTTTTCGTTCAGTCATGGCTGACTTTTCATCTCCCCATTTGGAGTTTTCCGGGCAGAAATACCGGACTGCTTCGTCAGGTCCTTCTCCAGCTCGCTTTATAGATGAAGAAACCGAGGCAGACAGGGCTAAGTGACTTGTCCGTATCCCAGCTAGTGAGTGTCTGAGAGGCCTCTTGAAAAGGAATCTTCCCACGCCCACCCTGGGACGCTGACACTGACGCGGACCGCTAACTGACCGCAGCTATAGGGAAGGACACTCAGGACTGGGGAGGAAGGGAACCTGGGTGCCTGATGAAAGAGACACTAAGACAAAGTCACTTAGTCACTTGCTTCAAAAGTCTGCCACAGATAAAGCAGGCCCTGTTCCCAGAGGCGCAACATGATTCCAAGACCAGGCCCTCACCCTCTTTGCACAGAGGGGCTATGTTTCACTAAACCAAGAGATGAAGGTGAATAAAGATTCAAACAGTTCAATGAACTCTTGGGATAAAAGCTTTTTTTTTTTTTTTTTTCCAGCAAAGGTTATAATTATGATTTTTGCCTCCTCCCCACTCATGTCCCTGCTTTCTACAAACATTTCTACAAAGCATTTGTTTTCTCTGCCAGGAACTCTCAGCCTCAGCTCAGTGGGTCTCAGCGGCTCAGGGGGCCAAACCTGGGAACCAGGAAGGAGAGAGATGGGGAAGAATCAGTTCTTCCGGTCTGGGGTTTCTAAAAAGTTAAAGTCTTTGATAATACAAGTTTAAGGGACGGGTAACAATTTGCTGTGGACTATACACCTGCCCCTACCTTTGAGAGGTTGTACCAGATGATAGAATTTTAATTGGAAAGAAACTTAGTGATTTAATATAGCTCCCTCGTTTTAGAAAGGAAGAAACTAAGGCTCAGAGAGAAGTATTTTGCCTAAGGCCCTACAGAACAAGGATTCAAATCCAGGTCTTCTGATTTCTGGGCCATCACTCTGGCTATACCATCTTCCATAAGAGTGCATGTCATCCTAACATTCATTCTATGATTTTGTGGTTGAACACCACGGCCTTCATATGAATAAACAGAATTTTCTGTTGGTGCTACTACTTCGCTCTGCACACCCAGACCTTTATTCCTCATGAAACACCCAGGGGTGCGCACCCAAGCTCACCTGTCACTTGTCCGTTGTGCTCCTTAAGTTCGTGCACCTTTGTCCATTTGGTTCCATCCTTCTTATAAATGTGGACCTCATGGTTATTTGGACAGATGGCAATCTCTGTGGGATGATAAAGCAAGGTTACTCCTGCCACTAGTGGGGAAGGGAAGGGGGAAGAGAGGAAGAGAAAAGGGAGGAAAGGAGGAGGAGGGGGAGAAGGGAGGATTGGCAAAGAGAAGCCAGATTGGATTCAAGTTTTCTATGGAATGCAAGAAACCTGGATGAGAATAAATGGAAAACAAATTCAGCCTCAGGACCCCCACTCTGGAAAGCAGTCATTTGGCTCCCTTGTCTTCATAAGCATACACATGTATAAGCATTTTCAGGCCATAAATATGCACACAGACATGTATGATGACCCCTTATCCAAATGCAGAGAAAATAATGGAGGTAAATGTTTTGCTTGGCACAGTGTTGGTATTTAATAAATGCTTGTTTCTCCTCTGAGGTATCATCTCACACCCGTCAGATTAGCTAACATGACAGAAAAGGAAAATGACAAATGTTGGAAAGGATGTAGGAAAATAAACACACTAATGCAGTGTTGGAACAATTTGGAATCATGCTCAAAGGGCTATAAAACCAACTACTACATCTGTTTCTCAAAAGATCAAAGAAAAGAAAAAAAGATATATATGTACAAAAATATCTATAGCAGCTCTTTTTTGTGGCAAAAGAATTAGAAGCTAAGAAGAATGACTGAACAAGTTGTGTATGTTATACTAGAAAAATATGAGCCTCATCAGTAAATGGATACATACAGGAATAGTCAAACTACGTCTACTAAGTGTCAATATCAGGCAGCTGCTTCAAAGCCAAAGTGATGGGTGGATGTAAAGTGGTAAAATACTTGTGGTGTAATGCTATTGTGCTATAAAAAATGATGAGGAGAACAGTTTCAGAAAAACTTGGGAAGACATCTGCAAGGTGATTTAAGCAAAACCAGGAGAACATTGAATACCATAGCAGCAAAATTATAATGGCAATAATTGTGAAAGCCTTAACTCTGATCAAGACAATGATCCAAAACAATTCCAAAGGACTCACAAAGAAAAATGCTGTCTACATCCAGAGAGAACTGATAAACTCTGAGTCCTGAGACTGAAGCATACTTTTTCGTTTATTTTTCTTGCCAAAATGGCTAATATGGAAATATGTTTTGTATTACTTTACAGACATAATTGATATGTATATATATATATGGAGAGAGAGAGAGAGAGAGAGAAAGAGAGAGAGAGAGAGAGAGAGAGAGAGAGAGAGAGAGAGAGAGAGAGAGAGAGAAAGAGAGAGAGAGAGAGACACAGAGAGAGAGAGAGCTTGCCTTCTCAATGGAGAGGAGCTGAAGGGAGTAAGAGAATTAGGAACTCTATAGTTTTAAAAATAAATTTTAAATGCTTGTGTCCTTCCTTCCTTCCTTCCTTCCTTTCTTCTTCCTTTTTTCTTCCTTTCTTACTTCTCTCCCATTCTCCCTCTTCCACATACCCTATCCTGTGGGTGCTCTGCCCAAAGGAATATAAATTTTGATCACTGAAATCTTATAAGATATCTTGAAGTTTATAGGCGAGGTTTTCTTTTTAAGGACCATGGCTTAAACCCAGATCATTCTGGCTCTCATTGATTGACTAGCAATAAATAGATCTTAACCCAAGCCTCTATTGGCTCAGAGTGAGTATAAATAGCAATTGTTTCTGCTTTGGCCAGTACCCTGAGGGTCTTTCCATCCCAGATTTGGGTTTTTTTGGAACTGGATAAAAGGGGCCATTCTTTATCTCATTTCTTACTTAATTTTGATTACTGGATGGCTTTTTTTTTTTTTTTTCATTCAAACTGTGACCTGGGATAGTCCTTAGCTTAAAAAGATCAAGATCTCTCACTGCATCCAGGGCCACTTCCAGTCGTCCTGTTTTACATCTTACCACTGGAGCCAGATGGCTCTGAAGGAGAGAGTGAGGCTGGTAATTTTGTATAGCCCTATCTCACTTAAATCCAAATCACTTGCAAGTCATGATTTCACCTTCCAGATTATATGGTCTTCTTTGAGAATAAAGGGCAATATTGGGTCTTTATCCCAAAGAAATCATAAAAGAGGGGAAAGGACCCACATGTGCAAAAATATTTGTGGCAGCCTGTTAGGATTACAAGGTGCTAACTCAGGTTGTCTGAACAATTCTCTAGCTCAGAATTCACATCTTTAGTTCAAACCTTTAAAAGGAGTTTACACCTTTAGACTTCTGAAAAGGAGTTTACACATTTAAAGGAGTTTACACCCTTAAAAGGAGTAAGTTCATTGGCTGTAGGAGTTTAAGTTTTAAAGAACTGGAAAATGAATGGATGACCATCAGTTGGAGAATGGCTGAATAAGTTATGGTGTTTGAATGTAATGGAATATTATTGGGTTTTTGTTTGTTTGTTTTTTGCTAGGGCAAGTGAGGTTAAGTGACTTGCCCAGGGTCACACAGCTAGGAAGTGTTAAGTGTCTGAGGACAGATGTGAACTCAGGTCCTCCTGATTTCAGGGCTGGTGCTCTATCCACTGCGCCACCTAGTTGCCTCCAAATATTATTGTTCTTTAAGAAATGAGCAGACTGATTTCAGAAGAGCCTGGAAAGATTTACCTATACTGATGCTGAGTAAAATGAGCAGAACCAAGAGAACATTCTACACAGCAACAACAAAATTGTATGATAGTCAACTGTGATAGACTTGACTTTTCTCAACAATGTGGTGATTCAAGGCAATTCCAATAAACCTGGGATAGAAAATTCCATTTACATCCAGAGAGAACTATGGAGACTGAATGTAGATCAAAGCATAGTATTTTCACCTTTGTTATTGTTGTTGATTTGCTTGTTGTTATTTTTTTTCCTTTTTCATGGTTTTTCTCCTTTTGATCTGATTTTTTTGTACCACATGACAAATATGGAAATATGTTTAAAAGGACTGCACATACTTAACCGATATCAGATTATTTGCTGTCTTGGGGAGGGAAGAGATAAAAGAAGGAGGGAGAAAAATTTGGAACACAAAGTATTATAAAAATTAATCTCTACATGTATTTGGAAAAATAAAATGCTACTTTGAAAAGAGAGAGAATGAAGGAAAAATAACAACAAATCTTCCTTCTTACCTTTTCCCCCTTCTTTGCACATAATGAGTACTGTTACCCCTTTGCAAAAGACTTATATCACAGAATGTCAGAATTGGAAGGGACTGAAGAGATCATCTGGTTTGTCTAATTTTATAAAACAAGCTCTAAAATTCAGTGACTCTTGGACAAAGAAGCTGGCTTCACTTGTATGAGCAAAATAAGTTCAGAAAGGGAAAAACAGTACTTGGAGAAGGGAAAATCCTGAGGGGTAAAAAATAAAAAGATAGATCTCTCCAATGCCAGAGTTTCCTATGTTTCTACGAGGGAAACCCTCTTAACCTTGGCAATAAGGGAAATAATTTGCAAAATATTGCCAAGTATTTCAAAGAACATAGGGAGAAGCCAGGAGTATCTTTACTGATACCTGGTACAAGTTGTGAAAACAAGGTCTTTGGCAGAGACATGGAGGATCATGGGAGTGGAATGTTGCATGTGCTGCCAGATGAGATCATTTTAGCTTGTTTTGCTGAACTTCCTTTGTTTCTAGGGGGCTTTGCTGGTGGTGGTGATGGGTGTATATCAGAAAATGAATAATGTTTTTCATTTCATTTCATAAGATCATAGATTTCAAGTTGGAATAGCTCTTGGAAATTATCTTTCCAAATCCCTAATTTGTGGATGAGGAAAGTAAACACCAGTGAGATAAAGTCACTTGCTCTAGGTCATATAATAGGTAGAAGAATTGGAACTTGAACCTAGATCTTAGGATTTTAACAACTTCAAATTCCAGCTATAGCATGCTGCCTTCTCAATAGGTGTTTGGACAGAGCAGGGTTTGAGAAAACCAGTTGGGCTACTGTATTTCAAGAATGACATAATGATTATGTGGGGACCTGTAGGAAAAACAGCAGAATGAAGATGGAGGAAAATGTGTATGGGAGAAATATTTAAAACAATCATGACATCCCATGTCATGTCAAGGATTAGCTCAGCAGTCCTATACAGGAACTCAAAAGTGATCTTCCTCTTGCAGATATCAATAAATTTTTTTAAAATTTAAAAAAAAAAAGGAAAACAAGGACTACCCAAAGCTACTTATTTTTGTCCAATAGACAGCTCAGATCAAGTTCAGTTGGTTATCCCAGTGGAAGAAGCAGTGAGTGGCCAAGGGTTAAGAAAGAGGTAAATGGAGAATTCAGACTACATAGGGAAAACTATAACTTGAACCTCCTAGTTCAAGGGCAGAGATGGAAAAACTAAAGCTGAAATAGATGAAGTGATTTATAAGTAGTCATTCAATGGCTTTGTGGAAAAGATAATACTAGAACACAGGTCTACTGACTCTTTCCTAAATGTCATGACAACAAATTTTCCTAAATGTCATGACAACAAATGTCATCTAGGCCTTTGGAAAACAAGAAGACAACATCAGCTGGAATATGGCAGAGTAAGTTATGGTACATGGATATAATGGAATAGTATTGTTCTATAAGAAAAGCTGATTTCAGAGAGGTCTGGAGAGACTTACATGAACTGATACTGCAGAATCAGGGGAACATTGTACATAGTAACAGCAACATTATGTGATGATCAGCTATGCAATGATTCAAGACAATTCCAATAAATTTGGGATGGAAAATGCCATCTGCATCCACAGAGAGAACTATGGAGACTAAATGTGGATTGGAGCATATTTTCACCTTTTTTGTTTGTTTGTTTGTTTTTTCTTTCCCGTGTGTTTTTTTTTTTTTTTCCTTTAGGTCAGATTTTTCTTACACAACATGACAAATATGGAAATAAGTTTAAAAGCATTGAACATGTTTAACCTTTATAAGTTTGTTTGTTCTTGAAGAAGGGAGAGGGAAGGAGAAAAATTGGGAGCATAAAGTCTTACAAAAATGAATGTATTACATGTATTTGGAAAAATAAAATTCTGTTTAAAAAACAAACATATTTTAAAAATTTAACTTACATTAGATTTCTTGTTGTTTTAGGAAGAAGGCAAATAGAGAAGGTAGGGAAAATTATTAATACAGTCTTACAAAAATGAATTGTGAAAACTATCTTTACATGTATTTCAAAAAATAAAATACTGTGGGAAAAATATTTAATGAGAAGGGAAAATAATAGTAATAAAATTAAAAATAATAATAAAAAGTGAAGAAGGAGAAGAGGAGGAAAAGGAAAAGGAGGAAAGGAAGGAAAAGGAAAAGAAGGGGAGGAAGAGGAGAGCTATTTGCAAAACACTTCATATGTATAATCTCATTTGATCCTCTGGACAACCCAGCTAGATAGGTGCTATTATCATTCCAATTTTATAAAATAAGGTTGAGGTAAAGAGAAAAAAACTCATGTACCTCAACAACATATGTTGATTTGTAATATATCAGCAAATATCCTTTGTGAAAGGAACTAGGATTCCAAGAAAAATCATTTACAGACAGCCCACAGATAGTGTCACCAAGGTTCTCTAATTCTATTCATGGCATTAGAACTTTCTCTGATTATTCTGTGAATCTATATGCTTAATATATGCTTTATATACAAGACATCTCAAAAGATTTGGTGCAGGTTTGACTTTGAACACCTATACTAAGATTTTTGATCTATGAGAGCCTACTAAGAGAGAAAAAATACAAAGTTTCTGAGAAAGAATGAATCCTCCAGAAGTTAAGCTATCAGGGAATAAAGAAGGATGTCCATCCTTGGAGATTACAAAGACTCATAAGACAGTCCCCATCTTTAAAGAACTTACAGACTAGCTGGGGAGACAAGAAAGATGTAGGGGAATTCTTTATGACACCAAGAGAATCAGAAATCCTCTTGTACTTATTTATCTATATACTAGCTGCACACTTCTCCAAAATGATTCTAAGATCCTTGTCAAAAATTTTATTTTTTTGTTGTTTTCTTTTTAGCATCCTCAGAACCTACCATGGTTCCCAGAAGAAATAGGCTCATAATATGTATGTATGTTATTGAATAACAAGTTAAGGCAGTTTATGTTAAATGTCAAATTTATATAATAGGCAGTAGGAATCTAGGGGGCAGAGAGACACCATTGTGGATTGGGGGTGGGATAGGGGCGCAATTCAGGAAAGTTTCAAGGAAGAGGTGAGTATGAGCTGGGTCTTCAAATTTGGGTAGAATTTATATAGGCCAAGAGTGAGGAGAACCATCCTGAAGAGGTAAGGAAGGTAGGAGCAAAAGGCACCTCCCTTCCAGGGGATGATGTAGGATAGCTTGGTTTGGGCAGGGAGTTCGTATAAGGGAGTTCTCGCAGACAGAACAGGCCAGAAATAAATTGTGCTCAGTCTTCAATTAATAATGCTTGCTGGATTTAGAGGTGGAAGAGATTATTTAGTCCAATCCCTACTTTTTATTTACTTATTTGTTTGTTCTCTTGTCTATTTTTCCAACCTTTCCTTTGACTGGGTCCTAGAGAGTTAAATAACTTGCCTAAAATCAAAAAAGGGACCAAATAAAAGAGGTCCAATTTGAACTGAGGTTCCCTGACACCGGGGTTTTCCACTGCATCTTCACACAGCATCCCATAATCAGGAAGCAATGCAGAATAATGGGAGAAGCTCTGATTTGAAAAATAGTAATCCTAAACTCTATTTCTACATCAGTAATTAACTCATTAGGTGACTTTTTGCAAATCACCACCCCCCATCTGGGGGCCTCAGTTTCCTGCTCTGTCAAATAAGGGGAGTTGTATTAGAATGGCCTCCCAGCTCTATCTTTGTATAATTCTTTGGTTTTAGTCTCTAGATCAAAGGTTTTTAATCTTGGGCCAGTGAGCTTGGCTTTGTTGTTTGTAAATTTTGATTACTGTATTTCAATAGAATTGATTTCCTTTGTAATCCTCCATATTTCATTTTATGCATTAAACAACTTCTGAGAAGGTCAATAAGCTTCACATAACTAACAGAAGGGTTCACAAGACCAAAAGCATTAAGAATTCTTGCTCTAGATAATGAGGAGGCTTTGAAAGATGAATTCTGCTTCAGCTGCATCTCCTGGGAAGGCCCCCCTCCCCACTTTCCTCCTTCTTTGGTCCTCTCCTGCTGCTTTGAAGGCTTGGCTCCTAGAAGATGCCCACAGCAAGTGAATTGAATTGAATTGAGGGGAGCACTCACGGGTTCTGTCCTTGTTCCAGGCATGACAGCTGATGGGTTCAATCAGGAAACTGTGGTAAGCCATGGTGAGTTTTCCTGCAGTTCCAAAGGAAAAAAAGGAAGCTGTATTAGATCACTTTGTCTCCTTACCCCAAGTATTTTCTAAAAAGAACCTTCCATCAGTGCTGAAAAAGAGATTAATAAGAGTTAACCATTTACAGTCCTGGGCAGAAGGGCTTCACCAGAGCCCCAAATTATGCAACCCCTCACTCCTACCATGCCCCACCCCCTACAAACTCCCTACACTTTAGGTGGAGAAATAGATTTTTGTGACCAGTGGCTTCCTGGGATATATATTATCATCCATTGGGAAAGAACAGAAGGAAGCCTGTCCTCCTATTCTTCCCTTCCTCTTTTAACTTTATCCTTTAGAAGTGATATTTATGGTAATATGTTTTGCATGATGGAACATGTATAACCTATATCAAATTGCTTACTGTCCCAAGGAAGAGGGAGGTGAGAGGGAAAGAGAAAATTTGGACCTCAAAAAAAATTTTTTTAAGGGAACATGAAAAAATTGTCTTTACATGTAACTGGGAAAAAAATTTTTTTTATTTAAATAAATAAATAAACAAACAAATAAATTAGGATGTGATACTTCCAAAGCACACATTTTACCATATCACTCCCCTACTTAATAAACTTAATAAATTCTAAGATCAAATATTAACTCCTGTCTGGCACTTCAAGTTCCTTACTATCCAGCTCCAACCTACTTTCTAGACTTTTTAAAAAATAATCTTCATAGACTTCTTTCTACACAAACTAACCTACTTTCTGTACATACACACATACATACAGACACAGACACACACTACCTTGTATTGTCTTTGTATACATTCTGCATCTGCTTATGTACATGTAGTTCCCCCATATAATATAAGATTGTTAAGGACTGATTTATTTTTTGTTTTTAATATCCCTAATGCCTAAGCACAGTGGGCTAGGATCATGGAAAGATGCTTATTTCCTTCCTTTCTTCCCTTAATAAATGTTTACTGATTGAACTCAATTGTCTAAAATGCTTTATCTTGGCTCTGTTTATGTCTAAGCTAGCTGTCAGGGATGCCTTATATTAGGGCTTTTTTACCTGGGGTGAATGATTTCAGTGAGTCCATGAACATGTATGGGGAGAAAATTAAAATCTTTATTTTCATTAACTACTAGTTGAAATTTAACATCCCTAATTGTGGGCAAAAGAAATGATTCTGATGAAAGGATCCATGGGCTTCACCATATTGCCAAAAGTCCTTGATATAAAAAAAGAACTAAGAACCTTTCCCCTACATATTAGGCACTGGTGGAGGTGGGGGTGGGGAGGAGATGTGTTTGCTGATAATAAATGACCAACTTGGAAATAGTTTGTAATCCTATATCTCATCACAGCCTGGAGCAAAAGATTCCTTCTGGATGACAACAGTCTAGGAATAAAGAGAAAGTCCTGTTCTAGTGGCATTAGAAGCAGAAAGTGACTGCATTCCAAAGACCAGAGAGACAAAGGCTCTTTAATGGTGTCATGATTCCCCATAGCCCCTTATTGATGTCATCAAAGGCTTTGCTGGGGTATGAGGAGACAATATAAAAAAAATCAATTTAATTAATTAAAAGAAGGAAGTAAAGAAGGAAGGGGGAAGGAAAGAGTGTCCTCTCTCCCAGCACTCCATCCACTTAACACTCTCCTGCCCTTTTTCCTCCCACTTATCTTCCAACTACCTACCTAAATCCTCTGTCACATCCCAGAACTCACTCCTCTCCTAGAACATATAAGGTGCCTCCATCCCCCATCCCTTCCTAATTCTAACAACACAATCATTTTTAAACAAAAGCACTTCTGACTAAGCCTAGTGTGTGGGGAGGGGAAATCCAAGTAAGGAGAGTAGGGGAAAATAAAGGAAGCTTGACAACTGTCCAAAACAGGAAACTGGTTTAAAAAAAAAAAAAAAACTCAAGAAAACTAGGCCACACCTCCAGAAGAAACTATTAATCAGCAGGAAAGGGGGAGGGGGGGTGGGTTTTTCTAGGAGTGGTGGAGTAGAACATACAGTAGTCATTCAAATGCTGAATGTTCTAAAACTAAAGTTTTCTTGGGTAGGTTTAGTCCATTCTTTCTGGATATGACTAGATTCTATTTGAAGTGGAGTCTTCTGGAGGCAATGTCTCCCTTCACTCTCCCGAACTCATTTTATCTTTGAGTCATTTCAATCATCCCTGAATTTTCATGACCTCTTTGGGGGTTTTCTTGTGAAAGATACTGGAACAATCTGCCATTTCCTTTTCTAGCTCATTTTACAGATGAAAGAAATGAGGCAAAGAACGTTAAGTGAAATAAGGAAACAAGTCCAGAGACGGGAAATATCTGGTTCCAGACCTAGTCAGAACAGAGTATCATACTGTCCTAGTAGGTATTAGATAATTGCTTGTTCCCCCTTCCCCCCATCCTTGGAACTCTCTCCTCCTTACCCTAAGGACCTAAATTCCTTGTCTTCTTCCAAAACACAACTTAGAATCCCCTTCAGCAGGAGGCCTTTCCTGGTTCTTTTCACTTTTACTTGTCCATTTTTTTTTTTTTTTAACATTACCTTCCATTAGAACTGATACAGAATCAAGTGAGCAAAACTAGGAACACAATGTATATAGTAACAGAAACAATGTAAGGATGATCTGCTCTAAAAGACTTAGTAATTCTAATTGACCCAGGGACCAATTACAATGCCCAAAGACTCATGAAGCATGTTACCTACCTCCAAATAGAGAGATATTGGTGTTACTGCAGATTGAGACATATTCATTCTCTCTTTCTCTTTTCTTTCCTTCCTCTCTTCCTCCCTCCCTTCCTCCCTTCCTTCCTTCCTCCCTTCCTTCCTTCCTTCCTTCCTCCTTTCCTCTCTTCCTTCCTTCTTTCCTTCCTCCTTCCCTTCCTCCCTTCCTTCCTTCCTTCCTTCCTCCCTCCCTCCCTCCCTCCCTCCCTCCCTCCCTCCCTCCCTCCCTCCCTCCCTCCCTCCCTTCCTTCCTTCCTTCCTTCCTTCCTTCCTTCCTTCCTTCCTTCCTTCCTTCCTTCCTTCCTTCCTTCCATGTTTATCTTCCAGTCTTGCCACTGGACTCAAATGGCTTTGGAGGAGAAAGTGAAGTTAGTGACTTGTACAGACCTCCTCCACTTTAACCCAATTCACTTGCATGCCATGGCATCATGTCTCTGATGTCACAGTCATCATCAAAGACAAAAAATAAACAACAGTCTCTTTCCTTCACTCCTTCCTTTCTTTTTTCTTTCCTTCTTTCCTCTCTCTATATCCTTGATACAATATGGTTTGTAACTTTCTTGAATGGAAATCTTGATAAAATAAGGTTATTTGATTCAATTCAATTAGCATTTATTAACCAACCACTAGGTGCCATGCATCATGACTGGCACGGGGCAAGGGGAATAAAATAAAACTTTCTGCCTCAAGGATCATCCAATTTAATTCAATAAACATTTGCCGAGCACCTATTATTATGTGCTAGTACCATGCCTTCTTTCTACTGGAAGGAAGTAATGCCTACATAATAAGGACAAAATGCTGTATGCAGAAGTAAACAGAAAAGCAATAATGACCAATTCCAAGTGGTAGAAAATTGGGATAGCAAAATTTCAAAACAAATGCTTGATACTATATAAGAAAGGTCTTTTTTATTCTATTTTCTGTTCTTCTATAAGTGACAAATTTAATTTCTAACCCTCTATAGAATATTATGGGATTTGCACAGTTGGGCATTATACAAGTTAGACTATTAATCACCAGGAAACTTGGGGAAATTGTTTCCCCATGGGGACAGCATCTCTCAAAGGCCTGATCATTGTTTTGATCTCTTTAGTAGAATGAATAAGTTTCTTGTTGTCCTGACTGAACTCAAGTTGAAAGAGGGAATGGAATCTTCCTAGTGAAGGAATCTCTCTCTCTATCTTTCTTTTTAACCCTACTTTAGCACTTGAGACATAGCCAAGCCACTGAACAAACTTGCCTCCTCGCCTCTGTTCCTAGGGGTTAGGGATCTAAACCACACCAAGAGCTGTCCTCACTGATTGGCCCTTACCTGAGGGGGTAGTGGGAGGTGTGGAGGTGCTTTTGCCTCCTTCCTCCCTCCCACCTAAGCTCCCAGATTTATGGGAAAGGAAAGAACCGAGAGATGACCTCACTATTGATACTGATGGGGCAGAAGAAATGGAAGTTTTCAGAATTGCAGGTTTCTGTTTTCATACGTCTATAGCCTTTTTTGAAGATATATTAGGGGTCCAACTTCAGGTGATGTGACAGTAAGGAAGGGAATAAATATTAGGGAATGGAAAGAAGTAGTTTGTTGTATGAAGATAAGAAGGGGAAAAGAATAATTAGGTGTTGTGTAATTGTAAATATGAATCTTGGCTCTAGATAAGAAAAGAGAAAATGCATTTCCTTTATTTCCTTGTTAGGATGGGAGGGAGTACAAAATTGAACATATATTGTCAGATGTGGTCAATGCAATCCATGAATTTTATTTAATATTTTTTTTTTGCTATAAAAAAAGGTTCATTAGGTGGGAAAAGAAGATTGTATGATCAGAGATGATTGTGCTGGAAAATCATAAAACATCAAAAGATATAAATTTAAATTAATGATAATGGGGAGAAGAAAAGAGTGAGCCTAGAGCTTCTTATAAATACTAAGAGCCTGCTAGGGTTGCTTCATCAAGAAGTCTAATTTCAATTTCTCTTATAGTCTTATGGGCCAAGAAATGTCATAGACACATAGAGCCTTTCATCAACTGCCACAAAGCATTTGGATAAAATCCCTCAGAAATCTTCATAGATGAGATATTGTGATATGGACTGGATGATGAGCCCTGTTAGGGAGTTTCAGGACTAAGCACACCCAAAGACATATATTTAATGGATTGATATTAACCTGAAGTGTGTTCTCTAGATGAGCTATCAGGTTTTGACCTCAGTCCTGTACTGGTCAAAAAAATTTTTTTAAATCAAATGATTTTTCTTGCACAACATGAGAAATATGGAAATATGTTTGAAAGAATTGTGCATGTTTAACCTATATCAGATTGCTTTCTGTGTAGGGGAAGGGTAATCAAAGGAGAGAGGGAGAAAAATTTGGCACACAAAATCTTATAGAATTGAATATTGAAGAATATGTTTACATGTATTTTGAAAATAAAATATTATTGAGGAAAAAAAGAAATGAAATCAAAGACCAAGATGAAAGAATAGCTAGCAAGCTTATCGTCTTCACAGAAAATAAAATGCTGAAGTGAATAGCTAACTGGGATGTCAAACTCAGGATCTAAAAAGATATTAAGAGGTTAATATGAGAGATTGACTCTAATCAAATGAAATATAATAGTCTTATAATAAATAATAATAAATTATAATAATTATTATAAATAATAATAAATTATTATAATTATTATAAATAATAACAAATTATAATAATTATTATAAATAATAATAATAAAGTCTTATACTTGGGTTCAAAAATTCAATGACACCGGATAGGGAAAATATGATTATGTTCATATGAAAAAGATTTGAGTGTTTTAGTGAATTACAGAGTTAATATGAATCAACAACTTGACATGGCATACCCTTTTTGCTCCCTTTCCTTACTTTTGGATACCTTTTTATATGTTAATTTTCCTGTTAGAATGTAAATTCCTTGATGGCAGGCACTACTTTTATTTTTTTACTTACATTTGTATTCCTAGCCCTTAGCATAGTGCATTTATTATTTATTTATTTAATAAAAATTTATTTAATTATTTGATAAATGCTTGGCATTTATTTCCAATACTTGGAAAGTAATATGATCTTAAATTACATTAAAATAAGCAAAGTATGGAATGGAGAGGTGGATGTAATTTTATTGGCCCCAGCAAGTGTAACTAAGCACAATGGAAAGAAGTGGATTATACAGAAAAGAATATAGGAATTGGAGGCCCTGGTTAACAGCCTGACTGCCTCTTTCTACTTGTACAACCTCCAGCAATTCCCCAAACTTCTCTGGAGAGTTGAACAAGAATTGAAGTCCCTTCTATCTCTAACTCTATGACCCTCAATGATTGTAGGATTCCAAGTTACAAAAGGCATATTTCTTTTTGAAAGAAGGCAAAGTTCCCAAGTAAGTAGAACTATCTAAAAGCAGAATTGAATTCCCTTATACAGAGAGAGAACCTTGTCACTGGCTGGGTCTTCAAGTAGAGACTGGATGACCACTTGTCAGAGATTTGTAGACAAGATTCCAACTCAAGTAAGAATTAATATTTTATATAAAATAGATACTGAAATGTTGATTTTACTTAGTGTTTGTTATTTTGAATAAATAAATGCTTTTTTAAGCATTAGATAGATACCTCTAGGGTTCCTTCCAACTAAGATTCTATAATACTAAAATTGTGAAAATCAATCGTGTGGCATGAAAATAAACAGAAATAGAAGTTCATGTCTGTTGATATTAAGTTCATAGAAAGAAAAAAAAAGGAAAAATGTTTAAAAAGAGGGAAATCCAGGGATAGGAATCTAACAGGATCTCTATCCTCTGGCAAACATCTAGTTGGGACCAGCTTAAAAGTCCAAATCATTTCTAAATTGATCCCTCTCCAACATGTCTCCTTTCTTTCAGGGATAATGAATACAGATTGGAAAAGGAAACTAATTTGTAAAAGTTATGTTCCCCTCCTTTTCACAGATACCTTTAATTCCCTCTTGGTAGGAAATTTAGTGTGACTCCCTGCCATCCCCACCTCATACCTCACTACAACACACACACACACACACACACACATACACACACACATACACACACACATTTCCCCCATTAACATTTCAGAAAAACCAGCTTGCTCCCATTTTCTTCCCCAGCCGGATCTGGACCAGACGACTTTGCCTCTCATGCTTCACATTCCAGAAGCTCTGGCTTCTGCTGAACTCAATTTGGAGGAAGTGGCAGCTAATGGAGATTGGGAAGAGGCCACAACTACCCCAGGCCGGGGGCACATAAGGGAGCAGTTTGGCCCATCTGGAAGTTATTAAGGTTTCCCAACACCTATTGCTGACTTCAAACACTCCCACAGGGGAACTCCTCTTTTCTCTCAGCATGTTCCTCTCTCCCTGCCTCCTGTCTGGAAAAAAACTGCTCAGATATCTACCTACCTACTCAGTGTGATCTCTTCCCTTGGAAACGTTTCAATTGGGGAACATATAATGATGGGTTGGAATCAGCTCATACCAGCCAATCCTTAAATTTTCAATATATTTACACTTCAGAAATCTACAAATGCTACAGATTAGGACTTGATTTATTATTTTGTTGATAGTTCATAATTAAGAAAGTGATAGAGAAAATATTAGTAATGCAGATTAAATTTAAACTGTGTGTACAATTGGGAGTGAGGATAGAGAGAGAAACAATTGTTAAATATTTACCAGCACAGTGATAAACATAACTCCACGAGTAGAGAGGTACATAGAGAGGTACATAAATACAGAGAGAAAGAGACAGTCAGACAGAGACACAGAGACACACAGAGAGATTTATTAAGTATTTATTATGTGCCATTCACTGTGCTAAGTATTGAAATACAAATACAAGCAAGCAAGAGCTACTATAAAGGAACTTACATCTTAATGGCATATGAAGACTATACCAGGTAAAGATAGCAAGGAAGTTGGGTATGATTTGGATCGGCTCATTGTTGAAGAGAGCCACATAGACAATGTATATTAAATTGCTTGCCTTTCCAAGAAGAGAATATGAAACTCAAAATTTCTTTTAAAAGAATGTTAAACTTATTTGTTTATATATAATTGAAAAAAGAACTTAAATGCTAAAGTAATCATGTTAATAGTAAGAATCCAGACCAATTTCTCATCACTGGTCTCTCTACATGTTGCTAGAATTATTTTCTGCACATTCTCCCTAGTACTTGCCCCATAGGATTGATCCCCAGTTACAAGACCTGGAAAGGTCATTCTGAGTGGCATTTTCCACAGCAAAACTCAAGTATTTTCATTCGGCGCTTAAACCCAAAGTTAGTGCTTTTTCCATTTGTAATAAATTGACAAATTCACCTCCTTCACTGTGAACATAATGCTTCTATTGATGAACCTTAAAATCCCATAAGTTTCTTCAGAGGTCCTATCACTGTGTTGACTCACATAGAGCTTGCAGGCAAAAAATTCCAAGTCTCTCACAGGAACTGTTGCTATCCTGAATTTGGGCAGCTGATTTGGAGAACCCAGAAGATCTTCTCCCTGTAAGGATTCCTAAGCACTCCCTTCTTGGAACATCCTGCTGAGCTTAGGAGACATTGCTAAGAGCTGTGCTAATTCTTCTCCTTGCCTCACCAGAATCCTGAGACACTTGTGACTACCCTGGTCTCTGACCATCTGCTTCCATGTCTTTCCAAATGACTGTTCTGTCTGACCCTGGCTTCTCCAGATGCTTACTGACTATTTTTCCAGCTTTTAGCTGCCCTTGGACCACATTCTCACATACACTGACATGGGCAAGAAGGAAATTATGCAGATTTCCCTTCCTCTCTCAAGGAAGGTTGGGCAAGGGTAATGAATTCTATCTGTTAGTAAATCTTTACAGAGGAAGGATTCGCCTTTACAATTTTTTAGGAAAGAAAAAAGACATTCAAAGAGAAGAGATAATGTAGTGTATTATAGTGTAGAGGAGAAAGATATAGTCCCAGAGTCAGGAAGACTTTTTTTGAAAGTCCTAACTCTGAAATAAATGAGCTGTGAGACTCTGGGCAAAGTACTTAATCTTTCAGTGTCCTAGGAAACTCTCTAAGATTATAAATTATCAAATAAATGTAGCTTGCAGTAATAAAGAAAGCTTCTTCACCAAGAAGTCCCTACACCAATGTATTATATCTAGTTTTAAAGGGGGTTGGAACATATACAAAAATGTTGATAGCAGCTCCTTATGGTGGCAAAGAATTGGATATTGAGAGGGTGTCCATCAACTGGGGAATGATTAAATATGTTGTGATATATGAAAGTAATGGAATACTATTATGCTGTAAGAAATGATGAGCAGGATGCTTTTAAAAAATAACAACCTGAAAAGACTTACATGAATTGATGCTGAGTGAAATGAGCAGAACATTGTGCACCGTAACAGCTACACTGTACAGTGATCAACTTTGATTGACTTAGTTCTTCTCATCAATACAATTATCTAAGACAATTCCAAAAGACTGGTGATAGAAAATGCTATCCACATGTAGAGAAAGAACTATAGTCTGAATGCAGTTCGAAACATACTATTTTTTTTCATTTCTTTGTTTTGTTTTTCCTTTTTCTTGTTTTTTCCCCCTTTTGTTCTGATTTTTCTTTCACATGATTAATGTGTAGAGATGTTTTTTGTTTTTTGGTTTTGGTTTTGTTTTTTTTTTTTTTTTTCCTGAGGCTGGAGTTAAGTGACTTGCCCAGGGTCACACAGCTAGGAAGTGTTAAGTGTCTGAGATCAGATTTGAACTCAGGTCCTCCTGAATTCAGGGCTGGTGCTCTATCCACTGAGCCACCTAGCTGCCCCTGTAGAGATGTTTAATGTGATTGTACATATATAACTTATATCAGATTGCTTGCTATTTGGGGGAAGGGAAAGGAAAACTCAAAAACAATTTAGAACTGAAAATCTCATGGAAGTGAATGTTGAAAACTATGTTTACATGTAATTGGAAAAAAAAAATACTATTAAGTGGAAAAATAAAAAGGGAGGTCGGAAGTCAGGGTGGCTTATTTTTAAGACTTGCTTGCAGAATACCATTGATTTTCACTTTCATGTCACTGGGGAGAAGTGAAGAAGGAGGGACACTTGCTAAAAGATGGGTCTAGTACAAAATACAACACTTTAATCAATAAACATTTATTAAGGATTTTCTGTATGCTGGGGACTGTGCTCAGACTTAATAAGCCAGATGTGCTAAGCCAGTTGTCTGTCCTGGTAATATTTGAAGTATGGGCAAAGAAGAGAGAAGAGGGTGTTCACAGGTGTCCCGGAGTTAAACGCAGCTAGGTGGCACAGTAGAAGCAGTGCTGGATCAGAAATCAGGAAGCCCTGAGTTCAAATCCAATCTTAGAACATGTATAAATTTCTGTCTGCCTTAGTCTTTAAAATGATGGTACCTATCTCTCAGAGATAACAAGAAGATAAAATTATTTAACATGCTCTGAAAACTTTAAAGCTCATAAATGCTGGATGTTATTTTTACCAGGAATGATGAGATGAGCAAAATTGAGAAAAATAACCTGTGATGTGTTATTATAGACATAATTGCCCCATAACAGAATGTAAGTTTCCTGAAGGCAAGATTTGTTGCGGTTGGACTTTTTTGTTTGTTTATTTTGGTTTTGTCTTTGGTCATAAATTTGAAGCTGAAAGGTCTTTTAGATATAATGTAGTCTAACCACTTCATTTTTTCAAATAATACTGAGGCTCAGAAAGGTTATGTGGTCTGTTTTACAAGTAGTAACTCTCTCAGGGAGATTTAAAGCATTTTTTCCTGACCCCAAAACCAGCATTTCATTCAGTTCTCTGTGTATTAAAGATACAAAAAATTCCTGCATATTTTAATAAATATGTGTTAATTTGAATGTAGTGCTTTTTGTTCTTGTTTAATCATGTCTAACACTTCATGATCCCATCTGGGCTTTTCTTGTCAGATATATAGGGGTGGTTTGAAATTTCTTTCTTCAGGTCATTTTACAGATGAGGAAACTGAAGCAAACACAGTGTAGTGACTTGCCCAGGGTCACACAGGTAAGAAGTGTCTGAAACTACATTTGAATTCAGGAAGATGAGATGTCCTGGTTCTGAGCTCAGCACCACTTAGCAGCTCTGTAGCACTTTAGAGTTTACAAAGAACCATCTTCACAGTAACCATGTGAGACAGATATGTATTATGAACCCATTTTACAGCTAAGGAAACTAGAGCCTAGACAGGTTATGTGACAAGCTCAGGGTCTCACAACTCATGAGTATCAAAGGTTTTCTGAGCTGGAGACCAATAGTCTTTCTACTATTCCAAATTGCCTCTCAATGTGAAAGGTATGTTTCCTGATACAAAGTATAAGCTCATGTCATTTTTTGTTTTTGTATCCCTTCTGGATACATAGTTGTTCAGTCATGTCCCATTTTCTGTGACCCCATGGACCATGTCACACCAACACTATCCAGGGATTTTCTTTCTTTTTTTAATTTAATTTTAATTTTTGCTTATTTATTTAATATTTCCCCCCAGTTACATTTAAAACCAAAAAAAATTTACATTTGTTTTAAAGTTTTTTGAGTCCTACATTCCCTCCCTTAAACCCACCCACAATTTAAAAATTACTTGTGAAATTGTGCAAAACGTTTCCATAAAAGTCGAGTTGTGGGGGAAAAAAAACATAGCTTTCCTATCCTATTATGAAAATAAAAACCCTCAAGAAAAATTAAGTTGAGAGAGAGAGAGAAATAGGGAAGAAGAGAGAGAGAGAGAGAGAGACAGAAAGAAAGAGAGAGAGAGAGAGAGAGAGAGAGAGAGAGAGAGAGAGAGAGAGAGAGAGAGAGAGAGAGAAGAGAAAAAAGAGGGAGGAAGGAAGAAACAGAGAGATACAGAGAGAGACAGATTGAGAGAGTGCTTCAATATGTATTCAGACCCAATCAGTTCCTTCTCTGGGTATGGATAGAATTTTTTATCTTAAGTCTTTCAGAGTAGTCATGGATGATTGTACTGCTGAAAATAGCAAAATCATTTATGGCTGGTCATCCCAGAACATTGCTATTACTTTGTATACAGTACATTTCACTTTGCTTGAGTCTGTGGAGGACTTCCCAGGTTTGTTTGTTTGTTTGTTTGTTTTTTCCCTGAGAGCATCCATAGGGTTTTCTTGGCAAAGATATTGGAGTGATTTACCATTTCCTTTGCCAGTGGATTAAGGCAAACAGGTTTAAGTAAGTGTCTGAGATGGATTTGAATTCAGGCCTTCTGGACTCCAGACCCAGAGCTCTATCCACTGAACCACGTAGCTACTCTGAGCTTTCTGTTACTTAACAAATGCTTGTTGAATGAATGTCTGATGCTATGGATCAAGTGCTGAGTTTGCAGTTGGAGACTGAGCTCAGATCCTATCTTCACCACTTACTACCTGGGTAGTCTTCAATTTACCTCTCTGGGCCTAGTTACCTCATCTGTGAAATGAGGGGGCTGCATTTGATGGTGTCTAAAGTCCCCTCCAGCTTTAACCCAGTGCCTCCATGAAGGAATGGCCAGTCCAGACCCCGGGGGGCCATTATGATGGGCAGTGAAGCCAGAGCCCAGAAATCCTACTAGGGGACCCGGCCTCTCTCAGCAGCTCCTTTTGCTTCTTGGCCCATTTCCTCAGAACAGAATCATCTCAGCAAAGTAGTGACTGCAGTCTTGTTTCCCTTTGAGGAATTCCATTTCCCAAACATGGCAGGGTGTGGTCAGGCAATTGGAGGCAGGCTCCCCATCCTCCTCCTCCTGGAAGGGGGCCAGCCACTTAGGTTAAGAGCTCCAAGCCTGTGCAGCTTGGCCCTAGTCTTCACCCAGGGGTCCTTGCAGCCAAAGTGTCTGTGCTGCCCCACCCTGTGGCTATACGGCAGCCAGGCCAGGGGAGAGAAAGGCCTCAGGGCTCTTGGTAAGTGACTAATACCTTCCACAGGCTTAACTCAAGACTTGGCCCTCGTTCATCCTGGGGTTCAGAACTTCCATTGAGAGGCTCCATCCGGTCATTCTCTGAGCTCTGACTGCCTTCTCTTTCCCTTCTTCCTCTCCCTTCTAACTTTAAAACTTATTTTGGGGACACTGGTTCAGGCATTTTTTAAAAGACTCACCCAAAAAAAGGATCATTTTTCTAGAACTCAAACTGACTTCAGAAGTCATCTGATCCAATCTCCTGATTTTGCAGATAAAAATAATGAGGTTCAGAAAAGATAAGGTTCTTTCCTAGAATCACACAGCAAAAAGGATCCAAGGTAGCATTTGAACTCAGGGCAACTAAATGGCTCAGTGGATAGAGTACCTGTCCTGAAATCAAGAAAACTCTTTCTGAAGTCAGATATGGCCACAGACCTTACTAGCTGTGTGACTCTGGGCAAGATACTTTACCCTGTTTGCCTCAGTTTCCTCATCAATAAAATGAAGAGAATGGCAAACCACTCCAGCTTCTCTGCCAAGAAAACTCCAAACTCATGAAGAGTGGGACACAATTGAACAACAAAAAATAGGTGAAAAAGCTTAAAAGATATAAATCTGCCCTCACAAGTGCATTAAAAATGTAATAAAAATAGCTAATATTTATATAGTGTTTTAATATTTAATCTATATTAAATTACTCCATGTCTTGGGTGGGGGAAGTAAGGAAAGGAGGAAGAAAAAGTTAGGACACCAAGTCTTACAAAAATGAATGTTGAAAACTACCTTTACATGTATTAGGAAAATACAATCTTATTGAAAAGTTTAAAAATTAAAATTAAATTTTAAAAATAAGTTGTACATAGTGCTTAACATGCAAAATGATTATCATATATTATTGCATTTGATTCTCATAACCTTGGTGAGATAAGTTCTATTATTATCTCTATTTTATGTAAAAAGAAACTGAGATAGAGTGTTTTGTCTAGGGTCACCCAGGTAAGTAACTCCAAGCCCAGCCCGACATTCATTATATCACCTATTAGAATAGGAACTAGATCTGTGATGTCATTGTTCTAAGGAACTCCACAAGACAAACCTAAGAAAAGTTACTTACCCAAGATCTCACCGTCTGGGGGAAAAACAAGGCTGAAACTCAAGTCTTCCTGGCTTTAATCTGACTCTTTATCCACCACGCTACATTGCTTCTTATGGCCAGAGAGATCACACCTAAACAACTCCTCACTAGAAGGAAGTCCCTCTGGCCTCTTTCCAAAGAGCTCCGAAAAAGGCAATTTCAAAGAATCTATAGATTGTAAATCCCAGTGCTAAGTAGGAAGATATGGTATAAAGAGTATTAGCCCTTAAGATAACAGGAAAAGATAATGAGGAATGTTGAAGGGGATGTGGGAAAACTGGGACACTGATGCGTTGTTGGTGGAGTTGTGAAATGATGCACCCATTCTGTAGAGTATATGGAACTATGCCCAAAGGGCTATCAAACTGTGGATGCCCTTTAATCCAGCAGTGTCTCTACTGGGCTTATATCCCAAAGAGATTACAAAAAAGGGAAAAGGACCCACATGAGCAAAAATGTTTGTGGCAGCCCTCTTTGTAGTGGCAAGAAACTGGAAACTAAGTGGATGCCCATCAATTAGAGAATGGCTGAATAAATTGTGGTATATGAATGTCATGGAATATTGTTGTTCTATAAAAAATGATCAGGAAGATGATTTTAGAGAGTCCTGGAGAGACTTACACGAACTGATGCTGAGTGAAGTGAGTAGAATCAAGAGGACACTGTACACAGCAAAAACAAAATTATACAATGATCAATTCTGATGGATGTGGGCTCTTTTCAATAGCAAAATAATTCAGGCCAGTTCCAACTGTCTTGTGATGGAGAGAGCCATCTGCAGCCAGAGAGAAGACTACGTGAACTAAGTGTGGATCACAACATAGTATTTTTCACTTTGTTGTTGTTTGCTTGCATTTTATTTTCTTCCTAATTTTTTCCCTTTCTTATGTGATTTTTCTTGTGCAGCATGATAATTATGGAAATATGTATAGAAGAATTGCACATGTTTAACATATACTGGATTACTTACCATCTGAGGGAGGGGGTGGGAGAAAAAAGATTTGGAACAAAAGGTTTTGCAAGGGTCAATGTTGCAAACTATGCATGTGTTTTGAAAACAGTAAGCTTTATAAAAATTTTTTAAATGGTAATGATCAAAAAAAAAAAAGAAAGAAAAGGGGGCAGCTAGGTGGCACAGTGGATAGAGCACCAGCCCTGAAGCCAGGAGGACCTGAGTTCAAGCCTGTAGTCAATCACTTAACACTTTCTACCCTGGGCAAGTCACAACCCCAGTTGTCTCAACAATGACAAAAAAAAAAAAAAAAAAAAGTACCAGTCTTGGAATCAGAGGGCTTGGGTTCTATTGCTCACTCTGTTACTTACTAACTCAGTGACTTTGGGCAACTTAGCCACTGAGTCCCAATTTTCTCATTTGTTAACCACCATGGGCTTCAATGTAATGAGGGGGTTTGGACTAAATGAACTCTAAGGTCCTTTTCTACTCAATAACCATGAGACCTAAAGAGAAAGAATAAATCAAAATGCATTTCTGCTCCAGGGAAAATTTCTATCAGGAGCACTTCCCCCATGACCCACTGGTTGTGACAGAGAGTGATACCAGCTACTTCTTCATCTTTTTTAAGTTTGACCAAAAAGTCCATAAAAGGAGAAAAACAGGAATAGGCTATTTAGTTAGAAAGGCTTGGTTCCATGATGGTGGGGCTGGGGTGGGTGGGGCATGGAGGGCTAAAACAGATTTTTTAATTTGTCAGAAGGGACTGACAGGTTTCTGTGGGAACCCCACACCTTCTTGTTCTAAAGTTGTGGTTGAACAAGACTTTGTATCAAGTACCAACTTCCTCAACGGATAGAGCTGACCCCATTTCCTTTAAGACTTCCAGCCAATCACCTTAGGCCTGGGGAGTGGGGAGAGTTAATTTTTAACTTCTCTGGGACTCTTCAGGTCTTTTTTTTTTTTTTTTTTTTTTTTTTTTTTTTGATTGGCTCATTTCCTGGCTGGTGAAGGGCTGCTTTTATTTGTCAGAATTTTCCCTAACACCAGTAACAAATGGCAGAGTGTTGAAACAAATTAGATGCAGGCCTCTCTCTCAGCTCCCTGTGGGGGAGCTCTGATACTGGAGGTGGGGAGTGCGTGGGCCCAGATGGTCTGGCCACCAGAATGAGGATTCCAAGCTGTCTTGCCAGTCTTGGTCACTTTCCAATCAGAAGGCATTAGAGCAAGGGAGGGACAGGGTACATATGAAACGGTCACAGATGTTCAAGAGGAGGCTCCAAGAAACAGAGAGTCCCAGGTGTTATGAGGAGCAATAAAGAGGAAAGATGATAGTGGATTCGAAATTAGAAGATGCAGCACGCAACAGTGGAAAGCTCCTTAGTGCTCTTGAGTTGAAGGACCTGGATTTAAATCTTGCCTCAGATACCAATTGTGTAACTTGCTGGTCTTGTAAGTCACTCAGGAAGTGGCCTACTGGTTCAGAGATACCTGGATAAGATCTAGCCCTTCTAAATTGTTATATGAAGGTTATGGAATATTATTGCTCTGTAAGAAATGACCAGCAGGAGGAATACAGAGAGGCTTGGAGAGACTTACATCAACTGATGCTGAGTGAAATAAGCAGAACCAGGAGATCATTATACACTTCAACAATGATATTCTATGAGGATGTATTCTGATGGAAGTGGATATCTTCGACAAAGAGAAGATCTAATCAATCCAGTTCCAATTGATCAATGATGGACAGAATCAGCCACACCCAGAAAAGGAACACTGGGAAATGAGTGTAAACTGTTTGCACTTTTGTTTTTCTTCCCAGGTTATTTTTAACTTCTAAATCCAATTTTCCCTGTGCAACAAGAGAACTGTAGGGATCTGCACACATATATTGTATCTAGAATATACTATAACATAATTAACATATACAAGACTGCCTGCTATCTAGGAGAGGGGGTGGAAGGAGGAAAGGGAAAAGTCGGAACAGAAGTGAGTGCAAGAAATAATGTTGTAAAAAATTACCCAAGCATATGCTCTGTCAATAAAAAGTTATAATAATAATAATAATAAAAAAGATTTCCTGAAAAAAAAAAAAGATCTAGCCTTTCCTAGCTGAGTTCCAAGAGCACTATCAGCTTCAACAGTTTGGTTTGAATGCCTTTTCCCACTTTTCTTCTCTTCCATCCAAACAGAGGATGAAGAAAGATGAGAGGATGAATTCAGGACACAATTCAGCTTCTGGTTGGGCCACTGATTTTCCAACGGCAAAATGGACAAGGTAGCTGGCAGTTTACTTTGTGGGTTACTTCACTTACAGGGGAAGGGTCAAGTCTCTGAACAAGTAGGCCACTTCCTGGAGTGACTTACAAGGTCAGGAAGTTCCCTGATGCTCAAAATTATCTCTTATGCTAAAAATAATTATAATAAACTCAGGAGGAAACATTAAGTCAAAGGCAGAGCTGCTCTTTATGACTGCTGGCCAAGCCTCAAGCTTCTAAAAGGCCATAACCTGGACAGATTCCTCCAGGAGGAAGATGCTGGGCTATTGTCCCCTCAAAGTGACAACTGTTGCCAAAAAGAAGCTCTTACAAAAATCATCCTTTGACTTCTCTCAAACAAACTGAGGCAGAAAGAATCTAGCTCTTTGTGAATAAATTTGCCTTTCATTTGCATTTTAGCCTTTCATTTTCACCACTATCATTTCATTAATATGAAAATAATTGAGGAAGGAAGAATCAGGGTAAAATATAACTGCCCTTTGTCTGCAGCCTCTCTGGAAACCTCTCTGAAAATATTGGTCATTCACCTGTTAATTTGAATTAACTTACTGGAATCTTTTCTAACTCAGTTGGAAACTAGAGGAATGATGGGCAAAGGGCACTGGACATCCCTGGGAAGGAGAAAGATGAAGAGAAGTTTCCCCTACTTGACAATTTTACCTCTAGATGACAAGCTAACAAGATATTAGGCCCTTATTGTGTGCCAGGCACTTTGCTAAGTGCCTGGAGCTGGAGGTTAACTTGGGAAACTGTTTTTAGTCTCTACATTTTATTTATTTATTTTTGCTGAGGTAATTGGGATTAAGTGACTTGCCCAGGGTCACACAGCTAGGAAGCGTTAAGTGTCTGAGGCCAGATTTGAATTCAAGTCTTCCTGACTTCAGGGCTGGTGCTCTATCCACTGCACCACCTAGCTGCCCCTGTTTTTACATTTTAATAATTGCATTTTGATATAATTAGTTTCCTTTGTTATGTATTTTTGAAATATGAATCTGAGAAAAGGTATACAGGTTTCACTAGCCTGCTCAAGGGAGCCATGACATGAAAATGGCTGAGAATCCCTGACCTAAAGCTTGTTTTGATACTTATTTAATTCAGGGATGATTCAGCTCTAGGAAATCTGAGTTATGCTACCCAAACTCTCAAAAGACTTATTTGTACCAGAAAGGCAATTTATTCATTTACTTCAATATGAATATAACTATGATTGCTAGGCAACAGGAACACCCATTGTGCCAGTTCTGAGAACACCCAGTTGGGAAATTGAATCAAGATCAGAAGGATGAATTAGTGAAAATATTTTTGAAAGGCATAAAGTGCATGACAAATAATTGGACGATCATTATTAGTGGATGAAAAAAGATAATACAATGAGGTAGATGACTGTTAGGTCTAATTTCATCAAGTTACCATAAGTCACAATTCTCCAGCCTTATGATAGCTCAGCCAAGTTAACACTATCATATAATTAAATCAAGGTTTTATTTCAAAGTTACAAAATTTTGAAAGGAATTCAAATTTTATCCCTCACATTGTTAAAAGTTGTTGTTGGTTTTTTAAACCAATACTAGAAAAGCTTTGGAATCATGACAAGGATTATAAGATCAATATAAAACTAAAGGAGGGTGTGATGAAGCTGAGAAAATGAGGGAAACAGGGTTAAGGGACTTGCCCAGGGTCACACAGGTAGGAAGTGTCTGAGGCCAGATTTGAACTTAGGAAAAGGAGGTCCAGCATGCTATCCTCTGATTACTTCACATTTAATGGATCCAAATCCTATAACACAATTCAATTAGGCAGTCAGAGCACCATCTCCCCTGTACAATACTAGACTCAATCACAGTTTCCTCTCCTTATTTTGAGTTTCCCTTTTTTCTGTCACTTTGATAATCCTGACATTTTTCTAGTCTTCACATGAATACCTGATTTCAATGTCCCTCTGTATTCCCTCTTGAATCCATCCCTGTTATGTCTCTGCAGTTTCTTGTGAGGTTTTTTTTTTTGTTGTTTTTTTTTTTTTGCAAATTTTATCTCAAACATTTCTCTCATTTGATCTCATTCTAATTCATCTTCATTTTTATTTCTAATGTCTGATCTTGGGTTGCATCATGGTGGGATCTGCCTTGTGTCTCACTGGGGAGATGTAAGAAAAATGACCTTTATAAGAACTCTCTTCTCCAATACCAGACTAGGTTGGCTTGGTGGATGGAGGGTTGGGCCTGACTTCAAATGTGCCTCTGAAATTTGCTCCTTCTGTGACCATAAGTAAGGAGCTCTCTTGTTCTCAGGTAAATGCTAAAACTGTAAGTTAAAAATGTATTTTGGCCTTGGGGAAGATAGTCTTCTAAGCAAGTAAAATATAGGACCAGCTCATCTTTTTTCCTTACCAGTACTAGTGCCCTAGTAATTCATATCTAAGCAGGAAAGTGAAGAGGAAATGAACAACAGCATCAGTTAAGTCTTTTCTATAAATTCTGATGGTATGAACTGCTATTCTATCTCGGTAAATAGGCAATCAGCTCTTCTCAAGCCTGGATAAAGGAAAATTCCCCTTCAGCCTCCTTAGGGATGGCAATAAGAATAACGAAGTTAGTGTGTAGAAAGCACTTTGGAGATCCCAAAGGACATTTCTCCAGGAGCAAATTCTTCACTTAGTGCACTTTCAGAATCAATTTTAGCTGATGTAGTGGGTAGAGCTCTGGACTGGAAGTCAGGAGACTTTCCTAAAGGCAATTTTACCAGTAAGTCTCTGAACACCTCTCTGGACCTCGGGTTCCTCCTCTATAAAATGGGGTGGCTGGAATAGATTATTTCCAAGACTCCTTCCAAATCTATTATTTTCTAACTCTCTGAAGGAGGGAGGGATAAACATCATTTTTTCATAAGCCTGGGGCAGGCTGGGAGATTAGGAAATTTTAAGAAAATGTATTTTTTTCTTGACCATAAAGCTGCTTGAGCTTCCCTGACTCCCTTCCCCTCAAAGCATGATGTCCTCCATCAATCAGGTGTTTTGGTGTGTTCACAAGTACCCAGGATCTAGCTGTCTTAAGAGTGATACATCTGTAAGAAGGACCAGCTCCCTATGCTGACTCAGTATAGAACATATAACGTCTAACATCTGCAGCCCATCTGGAAATCAGACCACGATCTGGAGGGAGCTGATTCCCTAGGAGCATGATGAAAACAGTTTCATTTCCCTGATCTAGACAACTCAGGAGAGGAACAAGGTTGACTCTATTTTGAAGTAGTGAGAAACCTTAAATAAGGAACCATTGTGGCAAGCATAGTCTTACAAAACCACAAGGACGCTAAGGAGGCAAACCATTTTAAAATTTAAATAAAAGAATTGCAGAATGTTAGAACATGCTTGAAATTTTTCCACTGTTGCTTAATAGACTTCCCCTAATTAACGGATTCCTCCTCCTCCCCTCTACTGGCCCCAAACCACAAAAATTTAGAGCTTTGCCAGGTAGAACAGAAGACAATGCTGAGAAGGCTGACTCTGTTTCCCATTTTTTAAAACAAGTAAAATCTGTCAGACTTGGATGTGACTGATTCCAATCTAGTTCTTTGACACAACAAAGGATATCCCATGGTAAGCGGTGAGGTATGTTTTTTGTATGAATAAATGTCCTAAAATTGACTTGTTTACTATCAATAAAGCCCATAATATTGGGTCTATATCCTAAAGAAATCATAAAAGAGGAAAAACAACCCACAGGCACACAAAAAATGTTTGTTGCAGCTATTATTGTGGTAGAAAGGAACTGGAAAATGAATAGATCCATCAATTGGGGAATGGCTGGATAAGTTATGGTATATGAAAGTAAAGGGATTTTATTGTTCTATGAGAAATGATAAACAGGCTGATTTTAGAAAAACCTGGAAAGATTTACATGAGTTAATGATGAGTAAGGTGAGCAGAACCAGGAAAACATTGTACATAGCAGCAGCAGGATTATGTGATAATAAACTATGATAGACCTATTTTTTCCCAATAAGTCAGTCATCCAAGGCAATCCCAATAAACTTTGGATGGAAAAATATCATCCACATCCAGAGAAGGAAATGTAGAGACTGAATGTACATCAACACATAATATTTTCTTCTCATTCCAAACTTAGCACTTGCACAGCTCTTAGAGAGATGCTAAGTGGCTGAGAACCAGCAGGAGGGCATCAAGTGACTAGAATGGGGGAATTAGGAGTGAAGAAAATAGAGGTACCACCCAAACTCTACGTAGATGAACTAGTAAGACAAAATCTCCTTTCTGATTTTTACAAGGATTGCCATAATGCTTTTCTTCCCCTAGGAGGAAGAGAGATTGACCACAGACAGACCTGAATTAGCTGTCAGATATTTTACCTATGGTAGGTAGAGGATGCTTTCTTCAATCTGGTGATTATCTATGTGTGAATGGGGAGCAGGAGCTATCTCTTTCAGTCTCTGTCTATCTCTGACTCTCTTTCTCTAGTAACATCTTTAAGCAGATCAGAAAGAGCCTCAGGATGCCAAACTACTAAGGCAGCTTCCCCCATGAATCTTAAGGCAAATGCACATTTATCCTCTAGAGAAATCATCCAACGAAAAAGGATTTGTCTAAGTAAAAGTAAACTAAAGTCAGATTTTTATAAGGGAGGTTTCTGGGGAGAAGAAATTTACAGAAGACAAAACAAAATTGGATTTCATCTTTCTTGTCTCTACCATACCTAATAATAATAATAATCTTATTGTTCTGGACCTGTGATTTCATTGCAATAAGGAACTGGGAGTTCTCTCTGACAATGGTGGAAACTCCCTCCACCTTTGGAGATTAAATCACCTCTAACTTAAAATCTTCAAGCACTGAAAGCCAAAGCAATTTGCCTATAGTCCCAGAGCTGGGTAGTGTCTCACAGCCAGCAAGTAGCAGCATTTCACACTGATTTAACACTTGGTGGCTTGCAAAGTACAACACTGCTGTGAAGTGAGTAATGTTAATATTATCCCCATTTCACACATAAGGAAACAGGCCTAGTAAATGATCACATTAAAACTAGATCTTCTTACTCAAAGTCCAACGGTCTCTCCCCTCTTCCATGCTGCCTCCAAAGGTTTGAGGGGCTATCTGGAATTAAAATTGGATGAATCAGCAGTTTGGATCTTAAATGAAGAATGCCTGCTGAGATAGCTGTTTGGTTCCTGGAACATGATTGGGTCATTCACAAGTGTTGTAAGTTGGGATCTTTTCTTCTATGAAGAAAAGGTATTTCATAGGTACCAAATTTTCTACTCTGAAGATCCCCTTGGGTGCCCCCAATTCCAGCCTAGACATGCCTGCCACCCACACTAAGCAAGATTTCAAGGACCTCTCAAAGCTAACAGCCATTGGACTTCCTATCTTCCCATTGCCCTGTCACCCCCTTTTCATTGGACACATTTTCAAAAAAATAATTACTCATCCACTGGAGACAGACAAGGTAAAGACTCATGAAGTAGACTCCTACGTGGCCCATGAAGAGCTCCAAAATATCCCAACCTCAATCCCTTTCTTTCAGTATCATTATTTCCTGACTAAATTGACCCACAGAATCAAGGTCCCTCTTAAGTTGAATCTCTGATGCATATGAAATATCCTTTCTTGCCAGGTCCAAAGAACACGGATTTAGATTTGTAGGGGATCTAAGAAGCTATCTTGTCCAACACTCTCATATTACAGATATGGAACCCGAGGCCCAAAAAGGTTGAGTTTTCCAAGATTGTAGGTGGTAAATGAGAGAACTGAGATTTGAACCCAGGTTGCAAATCCAGGGATCTTTCTTCTGAACCAGATTTCAACTCAGAAAGATAGTGATTGGTCTCATAAACTCCTGAAATCTTAGAAGTTCAACAGGCTTTAACTGCCACCAAATAATCCCTCTATTTGATAAAAGAGAAAACCCAAAGCCAAACGAGTTTGAGTATTTTGGCCAAGATCACAGTTGGTCAGTATCCATCAAAGACTAAAACTCAGGTCAGTCAATCCAAAAGCATTAATAATTGCCCACCATGTGCCAAACACTGTTCTAGGCACTGGGAATTCAAATACAAAATGAAATTGTCCCTGTTTTCCTTCTATTGAGACAGAATGTACAAAACTCATAAATATTTACTGAATGAATATCAGGCAGATGGTGGTACAAAGAATAGAGCAAGAATAGAGCACCCAGCACGGAGTCAGGAAATTATCTTCAAATCAGACCTCAGATACTACTACCTATGTGATCTTAGACAAGTCACTTAATCTCTGCCTCAGTTTCCCCATCTGTAAAATGGAGGTATAATAATATGTACCTCTCAGGGTTGTTATGTACTATGTAAACATTAGCTAATATTGTTGTTAGCTATTAAAATAAAGATGAGATAATTTGGGGAGGAAGGGCATCAGCATTTGAAGCAGGTAAAGAAAGCTTTCAAGGATTAGCTAAGTGGTACAATGGATAGAGCATCAACCTTAAAGTCAGAAGGACCCAAGTTCTTCAGGCCTTAGATACTTCCCAGCTGTATGACCCTGGGCAGGTCCCTTAACCCGGGATTGCCTTCCCAAAAAAAAAAAAAATTACAAGTAGGAGGCAATGTTGGTTCTAAGTCTTTAAAAAAAAAATAAATACAAGACTCTTTGAGGTGGAAATGAAGGAAAGCGTTCCAGGCCTAGGAGACAGCCAGTATTCAGGCACAGAAACTGGAAATAAGGTGCCATGTGAGGAAGAGTAAGGCCAGTTGTTGGCCCATCAAGTATGGGACTAGTGTATGCTGAGATCTGAAACATAGTCTGGGAACAGGGCTTTAAAAGCTAGAAGAGTTTATATTTACTTTATCCTTGAGGTCCCCAGCCAATCTGTACCCTGGTCTCTGTCCTCAGTGCAAAGTCCAGATATAAAAACCACGAAGAGTGAATTGGCAAAATGAGCAATCAACACGATTCAAAGAGTTCTAGAGTGTGCCTTCTAGTCTCGGTTATAATTAGTTACCAGAACAATTGTTGAACAATGGGGAAAGGACACTGATTTCTACCCGATGTTTACAACCAGTGAGTGGGCTTTCTTCCAAAGCCTTTTTTCCTTCCTCCCTCTTCTATGGGCAGATCTGTCCTCTGTGGGAGAGTGACTTCAGGATCAATTCTGGACTTTAGGGATTGGGGGACTCGGAGTCAAGACACAATTTGCTGCTAACTCATTACAATGAGACTTTGGCTAAGTCTGGGGCACTCCTCATGGATTTTTCAGCTTCCTCATTTGTGAAACCGAGGGTCAGGTGCTATCTCGTGTCCCATCAAGCTCCATTGTTCTATGTTCTAAGGTCATCTTAACTCTGACATTCTGTGTTCTGTGCTCTAAGATCTCTTTCTTTTTTCCCCCAATAGTATTTCATTTTTCCAAATATATGTAAAGATAATTTTAAACATTCATTTTTGTAAGACTTTGTGTTCCAAATTTTTCTCCCTCCTTCCCTTATCTCCTCTCTACCCAATACAGCAAGTAATCTGATATAGGTTAAACATGCAATATATATTTCCATATCTGTCATGTTGTGCAAGAAAAATCAGATCAAAAAGGAGAAAAAATATGAAAGAAAAAGAACCAGCAAATAAACAACAACAAAGTAAAAATACTATGCTTCATTCCACATTCAGACTCCATAGTTCTCTCTCTGGATGCATTTTTCCACCCCAAGTTCTAAGATCTCTTTCTAATGATCATTCCTCATTCTAAGATCTCTTTCACTTTTAAATTCTATGTTCAAAGGGTTCTGACTTTCTGAACTTCTGTAAAAGACGCAGCGAACACTCTGTCTCTGAAAGGCACTCACTACATCCCCAGCACTGTGTTAATCTTTGGGGATACAAACAGTCGAAGAAAGAGTCTTCTTTTCCTTAACTCGTGGCAGGTTTGAAGTTGAGGACCCTGGAAAGCTGTTAAAGAAGCAAAACAGAGCGAGAGGCAGAATTCTCTCAGCAAAGACTTAGGGAAATGGTCTTGTTTCTAAGGGAATCCCAAATTCATATTCATAATACCTGGTCCACCGGAGGGTTCCTGTAAATTCAAGTAGAAATGGGGGGTGGGAGAGCAGACATAGGAAATCAGACAGAACCCAGAGAGGTAAAAAGAGACAAAAAGTTTCACTGTAGAAACCTCTGGCTCTATCCTCACTTCCAAATCTAAGGGCAGAGATGGGAAGGGCTATCCAAGTCACTCCGCCCTTACTTTAAAAGTGAGGCAGAATATTTTTATAGATTAGAAAAACTAAACAGAAAGAAAAAAATTGTTTCCTGTATGTTTCTGAATGCCTGGACACACACACACCCACACACACACACACCCATCTCCCAGAGTTCTAGTCTTAAAGGCACACATGCTCACACCCTTTTCCTTACCTTGGACAGAAAAGATACGGATGAGCTGAGGCAGGGGACTGCTGGATGCTCAGTTCCGGGCGAGCTTAGTTCATGGACTCTGAGCAGTCAACATGAACTCAGCCCAACCAGCGCTGGGGACTGAAGACAGAAGTTTTGAGTTCTCTCTCTGAAGTAATCTGACTTCCCTTTCCCTCCCAGAGAGAAGCAACCACTTCCTTGTGTGGGCGTTGGGGGATTGCAGCCCCAGCGAGCTGTCTGCCTGCCCTGCCTTGCCTCCCTCCCTCCCTTCCTCCTGCTCTCCCTCCCGCCTTCCTTCCCTCCCTCTCTCTCTCCCTCCTTCGTTCTCTCCCTCTCTCACTCCTACTGCCGGGAAGGGCTGTGCCAGGTTGCCTATACCCTGACCACTTCCCTTCTTGCTCTTGGTAACCCAGAAGGAAAGGTGTTTCACCCTTCAAGTACCTCCCAAGTCCTGTGCCTCCAAGAGATGCTAAGAAGCTCATCAATTCATTCAAACCTTCAGCAGATAGCAACCCTGCCCTATTCACTGGGTCAGAATTAGAGTAGTTTTAGCCTCTAGAGTGAAATTCTGAGAAGCGACTAGAACACCAAAGCCACGTCTGCCCCTCTCCCCATCCCCTCCCCCTGGAGTTTCATACCAGTGTGGACTTCCCAACTTTATAAGTCTGTGGTCTGTGGTAGGGTTGGGGGATGGGGAGGACGGAGGGAGGAGGAACAAACAGGAGTCTTTTCATTCTTAATGCTCACGCCCTCAGGAAATGGTAGCTTGTGGAACAGTAAATAGAGAGCTGACCTCAAAGATTTGGGTTCAAATTCTGCCTAATATATATTGGATATGTGATCCTAGACCAATGAAACAAACCTAAGCCTTATCATTTGTTTATAAGTTGTTTCTCCACAGGAGAATATCTTTGAGGATAGGGACTATTTTTTTTTTCTTGATCATGGTCTCTCAAGTGCCTGCACTCAGTAGGTGCTGGAAAAAAAAAATGCTAAGTTGATTTTTAAATTGATCTTAAAATACTAAAGTAAGATTTAGAGCCCGAAGGACTCTTGTCAGGTAATCTAGTCCACTTCCCCCCACCCCACCCAATTACACAGATCTCTGGAGACTGAAGGGAAGTGACTCATCCATGGTCATGCACAACCAATGAGTCCTCAAGATCTCAGACTAAAGGAAGTGAAGGTGAGAATAGGGATGAAGAGTAGGAGGAAGAAAGAAGAGGGGAAGGGGAAGTAGAAAAGAAGCATAGAAAAATGGATGCTGGATTCAAAAACTGACTTTGCTAATTTCTACCTGTGTTATTCTGGGCAAATCACTTAACAAATCACTTTTTTACGTCTCGGTTTTTTCATCTGTAAAATGAAGGGGTTGGACTAAATGGCCTCTAAGATCCCTTTCAGTTTGAAATCTCTGATCCTGTGATAGTGGAACCTAGAATTTTGAAACTGTGTAGAGTTTTCAGAAATAAAGAATCATGGAATTTGAGAGCCTCCTAGACCTTAAAAGATTCTCTAAATCAGAGATTATCTGATCAGAATTTGGAAGGGCCCCACATTTTGTAATCCAAAACTTATCCACCCTCAGGCCCCACTTTACAGAGGAAGAAACTGAAGGCCCAACAGTTCAAATGACATATTTCAATGTTAATTAAAATTGTCAATATTTTGTGTCAATCTTTTAACTGCTTAATGCTTCGAAAATACATTTTTAAAAAATCATTTTTCTCTCCCATAGATTGGCCAAGAACAGGTAAAGATCAGGATCTCCCCTTGCCTTGCTTCTGGAGTCCATCACAGGCAAAGTCATCAGGGGCTCAACAGATTGAGTAAACCCAAAGATAAGCCCTGAAAGTGGCTCTTTAAATTAATCTGACTCCTAAAATTCATCCAAGGCTTAATCTCTCACATTCCTGAACTGTTTACCCCTTCTCACCAGATGCAAAGCTGAGTTTTGAGGCAGTTGCACAATTCTCTCACCTACTAGCTCTGGTCCCAGCCAATTTCCCTCCCTCCTAGGCCTGACACACCCAGACAAGCCCCACACTCTCAGCTCCCAGCTTCCTGTGGTTGCTTAGTGGCTCTTGTAGAACAAGATCCAGTGGACAGACTGAAGGGTGGGGTAGGGCGAGGAAGGGTAGTCCCATAAAGGAATCACTGTCCCTTTCTTTCCATGAGCCTGGGATGCGAGGCCTTCTTTCCAACTGAGGTAAACCATAGGGCCAAAGGCTTCACAGACTTGGAACTATTCCTAGGCTCAGTCAGGCACCTCCCAATACAGCCTACCAAATGTGCCTTCTATTCTACTCCCCCAATTCAGAGCAACTATCCGTGAGACTCAAGGAAGCCCCTTCTAATGTTCAGGATAAACACACAGTGGTAGGGAAGCTAAATAGCAGAGTACTGGCCTTAAAATCAGGTGGATCTGAATTCAAGCAGCAGACCTGAGGGTGAATACATAATGTATCTGATCTCTATTGAGATGTATCTCTCTGTAATGCTGATCTCTGATTTCTGACTAGATAATCTTTCAAGGTCTAAAAGGCTCTCAAATTCCATGATTTGTTAAGGATTGAAAGGATTTGTTAAGTGATTTGCCCAGGATCACTCTGGTTGAAAATAACAGAGCTAAGATTTGAACCCATTATCTGTTTTTCTATACCCCTTTATAGACCTGGGCAAGTCATTTAATCTGGGTTGTCTTTTTAAAAAATGGCAAAAATGCAAGAGATACACAAACTTAGTGTCCTCCAACTTCCTTCCCCACCTTATGGCCAATTAGTTGCCAACTTTGTGGAGAATATCTCCAAGGATTTATCCATACTGACTTCTCTGTCTCAGATCTTTCCCACTCATCTTATGATGAGCAGCTTCAATGAAAGTGTGCTGGAGTTGGAGTGAAGACACCCATGTCCAAACCCAGCCCCAGAAAATTACAAGCCATTTGACTTTAGGAAGTTTTTCTTTCTCTGTACTTTGTTTTTTCTTTCTTTCTTTTCTTTTCTTTTCTTTTTTTTTTTTCTTTCTTTTTTTTTTTTTTTTGCAGTTCTTCTAAACATGTTTCCATATTTGTCATGTTGCAGAAGCAAAATTAGATCAAAAGGAAAAAAAAAACAAGCATGCAAACAAGCAAACAAATAACAACAAAAAGTAAAAATAACATGCTTCCATCCACATTCAGGCTCCACAGTTCTCTCTCTAGATATGGATGACATTTGCCATCACAAATTTATTGGAATTGCCTTGAATGCCCTCATTGTTGAGAAGAGCCAAGTCCATCACAGTTGATCATCACATAGATTTGCTCTTACTGTGTACAATGTTCTCTTGGTTCTGCTCACTTCACTCAGTATAAATCTTTCATTTCATATAATCTTTCATATAAATCTTTCCAGGCTTTTATGAAATCAGTCTGCTCATCATTTTTTATAAAACAGCAATATTCCATTACATTCTTATACCATAATTTATTCAACCATCCCCCAACTAATGAGCATCCACTCCATTTTCAGTTGCTTGACATTACAAAAAAGAACTGCTACGAACATTTTTGCACATGTGGCCTCATTTTCCTTTTTTATGATCCCTTTGGGATACAGGCCCAGTAGAGATACTGCTGGATTAAAGGGTATTCACAGTTTGATTGCCCTTTGGGCATAGTTCCAAATTGCTCTCCAGAATGGTTGAATCATTTCACAACTCCATGATTTGTATTAGTGTCCTAGTTTTCCCACATACTCTCCCACATTTATCATTATTTTTTCCTGTCATCTTATCCAATTTAAGAAGTATGAAGTTGTACCTCAGTTTCTTTATCTGTAAAATGAGGGGATCATTTTTCATGGCCTTTAATGTCACTTCCTACGCTAAGTCTATGATCCTATAATTTTTAGGAAGAACAGGTCTGATCATGTTGCTCACTTACTCAGTAAACTTCAATGGCTCCCTATTACCTCTGGGCTAAACTATAAATTCTGGTTGACATATACAACCCTTCATAAACTGACTCCAACCTACCTTTCTAGGCTTATTACAAAATTACTTCCCTTCACACACCCGACAGTTCTATGAAACTAACCATCTTCCTGTTCCTCATACACAGCCCTTAACCTTGCCCTGAGGTCTAGCAAGCACTCCTCTTCACATCTCTCTGAGAATCCCTTAGTCTCCATTAAAACTCAGCTCAAACATCACCTTCTATACAAGTTCTGATCTCTCAGCTGCTAATGCCTTTTCCCATCTTGTTATTTAGTTGTATTCCATTCATATTCAATTCTTCATGACCCCATTTGGGATTTTCTTGGCAAAGACACTACATTTATTTGCCCTTTCCTTTTCCAGTTCATTTTACAGATGAGGAAACTGAGGCAAACAGGGTGAAGTGATTTTCCTAGGGTCACATAACTAATAAGTGTCAGAGGTCAGATTTAAAGTCAAGCCTTCCTGACCCCAGGCCCAGTGCCATAGCCATTGTGCCACATAGCTTCCTCAAATTGCCCCACCATGTTCCCAAATCCCAAGTCATTGTGCATCTATTTTGCTTATCCCTGTATACACACATCTCCAGGTATCGTGCACAGGAACTGTTTCAATAGTAGTTCTTGAAACTCTTTTTGTAGTGGCAAAGAATTGGAAAATGAGTAAGTGCCCATCAATTAGGGAATGACCAAATAAGTTATGGCGTATAAAAGTAATAGAATATTATTGTTCTATAAAAATGATAAACAAGTTAATTTTAGAAAGGTCTGGAAAGATTTACATGATCTGATACTGAGCGAAACAAGCAGAACCAGGAATACATTGTACATAGCAACAGCAAGATTGTGTAATGATCAACTAAGACAGACTTAGTTCTTCTCAGTGGTTCAGTGGTCCAAAGGAATCCTAATAGACTTTGGATGGAAAATGCCATCTGCATCCAAAGAGAGAAATATGGAGACTGAATATAAATCAGCACAAGCTAAGCTCATTTTTTTTTCTTCTGGCTTTTTTTCCCCCTCAAGATTTTTCCCTTTTGTCCTGATTTTTCTGTCATATGGAATTATGTAAAAGAATTAAAGTACATGTATAACCACAAAACTGTTGCTTTATATGTAACTGGGGAAAATGTTTAAAAAGAAAGAAAAGAATAGTAGTTGCTTGAAAAATGGGTGGGCAGCTAGGTGGTGCAGCAGATAGAGTTCTAGGACTGCAGTCAGGAAGATTCATCTTTCTGAATTCAAATCTAGCCTTAGACAGGTTGTGTGACCCTGGGCAAGTCATTTCACCCTGTTTGCCTCAGTTTCCTCCTCTGTAAAATGAGCTGGAGAAGAAAATGGCGAACTACTCTAGTATCTTTGCCAGGAAAATCCCAAATGGGTCACAGAGTTGGACACGAATGAACAACACAACAAAAGAAATGTTTGTGGAAGAAGTGAAGAAGCATTTATTTATTAAGTATCTACTCTATGTCAAATACTAAACTAAGAATTTTACAAGTTTTATCTCAATTGATTCTCACAACCACCTTAGGAGATAGGTGATTAAACATTTTGGAAATGGAAGAAAGCTTCCCAAAACACTATAACAAATCCCCTCTTTATGACAAATTCAGTATGATTAAATGAGAATAGAATATCCCTATGACAAAAGGTCCTATAGAAGGGGAGAACCCCTAAATGAGGAGGGACAATGGAGTCCGCGAGAGAGAAATCTCATCATTTGATACTGTTGCTAGGGAGAAAAGGAAAGAGGCCAGGAAGGGAAGGAAATCCCATGAGGTGTGGCCAGTGTGGGAAGGAAGTTTACTATTTGGTACCTTCCTGTTTTAATAAATATTCTTGTTAGTTAGGTGTTGAATCCAGTAGTTTATAGCTTCTGAAGGATTATAAGGACTTGGTAGCAAACTGTGAATTTTGATGTCCTGAGTCAAACTCTAGGCTGCTCTACCTTAGTTATGCTTCTGACCCTTTCAGCAAGTCATTAATCTTTGCTTCTCAGTTTCCTCACCTGTAAAATGGTGATGATAATTCAGCTTTACCCATCTTTCAGAGTTCGGATGATAATCCGATAAAAATGAGGAAAGAAAGTAAAAACATTATTCCAATGCAAATGCCCATTGACTTTATGTTCCAAATAATTTAATTTAATATGCATATTTAAATTATAGTGAGCACCTATCATAAAGCACAGGCACTAGGCTCGAAGGATGGAAGCTTCTAGGGGCTTATGTTCTACTTTGGGAGAATAGTCAGACACACATTTATGTACACTTTTTATTTTTTAAATTTTGAGTAGAATGCCTATTGATTTAAATTACATTTATTTTTGTGCTTATGGTAATTTCTACCAGCTTTGCTTCTAGGCAAGCAGCAAAATAAACTTTTCATCCTTAAAAAAAAAAAAAAACAAACAACAACATGATAGTCTGGGCAATAGGAAATGAAGGCCTGATTTAGAGTGGCTAGCAATTATATTGCTGGAGATAAGGGGAATGTATGGAAGAAATATTTAGAGGTAGAATTAGCAAGTGCACACGGTGGCACAGTGTATAGAATGCCAGGCTTGGAGTCAAGAAGACCTCAGTTCAAATCTAGCTTCAGACACTTATTAGCTGTGTGATTCTGGGCAAATAACTTTATCCTGTTTGCCTCAGTTTCTTTATCTATAAAATGAGCTGGAGAAGGAAATGGCATATTAATCCAGCACTTTTGCTAAGAGACACAATTGAGAGACACAACAACAAATTTTACAAGGGAGTGTGGTGTAGAGGAAAGGATGCTAGGCTGCAAATCAGAGGATATGAGTTCAAATTCTAGGATTTCCTCTTACTGCCCTGGGCAAAATTTAAACTTAAAAGTTTCCTGTATGATTTCAGAGAGGCTTGGAGAGACTTATATGAACTGATGCTAAGAGAAGCGAGCAGAACCAGAAGATCATCGTACATGGCCACAAGAAGATTATACGATAATAAATTCTGATGAATGTGCCTCTTTTCAACAATGAGATGATTCAGGCCAGTTCCAATGGTCTTGTGATAAAGAGCCATCTGCACCGAGAGAGAGAACTAATATTTTCACTCTTTTTGTTGTTTGCTTGCATTTTGTTTTCTTTCTCATTTTCCTCTTTTTGATCTGATTTTTCTTGTGCAGCAAGAGAATTGCAAAAATATGTATAGAAGAATTACACATGCTTAACATAAATTGGATTACTTGCCATCTAGGGGAGGGGATGAGGGAAAGGGAGGGAAACATTTTAGAACACAAGATTTTATAAGGGTGAATGTTGATAATTATCCATGTATATATTTTGAAAATAAAAAACTTTAATTAAAAAAAAGTTTCCTATAGCCATGGTCTCTCAGCCAGTGTTGTACCTTGATAGGTCCTCTCAGTATATTTATTTCAGACCTAGTTCTCCCTCAGACTCTCTTAACAATCTATGTCTCTTCTCAACATTTTATCTGAGAGGCTGTTTATTCTAAATCAATTTTCTTTATATAAAGATTCTTTTCTTCCTCTTTCAACAGCTAAAATTTCATGTAACAAAAGGAGCATTTCCATACATCTTAAATGAGGGGGTAGAACCAGATGGTTTATTCCTTGGTCCCTTCCCAAGTCTATCTCTATGAGTCTAACACATTGCACTCCCCAATCTAAGGCTCAGGGCCTCCATCCTTAACTCCTTACCTCAGTCCTTAGGCCCAAATTTCTCTCTTGATAGCTCATATTCTAGCTCCCTGAAGATAGCTGTTCTCTCCACCATAGCAGCACAAACGGTTCCCTCAGGGTCACTGCTAGAGCTGGTTTCTACCTGTTAGCATAATGAAATCTCTAATTGTGACAAACTAAGCTTTCCTCAAGAGACTCCACCAGCTTAATTACATGGCAGGTAAATGAGACCTGCCTGGAAAGGGTTTATTTTGTTTGACTGGGGACCAACAGATATACACAAACATATGTGGAGTGAGGAGGGAGAGATTTGGCTCCAGCAATCTGATCACAGATGATGAGGTGTTGATTTGCTAACAAAATATTAATACTTGGATCATGAACTGCTTTCTCTGACTGAATCCGAAGGGGGTTGAAAATTGGCTTGTTCCTGGAAGGTTTTAAATGGCTAAATCTAAATCAGGCCAAATTGACTACAGTATCTAGTAAGCAGAACTAACTGAAGGAGATATCTCACACAACAGTTGGAGTTTGTTCAGGAAAGTAAAAGGCATGAAAAGAACGAAGACACACACACTGTTCAGATAAACATGGATATAGGAAGGCAGTTACTCAAAGTTGGAAACAAATTCAAGGCCCATGAAGTGATCTTTGGCAGCAAAGAGAAAAGTCAGCTCTGGACTCAGGAGAGAGTTAGTTGACCTTCACTGCCCTGTTGAGCAATTCATCCAATGAAATGCTACAAGAAAAAGGAGTTTCATGAAGAATGAATGAAAAAAAATATTAAGTATATAGCACATGATTTGAAAATGCAGTGTGTACAATTCAAAGACTGTCCCTAGCTTATATTCTTTTTTTTATGATAACAGGAATATACACTTTTATTCCAAGAAGATGAAGAAAGGAGGAAGAATATTAATTAAATCTTTCAAACAATTCTATCTTCTTTTTTTTTGGTGAGGTAATTTGGGTTAAGTGACTTGTTCAGGATCACACAACTAGCAAGTGTTAAGTGTCTGAGGTCAAATTTAGTGAACTCAGGTTCTCCTAATTCCAAGGCTTTATCCACTGTACCACATAGCTATCCCTAGACAATAAAATATAAATTACTTTGAGAGATGGGAGACATGGAAGGAAACATTTAATTTCTTTTTTTTTTGACAAAAGCTGTGATGTATTCAGTGAAAGGAATTCCTGGTATTGAAACTCTCTCAACTAAGACATATGGCGATTGCTTTGCAATTTATAGTCTTAGAATGTTTCTTGGGGATACTTGGAAATTAAGGGACTTGCCTAGAGACCCACAGCCTGGTTTATATTCTAATGCAGGGGAGCAGCAGAAAGGGATGGATTTTTGGATTGGAAAATTATGGTGATACTGAATTAAGCCAGAGGGAAATAAACTCTTTCCAGAAGTAATGATAGAATTGATTGGAGTACAGTTTCAGAATCAGTAAGCAAAGGAGGTTGGAGATAGTGTACATGAGGTAGCATGGCATAATTGTTTGTCCTTCATTCTCAAAGAGGACCATGACATCAGGGAGGGGATGCCATGACATGCAAGGAAATTGGATTTAAGTGAGGAGGGCTGGGCAAGGTCATCTGCCTCACTTTCCCCTCCAGATTTAGAACCAGTGGCAAGATAAAAATCAAGATGACTGGAGATGGCCCTCAGTAGTATGGTAGCTGCTGAGGAGGCAGTGGAGGGATCTGCAGGTGGAGCCAAGCCTGGGTACAGTGAGTGGGTAGAACCAAGTCTAGCTGGATGCTGAGGTAACCACTAAGACAGCAGAGTCCCAATATGGTAGTTCTGGTTTGAAAGAGCTAATTCCCCTGGGGGATGGTCTGGGTGACAGATTAGGGGGTGAGGAGGAAGCTGTGAAAAGACTTCAAGTATATGTAATGAATGAATGAATTAAAAGAGATTTATTTGCATGCTAACTGTGTGCAAAGCACTGTGTTAAACCCATGGGATATAAAAGCAAGACAGCTTCAGGGAACTCATACTTTAATGGGGGAGACATCACATATATAAGGTTTCAGCTGCAAGTCAGAGGGAAAAAGGCAATGGGTGCAGCAGCAAAGCTACTTTTCACTTATTTATTTTATTTAATTTATTCACTTAATTAATGCCTCTTTTTTGATGTTATTCACTGATGAAATCATATCAGTTTCTGACGCTGAACCATTTAGTGGTGACTTGGACTTTGGTGGTAAGAACTGGATCTTCAGAGGCTACGACTGCAGCAGGGGTACAGGAGTAATTGCCAGGCTCCCTTCCCACAGGGGCTGCTTCCCAGGGTGACCTTTGGAGAAGCATTGTTATTTCTAAGGCTCTTGAGTTCAAGGTTCTGGGCTCTCTCCATTAGAACCTGAGGGGAGATAGTGATTATGGGAGTGAGGGTACTTTCACTTATATAGCAGCATATGCTGCTCCCTCCTGACCCTCTTTCTGAGGAGGCCTTGCTGTTTCAGCTAGCTGTGGTTGACAGGAATTGCCTTCCTGGATGATGGCTGTATGGGATGGACTGACTTATATTTATAGGAATCCAGCCCTACAGGCTATCCTGAAACCCATGGAATCATGATAGTCCTTCAAGAGGGCAGTGACAAACAAATGTTGTTGTCCCTTCCACATCATACTTTTCCTCATTTATCTCCCTTCCCCCCCCTCTCCTTTCCTTTTTTTTTTCTCTCCTCCCCCCCCCCCTCTCTCTTTTTTCTGAGACAGTTGGGGTTAAGTGACTTGCCCAGGATCTAGGAAGTGTTAAGTGTCCTGAGACCAGATTTGAACTTAGGTCCTCCTGACTTCAGGGTTTATGCTCTATCCACTGTACCACCTAGCTGCCCCCTTCATTTCTCTTCTTTAGGGCCAAACTTAATCCTTATAATTTCATAGTTCATAGGCTAGTTTTGGTCTTGTTTCATTGTTGTATTTATTGGATGTTTTTCTGGTTCTGCTTATTTCACTTGCTTCACAATTCATATGAGTCCTCTCATGCTGCTCTGTATCCATCATAATTCATTGCTTCTACCACAGTAATATTCCAATACATTCTTATAGCATTATTTGCTTAACCATTGTACAATTAAGCAGCATCTACTTAGTTTCCAATTCTTGTCTACTATGAAATGTGGTTCTGTAAACATTTTGATGTATATAAGACCTCTTTTTAATGTCAGCTTCCTTGCACTATAATATGCCTAACAGTGACTCTCTGGGTCAAAGGAAATGGTAATTTTAGTATCTATGATGTTAGTATAAATCCAACTTGCTTTTCAGAATGGTTGGATCATTTCCTAGCTCCACAACAGTTTGTTAGTAGACTTGTCTTACCTAATAATAATATTCTTATAATAATAGTATTAATTATTCTTGTTTATAGTATTCTTACCTTTTATTCTCAATCAGCTTCTTGTTTATGAAATGACACCTCAGAGTTATTTTGATTTTCATTTTTCTTATTATTAGTGACCTAGAGCAATCTTTCACATGGCTATTAATATTTTTGCAATTCTTTTGAGGGCTATTTGTTCACATTCTTTGATTACTTATCCATTGAAGGATGATTTTTTAAAAATATATTTGCTTTACATGAGGGGTTCTTAACCCTTTTTTGTGTCATGGACTCGTTTCCCAGTTTGATGAAGCTAAGGGATCCCTTCTCAAAATAAAATGACTAAACATAAAATAAAATGCATGAGATTACAAAAGAAACCAATTACATAGCAATATTGAATAAAAATATTTATTAAAAACAAGTTCACAAGTGAGCAGAACTAAGAGAATATTGTACATAGTAACAGTAATCCTATAACAGTAATCAATTATGAAAGACTTAGCTATTTTGATTGATACAATGATCTATCACAGTTCCAAAAAACTCATGATGAAAAATGCTCTCCACTTTCAGAGAAGTGATATGCTCGGAGTACAGATTGACATATGTATTTTTTTCTTCATTTTTTTTTTTTTTTTGCTTTCACCTCCCCACACACCACGGCTAATATAGAAATATTTTGCATGACTTCATATGTATAATGAGTATCATATTTCTTGCCTTCTCAATCAGTGGATGGAGATATGATAGGAGAGAATTTGAAACTAAACAATTTTTTTTTTTAATTCACAGACTCTAGATTAAGAACCTGTGCTATATTTCTCTTGGATGTCAGACCTTATTTTATAGATAAGGAAATTATTAATAACTCAATAAGTGATCCTGGAAAATAATTGCTTTTCTCTAGACTTCAGTTTTGAGAGAAATGATTATTAATAAGCTAGCATTTAGGGAGATCTAGAGTTCTTTCTTTTTTTTCTAAAGTCCTCATTTCAAGGCTCAGCCTCTAAAGGACAGGATTGATTCTAGCCTATAGAACTTCCCTTCTAGGTATTATTACCCCATCCAAATTTACAAGGAATTACTTATTCTGACTTTCAAGGCCCTTCCTAAGCCAGCCTCCTAGGATTTTCTCTGATTTATTTAGGCTTTTCTTCTCAATTTCTCCCATACATAACAAAGTCATTTCCATCTCCACACCTTTACTCAGACCTGCAATGCTGCCTAAACCCACTGCCTATTTTGGGCCCTAATTATTAGTGGGGAGCTAGCCCAAGGCCCACTGCTTCCCTGACTTTAGCCCTCTTTAATCTTGTCTCTGAGTTCCAACCAAACAATCAGCTCTATGTACCTTAGTGATGAACCATTCTCTGCTTATTTCACACTAGCCTTGTTTCCCAAGCAAGCCTGCAGGCTCTCTGAAAGTGAGAGTCCCGGTTCTTTTCTTCTTCTTTGATTTCTCTTCAGTCGATGACCCTGCAGGCACCCTCTTCTTGATGCTCTCTTCTCTTTAGGTTTTGGTGATTTTGCTCTCTCCTGGTTTTCCTCCTACCTGTATGATCAAGATTTGTTCATTTTCTTTGCTGTCTGCTGGCAGAGGGAAGCCCCTAAGAATCTGTCCTGGGTCCTTTTTCTTATCAGTTCCCATGATTTCAATGATCATCTTTATACAAGTGATTCAGATATGTTTATCCAATTTTAACCTTTCTACTGACCTATAGTTTTGCCTATCAGATATCTTGAACTAACTGTCCTACTAAGATATTAGACTCAATAAATTCAAAATGGAATTCATTATCGTTTCTACCAAATGCCCTCCTCCCTTCTTAAATTCTCTGTGAATAATTTTTAATTATGTTAATAGTTTTTTATTTCTTTAAATGCATGCAAAGATAATTTTACATTCACCTTGGTAAAACTTTGTGTTCCAAATTTTTTCTCTCTTCCTCTCCACTTCTCCCCCCATCTCCTAGACAGCAAGCAATTGAATATAGGTCAAGTATGTTCAAGTCTTCTAAACATATTTCCATATTCATCATGATGCACAGGAAAAAAGTCAGATCAAAAGGGGAAAAAAAAAAACATGACTTTTCTATAACTATAAAAAGCACCATCATCCTCTCAGTCACTAGGTTCACAACATGGATATCATTCTTTCTCTCCACCCCACCCCCATATACAAGCTATTGCCAAACCATGTTGACTTTTTTTCCTGAGACAATTGGGGATTGGGGACCAGCCTCCCTCCTCATTTCTGATTTCTAGCTTCCTTCATGTCTTAGCTAATAGCTTTCTCTGAGAAGTCATTCCTGTTCCCCCTTAAGATCATTGCCTCCCCATTATTGATTTGCTTCAGTTTATCCTATATATAGCTTGTCTGTGTGAGGCTCAGTGGATAGAGCATAAGACCTAGAGTTAGGAAGATCTGAGTTCAAATTCAGCCTCAGACACTTACTGTGTGACCCTGAGTAAGTCTCTTATCCCTGTTTGCCTGTTTCCTCATCTGTAAATGAGTTGGAGAAGGAAATGGCAAAGCACTCCACTATTTTTGCCAAGAAAACCCCAAATGGGGCCATAAAAAAGAGTCAGATCTGACTGAAATGGCACAGCAAAACATGTTTGTATATAGTGATTTTCATGCTATATTCCTCATTAGGATGTGAGATCTTTGAGACAAGGGATTGTATTTTGCTGTTCTTTGTATTCCTAGTGTTTAATCCAGTGTCTGGCACCTGCAAGGCATTTCACAAATGTTGACAAGGATGCTGAGAGATGAGAGAGTGCAATGAAGATGAAACTTTTCTCCAGGGACAGATAGTGGTCCATTTTGGCTAGAGCACCAGTAGCTTAAAATGCATAATGTGAAATAATGATAGAAAAAGAGGTGTGGAAGAATTTAAACATCAGACTGAGGAGTTTGGATTTCATCTTAATGTTAATATGGAATCATTGAGGACTTTTGAGCAGAGAAAGAACATGGTCAGGCTTGTGCCTTAGGCAAAATTTGAAAACTTAATTCTCCTGGTTTGACTGTTTTAGCAGAGGAGCCCCCATATCACAAAATACCTTCATGCTATTAAAATTATGGACATTTATTTTAGTAGCTATGTAGAGAAAAGCTGGGGGAGAGGGAAAGGGAGGCAAAATAGTTATATTCCAGTAACTGGTGATGAGGGATCTGAATTAGGCCAGGGATTGTGAATGGAAAGAAGGCAACAGATGTGAGATGTTATGAAGTAGAGTTTCTCAACCTGGAAAAGTACAGATTTATTTGTTAAACTGTGTCAAACTGGATTCAATGACTAAGCTGACTCATTCATTTGTACAAAACTGGTGTCCTGAAATGCCTTTCACTTTGGTAAGGTAGATTTTTGCATGGTAAATGGCTGGCTGAGTATATAATGTCTTATTGATCAATACAAAATCATTAGCCTTGATACATAAAAATATATTCCAGGTGCCCACCAACATGGCTACAGATGAATGTAGAGAATGTTTAAAATAGCTCACAAGCCGAATCAGAACGATATACATATTATGACTACCCAAAAATCTACTATATATTAACAATATTTGCGCAAGATTGAAAAGTGGGGAAAGGAAAACAGAGCAAATAAAATGCCATTGTTAATCATTTCGTTAAAACAACCACTTTTCTTTTTAATCAAAATTTAAAGATTTAAAGTTTAAAGATTATGGTTTTATGGAGGAATTAACTCATTTTGCTTTTCGTTCATTTTCCTTAAGGCTCAAGTTTATAATTCTCATAAAAAATAAAAAGGCTGACCTCGCTGAAAAAGCCAAGTTTTAAAGAAATCAGGATGAATGCAACACAGAAAAACCACGAGATAGTATCTGCATACAGAACAAGTCATCTGATGTTCCAAGAACAATTTGGAATGGTTTCTTTGTATTCTCATAAGACAAACTTAACCCAGTTCCCTGAAACGAGGTTTCAATATACTCTTGAAATCTCATTCCTGGCTAGACAACTGCTGTTGCTCCCATTTTGGGGGTCAGTTGCCTTGAAAGAACTATTTCTAAAGATTTGTGTGGAAGTGAAAAAAAAAAAATAAAGCCTTGAATGTAGATTTAAGAGACCTGGATTTGAATTCTGTTTCTGATATTCCCTTAAACATATTATTTCACCTTTGGCTTTCTAATTAGTCAGAATGAAGCATCTGTAGGATATGTACCTCAGAGGCCTGCTGTGAAAAAGAACTTAGTAACATTTAAAACACTTTACAAGTGTGAATTCAAATTACAGAACTTTATAGAGACAGGGATGGGGTTTTAGAAGAGAGAATATTAGAACAAAAATGATTCTAGAGACCATTTAGTTCAATCCCCTGATTTTATGGATAAGGACACTAAGATTCATTTGAAATGACAAGGTCTTATTCAGCTGCCAAAGTAAGATCACAGTAATGAGATCTATTTCTTTTGGATGCTGTCCACAGGGCCCACCAATGTCCCAGAAAGCTAGATTCCAACATAGTTTCACATTAATTAAAATGCTCTACATAATTTGAGTCTGAGACATTTCAGGAGTTTGAGCTGCTATGGAATTAACTACTAGGTAGCATAAATCAAAGTACAAAATACTCTCTAACATGAGTCCTCACTCCCATGTTCACTTCTAGTCAATTCTATTGACATGATTGAGCCCATGTGACCTTGGGAAATCACTTTACCACTTTGGGGTATGTGTCCTTATCATATGTAAAACAAGAGAACTAGGATAATTGGCCACCAGTTTTACAGGGGCAAGGGTTTTTTCTCCAGGTATGAACTTTCAACTATACATTCATCTCTCAGTCAAAGCTACATTCCATAAAGGATCATTGATTTTTTACACACACACACACACACACACACCCCAGTCATTTAGCAAGCCACAATATATCAATCAAAGTGAAAGGCATTTCAGGACACGTTCTATATAAATGGATGAATTAGCTTAGTCAACAAATTCAGTTTAATAAGTCTGGCTTTTTTATGATTCTAAGCTGTTTCATTCTCAGGTTAGATGGTTAATCATCAGCCTTGATGGTTACGGACACATGCTCTTAGTGTCATCCTTTCCAGGACTGAAAGGGCCATCTTGGAAATTAGCAGCAACCTTAGATTACATGGCCAGAAAACCTTCACTGTTTAGGTTATGAGAATACTGGTAAAGTCTGTTCTCCTCTGAGTCTGTTTCCTTATGTATAAAATAATGGAATTGGATTATTTAATTTCTATGGTACCTTCCATTTCTAAGGGTTCATATCTTCTTGTTTTCTTACCTTATTTTATCAGCCTTCTTTAAAAAAAAAAAAATCCTGCTGGTCACTTTCCTTTTGATTAAGCTAATATCCTTCCTCCATCCTTTTTGAAGTAGTTTTTATTTTTTAAACTTCTTCCACTAGGCTCATTAGCTTCCCCCCCCCCCCCATCAAATGGATTTAAAGATGTATTTGTTTAATCTACTGGGGGGAAAATATAATTATAATACATGTAATTAGGTAGCTTGTGATAAGGGGTAAAAAAGAAAGTCAGGGAGATCAGAAAGTAGAGATAAGGATGAGAGCATTTTGTCCATGGGAGACAGCCAGAAAAAACACCCAGCTAAGAGATGGAATGCCTTGTTTTCTGAACAGGGCTGGTTCAAAGAATGTGTGGGGGGGAGTAAGGTGTAAGACGACTAGAAAGTTAGGCAGGACTAAGTAGTGAAGGGCTTTGAATACCAGAGTATTTTTAATTTAATCCTGGAGGCAATAGAGAGCCATAGGAATTATATTGAATAGTGACATGCTTCTTTCCAATGTTTCCTCTAGTCACTTTCTAGTAGAAAGTGATTTCCCTATCTTCAGTACATTTGGGAAATTTCACTGTCTACCTATAGATCTCTCATGTTGAAAGCTGTTGTTTGTCCTTTGCCTCGAAGAGGACCATGACATGAGGAGGTGATACCATGACATGCAAGTGAGTTGGATTTCAGTGATCAAGGGCTGGACCCACTTTCCCCTCTGAAGCTATTCAGGTCCAGTGGCCATAGATAGATCAGGTTGATCTATCGATCAATGATAAATGGCCCTGGAGACAGTGGGAGATCCTGGCCTTTCTAAGGTAAGGCCTTCAACAGGTCTGAGGCAGCTCCCATTCAGTGATTAAGGCTGGGGGCCATTGAAGCAAAGAACCTCCTCTTTCACACTGAAAGCTAATTTGTACCTGAAGCGGGTCCCAGTGCTTATCCTAACCTAGAAACCCTTAGAATTCTGGTGTTGACACTAAGAGGCTGAGAAAACAATCTGGCATTACAATCCTATTGCTTTAACATGATGATAAAGAGCATATACCAAATCAAATAAAGATGTCCCCTCCATCAATAAACATCAATTAAATAAACTAATTCTCCACAGAAAAATCATGAAAACTAGGTCTATTTCCTATTTGACCAAGTTTTTCACTCAAATATAGAAGACAGTGTGGCACAGTAGCAAGAACACTGGACTTAGAAAACCTGGAATTAAATGCTGGCTTTGTCACTTAGCAATTTAGTGAACGTGCAGGTGGACAGGGTGTTCAGGGAGGACTAAGGCCTTTGACCAAGGGCTTGCCAAACTCTTTCAGGGCTGCTCACCCCCTCTGGGGTCCACAGCAGCCATACCCCAGGAAAACCATTTCAGTAGGCAAGCTAAACCAGAATGAGGGTAACCAATAGGACTCAAACTCTGAGTGACTTAAGGGATGTCTACCCCAAGCACGTGAGAACTTAAATGGGCAGTTGAGAATAATTTGTTTCCACAGGTACGAAAGCAGCTGGAGTGGGCGCTGTGGATTAGCTTAGTCAGACATGTCAAGGTCACCTAATGATACATACACGTAACACACACACATATAGAAGTAGATAGCAATCCTTTTTTTCAAAGAACTGGAAACCAAGGGGATAACTACACATCAACCAGGGAACAGCTAAACAAATAATTGTATATGAATATAACAGAATATTATTTTGCTGTAAGACATAAGGGGAACGGTTTCAAAGAAGTTTGGGAGATTTGGTATGAATTGATGCAGAGTGAGGTGAATAGGAGAACATTTTATAAAATAAAATTGTGAAGACAACAACTTTGAAAGAATTATAAACTCTGATGACCATAATGACCAACGATTCCAGAAACCTTGTGAAATAGGTTAGCAACCTCCTGACATAGAGGTGAAAATACTCAAGATGCATAAATATTTTAGATATGTCAATATGGCAATTATTTTTTACTATATATTTACTATATAAGTTATCTCTTCTTCTTTTTTCCCCAGTAGGAAGACAGGAAGTGGGATGGACAAAAACAAAACAAATAAAAAAAAAAATTTAGTTCATTGCAAATAATTAAAATTAAATTTTTAAAAAGTCACAAGACAAATACTTCTTATATATATTTTTTTATTTTTCTAGCAGACAACTTACATAAAATCCCCCTTTAATTTAGAGTGACAACTTTCCACAATAAACTACTTAAAGAGCAGCTTTGGTCAAGAATGGAATGAAATAGCCAATCAAAAAGACATCACTGCTGATTTTTTAAACCAATACATTCACCAATTATGTTCAACAAAACAAAAACAAAACATCTGCAAGGGATATTTTCTCAGTTTTGACTTGTGGTAGGGTCTTTCCCATCTTCATGCAAATGCTGGAGCTGCATTCTGTCGAGTGTCTGTCATGCTAGAGAATGGAAGTACAGCTTCACATGATTCGTAATCCCTGGATAGAAGACTCTAAAGTCTGAATAGAAAAGAGATAATCAATTAACTAATCAGTTTTATAGTGTTGATCTGAAAATTTCCAAAGAATCTCTTTAATAACTTCCTAAATAGGATTATGTTTATACTCTTTAGCTTTACATCAAACAGTAGGTATATTCAATATAGTAAATGCAATGTTAGGTACTAGGAGAGACAAAACAAATAAGGCACATTCCTTGTCCTTAACAGTTAAATGAGACATATATAAAGGGAAATATATAAATTAGAAGATGTCAAATCTATAAAAGGAACATGAAATAACCAAATAAAAGATCAGATCAGAGAAAAGATACTTTAGCTATGAGGGTAATGTAGAGATGAGGATAGTGCAGCATTAGAGAATCAGGAAAGGCTCCAAGGAGGTAGAAAGCATTTAAGTTGGGCTTTAAAACTTGAGTTATCAACAGGTGGAAATGGTAGGCCATTCTCTTATTGCTCCCCTAGGAACTCTTTGATCCAGTAAGACTACTGTCTCCCCCAAAAGATCTTGAATTTTGTTACCTCTTTTTTCTGTGCTTAAATTGTTACCTTTGTCTGGAATGACTTTTACTTTGTTTCACTAAAGAAAATCAAGTGGGACCTCAAGTCTCATTCTTTTATAAAACCTCTCTTGACTAGCCTCAATTTTTTCCTTATGCTGAACTCTTACAGCACTTACTGGTCAGTAGTGTTTGGTACTTGTCACATACCACTGGTTTGGATTATCATTTTTCTTTTAAATATTTAAGTCTTGGAAAACATTCTATCAATGAATTTTTATAGACTTTACACATACATGCATACATAGAGCTATACAGAAAACATGCATCTACATAAATGTACACATGTTCAGATAATACACTTCAAAGTCCTAGGAAGTGATGATTTCTCCCTCCATGCTGATTCTAGTGCCTTACACTCAACAGAGATAGGTTTTTTGAATTTCATTCTTTCTACTCTCCCACTACCCTAATGCCAAATGCTGCTTCCCTCTTCCACCTTTAGGAACTTCCTACTTTGTGGTAAAGATGTAGAAGGAATTTGTCCTGAAGAAGTACACAAGCATGAATTGCAAGACATTTGAGGTGAGACTAAAATATCAAAAATCCTGTGGCGATAGTTAAATATAAGGTTATCTGAAACCCTCTGAGAGGACGACAAGTGATCTCTAAAGGGAGGAGATGATGGTAGAGATATTTTATGTTTCTGCCTAGATCTTCTTAGGCATTTATTTATATTTTTGTCTCTGTTTTCTAAATTCTAAAGATGAATTCTCTCTGGAAACAAAGATATATCATGCAAGTATACAGGTAATGACCAGGTTATACAAATGTTTTAATTCTTTTAACATCTAGAGAAACTAAATAAAGCCAAACAAAAATTGTGTGTGTGTGTGTGTGTGTGTGTGTGTGTGTGTGTGTGTGTGTGGTGGAGACATGATCATATATTTAAATTATGATTAGATTCCTCATAAAGTTAAAGCTTTTAATTGAATCATATCTAATACTTACTATATACATTAGAAAATTTTTACTTGATTTTAAATATGGTTAACATTGGCCCAAATAGTTAGATAGTAGTACTGTATTAATGATAGCTTATGATTTCTATTATCACTACTACAACACAGACAAAATATATTACAAAAGTCAAAGAATACCTTGAAATCCCAAATAGTCATTGCTCCATCAATACCAGTGGTGCAAAATTTGCGGCAGTCTTGCTTGTCCACTTCATAAATAGACACTTGGCTGAAAAAGGAAGAAAAAAATGAGGGACTTCAGGGAATGTTAACACTGTAGCAGTGATCAACTGCTATTCAATCTATCCTGCAGCAAGTCAAGCTTTATGGCTACTCAAGTGAATGAGCTATTCACCAATTCTAGAATATCAGGTTTTCCATCCAAATTGATTTGCAGCAATTTGACTCAGAGAACAACTCGATTTTTTTTTTTTTTTAACTCTCAGATCTTTGACAAAAATATTGAAAAGAAGAAAAGTTAATTTTAAGCTGTGTTTCATGGATTTGTAGATAGGAGGCTCCAATGAAGCACCTCAGACTTGTTTCCTTAGAACAGAGGCAAAAGTGTTGGAACAAGTAGATTTCTAGCAAATCCACCAAAGAATTTACTAAAAACCTAAAGAACCATGATAATTTATTTCACATGCTGTCTAAAATGCCAGAGTTTGAGCCAAGGGCAAGATCAAAGAAATAACTATAACAGCAATATTTTAAATTGATTTTTAGTAGTTCAGATTCCATTAGACCAGAGGAAATAGAATGGAACAAGGCTAAAAGGTCCAAGACCTAGTTTTGCTCCTCACAAGCTGTTACTTTGGGCAAGCTACTATCTCTCTGAAGCTCACTTTCTTCATCTATGAAATGGGAATAATAATACTTAAACAATTTACACAATTATTAAGAAACTCAAATGATATAAAGAATGTGAAAATACTCTCTAACAGTAGAAAAACTGTGTAAATGTGATTTTTCTTTTTTTTAAATTTTATTTTATTAAAGCTTTTTATTTACAAAACATATGCACGAGTAATTTTTCAACATTAACCCTTGCAAAGCCATCTGTTCCAAATTATCCTCTCCTTCTCCCCATGCCCTCCTTCCCTAGATGGCAGGTAGTCCAATACATGTTAAATATGTTAAAGTATATGGTAAATCCAATATGTGTATACATTAAATGTGATTTTTCTAGTCTGATTTAGTACTAAAAGTTGGCTATAAATAAAAAAGTAAGGCTCAAAACATTAGTCATCCCAAATAAATTTGAATTCATCCTTGCATTCCTTAATATCAATACCAGAGCCCCAAAATAATCTTTCTTCCTTACAAACTCTTCCAAGAAGAATTCAGATTTAAAAAAGAAAAGAGCTATTTCCATCTGACAGGATTTCACTATTTAAAAAGAAAATACTACACTCTTAAAAATTTCAGGAGAGGCAATAAGGTCTATTTCCTTTTTGGTATGCAATCTGCAAAAAACTACATGGAAAAATATGCTAAAGCCCTTTATTTTAAAGGGCTTTGAGAAGGGTAGTTTTAAGATGAAATAGAAAGTAAAATATGTTCTTTCAGTTTTCACCAATACTCAGCAATGATAATTTTCAAGCTACTATAAGGTCTGTCTGCTCTATCGAAGGAGTTTGTGGAACCACTTAAACTGCAATCATTGGTGGCATCAAAGAATGTGAGGGTTTAGAAGGGACTTAGGAGACAAATCATCTAGCTCACTCCTTTTTAAAAAATGAGGAAACTGAGGACAAGTCACACAACAAGATAAGGTAGAACTGTAACTAGAGTCTCTTGACTCCAAATCCAGATATTATACTATTTCAAATTTTGTCAAAAAAAAAAAAAAAAAAAAAAAAAAAAAATCTAGTGTTTGCAATCAAAATATTTGGGCTTGGGAGAACAAAAGAATAATATAGAGAACATTTTATGGCACCCAGGCTGAACACTGATTTGAATTCGAAAGGAAATTTCTTTCTTCCCTTTAGCTTCTTATTTTGCTTGACAAAATTCAAGTCTTCCCCACAAGTCCTTAAAGTGACATATGTCAAAAGAATCCTTTGCTTTAGCACAATGTCCCTAATGAATTAGTTTTTGTTTTGTTTTTTTTAAACCATCTTTTGCTCTTAAGTATAAGGAGAAGGATTCAAGACTAGACCCTTGATTTCACTAGAATTGGGAATACCTGAGTGAGAAAATATGCTCTACCCACGCAGGCCAGCAACTTTTTACAGTCTTAGAGAATTGTTTAGAGTATTTAGAAATTAAATGTCACATGTTAAGTATGTGTAAGAGGGGGCCTTGAACCCAGGTCTTCCTGACTCTGAGCCTCGCTCCCTATCCACACTATACCACTCTATACCTCATTCACAAGAATAAGAAGTTAAAACCCATAACCAAAGCAGTAGAATTATTTCATAATGAACAAAAGTTATGACATTCTACCCATGTTTGCAGTAAGAAAACTACCAAACAGTAGACTGAAGCTTTTTGAGCATTGGCTTTGGTTCTGAAAAATATCTGACAAAGCTAAATCATGCTGATGGGTTACATGGCCTTAAAATTTTGCTGCATTTCTTTCACAATCTTCATAACAAATGGGTTTTGCCTTTCATAGCTTAAAAATCAAAATCATTCTGTAGCTCAGTTACTGCAACCTGAAATACTCAGGCAAGTAAAAACCAAGAAGCAAAGAAATGTCTCTTAGATGAAATAATGCTAGTTTACATGGTATGAGGTGGGAAGATGGAAGAGTAGTGCATCAGACAAATGACATCCTCTCTAATAAGGCTGTATGCAATTGTTTAAAAGTTTCTATCCTCAGGATTTGAAAGAGATGGGGAGTGACTCCCAGTGACCCTTGGTGATTAGCACCTACGTGATACTGTTTTGGTGTAGTGTTTCTAGAGCAGTGTTGCGATCCTCAGTTGTGGCTCTCTTATCCATGTTGCGGAAGCGCTCCATAGCAGAAATGTTGCGCTGGATGCTCTGTTTTGGAATGTCTAATTTGGAGACGAAGGTCAAGGAGCCACGGTCATCATAGTTAAACAGCATTGGGCAGCAGTCATGGCCCTGAAACAAGACATTATTAAGGCCATGAAAGGTACCATCACACATCTAGCTGACTGCTAAGTAGAATATTCATTTTTAGCATTTTTCACTATTAAAAGCAAACACGATTTTCTCTAAAGGGCTTTTATGCATTGTGAACAGCTTCATAATGTACGTATTATTCTCTTGCTAAAAAACTACAGAGTGCCACAAGAAAAAATGAAAAGAGATACTTACAGCAGCCACCACGCTATTCTCAGAGACAAACGACACACTCAGGAGTGGGAGGAACTCTGTTTTCAGCTGTGAAACCCTGAACATAAGAGCACTTATTAAACAAGAGCTCAAACTGACTATATGGCTTCTTTACAAGCACACATGATAACAAAGAACCTAACTATCAGGGACTTCCAAGACACAAGCTTAGGTTGAGTTAGAATATCAACACTTTAAAAGAATTATAAATAGGGGCAGCTAGGTGGCGCAGTAGATAGAGCACCAGCCTTGAATTCAGGAGGACCAGAGTTCAAATCTGATCTCAGACACTTAACACTTCCTAGCTGTGTGACCCTGGGCAAGTCACTTAACCCCAGCCTCAAAAAAAAAAAAAAAAGAATTATAAATATAAAATAGATGATTTGCATAGTAACTTTCTTAGAATCATAGGAATTTAGAGTTTAATTTTACAGATGAGCAAACTGAAGACCACAGAGTTTAGGGGACTTGTTCAGAGCCATATAGATAGTCTATTTGAAGCAAGATTTGAACACAGGTCTTCCTGACTTCCTATCATCTAAGAGGTAAAATTCAAACTTCCAGACAAGGTCATTTCAGCATATCATTTCTCTTTTGCCCCCACAGAGGAACCATCCATTCCAGACAAACAAGTTTATTCATTGACTTCTAAAAATGCCATGTGCTTTTCTCTCTTTATCTTTGCTCATCCTACTCACTCTTCTTAAAAGACTCTTCTCTCCATTTAAATCCTATCTGTCTCATAAAGTCCAATCTAATTTCTATCTCTCCAAGACATGTTTCTTGATTACTCTAGATAAAATGGCCTTTTCTACCACTAAACATGGAAGACACTTATTTGTACCATTTATTTGTAATTCAATCCTATATAGCCTGCTGTTAGCTAATTTTCATACATTTCTGATTGTATAAATTCCGTGTTACCTACCAAGGCAGCTTACATATATCAGATACTCAATGTAAGTTTGAAGATTAATAAGGATTAATCAACTGATTTTACTCAAAAGAAAGTACATTCTTAAGATCACTTTTAAAAAGTTAGTGTCAGGTGCTGGATTAATATTCTACTTTTTATATTCACTGACATCAGATTTTTTACTAAATTAAGTTCTCTTTCAAAGAGTATGACAAAAGTATAATAAATTTATATTTTTAATAAAATATTTAAGGGCTCATTATGCATATTAAAACTACCTGCATTAAGACTACTACATTACAAACATTACAGCATCATTACTTTTTGAGAAGCATTAAAAAGTCTTAAATTCTGGGTAAGAAAAAAAAAAAAAAAAACTCCCAAATTTGAGATTATACTACTACTGTGTCAATAGAGGGAGCCAACGTTACCCAAGAATAACTAATCTCTAGGATAATATTACATTTTATTTTAGTTAATTAGAATAAAGAACTAGATAACTTCAGACTCCCTTGGGAATTTGTGCTTGTCAAGACAAGGCAAGAACTGACAGGAGAAAAGATAACTGAATTGTTTTTCTTTAATTCCCCAACAAATAAATATGTAAACATTAATCCTAGTCATAGAGAACTTAATAACAAAAGGGCTCATCATAATTTAAGTTGTTCCAACATACCAGAGAAAAAAAGGCATCAAAAATTTCAGACAGTTAATTGTGTTTAAATAAATGTTGAATATTCATTTACTAAATAGGGTAACACATTATCATTCAGCAGATGATATTTAAAATCATCTTAAGAACCAATGTGGCAGAAGGGAAGATGTATGAATTAAGATTAATAGAATAAATTTACTATTTTGAAAGGATGTTTATTGGTACCAAACCAGGAAAGTTCTCAAAAGAATTTTCAATGGTTCTTTGATTAGATCTTGTTTCGGACTGTAGGAACATAATCTTTTTTTGAAGTCCAAATTTAAAAACATTTTAAGTTAGCTGTTACCTAGCACAAGTAAGTCTCAAAGACTTAATCTGTTGAAAATTTCCAAATTCAAAGTCTCAGTTTTTCTGCAATTTTAAACTGAGTTATGGTAGCAACTGATTAACCTAATAAGGGACCTGTTTTTGACTTTCTTTCTCATTTCTCATTTCCACAAGAAAGTAAAGATTTCAGAAATGGAAGATACAGTATGTTGGATTTTTAAAAAATAAAGAATACTTACATCATATTTTTGGAGGCATCAGCAACTGAAACAGTACTATCATGGCTGACCCAAGCGAGGCGGTTCCCACTGGCAGAGAAACTAACCCCATGGACCCAACCACCACTTCCAGTACCACCAAACTCTGACATCAGCTGACCAAAAGGCATCTTGGTACCCCATGGAGTACTGGCTGGCTTTTCATCAACTTCTTTAATGTAGGCAGAAAAAACTCTATAGAAAGTAGGGAAATAAAAACACAAAACTACAAATGAAAAAGAACGTATCTAATATATCAAATTTATGCAACTTTTTAAGATTTACAAAGTATTTTACTGACAACAATCCTACAAGATATAAGGTATTTCCATTTTACAGATGGGACAATTTAGGCACAAGGAGGCTAAGTAACTACAATAAGTGCTGGGGGGTGGGGGGGTAAGAAACCTGAATCCCCCTTTCTTATTCTAAGGTCTTTACCATGCCCCCAAACCTGTATTTATATATACACAATCTTACATTTTGCAAATCCATACACCCCTTCATCCTGCTAAAGTACCAATGTTTCTTTGTGACATGGAGGTGAACTTAGATTCTTGGTCAACATGCCAACAGTGCAAGATCCAGTAGGTCATAGCTGAAAAGATTTTTGGCTATAACTTAAAGATGGCTGTGTGTGTCGATCAAGATTAAATTTGGGGATGGTCATCACAAGGATGGTTCAAGGACTTGAAATGATGATGACAGCTAACAGCAAAAAGAAAGAACTAGTCAACTCTTATTTAGCTTTTTTTTTTTTTTTTTTTTTTTTTTTTTTTTTTTTTTTTTTTAATTTGCCTCTGTACTGGGAAGAAGGGATAAAAATGATTATTAGATAACAAGAAAGTAAGAAAGCATCTAGTTTCCCTCAATGAGTTCAAGTCAGTAAGGCCAGGATGTACTATATCCCAGAGCACTGAAAAACCTGACAGATGTAATTGCTGTCAATGATCTTTGAAAATATTGGAGAACAGAAGGTGTACCATGAGAATGAAAAGAGAAAATGTTCCGATTTTCAAAAAGGAGGAGGTGGAATCTTCAAAGTATTGGCTGACAGATTCCTAGCAAAAATTCTAACAGAGTATTAGAGATCCTTTTTGAGCACTTGGAAAGATAGCAATGAACATTCACTACCCAGTATGCCTTCATTAAAAAAAAAAAAAAAAAAAAAAAAAAGTTAATTCCAGATTAAACCTGTTTCCTTTTTGTCAGGATTATCAGATTAACAAATCAGATGATATCACAGATGTTTGACAAAATCTCATATGTTATTCTTGTGGACCAGATGAAGATATGATCTCATAGTGTGGACCAGATCACTGGTTCACAGCAAACATATATCAAAAGATCAGAATAATTGTCTAAGCTTTACTATCTTGTGATGAAATTTAATAGAAATACATTTAAAGTCCAATACAAGTTTAAAGATTCAATTATATAACTATAGATAACAAACAGTTCATATGAAAATCATTTGGGATCTTAGTGAACAGCAAATTTTATGCAATGTAAAAAAAATTGTTTGTTGAGGACCTATGATTTCATTAGGACAGAAAATTTCCAGCATGGAAACTCCTTCCACAACTGCAGATCAGCAAGTTGAATGCAACTTAAAATCTTAAAGAGTTGCTTAGGCACTCAAAAGTTAAATGACTTAAAAATGGTCACAAAACCAGTTAGAGGCAGGACTTAAAGCCTGGTCATTCCAATGAAAGCTGGCTCTCTAGCCACTATACCATACTGCCACCCACCACTGTTACACAGCAGCCAAAAATACTAACTTGATTTTAGGCTCTCCTGAGAAAACTAAAGTGACCAGAATAAAGGAAGTAACTATACTGCTTTACTCTCTCCTTTTCAGACCATATCTGCAGTACTGCCTTAAACTGTCATTGCTACATTTGAAGGATACTCTCAACTTATAAAATGTCAAAAAGAGATACCCAGGAAGTTGAAGAGGGAATGTAAACTAATAAAGAATTTAGCATATTTAGCCTATATTAGTTAAGACCTGGAGGGGCAAAAGAACAAGGCAGTCAATATCAAGTAATTTAAAAATAGTAACATGGAGTTATGACTTAATTTGCTTGTGTCCAGAGAACAAAGCAGGAAGCAATAAGTAAAGGTTGCAGAAAGGCATATTTAGGATAAAATTTAGAAAAAATTTCTTAATAATCAGGAGTCATCCAAAAATAGTGGGACAGTAGTGAAATTTAGGTAACTTAATGTTCACTTTAGGCAAACTTTATTTAAGTTGCAGAGAACGAATCACTTGGATTGGTAGATGAGAGTTTCCTTATACAAGGAGTCTCTCCACTCATAAAGTCAGAGCTCCAGTTCCAATCTCTAACTGTAAGCAGAATGGACTGTCTTGGGATGCAGATTTCCTCTACCTGGAAGAACTTCAAACAGAGGTTATTTAACTACCAAAGAATACTATAGGAGAGAGTCCTTTAATTCTTGGGTCACATCAACTCTCAAAGACCATTTAATTGTTCGGAGGAGGGGGATTGGGAGGGTTCTAGCTTAGGAGGTAGGGGGACTAGTCAAGGATCCTTGGAAGTAGTGCTGAAGTACACATACCCATAAAATTCAGGAATATCTAATATTGGAAAAAAAGAGCTAACATTTGAAAAGAATGAGAGTTCCATTTAAGATCAAATTTAATAGTAGAAAGTTGTAAGTTAATATGAATTCACCTGAAGAAATATATATACACTCTCAATTTCAAAAGCAAACTAGCCTAAATAATTCCACAATATACTCTCTCATTTATGTTGATTTTAAGAATCGAGGGCAAATATCCAAAAGAAGGTTACAAGAATGTCTTGGTTCAAGGAAATAGAGGTGTTTAAATTAGAAATGAGAAGGTTCTTAGGAAAACAATAGCTGTCTTCAAGTATTTGTAACTTTGTCTTGTTGAAGAGGGATCAGACATATATGAAACATCCAATCCACACATAAAACTGGAACCCTTCATCAGTTTTCAATTTTGAAAACACAACAAAGAAATTGACAAATCCAAAACTTAAGGGCAGATCACATGAACAAGAGTATCTAAATAACAGAACAACAACAACAAAAAAAATGATGTAAAGGGAATAATTCCACTCCCTCCCTTTTATTTACATTTCACACTTAAATATCTGCATTCCTCATGATTCAATCTGCTTTTTTCCTACATTTTAGAACATTCATCCACTCTCAAAATTTAGATTATTACAGATTACAGATTGAAGGGACCTTAGAAAGTGAATCTAATTCTTTCATTTTAAAGATAAGAAAACTGAAGGCCATGTTTTTGAACCTAAAACTTGACCCCTCAAACTTTCTCCTGAGCACTAATCTCAAAGGTCTAACTGCTTAAATCTGTCACACCAAAATTGGTTTTTCCCTAAACCTGTGCCTTGTCCTAATTCTCCTATTTCTGTCATTTTTCCATTAACTCAGCTTCTGAACACTGAAGTCATCTTTGATGCCTCCTTCCTACTTGGACCTTGTCAATCATCAAATCCTACTGACTGTTCCTCAGTAATATATATTAAATCCATCCTTTCCCGTTCTCAATCTTAGCCATCTATTCTTCACCCTTTTAAATTTATGCTTGTACTTCTGCAAAAAATTCCACCCCTTTCCACCTCAACAGTGAAAGCAATGGGGAGCAGGGGCAGTCATTGTGTCAGAGACTGAACTAATTTTATCTTGAGCTATGATGTAAAAACAATAATGAACTAGTTGTAATAATCAAATGGAATGAAACTAAATCTAGAAAGCCATCTATTTCAAAAGATAAAGCTTCTTTGTTACACTTTAAATCACATGTGCTATTCTGTATATGCCATATAATGAGAACTAAACTCTCTTGATAATCCTATTTTTAGATCTGTTCTAATAGAAATGTAGTGGTAACTATTCTCTTTCTCTTTTTTTTAGCAATACCTATTTTTGACTTCTAGAGAAGCTATAACATTATGCTGTATGGCCCAAACAATGGTAGCTGAACATACTATAGGAACAAATAAAAATTTAGGAAACCAGATAGTCTTCAAAACCCTAGAAAGGGTTCTGAAAGATGATTGCATAACTCTCTAACAAGAATTCACCAGATGAGCCAAATTCAATTGATGTTCACTCAATTCCCTATTGTTAAATTTGGTTTTAAATATTTAACAAGCATTCTTTCTAAATAATAATCCAAGAATAGTGAATAATAGCTGCCTTTTTCTCCATGTAACCTACTGGATCCCTCACATCTTTTCTATTCTTATATATCCCAACTAACATGTTTTTCATACCAGCACAAAATTCAAGACTTCCTGTTTCTTTGTCAGTGATATACGGATCAAGTTTAAAAAATAATTATATTAGTATACATCTTGCAAACTCAATTGCATTTCTTCTGGTTTTGTCCTAAGAAAAATAAACAATGTACTATTTTTAAAATAACACTACATTTTACTAATCTTTCATATCATAGAGGTGATATAACAGGGGCCACAGCCATGGATGTCATATTAGAAAGAATGTTAGTGTCAAAACTTTCCCCCCCCACTATTATTACCCATATTTTCTGATAATACTGGCAGGAAGATACTAAAAAGAAATATGGTCTAAAGAAAGTTGGATCTTATTCTTTCTATGTTACTACTTCCAGACTTTAAGTTTTATAATATAAAATAAGTTAACATTTAGTAAGTCCATTTGAAATCTGCACATCAGGGGCAGCTAGGTGGCGCAGTGTGGATAGAGCACCAGCCCTGAATTCAGGAGGACCGGAGTTCAAATCTAGTCTCAGACACATAACACTTCCTAGCTATGTGACCCTGGGTAAGTCACTTAACCCCAGCCTCAAAAAAAAAGAAAAGAAAGAAAGAAAGGAAAAGAAAAGAAAGAAATCTGCGCATCAAATTTAGGTTTTTCTCACCTGCATTTGAAGTCACAAGATCCAGCAGCCAATAAAACATTGTTGGGGTGCCAGTCCAAACTAAGGACAGTAGAACGAATGGGTTTTTTAATGTGTTTGCTCACCCACCTAAAGCCAAAAAAGATAACAACACACATATATATATATATATATACACACACACCAAGAGATGCCAAACCATAGCTCCCAAATTTTACATAAATCTACCAAGCAGATAACATCTAAACATAAATTTCACATTTGCCAGTGTGATTAGTCATTGTGTTGATAAGAATTCCCAAATCACTTGAAGATATCTGTCTTAATATTGTTGTTATTGTATAAATTGTTCTTCTGGTTCTGCTGACTTCACTTGGCATCAGTTCATATGTGTTCAAAAATATTTTATTCAATTGCACATGTTTAATCTATATTGAATTGCTTACTATCTTGGGGAAGATGGGAGGAATAGAGGGAGAAAAATTTAGATCACAAGAGTTTTGCAAAGGTGAATGTTGAAAATCATCTTTGCATGTATTTGGAAAAATAAGGTACTATTAAAAACAAACAAACAAAACCCAAAATAAAAAAAAAAAAAGAAATATTTAAGATGAGTACCAAATAACATAATAAAAATTAATTAAGTTAAATTCTAACAGAAAATTACTGACTACAAGGAAGTAATGTTTAAATCAGCTGCTATGCATAGTGAGAACGACTTGTTAGAAGAAAGAGCAAAATTGATACTTAATTTTAAAATAAAAAGAAAATCTGATGTATAATTGAGAAAACTCCAACCTGACCTAAACAAGTTGACATTTTAAAAAAGGAAAGAGACAAAACAGAAATTTACATGGATTATTATTTTTACTAAAAATGTTAACATGTAAGTTAACTGCCTCGGTGAAGAGACCAAAAGATCCTAGAAATACTCCAGTTAGTAAACTAATCCCTTACCAAATTGAGAATTGGGAACCAAGAAGAATATAAACTAATCAAAAAAAGCTTTATGAAAAAGGATAGTAAAAGACTGGAATAGTGTTGTACTTATTTACTTGCATGCCCATTAAAATGAGTTCCTGATGAAGGGACTATTTTTAACTTTCTTTGTATCTTCGGCACTTAGCACAATGCCTGGCACAATGAAGGTGTTTCAGAAATATTTGCAGACCAGCTACTTATAGAAACTTGATGAGACCTAATCAAGTTTGAGAGACTTGAAGGATGAAAGTGAAAAGAAGACAATCAACAGAAAACAGAAGATATGTCAAGATTTCTAACGAGCTATTTTTCAACAATGACACTGAATCCCCAAAGTTTGATTGAATTGACTAAGATGAAGAATGAAGGCCAGATTCCCTCTGGTAAACTGGGAAATGCTTTTAACCACCCCAAACATCTCTTTGAAACCAAAACTTAAGTTAACATCAGTTAACATACATCATCAGTGACGTTATATGGTGGTGAGAGATTATCTAACCTAAAATCTCAACAGTACTGAAATTACGGATCATCCAAAAGGCAGTAGGATGTTGTGTACAGGGACAACACCCTGAAGAGGATTTGACAGATTACCATGACAAATTGTGCAGAAGAGATGGCATAACAATTTATCAAAAAGATGTATAACTTTCATGCAGCAAGAGCAAAGAATAATCAATGGATGGAATGTTGAGAGAGCCAGCAAAAAGTTCCAAGACACTGAGTAGCCTTTCTATGAAGGATTTATAAGAGAACATGGAATGAATACTGATAAGCAAGGACAAGAGTTATATATGGAAAGAAAGCACAAGTGAGACTGACAGATGTAATGACATTCAAGTATCAAGATTCACTAATTATTTATCTTTCTCATTTTCATCTACAAATCTTAACAAATCCATTTCATAATCTTCTATCAAGCTACAATTCTATTTTCAAGGGACTGATTAAGATCTGCTCTGTAGTACAACTTTCTTTCATATGTTGTTTCCCCTAATTAATGTGAACTCCCATAGAGCAGGAAATGTTTCACTTTTCTGACTCTATCATTTAAACAAGGTTAGGCATTCCCCAAAACCTCTGCATTTAAGTATAAAGCACAATGCACGTATTTTAAATTAAAGCAAAACAGTAAGGAACAAGATATTGAACAATTCATAACATCATTTGAGGTCTCTGGGTTATTATTTAAAATATAATGACACATCATCATGGAAATTAGCAGGCTATTATAAATTTAAACAAAAAACCCCCAGTATATTATTAGTCAAGACCAAGATCTTTGTCTACAGTTCTACCAGTAATTCATGTTATCTAGGCAAATCAATATCACCTCTTCTGACCATAGTTTCTTCACTTGTTAAATGAAACAGTTGGACAAAATGATTTCTAAATTCTTTCATCTTTACCATTTTAAGCTTCTATCAAATATCATTCTACAACTGAGGAAAAGCTTCTGAAACACAGAAAATTTAAAAACAGAGTAAATTCAAATTACTTTGTTCACTCTGTTATCCAGTAAAAAACCTTTTTCATTCAAAACACACTAACTCAGAATCTGTGAAAATGTAGACCAGCGCTGTGAAGTTTCTCTCTGAAGGCATTCATTAAAGCAAATCTCCTTAGAGACATTCTGTTCATTGTGCTTGAAAAAAAAAGGCATTTATAAAAGGTATATATTTTATAACTCAAACTGGCATAATCAGTTCAAACTTTGAAAATTTATTATAAAAAAGCGAGAAGATAATTCCCTTCCTTTGTTGGGCCTAAATACATCAGAAACAGCAAGGCTGTAAAAAGTACACTGCTAATTTTGGCTAAAACAAGCCATTTCCAAGTTGGAGAATATTTACTACCATCTCTGAATATGTTTCAGATGGAACAGAATTGTTTTTTTATCACAGCAAACAGGAGGGAATGGTTAAAATAAGTTCTTTAGCCATACAATAAATTTTTCTATTTTGACTGGCTCAGTTTCAAATGATTTGTAAAGTACAACATTCACAATTATGCTCCCAAAATCCTAGTGAATTTTCATTGAGATGGTTTACATACTAACATGACAAATAAAATATGATATTAACACAGAATGGGTTAGGAAAACAATTCAGAATCAACCCAGAAATCTAAGAGGATAGATGTGGGGGAAAGGGAAAATGTTCAAACACTTCTGTGGGCCTCTGAGTATAATGAAATCTGCAAATTATAAAACAGAATAAGAAAATAGTATCAGGCTTATAAAATTGTTATTTTAAAAAGATGAGAGAGAACAGAGGTCTAATTTTAGAGTGGAAACAAGTTTGTAGACCAAAATACACAAATGGATGGTTCTGCTGTGAGAAAGCTATGTGTGGACTGATCACCCATATATACTCACAAAGAAAAATATCTTAACAGTTTATGACAAATTCCAAAGGGGAAATATTTTCCAGATTAACACTCAGTTTTTTCCATAAACCAATTCAGGACACTTCCATATGAGCCTCAGAATATCATATAGGATTCAAAAATAGGTCAGAATGTAAAAGTTTACAATTTTGTTCTCATTTATTATATCTAAATACTACTTACCAGTCATTTTCAGATTCAAAGTAGCACACAGAAATCAGTCGAGCTCCACTACCTACAGCAAATTTATTCTCTAGAGGAGACCATTTCACAAAAGTAGCTGCACGATTAATCCTCAGGATGACTAGGGTTGGTTTCCAGATGCCATCTTTCTGACTCCAGACATAGGCATTACGGTCTGCACCACAAGTTACAATTCGATCACTCTTGGGAGCCCAGTCAATACCTGCAATTGAAATTTCATATCAATGTCTCAAAAAAGTTGACTGTGTCAAATTAAGCATAAAGTGTCTGGTATTACCTTAAGGCACTGACTACTTATATCAATAAATGTGAACAGTATGAATTATTCCATTTTTAAAAAATTCACATAATGGTTCCAATGGAAAAAAAGTCATCAATATACTATCTATAGGAAACATGTCACATGAAGAACATTTTTATATAGAAACTTCTTTTATCAATGTAGACTGCAACTCAGTCTAGAACTTTAGGCTTAAAGAATTGCCAGAAGCTCAGGAAAATTAAGTGACCTATCAATAGTTCCATAGCTGGTAAATATAAGAGATAGGATTTGAGTCCAGGTTTTCCTGAGTTCAAATACACCATTCTACCTATTAGGTATATTGTCTGTCAGGAGTTGCATTTAAGCTAAATTAAAAGGTCTAAAATATACTGTGAAATTCCAAGTTTAAAAAAAAAAAAAAAAAAAAAAAAAAAAAAAAAGCAGAAATGACACCAATGGTATCTATAAAGCAAACTCCAAATAAAAGACAAATCAGGGCATCACATAATAGTGAAAGGAAAAAAAAACAAAAAACAAAAATAGATAATAAATTTCAATTTCTATGCACAAAAATTTCAACACAAAAAAATTCATAAAACATTACTACCAGCAATGCAAAAAAGGAAAAAAAAAAAAAAAAAAAAGCAATTGGGGATTCCATTACCCTATTATCTGAATGTGATAAATCTAACAAAAATCTCAATAATAAACAAATCACCCATCCCTGGTTGGATAAGTGAAAAGAGCATTCACTAGCTTTGGAATCTGATCACCTAGGTTCAAATCCCACCTTTAGTATTTACTAATGGGTGATTTTGGGCTACTAAACTCTTCAGGCCTCAGTTTCTTCATCTACAAAATAAGGGAGTTAGACTTCATGGCCTAACTCTATCATCTTATGTTATAAACTAGGAAAAGTAGGAAATGCATAATTCTTTTAAGATATATGTATATTTGAAAATAATAAAATGAAAAATTATGAAAAAAATACATATTAAAAGCCCCATAATTCCTTTTCCAGCCATTATTTTAAGCTTTTACAACTTAACCACACTTTCCTTAAGAGGATGACTGTTACAAATTTTCTTTTTTTGAAATTTAACAGATTTTTTTTTTTAATGTTAAATCCAATATATGCATAAGTAGTTATACAATTATCTTGATGCACAAGAAAAATCAAATCAAACAGGGAAAAAATGAGAAAGAAAATAAAATGCAAGCAAACAACAAAATGAGCGAGAATGCTATGATATGAGCCACATTCAATTCCCAATTCTCCCTGGGTGTAGATAATTCTCTTCATCACAAGATCATTGGAACTGGTCTGAATCATATCATTGTTGAAGAGAGTCATGTAAAGGACAGGTTTTCTAATTAGAAAAGCTAATTAGAAATTCTTACTCCAGCAACAGAGAGCCTATAGAAGTTTAAAAAAAAAAAATACTAACTCGTAATTGAGTGGATACTCCTCAGCAAGGGAATGGTTGAATAAGTTATGCTATATGAATGTAATGGAACATTTGTGTAAGAAATAATGAGCAGACTCATTTCAGAAAAGCCTGAAAAAACTTACATGAACTGATGCTGAATGAAGAAAGCAGAAGAAAGAGTACAATGTACACAATAACATCAAGATTAAATGACTGTGATAGATAGACTTGGCTTTTTCAATCATGAGATGATTCAAGGAAATTCCAATAAACTTGTAAGGGAAAGTACCATGCATCCAGTGAAAAGAACTATATAGAGATTGAATGTGAATCAAAGCACAGTATTTTCTTCTTTTTGTTGTTGTTTGATTGCTTTTTTTTTTTCATTTTTTTTCTTTTTAATTTGAATTTTCTTACACAGCATGACAAATATGGAAATATATTTAGAAGAATCGTACATGTTAAACTTATACTGGCTATGGTTACTGTCCTGGGGAGAAGGGATGAAGGGAGAAAAATTTGGAACACAAGGTTTTGCAAAGGTGAATGTTGAAAATTATCCTTGCATGTATTTGGAAAAAAAATACTATTTTAAAAAATCCTAATTCTGATTCTTTAACTACCTAGCTTTGTGACTTTGGATAAATCAAATAACCTCTTCTAAGTCTGTTTCCACATCCTTTAAACAAAAAGGGAGGAAAGCAGAGGAAAGCCTGACTATTTCAGAGAGTTGTGATGAGATTCAATACCAAAGATTGGAAAGTTTTGTAAACTTTAAGTCTTTCTTATTATGCCTCATTTTATCCATCAGTGCCTACCATAGTAACTGTAATGTAATAAGTTCTCCAAAAATATCTGACTGAGCCTAATGGAGAACTGATCCTTCTCCTCTAATATCCAATTACTACAACCAAAACTTAATGATTTTTATTAAAAAGTTTAGGTGTGCAAAGCACAAGGAATTCCTACCACTATCCCATCATTCTCAACTCCCCTCCCCCAACTCCAGCAGTTTTCTATTCTCTAGGATCATATATTTTAAGAAAAATGCTACAAATGCTTTTCTTCCTGGAAATATTGCTTCTTGGCTTTTTATTATTCTAAGACTAACCATCTAGCCATCTAATACTACCTCTACTGTGATAGCCACTCTGCAACTGTCAAACCACAAGTTCATGCTTAAAACTGTACAATAGCATTATCTTTCTAAATATTGACTTGCTAGACATGAAGAAAAGAAAAATTCAGCATCAAGCAAGCTGTCATTTCCTCCTAATATAGATTTGCATTTCCCCCCCTGCTTTCTCATTACTTTTAGGTCAATAAGTTGGGTTTTTTTTTTTGCTTGTTTTTTAAGATCAAACATTAATACAAAAGATTAAACTAACATGAGAAAAAAAACTGTAACATCTCTTTGATAAGTCTGCCATGGCCATCTTCCTCTCTATATATTAATGGACATTTTTTAGTTAGGAAGAGCCACAACAGAAATATTCCTCCTCTTTAGTCAGTATCTGAGAAAATGACTGATCCTTGATCTCTTGCCATAGTTATATTTAGAGTCTTCCAATAACATTTTCTTCAGAACTGAAAAAATGCTGCCTGAGACTTGTGACAGAAAGCCAGCCAAAGCACAAAGGCCCCAAAATAGAATGTAAGTAGAAAGGGGAGGGGGGAGGGTAGGGAAAGAACATGTCTGGATGGTTCACATTATTTGGCTGTTTCTTTGTGTTTCATCTTTGGCCCATTTTTACTTAAACAGACAGTTTCAAATGTTAATTCTACAAAAAATCTTTCCAGATTCCCTTTAATGCTAGTAACTTTCCTTTGTTAATTATCTCCAACTTATCCTGTACACACCTTGTTTGTACATAGCTGTTTTGCATATTGTCTCCCCCCATTAGTCTATAAGCATTATAAAAGCAGGGAATGGTTTTAGCTTTTTTTGTTTTGTTTTGGCTTTTCTTTGTATCACTAGCACTTACCACAGTGACTAGCACATAGTAAGTGCTTAATATTTGACTGACTTATCAGGTCACAAATGAAGCTAGCTAAGAAAGTTAACAATATGTCCAATGACTAAAGGACTAAAAATGAAATAGGATAGGTAGAAGAAAAGTAAAATTAGTATAAATTCAAAATTATGATCTTAGTCAATGCTATAATTATTTAGTCTCTTAATGTTCTCTACTACTGAATGTATTATTGCCATAATCCTGATAAGTTAAGGAAAGCTGATATGAGTTTTTCAGGATGGTAAACCATCATGGTCAGAAAAGAATTTTAGAAACTATACAAAGGGTTGCTATAGAAAGTTTTTCTTTGATCTAGGAGGCCATGTTATTTAAGAATCAATTATAAAGCAATGGAAGCTTACCAATGTTGTCAGGAAATAATGGATAAAACTTCAAATAATCATAACAAAGACAATTAACAGTAGTTGTTACTGCTTACTTGAATTAAAATGTTTGGGGGATGAGAATGGACTAAGAGTATACAAGATGGTTGTAAACTGCTCTTGTCAAAAATACAGAGAGTAAATTCTATATGTATAAGGCTATATCACTACAAACAAGTAATTCTAAGTCAATAAATTGTGAAGCAGGGTAAAAAAGGATGGAAATATACAAGGTACAAGAATATTTTGAACAAAATAATTCTTCCAAATGGCTATCAAAAGTTGAGCCCAGAGCAAAATAACTATACACATCTTATAAAAAAGTTGAATTCTACTCTTCTGATTTGTTTTCCTGAAATTTGAAACTATATACAACAATGCATAGTAAATATCTATGTGTGGGTTCATGCCTATAATATAGCTACCAGATAAGCTGAGACTAACTCATCTCTTCAGTTCATGAGTCCTCTGCTGAAATGGGTTATGTTGATCAGGTATCTGTATTAAGTTAAGAACTTAAGTGATGAATTCCTATGAGCAGGGGGCTTATCAGATTTCCTAGGGTTAGAAAACAAGCCCAAGTCAGAAATAGAACAGGTAAGAACTGCTGCAACACTCAGTAGACTGAATCTAGTAGTTCCTGCACTTCTAGCTAGAGACTCAGTTTTTAAATCAAACAAATAAAACTTTATGCTTTTTACCTTTACCTTCTCATTTGACAGCTTCTGCCAGTATCTGAAGAGAACAATGTGACATGATATATAATCAGGATTTTTTATCTTTGAGCTATCTGCTTCAAAATTTCTCCAGAACAGCTTCTAAAAGCAGGGATTACTTATGTTTATTATAATAAAAATGTCTAGGAAAATAAAGTTATTTCAAATGATTTTTTTTAAAATCCTAAAAACAAAGGGTTATTTTCTCTCTAGGTGACTGTGGACAAGTCACTTTACTAACATCATCTGTAAATTGTAGGGGGCCGCCGTGATACACTAAAAAGAATCTTAATAGGCCAGAGTTTGAATCCTGCCTCTGCCACTATTATCTAAATGATCCTGAGAATATCACTTAACTTCTTTGGGATTTAGTTTCCTTAACTTTAAAAAGAAGAGACTGGATTAGCTTACTTTGAAGCCCATATTTAGTGTTGAAGCTGTCATCTATGGTCTTAGATCTTTTTTTAGCTTAAATTCATGATCTTATGACTTACCATACAGAACAATCATGAAAATTAATGTATTCTTACTTCTACAGACCTGTGCCCACAATTTACCCAAGTCATTAAACATCACTGTGTAGGCAGCAGAGCAGGGATAGGACCATACCCTCACAGGGTCTTGCTAACTTCTGGATTCAGCCCAACACTTCTATTTTTGTTGTCTAACAAAGAATAGACTTTTAATCTTTCAATTTCCATGTTCCCTTAGAATCTATATCCACAGTTTTAAATCCTAACACAACTTTAATTTTTAAAAGGAACTACAAAATTTTTAGGAAAAATTATATTCTTCCAACACTTATGAATGATTTTGACCACATTTTCATGTATAGATTTTTCTCCTAAAGTTGTTTCATGAGTGCCCCTCATGAAATGCTAAGCTTTTAAAGATACTTCTACAATGTTCTCCATAGCACCAAGTCTGCTATGCATCTAAGAGGTATTCAATAATGTTTGATAAATTGAAATCAATAGTACAATATTTTCTCATTTATCAAGACAACCTGTAAGTGGTATAGAACTCTACAAACTTTAAACATGGCAAGATGGGACATTCATCTTACACTCAAGCTTTTTCTTGAAACAAAGGAAACTAAACTTACCATAGCAGGGTACTATTACCTGTAATGTGTCCATTGTGTTCCTTCAGTTCATGGGCTTTTACCCATTGGTTCCCATTCTTCTTGTAAATGTGGACTTCATGATTATTAGGGCTAAGGGCAATCTCTGGTAGAAATAATTTAATATATTAACATACATAGAATAGTAGTATTTTGGTTAACAACTGAACAAATGAAATTATGTATATGAATTACTTTGCAAACAATTTTTGAAAAAGTGGAGGTGAAATTTGTTTTTATTATTGAGAGATGAAATATTAGAAATTCTGTTTATAGGGTTTTTTAAAATTTTAAGTGAATTGAAGAACACAAATTTCAACTAACATAAATTGGTCCTACTAAGATATGTCAAAGTTGGCAAAACTCATATGGATCTTAAGTTAAAAGTTTTTTTTTAAGTTAAACTTGTTGGATTGAACTTTCATTTGGCTAAAAAGATATTTCTCAATAGTAGTTCTTAATATTAATTTTAAAATAAGGAAACTGAGGTCCAGAATGGCTTGCCCAAGGTTATACATTAACTTTCTGAGCATTAGAAAGGATTAGATTACATGATCTCTAAAGTATCTCTTGCTCTGAAATTCTATAACTCTTATGTATCTTTAGTAAACTATCATATAGTCCCATCAATGTCTAATGAATACTACACCATAGACAGAGAAGGTACCAAAGCAAAGACAAAAGAGTAACATACTTACGAGTACGATCTCTGTTCCAAGCATGGCAGGTGATTGGCTCTAGTAAAAACTGATGTAAGGACATTATTCTTAGTGTTTTCAAAAGGAAAAAGCTGAAATAAATAATAAGAGAAAGCATTTTAAAAGTTATAAAGTAGTGCTTTACCAAGGCCAGATCCATTTGCTAAGTTCACTTTAATTCAATAATTAAAAACTCTATAGTTCAAGAACAGCATTTCAATTTATTTCAGGATGATTATTAAGGTTCTGTTACATTGTATTACACAGATCATTTCAAAACTGCATAACACTTATGGAAAGAAATTAGTCATTTTTTATTGAGGAATTAAAAATCAATAAAACATCACAAATTAATGTATAAATCTGCAATAATCAAACTGCCTGTTGGTTTAAAATGCTTGGGAATGATGCAAGAGTAACAAAAGTCATGAAAGATGTTCAAATGTGTTCTAAATTTATATGTGTGATAGTTATGTACCACTTAAAAATCTATTTATGCCTATTTCATGAAACATTACATAGTAGATTAAGACATGAATTTGGGGGAATTAAAGTTACACAAAACAAAATAAATACCTAGGTAATAAGACAGAGGTTAATGGACAAGATAAGTAAATAACAAGTAGACTGAACTTTTCCTTGCATAAAGATAATGACTGATAGACACATACATAGGAATTAATATCATATAGGCATGATGGAAAAATAGCACTGTAACTTTTTCAGGCACAGTCAAACTATAGTATTGCCCAACCATACTTTTCTGTAACACAATAAGATGCTAATGGAATAGAGATAGAGAAGAGAGTCATTGGAAATGATGGAGGAGGGTGGGGAAAGGAAAGAAGCATTAATAAAATCTTTTTAAAAAGCAATTTACTGGATTGAGTTAGATGATTTAGGTTCTAATCCCATTTCTACACCTGCTAGTCTGTCGACTAGCAAGTGAACTAAGTAGACAAAATCATTTCTTTTGTACTATTCAAAACATACTTGTACTGCCTATTTTACAAGATTAAAAAAATAACAGAATATAAGTTTCCTGTGGGCAAGGATTGTTTTTGGTTTCCTATTCTTTGTTTGTAGCAAAGTTCATGAAACAACTTTCATATATCTTAATAAATGCTCACTGAATTGAAGATTTAGTGAAAGAATGTTTAAAGTGTTTTGTAAAACTTAAAAGTTTTATTAAAATGGGTTCAGTTAAATATGAATCCATTTTCTTTAAGTGTCTTAGAGTCTAGGAAAGAAATAAGGATTACTATCAGCTTCATATGTATAATGAGTATTAAATTATTATTATTTTTTGCCTTCTCAATGGGTAGGAAGGAGAGAATTGAAATTTAAAATAATTTTTTAAAAAACTTTTTTTTGAAAAGATTACTATCTTAGGTGTATTCTGGATTCCTGCAAAGTCTAATTAAGTCAACTGACTCTAAATCAAGAGAATCAAATTAATTTAATTTACACATATAAAATACTTGCCTTATTTTAATCCTTCTGCACTAAGAAAGTAAAGAGTTGTTGAAAGTTCCTCTTACATTGTCAGGAATTGCCAGAGATGGGTTTCCCTATACCTGTCTATGACTGACATTATCTTTATGCAAGCCATTAAGAGTTCTATATATGAAAATTCTGCCACTGATAATTAAATTGGGTAGTATACCAAACAGCATGCTGAACCAGGAGTAAAGAATATGAAGTGAGTTTTGATCCTGTCTTGGAAGCTTAGTACCAGATGTATAAACCTGGATAAGTCTTTTAACTGGTCCTCAGTTGCTTTAAATCGATGATCCTTTAAGTCTACTGAGGCTTCAGAATGACATCTTTTAAGGCTCCCAATCTATTGTTAAGACTTCCTATTCTAAATTTCCACTGCCCTAAAGGTATGATTAAAACTAATAAACAATTAGTTCATTTTTAAAATGGATGCTTAGGTTAAATAATCTCTAATGTTCGGTAAAAATCTAATAGACTTGTCAGTTTAGCATCCCGAATTTGGAGTCCCAGGATTTGAATATCTAATGGACCAATGGTAACTCCTTTAGAGACTCAGGTTCATTCTCTGTAAAATGAGAGGTCTGCATTTAGTGATCTATAAAATCTAGCTCTAAATGCTTATCATCCTAATACTCAACTACTATATGAGTTAGGAGATCTTTGGATTACAAACCAACCTCAAGCTCTCCCCTTCTCAAAGTGTTCCAACCCTAGAGGACTCTCAGTGTTTCTATTTCCTCACCTTTTCCTACACACTATTATACTTCTCTAAGCACCCTTGCTTGAAATTTTAAAATTTTATTTTCTCCATTACAAGCAGGTCTTTTATAAATAAAGATGAACTGAAAATATAATCTGTAGCAAATATAATTTCAAATGGGTCACACTCATTGCAATTTCAAAATCTGATATACCCAAATATAGGACCGTGTTAAACCTAGGGTGGAGAATGAAAAACAAAATTTTGGTGAAAAGAGGAAATGAATGGACAGCTCAAAAGAAAATAAAGGTAAAAATTAAAGTTATTAGCTTAGTTATCAAAAGGATAAAGATAAAGTCTGGATCTGGGATTTCACTGGTACACTGGAACATCCTAGATGATGAAACTCACTAAACCAATGCAAGGCAGCATCATTTCTGCAATTTACAAGCTTAGTTGCCTAGAATACTAGATTAAGTGACTTGTCCAATGTCACAGAGCCAGAATGTTTCAGATGCATGGTGGTTCTCTATCCACTCTCCAACCAGGTTACCTTTAATAGTAAGAGTAGCTGTTAAAGCTGAAATCAAACTTGGTTTAAGATGAATAATACTTCTGATATTTGTAAATATTTCACAGGCCAATAAGGAATAGTCACATTTAGCCAATAAATAAAAATAAATATCAAATGTCCAGAAATAAGCTACGAAATAAAAATCAAAATTCAACATTCTGCTCTGGGAATGAAGATAGTAAATTTACATTCTGCTTTAGTAAGCAAACTGTAGCAACATAAAAGGAAAAATGTGTAATCAATATGTAAAAGGTCTGATGTTTTAAAAATTCCTAGCACTGATTCATGTGTTTCAAAGAAATATTTCCAGATGTTCATGGCACAGTCCTGTCTTCCTTTCCTTTAACATCAGAACTACTTAATTTGCTCAACTAGCATATATGATATACCACTGTATTCCTTAATTAAAAGACATTTAGCTCACCACTGATCCTTAGTGGAATGTAACAATTTAAATTCTATTAAGTGAAATTCAAATCACCAAACATTTATTGAATGCCTACTAGGCACAAGGCAATGTTCTAGGCGCCTGGGATACAAAGACAAAAACAGAACAATCCCTGTACCCAGGAAGCTTATGTTCTATGGGAGTAATAATAGCTGACATGTAAAAATTATAAACAAGACTGAAAATTAATATTTTAAAATAAATTCCAATAGTAAAAACTACATGTTTTATGTATGGTCATAAATAACAGCTGCAAAGACAAACAATTTTCATTTCTTTGAGTAATCAGGTTAGAGTAACTTTCCAAAGAAGCAAAATTCAAATAATGGCATAATGTTAAAAGTTGGTTTCTAATTCAGCCACATCACCCACTATTTTCATGCCTGAGGTACTTCATTTTAACACTGGCAACCAAGAAAATTGCCATATTTAATCTCTGTAGATGTAGTACAGTTCATTGGAACCATACTTTAAGTCAGAAATCTAGGTTCAAACTTGAACTTTTGAGAGTGTAACAACTTCTTTGGGTCTCAATTATCCCAGCTTTAGGAAGAGGATAATAGTTATTCTAGCTATCACCCAAGGTAATTGTACTGAAAAGTACCATTTATAATTTTATTAGTTCCCATTTACCACACAGATCAGAAGTTTAGTGGGGAGAGACTTCAGAGGCTACTGAATGCAAACTGCTTGTGGTACAAGATGGGGAAAATGAGGCTCAGAGAGTTAAGAGACTTGTCCAGAGTAAATATTCTGAATGGGTACTCAATCCCAGAACTTTCTGATCCCAAATCTTGCATTTTATCCCTCAATAGGCTAGCTCTGTAAGAGTACCTAAGAAACTAGCACATTGCCTCCATCAAGTCTTCAACTCCCAATTACTTCTGAATTATGGCCAGTCACCCTTGTCTGATTTAATATTTTTCTCCACATTTCTCTAAGAAAATGGCAGGATAGAAGAAAACCAATAGGAATAAAGGGGAGCCAATTCAATTAAACAACTACTTACTCAGCATCTACTATAAACTTAGAATCATAAAAATTTCAACAAAAAATTCCATCCACCTTCATTAAGCACTTGCTATAAAGCAGTGAGAAACAGCCCAAAGAAAACTGGATTTGAAGTTAGGGGACTTCTAGTTTGCCTAGGCTTCCGGCAACTCTCTAGGAGTTACCCACTAAATTATATATAGATGAGTTATGATGTTTCCACACCAACTCCTTGACCTTGATGTGTGGGATACAAAGAAGAAGAAACAGTGTGGATCCCAGTATAGGACCAAAGAATTATAAGGTATGGTCACTGCACTAAGGAAAATTTCAAGGCATGGAACACTTTTAAATTTTATCAATAAATTGTACTTCTCTGGGTCTCTTTCTGTAAAATGAATGGCATAGGCTAGATAACTTTCAAGAAGGTTCATTCTAGCTCCAAATCTATGCTCCTACATTACGCTTCTCTAATAGGCGAAAGAATATAAACCGAAATGAAAAATGTTTTTTCGTAAACACTCTCACACACATACATACAAAATTTGCTTTAAGAACTGTGCCATAAAAGAACTCTGGGAGATGACTTTGAACCACTACATGGAATTCCCAATCCCTCTATTTTTGTCTGCCTGCATTTTTTATTTCCTTCACAGGCTAATTGTACACTGTTTCAAAGCCCGATTCTTTTTGTACAGCAAAACTACTGTTTGGACATGTATACATGTATTGCATTTAATTTATACATTAACATATTTAACATGTATTTGGGGGGGGGAAGAAGGGGAAAAATTGGAACAAAAGGTTTGGCAATTGTCAATGTTGTAAAATTACCCATGCATATATCTGGTAAATAAAAACTATTAAAAAAAACAAACAAACAGAGCCATTCAGCTATGGAAATATAAAACAGTATTTTGTACAATCGCATGGCTAGAATGGACTCTCGTCAACTACTTCGTAATCTGTTCTGCTTCAAGACTCAAATCAGACACCAGCTACCCTGTGAAGTGCTCCCCATCCCCCCAAACCGCGAGGGCTGTTTCCCTTGGATTTATTTATTCGTTTACCTCCTGTAACACCCGCGTACAATACAAGGTCCTGGATAACTATTAATTTGTATCCCCAGCCCCTCATATAAAGTAGATACTTAATGTCTATTAGCAGAATTTATTATATCCTCATGCACTAGAGCTAAAAAGACATTTTGAAACATATATTTAAACAATAGCTCTCTGTATGACCTCCCCATAGAATGCCCAGAAGAGCTCCTTTTAACCTCATTTGGTTTCTTATCCGGAAATGTAATCCTGGATCCAACCTTTCCTTCCACAGTTCTGGAAGACCAGCTGCACCCCGGTTATGCTACTTAGTCTAAATGCTCTCCCTGAACAGTCTGGACACAGATACTTCTATATCGTTGCTCCACCACAGTTAGGGAGACCAAATGAAACTTCTTTGTCTTAATAGGTGTATCATTTTTAAACGCCTTTCTTGCTCTTACGGCCGGCCGACCAACAAGGAAAACGCTCTCAAGGAACAGTCAGCAATCCCAAGGGCAGGCACAGTCTTGGTCACGGTGACCCTTGCCCTTAGTTCGGACCGGGTCGTTTAAAATTCCAAGGATCTGGCCCCGAGGGAGAGGGGGACAGGATATCTCGGACTAGTTGCCACACCGGGAGGAAGCGAGGGCACGCCTGAAGCCCAGGTAAGGGAGAGGCAGGTAAGGGAAGACACAACCTACGCCCAGTTCCAGCCGCGGCCGGGAGTAGGGAGGGGGAGGTGTTCCGCCTCCAGCTAGGAGACGGGGACCTGGCCCAGGGGGCTAAAGAAAAAAGACGCCAGGAGAGGGCCGGGGGACGGAGGGTGAGTGTGTGGGGGTGGCGTTATGGGGTTCCCGTTCCAGAAAGGCGAAAAGAGAGAGGGACTCCACAGCCCCGAGCCCCGGATTAGGCCTGGGGTGGGGGGGAATTGGGGAGAGGGGCGGGAAACAGGACGGCCCGCCCACCCGCTCTCTCTGCACCGCCTCTTCAGTGGCCAGCAGTCGGGGTCTGCCCGCCCCCCGCGGCCTAAGCCGGGTCCCAGGGAACCGAAGGCAGGGAAAGGGCCAAGCCACCCCGGGACGGAGGCAACCAAGGCAGGGGGAGAAGAGATGAGAAGATGGTTGATTGCCATCCCTTACCTGGGATGGGGAGGGTGCGGACAGGCCCCGGAGCGGAGGATTCGCGGACTCTGGTCAGTCGACGCGAATAAGCTCCGGCGGGAGGCAGGAGGAAGACGGAGGCCGGGAGGGAGCGGCTGACAGGGATCCCGGAAATGGGCACAGCGCCTGCGCGCACGGCCTCCGAACCCACCTAAGGCTGCGCAGATCGTCTGCGCAGATCGTGGGAGCCCGGGGAAGGGGGAAGGGGGAAGGGAAGATACGCGAACATGCGCGCCGGGCGCAGTAGAACCCGGTCTGGGAACATCCCCGACTGGCGCATGTGCAGTGGCGGCGTGTGTGCTCGCTCCGTTCTCCCTTTTCAGAACATCCCTCCCACTGGCTGTTGAGAATACAGGGACTTTCTGCTGGGGGGAAAGAAATAGAAAGACCGGATTGGGGGCGAAGGCCGCTCCCATTTGCCTCTCCGCGCTTTGTTCTAAGCATTCACACTCCGAAACGCAGGAACTCGTCCTGCACGTTATTCATTCGTTCATTCATTCATTCATTCATTCATTCATTCATTCATTCATTCATTCATTCATTCATTTCTTTCAACAAACCGTTTCTGCACGTACAGAGCTCCGTACCAGGTGATAGAAGGGTTAGAACGCTTCCAGAATCTTCTTCCGAAGGCACTGATCTGGCCGTGTCATCCCCCGCTAAAGTAAATTTTGTGGCTCCATAATAGGGCTTGGGATAAAGCTACAGATTTCCTGATCCAAGGTTTTAAGACACTCCCCAATCTGGCTTTTTGCGTCCTATTGTCCAGCCAGCATGGATTACTTTCTGTTAATCAAATCCACCCTGAAAAAAAAAAAAATTAAATTAAATTAAAAAAGCAAAAAACATTTAAAAAATACAAAAAAATTAAAAATAAATAAAAATCAAATCAACTCCACCCTGAATCCCACTCCCACTCCCAAATGACAAAGAATCCTAAAAGATCCAGTCAGAAAAGTGAGATGAACCTATGAAGTCAGAGTTCGGGAGGGATGAATTAATAATGCCCTTCCCACATATGATGTTTACTCTCAATATAAATAGCAACCAAGTTGTGCTTTATCTTTCGAAGTAGATAGTACAGATATCATTTCTGTTCTAAAGATAAAATACCCCCCACCACGGAAGTTCCGGAGATAGACAAGGTTATCTGAAAAATATCGGGCTGTTCCATTGCTCTTGTTCAGTCATGTTCAACTCCCCATGACCCCATGTGAGGTTTTCTTGGCAAAGATGCTGGAGTGATTTGCCATTTCCTTCTGCAGCTCATTTTTATTTTTAGGTTATAAATGTACAAGTATGTAAAACATTTCCATATTAGTCATTTGGAATACTCAAAAAAAAAAAAAAAAAGAAAAAAGAAAAAAATGAGTGAAAAATGGCATGCCTCCGTTTGTCTGCATTCAGTCAATATCATTTCTGCGGAGGCAGATAGTGTGCGCCGTTAGTCTTCCGGGATTGTGGTGGATCGTCGCACTGATGAGAATAGCTAAGCCATTCACAGGTTTTGGTGCTGTCATTCTGTGTATGACACTGTCCTAGTTCTGCTCACTTCACTTGACATCAGCTTATCTCAGTCTTTCCAGGTTTTTCCGAAATCATCCTGCTTGTCCTTTCTTACAGCACAATTCTATCCATTACCTGGCTATTTTATGGGACCGCGAACTCCAGGGTTATCAGACTGCTAGTGCGGTTTTGGATTGTATTAAGAGAAACACAGTCTCAATTCCGAGACCTGTGATGGAGAAAACCATCTGCAAGCAGAGAGACAACGATGGAGACCGGATCAAAGCCAGTATTTTCAACCTCTGTGGTTGTCTGCTTGCTTCTTTTTTCTTTCACCTTTTGATCATATTTTTCTGGTGCAGCAAGAATATGGAAATACGTCTAGAAGAAATACACATGTTTAATCTATATTGGATTACTTGCTGTCTATGGGAGAGGGTGGCGGGGAGCAAGGGAGAAAACTTTGGAACACAAGGGTGAATGTTGAAAACTAACTTTGCGTGTATTTGGAAGAATACAAAGTTATTATTAGTAATAATAATAAAAAGAAATACAGCCTCCAGGAATAAGTCAGTCATACTCTGTACTTTTCCTCATCTGGACTACTGTGTTCAATTATGGGCAACAGAAACTTAAAAGAGCTACTGATCAACTGGAAAGTATACAAAGAAGGACACCCAGGATGGCGAAGAGATTTGAGTCTGCCAAGGACCCGGATAAAAGTTTGTCTTAGATAAAAGAAGATTCAGAGAGGTCATGGTAGCTATTTTTCTTTAAAAAGCATATGAAAGGTTATTATGGCTAAAAAGTAGATTTTTTTGTTTGGCTTTCGAGGGCAAACTAGCAGCAATGGTTGGTAATCCAGAAGAGGAAATACAGGCTTACTCTATAAAATCTTGCTAACTATTAGATAGGCTTCCTCATAAGGTGACTGGTTTCCTTTTAGTAAAGATCTTCAAATAGAGGCAAAATGATCCCTTGGAAATAGTGCAGGGGATAGAACATGGGATTTGCAGTCAAAAAGATCTGGATTCAAACTCTACCTTAAACATTAGCTTTGATGAGGTGCAAGGGTTAAACCCCTAAAATATATTGTGGTTTGGGGCTAGTGTCACAAGGTGACTGGAAAGAATTTGTAGGCTTAGATCATCTCCAAATCAAGATTTGGTTGCATGATTGGCAGTAGGCTAAGTTCCAAAGGGGGAGTTTAGTGATTAATCACTAAATTCCCTAAGACAAGTCACCATTTAGAAGGGGGAAGACACAAAGTGGAAGAAAGTTCCTAATGAACTAGCCATTTACAGGGGGGAAAACTAATGCCATAAGGCAGGCAGTTCCTAATGAACCTGAGATTGTGATGCTTAGTAAGAAAGCTAAGTTCCTAAAAGGAGTTAGTAAAAAAAAAAATGGAGTACCAGTAGGGTTTTTTTTTTTGTTTTTTTTTGTTTTTTAATAAGAGAAAAATAACCGTTGGGGTTGACATTTATTGTGTGGCCTTCTGATTGGACACAGTAACTGTGGGGTCATGATATTTTTGTCAATGCAAGGAATTCAACAAGGGGCCTACTGTTCTTAGGACAGGGTAATCAATACTCCCTCCGTGCTTGCCTCAGGGAGTAGTTATAGGAATTTAATTGGGTTCCACGGCAACAAAGATCTTTTAAATTCAACAAAAGCTTTTCTCCTATCAACACCTCCTCTAAATCCCCCCATGACCTATTTAGCTACCAATGAAGGAGGTCGTGTTCCGTTCTTTTTCATTCCCATCAGCTGCATAATGCTGGACAAATCAAAGTGTTCTTATTTAAGGTGGGTATAATAATAGCACCTCCCTCATAAAATCAAATGAGTTAACATATATAAAGTGTTTTACAAACCTTAAAGCACTATGTTGGTTCTAACTAGCTATAATTATTTTTATTGCTAATGGAATCGTCTTTCAGCTATAGGTTGGACTAGATGGCTGTTGAGGTCCAAATCCTGTGATTTTAAGATATTTTCCTAGAGCACTTTGGATCAATCCTACCTATCTGATATTTTACCTATTATTGTGATGACTAAAGCATTGGGTATACATGGGGGAAATTAAATAGAATACAGAGCTGGAAATTAGAGAATGATCAGTACAGTTTCTCTACAAATATAGAAACTGAGAGCCTAAGAAGAAGTAGCTGGCTCAAAGTCACACCGAGAGCAAATGCCTGAGCCAAGTATTGAATTTAGGTTTTCAGACTAAATTTGATGCTTTTTTCCCATTACATCAATAGTTCTCAAACTTTTTGGTCTTGTGTCTCTTTTACACTCTATTTATTTGTTTATTTATTTATTTTTAGAGGTAATTGGGGTTAAATAATTTGTCCAGTTTCATAGAGCTAATATATATCTGAGACCAGATTTGAACTCAGGTACTTCTGACTCCGGGGCTGATGTTCTTTCCTCCATGTATTTTACTACATAACTATGCCATATATTCTTTTTTTTTTTTCCAATAGTATTTTATTTTTTCAATTACACGTAAAGATAGTTTTCAACATTTGTTTTCCATTTTGAGTTCCAATTTTTTTTCTCCTTTTCTTTCCAAGATAGCAAACAGTATGATAAAGGTTAAACATATGCAATCATTTTAAACATTTCCATATTAGTCATGCTGTAAAAGAAAAATCAGAACAAAAGGCGAAAACCACAAGAAAGAAAAAGCAAACAAACAAAAAAAGGTAGAAATTGTATACTTTAATCTTCAGTCATAGTCTCCATAGTTCTTTCTCTGGATGTGGATGGTATTTTCCTTCCCAAGCCTATTGAAATTATCTTGGGTCACCACATTGCTAAGAAGAACTAAGTCTGTCAAAGTTGATTGTCTCAAAATCTTGCAGTTACTGTAACAAGGTTCTCCTGGTTCTGTTGACTTCACTCAGCATTAGTTCATATAAATCTTTCCAGACTCTTTTGAAATCAATCTACTTATCATTTCTTTTATAACAACAATATTCCATTGCATTCATATTCCATAACTTATTTTGTCATTCCCCAATTGATGGGCATCCACTCAATTTCTAATTCCTTGCCACCACAAAAAGAAGCTATAAACATTTTTGTACATGCGGGTCCCAATACTCTTTAAAATTATTAAGACCCTTCCCTTCACAAGTTTTTGTTTATGTGGATTTTTTATGTGTATGTATGGATGTGTGTATGTGAGACACATAAAAATAGAGCATGTAACAATATACATGCATACACATTTTATATATATATATATATATATATATATATATATACACATATATATGGTATACATACTATATGTACTCCATGATGTACATACTTTATGATATATAGTACATGTAGTATTTATTTTATATCTCTCTCTCTCTCTCTCTCTCTCTATATATATATATATATATATACATTGTGTGTGTGTGTGTGTGTGTGTGTGTGTGTGTGTGTGTGTGTGTGTGTGTAGAGACAGAGAGACAAAAACATATTACCTTGGCCCCACTGCTTGAAGACCAAGTATGATATGTTTCACTCCTCTCCCAAGTTCTCCCATACCCTTAAGGAGATTGAGGGGGGATGTTTGGGGCATTTAGGCTCTCTACAAAAGATTCCAACCCCCTCTGATGATAGTCCCTCATTTATAGGGGATAGTCCCTAACATTCCAGTTCCATTTATTCACTGACAATAATATTACCTTTTATACAGAAATACTTCAGAAGATATAATCACAAATTTAAAAACTTACTCCCCCAAAGTGTAGGAGGAATAATTCCCTATACCCTTTTATATCACCTCAGTCACTAGGGGAGAGAGGAAAGGGATTCAGTTTCTAGTTAGGAATTAAATTTATAATTTAGCTCAGGTTCTATACAGCACAGCCATAGTTCTAAATACAAAACTCCTCTCTGGTTTGAATCCCAACGCCTTTATGCTGGCTAAACCATCTAGCCTGTGATCATTGCTCTAAAATAACTAAAGCTTGAATTTCCAGGTCCTATGTGGATCATCTGTAGTATCTGAATCTCAGGAGGGCAAATAACTAAAACAGAAACAATAACCCCTGGGCCCATTTTTCAGTCAGGGGTGAAAGAGAGGATGAAGGGGAAAAACAAATCTTTTCACTTTCACTGGTTTGCTATGGGATGGTTGGGATTTTCACCTTCTGGAGAGATTGGAAAGAAAGGCTAATATGCAGTCTCACCAGCTTTAAATATATAGGCAACCAATCAAAGGAGACTATCCCTATCTATATGGTAAGGGATACATAGGCCTCTATGTTAGTCAAACTGGGCATGCTCAAAAGTCATCTCCATGTTAGGAGAAGTGGATATGTCCAGAGAAACCCAAGTTTTCACATACCTATATGTGTATGTGTGTATGTGTGTATACACACACATACACACATACACATATATAGAATATGTGTTTGCAGAGAGTCTAGATACTCCAGTATCCCCCCTAAATCTCCTTAAGGGTAAAAGAGAACTTGTGGGAAAGAGTGAAATGTACTATACCTGGTCTTCAGGCAGTCAGGGCCAAATTTAATATGGGTTTGTCTCTGTGTGTGTATGTATGTGGAGGGGTGTAGATTTATACACGTACATATACCATATATCATTATTGTTATGTATTATTTAGAAATGAAAACACTTTATAATTATTATAAAAATAATTTTGACCTACCAACTCCTCTGAAAGAGTCTTAGGGACCCCTAGGAGTCTCCTGCATGCTTTGAGAACTACTGTACTATTATACTACTGAAGCTAGAAAAAGGGAAGCAACAGACTTTGGATGTCAAAAAAAGAGCTTGAATTTTACTCAGGAGGCAATAGGAAGCCATTTTCCATGTTTCCTGCCACATCAAATGAATTTTTTATTTGGATCTTGTGTTATAGGAGCAACGTAAGAATTATAGCAATTTAGAAGATGTATTGTTGTTTTTGTCTCTAGGTTTTGGGGATTGGATAAAGCTAACATTACTCAAGTCAGTCTGTAATCTCATTGGTACAGATATTCCCTTGAAACTAATTGATTTCTGCCCATCCTGAATGACATCACATAATTTGAGAGGGGAGGAGATATTAGTCTGCTCAATGTGCTGGAGACTTTTCTCAATTTCCCCCAGGGTAGATAGCTAGGTAACTAGTAGATTAGAGTGATAAATTGGATTCAAGAAAACAAGTTTAAATTCTACCTTAGACATATAGAATTTACTTACTATTCTAGGCATGTTCACTTAATCTTTCTCAGATTTTGTGTCCTTATCTGTAAAATGGTAATGACAATAATAGCACCTACTTTCCAGGGTTGTCTTTAGGTCCTAATGAGATAATATGTGTAAAGTGCTTTGAAAACCTGAAATATAATATATAACATAACTATTAGTTTTTCTTATTTCTCCTAATATTAGAGGATACCAGGCTAGACAAGTATTATGCTTTGCTTTCACCATGTGATTAGCCCACCTTCCTCCTTCACCCCACTCCTGAAAACTATATTTCCTTGATGACATCTTTTAATTTGACTCTTCTTTGAAGTTCCCTTTTTGCTAGATTTTATAGCCTGATCATATCTAGTATGAGCTTCTTTATTCCATTTTCACCAATAATCATTTTTAATTCTTTAGACACTATTAGCCATACAACAAAACAGATTCAAAATTGCCATTAAAAAGATGGAGTTTGAATTACTCATGCATATATACTGTGGAAAAAAAATTCTAAATAAAAAAAAAGATGGAGTTTGGGTCTGGGAAGACTTTTGAGGTCATTAATAGAACTTTGTGGTCTTATAAAGTTAATCTAGCCTAATTTCTTCTCCTCTTTAATTCTTGGTTCAGCTTCTTATCTATTTGAATTATCTGTCCAACAGGGAATCTCTGATGAATTCTGTAGGTTTACTATTTAATTGCATGATATAATCCAAGCAATAACTTCATCTAGTTGATTTTTCTTGTAGACATTTAAGATACCAAGGTCATCCACTGCATCTTGAATCATCAGCAGTTGTCTTGAGTCTCCTACTACTGGACAGTGGTGGCTTTAGAAGAGATAGTAAGGGTGATGACTTTGTGTAACTTTGCCTCACTTAAATCCAATCTACACATAAATTGAAAGATACCACCCTACTTGTTTGGCTGACTAGAACAAATTTATAAGTGGTTGTGGATCTCTTTTAGTCAGTTTTCCAGCAATCCAAAATCAGAACAATGTCATTCACAAAGAGCATCTAAAAGACTTGATCATCTCTATGGAATTCCTCTTCATCTTGAACTATGTGGCTTTCTCCTTGACCAAATGACTAGCACCTTTGATGAGCATATATTTCTCATCTCACATGGATATTCAAGGGGTTGTTGAACAAAGTTACCTCTGTTTATGTCTTCCAAGGAATATTGAAGGATTTTGACATGTGAATAGGAAATACTTTCTATGAAGAAGTTATTAAGATAACAGTTTGCTGTCTTAATTTAAAGGCTTTTTTTTTTTTTGTAATCAATAAGCAGTAAGTACTTAAAGCAAAAGTAAAATCTTGTTTTATCTACAACTTTCAGTCAGTCATGTGTATATGGAATTGTTCAGGGAAATTCTGATCAATTTTCTCCAATCCACTTGATGAAATGACAGTAGGTGAGGAGCTGGTAAATAGCTAGAAACAATGAGGTGTTATAGTTTTGCCTCATTCAGATTTTAAATGATTCATTCAAAACATGCAATCCTGAATGACACACCTTCTGAATATAAGAGTAGGAAATTGGAAATATACCAAGTATGAATCACTTTATAAATGGTTCATTCATTTCAGATTTGATGGGATACTGTAAAGGAAATATAAAAGGTAGTTTTACTTTATTATCTATTATGAGTTGAGAAAAAACTTTTAATCTATTAGGTAGAATTACAGGGATTACATTGGATGCTTGAAAGACTGCACTCTTAGTAGATCTTAAAAGGTATGAGCAATCTCTGAGAAGGATCATCTCTGGTCATTGAAAAGACAACTAGTTTTGGAAGAATAACTCTTTTTTTTTTTCTTCTTTTTTTTATTTAGAATTTTTCCCCACAGTATATATGCATGAGTAATTTTTAAAAATAATATTATCCCTTGTATTCATTTTTCCAAATTATCCCCCCCTCCCTCCACACCCTCCCCTTGATGACAGGCAATCCCATACATTTTACATATGTTACAATATAACCCAGATACAATATATGTGTGTAAATACCATTTTCTTGTTGTACATTAAGTATTAGATTCCGAAGGTATAAGTAACCTGGGTAGATAGACAGTAGTGCTAACAATTTACATTCACTTCCCAGTGTTCCTTCTCTGGGTGTAGTTATTTCTGTCCATCATTGATCAACTGGAAGTGAGTTGGATGTTCTTTATGTTGAAGATTTCCACTTCCATCAGAATACATGGAAGAATAACTCTTGAAAGAGAATCTTTTCATAGTTGGTGAAATTGTAAAATGATCCATCCATTTTGCTTTTGTTTTGTTTTGTTTTTTTTTTTTCCTCAGTAGTATTTAATTTTTCCAAATACATGTAAAGACAGTTTTCAACATTCATTTTTGTAAGACTTTGTTTTTCAAATTTTTCTCTCTTCCTTCCTTACCTCCCTCCTTTCCAAGACAGGAAGCTATCTGATATAGGTTAAATATATTCAATTCTTTTAAACTTATTTTTATTAAAAAAAAAAACAAAAAACTTATTTTTATATTTGTCACATTGTGCAAGAAAAATAATACCAAAAAGGAAAAAAAAACATGAGAAAGAAAAAAAAACAAACAAAAAATGAAAATATCATGCTTTAATCTACATCCAATCTCCATAATTGTCTCTCTGAATGAAGATGGCATTTTCTATCCCAGGTCTACTGAAATTGCCTTGAATCACCACATTGTTGAGAAGAGCCAAATCTATTAGATCTGACCAATTTGGAGAACAATCTGGAATTATATCCAAAGAGTTATTAAACTGTCTATACCCTTTGACCTAGCAATACCACTTCTTGGTCTGTTTTCAAAATTGTTTATGGAACAAGGAAAAGAATCTATATTTTCTAAAATGTTTATAGCAGCTCTCTTTGTAGTGGCAAAGAACTGGAAGTTATAGGAATGCTCATCAGTTGGGGAATGCCTGAACAAGTTGTATATATGATTGTGATGGAATACCATTATGTTACAAGAAATGATGAGCTCAGTGATTTTAGAAAAACATGGTAAGACTTGTATGAAGGGGCAGCTAGATGGCATAGTAGATAGAGCACAGGCCTTGGAGTCAGAAGGTTACGAGTTCAAATGCCACCTCAGACACTTAATACATACTATCTGTGTGACCCAAGTTGTTTGATTCCAATTATCTCTCACAAAAAAAGACTTTAATGAAATAATAAAGAGTGAAATAAGCAAAATCAAGAGAACATTGTATGTAGTAAGAGCAATATTGTTTTAAGAACAACTTTAAGAGAATAAATTGTATTGTCCGATACAAATACTCAAATTAACTACAAAGGGCATATAAAGAAGATGCTGTCTGCATCCAGAGAAAGAACTGATAAATAGAATTATGTATAGAATAATTTTACAAATTCACACACACGTATTTGTATCTAATGGTAGCCATCTCTCAGGTGGGGAGGAGGGAAGTAAAAAAAGGAAATTTACATAATAGTTTTACTATATGTTGGAAAGAAATAGCAAGTTGTGCATAACAGATTTTCAGGTTCATGGGCCATCATCTTTTTTATTGCATTATGTTATGAAAATGTTTGTTTTATTCTACAAATTAAAAATAAAAATAAATTTTAAAAAAGAATATAGAAAAAAAGAGATGGAATTTTTCCTTTTCCCTTTGTATCTCTTCCACAGTTAAGGAAAAGATAATAGAGAAGAGGGTGTGAATTCCCAATATTCTGCATTAGCTATGGTTTCTCACTTCAGAACCATATACCCTAATTAGGAAACACTGTGTGAAACAGAAAACAGACCCAAAGAGTCCAGATTTAGAATCAAGTTGACAGACCTACCTGGCGATTCCCTATGCCCAGAGAGAGAAGCATGAGTATATTATGAGCAGAGAAACAACATTGCAATGCAGAGGTGTAAGTTGCCTTGGTTATGTAAATTCCTTACATATAAAATGTATATGCACTACTATATTATATACTATACATACTATATATGTAAATTCTGTATACATATATATTTTTTTTATATACTTACTCTAACTATTGAAGCTTTGTGCATTTGTGGAAGAATACACCCCAAGTTTGGGGATACATGTTTTGTACTGCAGTTTCAGTAAGAGCCTTTGCTTTGAGCAAAGAGTTTCCTGTGACTGACTATTGAAGGCAAATATACACGGGTGGAAGTTCATAAGCGAGTGCAGAGAATGACTTGGACTTTGTCCATCTCGGGGGAACCAAACCCACAAGTATTAATTGAAGGAGACAGTATTACATGTGGCAACAAGAGATACGGTCACTATGGAATATTTCTTGTAAAAGCCACCAACTTTTCAATCACCCAAGTTTATGACCTTTACATCATCCTGCATTCTCTACCATCACCTCACAGATCCAATCAGTCGACATGTTTTTTCCATTTCTACTACCACAATATCTTTACATCCGTCCCCTTTTCTCCTTTCACTCAACTACCATCCTAGTTTGGTCTTCATCATCTCTTGCCTAGATTATTGCAGCAGCTTCTCTATTGGTCTCCTTGTCTCAAGTCTCTCTCCACTTCAAACCATCTCACCCATTCCTGCTCAAATAATTTTCCTTAAATACCTATCTGACTGTGTAGCTTCCCTACAAAACTAACTCTGGTTGTTCCCTATTGCCTCTAGGATCAAAAATAAACTCTATTGTTTAGTTTTTAAGCTGTATCTTATCTGGCCCTGGCCTTAATCTTTCTTTCCATTCTCATTGGATATTACTTCTCCGTGTGCACTCTGTGATCCATTCAAATTAGCCTTCTCTCTCTTCCTCACATACAACATTCAATTCCCCATCTCTGTACTTTTATACTGACTCTTCTTCATGCCTAGAATGCATTGTCTCCATAATTCTATCTCAGAGACTCTTCCTTCTTTTAAGATGCAGTTCAAGTACCATTTCTACGTGGAGCCTTTCCTGATCTCTCTAATTGCTAGTGTCCTCTCTTCCAAGCTAACTTGCATTTAGCTATTTTGAATATATTTGTATTTATTCTTTTATGTTAACACTATATGTGTCTATTTGTATTTAAATACAAATATATACAAAGTAGTTAAATATATGTCTATCTATAAATGTATATCTATTTGCACATATATGTGTATATTTTGTCACCTTTATTCGAGGGTAAACTCCTTGCAAATACAAATTGTTTCATTTTTTTATATTTGTATCCCCCAAGCCCAGTGCTTGACACCTAGTACATATTTAATAAATACTTGTTGGCCAATTGTTGACTGACTAGGCCAAGGTCACACAGCCCATATGTTTTAGAAGCCAGACTTGAAATCAGATCTCCCTGACACAGCAGTTGGTTCTCTAGTCACTACACCATTCTGCCTTTCATCAACAATTTGTTTTTATGTTAACCTATTGGTCAGGTATAATTTGTTTTAATTGCATATCAGATCTTGTTCTCAGATGACTAGAGATTTAAAACTGGAAGGAACCTTGAAGGGTTTTTTTTGAAGACCATTGAGTCTAGCCATCTCATTTTACAACTGAGGAAACTGATGAAAAAAGAAAAACAAGCCCCCTGTAACCAGTAAGCATAATTAAATAAAACAAATTCCTATATATACCGTGTCTTCTAATGTATATCATATTCTGTATCTTGAGTTCAACTGTCAAGAGGAACATTAGTGCATCATCACAACTCCTAAAATGGTGGTTAGTTATTATATTGATCAGAGTTCTTAAGTCTTTTAAAACTGTTTGTCTTTATGATATTGTTATTATTGTAAATTATTCTCTTGATTCTGTTTACTTTTCTCTTTATCAGTTTCTCCAAAACCATCCCTTTCATAATTTTGTATATTGCAATGCTATTCTATTACTTTAATACATCTTAATTTGTTTAGCTGTTCCCCAATTGATGGGCACCCCTTTCATTTTCAGTTCTTTGTCACTATAAAAATAGCTGGAAAATATTTTTGTACATAAGAATCTTTTCCCTCTTTCTTTCATTTACTTTGAATATAGGTTTAGTAATAGTATTGCTGGGTCAGAGGTATGGTTAGTGAGTTTTGGGGCATATTTCCAAATTGCTTTACAAAATAGCTGAACCAAATCAAAGTTCTGCTAACAATATAGGAGTATGTCTGTTTTCCCATAACTACTCCAGCATTTGTCCTTTTCCCTTTTTGTTAACTTTGCTAATGTAATGAGCATGAGGTAGAACATCTAAATTGCTTTAATCTGCATTTTCTGTTCATTAATGATTTGAAGCATTTTTATGTAGCTTGATAAGAGCTTGAATTTATTCCTTGGAGAACTGATTGTTTCTATCCTTTGACCAACAAAAGCTTTTTCTTAATATTGTTTCTCCATAGAAAAATCAGATACAGACATAATCAGGGCCTGTGCATGTGTGGACAACCATCACTTTATATGAATAATGCAAATTCCCCACATAGAAAGTCTTGAAAGCCTACTTCCTGAATCATGATGTATAAGGGACATACTTTGGGAAAAATGTGAAGCAAGGCAAGTCAACAAGCATTTATTTTTTAATAGTATTTTATTTTTCCAAATACATGCAAAGATAGTTCTCATCATTCATCTTTGCAAAACTTTATGTTCCACCTTTCTCCCTCCCTTCTTCCCCAAGACAGTAAGCAATCTGATATAGGTTAAACATGTACAATTCTTCTAAAAATATTTCCATATTCATCTTGCAGCACAAAAAAAAAATAAAAATAAAAGAAGAAAAAGCAAACCCACAACAACAAAAGAGGGAAAAATACTATGCTTTGAACCACATTCATTCACCTTAGTTTTCTCTCTAGATATGGGTGGCATGTTCCATCACAAGATTTTCGGAATTGCCTTGAAATGAGCCTCATTGTTGAAAAAAGGCAAATCCATCACAGTTGTCATCATGTAATCTTGTTGGTTTTGTGTACAGTATTCTCTTGCTTCTGCTCACTTCTCTCAGCATCAGTTCATGCAAGTCTTTCCAGGCTTTTCTGAAATCATCCTGCTTGTCATTTCTTACAGAACAATAATATTCCATTATTCATATACCATAATTTATCCAGCCATTCCCAAACTGATAAGAATCCATTCAATTTTCATTTCCTTGCCACTACAAAAAGGGCTGCTAGAAACATTTTTGCTCATGTGGGTCCTTTTCTCTCTTTTATGTTCTCTTTGGGATGCTGGTCCAGTAGAGACACTGCTGGATCAAAAAGCATTTATTAAGTATTATATGCCTAATACTGTTGTAAGTCATAGAAATAGAAATATAAGCTAAGCAAAAGACAGTTGTAGACTAAAAGGAGTTTATAATCTAATTCCATCTTTGTGGGCACATTTTAGAGAAATGGCTGGGGATGACTTGAACCCAGATTTCTCTGACTCTCAGCACATAAAAGGAAGCTAAAGGTAAGCTGGAAAGGCACCAATTTGGGAGCATGGGAGTGAAAGAAGTCCAATCAGAAGTGGCGCCTAGAGAGGAATGAAGGAGTGAACATGGTTGACCTGGAAACTTTCCTTAAAATGGAGTTTCCAAGAGGAACTGACCAATCAGGGAAAGGGGCTGCAGGGCTGGCAAGATCTTCCAAGATAATAAGATTGTTAGGTTATAGTGAAGAAAGAATTCTAGAGAGACAGGAGTAGAGCCCAAAGAGAAATGGAATTTCAATCTATAATGAGTTCCAGGGTGCTCACCATGTGGTGATTGGTTGTGGAGAGACTCACAGAGTCCTTGCCAGTTTCCACCATATATCTCTCGCTTCAATCCTTTTTGCTGGCCACAACAACTGGTGAAAGAAATATAGCAAGGGTAAATAAAGGCTTTTAGGGCCTTATTTCTTCTGAGACCACATGTTCCAAAGAAACAGACTTCTGTCTGGTCTCTGCCTTTATTCTCTTCAAATATACTAGATGGAATCTCTGACATTGGGAGTTCAAAGGGTCTGAAGATCACATCCCAGAGTCCAGGTTCTAGATCCAATAAAGCACTCACCCAAGAAACTAAAAGTGGTTTGGAGGCCCTGGTCCAGCAGTATCCGAGAGAAGGACTCATTTAACAGAGATGTATTCTTTGTATGTGAACTTGGAGGGACCAGTACTATATGACACCGTTAGGAAACCTTTTTTCTGCCAAGGGCTATTTGGATATTTGTGACATCATTCGAGGACCAAACAAAATTATCAACTTATAAAAGTCAAGCAGTGGGAGGTTGTACTACCTAGATTTCAGCTCATCATCACCTGTGGTTGATTACACAAATGCTTTTTCTAGCCTTTCTTGGCCTGTTCCCTACCTCTATTGTATGAGAACTGAGCTAAGCTGAGCCTACAAATCCCAAGAGACCTAGGCATAGGATCAAGCATGCTGCTGAGGTATTAGAGGAAATATTTGTACTTTGTTCTTGCTAGATCTTCCAAGAAAATATTCATTTATAAGTGTTGCATTAAATAAAGTGCTGGTCCTAAAGTCAGGAAGTACTGAGTTCAAATTTAGTCTCAGACACTCACTAGCTGTGTGACTCTGAGCAAGCCAGTTTCTTCAATTGCAAAATAACAATTATTTTTCAAGATTGTTATAAAGATCAACAAAATAATAACAGTGCTTGGTACAGAGTAGATGCCATATAAATAAAACCTATTATTAATTATTATTATTATTATGTTAAATGATTTCATTTGTGTCACCAATTATTTAATTTCAGTATCCCTCAGAGTCACTCTCAGAATGAGCCAGTTACATTTGCTGCTTACCTACTTCAAAGGTAAGAATGAACGGACTGATATTTTCAAAGGTGTCATATGATCTTTAAATAAAAAGGATTAAAACCTCAAAATATATGGTTTCTGTCCAGAGCCATGATTTAATTTTTGTGGGCACATTTTAGAGAAGTATTTCCGGAAGTAACTCTTTATGTCACTTGCCTATGATCACATAGCTAAATAGGTCAGGGGCAATTCCTGAACTCAAATTTCTCTGACTCTAAGACTCTGTTCATGACTAAAAGTAGTAGATTAGTACATGCTAATAAGCAATGATAATTCTTATAATTTGGAACATAAGGTTATTGCCAGATGAAGCTCAGGACAAAAGATTCTATGTAGACAGAATTTTGTGCAATTCAGTGCATCAGCAATTTCCCATTTCCCTCTGGAGCCTCTATTAATGCTTGCTGTAAGAAAGATAAGGTCAAACTAAATGGGCCTGCCTGATGGGGAAAATGGCCCTTTCTCTTTCTTTTAAATTCATTTGGTGGCACAAATAATATTTTCTCTAACCTCAGGATCATGAATCAGTTTGGCAGATGCCTTGATCTGCAAGGATGAAAGGGCTTGAAACCCTGAGGTCTGTGTGGGTTGGAGGCAAATTTGGGTCTGAAATGAACAGTAACTCTTATAATGACAGGTTATTGAGAGGCTGTCTATCAGGGATTTTCTCATCTTCTAGTGAGAACTTTGATGTTATTTCTTTGAAACTCAGTTGCTAAAATTACATTTCAGAAGAGTTGTATAAAATCGCAAATTCAGTCCAAAGAAGTCTTAAGAGATTCAAATGGAAAGGGTTGATTTAGAGATGAATTGAAATATTATAGTTTATTTTTGTATTGTTTTGAGTTTTTTTTTTTTTTTTTTTAAGAATTCTAATAAAGTATACTCTTGGAAGCTACTAGATGCATGCTTATTTCCTGAATAGGAATGATACTTGTCAGTGAAAGTCCCTCTTCATTTCTATCCATTAGCTTTCTTCAAGGTTCAATTCAAGGGCTACTTCCTACATAATGCATTGGTATTCTTCTTCAACTCCTAATTACTTTGCATTTTCTTAGCTTTGTATGTGTTGTTTCCTCTGGTAGAATATGGGATGAGATGAGAGCAGAAATTTTTTAGACTCTTGTTTCTCTAGTCTACCAGGCATATAGTAGGTGTTTAATGATGCTCAGTTGACTTGAACTGAAATTGTATTTTTTGTCTGGAAGCCATAATGGATTCATTCATACTTCTCAGGTAGTCCTTTTATCTTTCAAAATCCTGAATTCTCATTTAGAAGCAAATATAGCTTATAAAAAACACACCAAATTCTCATAAGTACCATATGTCAACTTTGTATTTGGAGAGATGCAGGCATATTGCAGGTGGCAGGTAAAAAATGGCATTTGCCTTCTAACTCTGAAGATGGTAGTCGGGTAAATGATGGAATAGGGAAAAAAGCATTTATTAAGGGTTTACTATGTGTCAAGCACTTTAAAGGGTGCCCCTTTCATGCTCTCCATGACTTAAATTTTAATTCTAAAAACATGCAAGAGGCTATCTGCCAGGGCTTTTTTCATCTTGGGGTGAAGAACTTTGATATTGCTTGAAGATAGGGCCTAACTTAGGTTGACATAGTCATTTTAATGCTTACTTTGTACTTAATGGAAATAAACTTGTGCCTCTCCTACCAATTTCATGTCCACAAATGGAGATCCTCTGTTGAGGAAGCAGACTCTGAAGGAAAGATAAGAACTATAGTTAGCAAATACTCTAGAGATAAGTTGCTCTTTGTGGTCTCTTAGGTTTATCCTTCATCATTCAGGATAATAGCAAATTAGAATCTTAAATGATTATGTCCCTAGGAAAGCTGGATGTGGTCTTACATGCCCCATCAGCATCCCCTTCATCACTCCTGGCACACATTCCCTAGGCAGCATAATATCTAACTGGCATAAAAATGCCTCCATGCCTGATTTGATTTATAAATATGATTTCTACATAGCAATCAACAGGGCTTTGTGCTAGGAAAAGGAAGAGGGAACAATAGATTTCATAACATCTCAAATTCAATATCATTTGTAAGCCAAGGAGGCTGAAAAACATGCCCTAAACTATGATGGCTAATCAATCAAAGTATTAAGACTACTATTATATAATCTTTCATTCAACAAACATTTATAAGGCACCCACTATGTGCCAAGCAGAGAAGCAGCATGACATAAAGGAAAGAGATCTAGTCTTATAAAAAGGAAACCCTGTCCATCCCTGAGACATATTGGCTCAATTATTCTAAGCAACTCATTTAACCTCTCACTACTTTAGGCAGGGCTCTTAAGAGATAAGTTGCAGCAAAAATGATGACCTGAATCAGTAAAGGAAGTTTCCTTATTCAGGCATTCTTTATTCTTGTGAAATTACAGATTAAATCCTTATCTTATCTACCAAGAACTGAGCTAAAGAGCAAAACTAAAGCAATCCTACCTCTGAAAAAACATGCATATTCCTGGAATTAACACTGTACTACTAATTTGGGGTCTAATTGTTATTGTTGTTTGTCCTTCATTGTCAAATAGGATCACGACATTAGGGAGATGATGCCATGACATGCAAGTGAATTGGATTTGAGTAAGGAAGGGCTGTGCAAGGTCATCAGCCTGACTTTTCCCTCCAGAGTCATTCAGTGGCAAATTCTAAATCAGGATGACTGGAGATGGCACTGGATGCAATGGGAGACACTGGCCTTTTTAATCTAAAGACTTTAGTAGGTCTCAGTTTGACTGAGATGGTTCACATTCAGGGATTAAGGTTAAGTAGCAAAGAATCTCTTTAGTTGAATTGGAGGCTCAAGCTACATCCTTGATTTCCAGCTTGTGCTAGTTACTAACACTTTTCTATACCTATAGTTTTTACTTCCAACCATCCAGGCATTCTGCTGTACACCTTTAGCTAAAATGTGAAGCACGTGAGAAAATGTGTAACCCTTCTCCATAGCTTTGGTTTCCCAGAAAAAACAAAATACTACGAATGGTAGGTCAGTTACATCTTCCTCATCTTCCTAGATAAGTTCAAAGGTCTATACTATGTACTGTATGTTGTAATGAAGTTTACTTTCAGGCAAAATTGTGTAATTTAAGCCCTTCGTGAAATGCAGAGCAAGCAGGCACTGGTCTAGGCTCTGGACTTGGAAACAAAAAATGAGAGTGTCAGTCATCAAGAAACTTATATTCTACTGAGAAAACCATATGTATCCAGAAAAATAAGAAATATTTACAAAATAAATAATTTCTAAGAACTTTGGAATAGGAAAGGCAAATAATTGTTGATGGGAAGCATCAAGAAAGATCTAATGGATGAGCTGGACCTCAAGTTTTAAAGTGCATAAGAGATTCAAAGAAGCCAGAGGTGAAAATAAAGGTCCTTCTTTACAAAGTGGCTTGCTTTTCTTTCTGAAATTACAACTATATATGTCTTTATATATAATGTCTTTATTTAGATGTGTTCTCCAATAAATTCAGTAGAATGTAAGTTCCTTGAGGGCAGGGATTGTTTTCTTTTTGTTCCCTATCTTTGTATTTCTAGTAGTTAGTGTGGTATCTAGTAAGTCCTTAGTATATTTATGGGGCAGCAAGGTGCCATGGTGGATAGAGGGTCAGCTTTAGATTTGATAAAATTTGTGTTCAAATTCTGTCTCAGGCACTTAGTAACTTGTATGACTTTGGAGAAGTCATATAGCCTCTGCCTCAGTTTCCCATCTATTAAATGGGGATAATAATAGTACCTACCTCACAGGGTTTTTGTGAGGACCAAAAATGAGATGAGTGTAAAGTGAGATGCAAACCTTAATAATTACTGATGAAGAAGATGAATTGAATTTTGTAAACTTGCCAGGCTGGTGCCACCAAAGTCTCTTTTCGGAGGAAATTGCTACAAATCTCTTGGGGAATTTTTTTTTAATGAAAGACCCAATTTCACTTATTAGATTATACTAATATGTCTTCCTGAAATTTCTTGCATGAACAACAGGCTCACCATCTTTAATTTACTTTATCTCCAATAATATCTTTGTGGGTCCCCGACCAGTAGAGGGCAACAGACTCATATATGTACAAAGCTAAAAGTGGCCCCAGTAGAGTATGGGGTTCAGAAGTTCCCAAAGAATCTGAAGGGAAAACTCCATTTTCAGTGTTCACAATGTAAATGAGTTCTAGTTCTACTAAACATTCTTTCTCCTTGGAGAAAGAGAAAAGGAGAGAGATAGGATCTGTAATGTCATTGGTAAAGACAACTTCCAGATGGAAAAATGTCCTCTATCAGTGCAGATCAAATATTTTCTTTGCAATTTAGAGTCTCAGAGAGTTGCTGAACACATTAAGAAATGTTAAATGATTTGCCCAGGATCATACAGCTAGTCTATGGCAAAAATAAGAACTCGAATTCAGGTCTCCCTAACTTTGAGACCAGTTCCCTTATCAACTGGCACTTTGTAGGTATTTAATGTGTGCTCTTGAAAGAACACATGTAAGACTACATAATACACAAAAACCGAGTGGCTCTGTCAGTTTGGGGAATATTTCTTAGCCCTTTAGTTTATGAATTGGGTATACTAATTGGATGCAAAGTTTTTCCTATCCTACATTATTTTAAAATCATTTATGATAGAGGCAAAGCTTGTAAAATAACAGAAATCTAATAATTGTGTATTAACCACATGTAAAATTTCTCTAAAATTGGACTTTTCATTTGTTTATAAAACCCTTTTAGAATTAAAGAGGTGATTTGTTTTTAAAGGAAAGAAGCCAAACTATTTGGTGAAAAACAAAAGAATATCCACAAAACTTTTTTGTTGATATTACTTTTATTTAAACTCATTAGGACCAAGAATCAAGATTGTCCAAATGAGAAATTATTTACAGAGAGAAGACAGCCGGCTCACACAACTATATTACATGTTCCGTCCTTGACATGAGCATGTAAGAAGATCTCACTGAAAAACAGGCCCATTGTTTCTGACAACTTTCTCTGATACAGGGTCTCAGAAAGGAACTTTGATTATAGACCTTGCCAAGTCTGGATGTTTAAACCTCTTAGTTCATTGATTCATAGCTATCTTTATTTTTCAGCTCCTATCTTGTTCTGCCTTTTCTTTGCATAATACCCATCTTCTTAATAGACCCAGTTTTCTTTTTTTTCATTATTTCTTCCATACAATGGGCTGCTGTTGATCTCTGTGTCACCCTGAAATGAGAAAAGGGAGCATGAGAAAATGCAAATGGACTGTAATTTTTCTCTTCTCTACCAGTTCTACTACACAGATCCCCAAAATGGCAATCTCCCCAGACAGGTTTTTCCACAGCCACCTTCTTCTTAATGGATGCCTTATAGTCACACCTAATCACACCTTCGCCTAAAAATTGTGAATGCCATTATTGTAGCATGGTGACACCTTTATTGTAAGTGTGGGTGGGACCTGTTTGTTCTGAAATTTCTGGGAGTTGGATAGGGAGCTGTACCAGGAGCCTGCCCAAGTGTGAAAGTGCGGCCCTCTGGGATTAAAGTAAACACAGATAATGTGCCTGTGGGGGAACCTGTAGGTGTAAATCATGCTGCTCATTTGCAGTTGGTGCACTATTTTTCTGTACCAGGAAAAGAAACTGCATTGGATTATGTTCCACCAATGGATTTCAAATGAATGTTTATGTTTAAAAAAGAAAAAATATCCATTACAGTGAGCATTCTTCCATCTTATAAACTAAATTTTGTCAGTGGACATATATATATATATATATATATATATATATATATATAATGATATATACGCTGTGTGTATATACATAGATACATAAATATATATACATATATATGTATATGTATACATATGTGTGTGCATGTATACAAGCACACCTCGTTTTATTGTGCTTTGCTTTGTGTGTGGTTGTGGATTTTTGTTGTTGTTATTAATTAAAGATTTATGGCAACCCTGCATGGAGCAAGTCTGTTGATGCCATTTTTGTGCTTACTTTGTATTTATTTCTGTCACATTTTGATAATTCTCACAATATTTCATACTTTTTTCATATTATTATTTTTGTTATAGTGACCTATGACCAGTGATAAGTAATGTTATTATTGTCATTGTTTTGGAGTATCAAGAACCATGCCAATAGAAGATGGCAAAGTTAATTGATAACTGTTGTATGTATTCTGATTCTGCCACCCACTGTCTGTTCTCCATCTCCTCCCTTTCCCCTGAGAAACAGCAAAATTGAAGAATATTACATAAACTTAATTGATAAAGCATCAGCAAGGTTTGAGAGGACTGAATAATTTTGGAAGAAGTTCTATTATGAATAAAATATTATCAAATAGTATTGCATGCCACAGAGAAATTTTTTATGAAAGGAAGTGGATCACTGTGGCAAACTTTATTTTTTACTTATTTTAAGAAATTGCCACAGGCACCCCAACCTTCAGCCACCAACACCTGATCAGTCAGCAGCCATCAACATTGAGGCAAGATCCTCCAGCAGCAAAAAAGACTGATTCACTGAAGATGATGGTTAGCATTTTTAGAAATAAATTGTTTTTTTTTTTTTTGGTAGGAGTTTTTATTTTTTTTTTATTTATATATATATATATTTTTTTTTTATTCATTTTTCCAAATTATCCCCCCCCTCCCTCCACTCCCTCGCCTAGATGACAGGTAATCCCATACATTTTACATGTGTTACAATATAACCTAGATACAATATATGTGTGTAAATACCATTTTCTTGTTGCACATTAATTATTAGCTTCCGAAGGTATAAGTAACTTGGGTAGATAGACAGTAGTGCTAACAAATAAATTGGGTTTTTAAAAAAATATAAAACTATTACATAGTTTTATATATACATATATATATTACATATATAGGCAATAGTAGAGGTTTTATAAACATAGGTTTTATATGCACTGGGAAATCAAAAAATTTGTGTGACCCAACCCTCATATCTCCAAAATATGCTTGTGTACACATACACACACACACACACACACACACACACACACACACACACCTCTCCCATTTGACTGTAAGTTTTTTGTGAGAAGGGATTGTTTTATCTCTATAATTTTATCCCCACATCTGGCACAGCACCTGGGTTATAGTAGGTACTTAATAGATGTTTGTTGATTGATTGTTGAATAATTATTTACTTGTACCACTACTGATGCCAAGTTATAGCTTCAATGTTACCACATGAAAAATGGGAAATTTCATTTTTGTTCTGCTTTATTATACAGATTGTACGCTTAACCCCAGCCAGCTGTCATGTGCCCTTTAGTCATGTGCCCTTGCCCATCATGAGGACTGGGTGAAAATGAATGGGCAATTCTTTTTCTTTTCTTTTCTTTTTTTTTTTTTTTTTTTGGACAAAGCAAAAGGTCATACAGGTAGTAAGCATAGTGCCAACCTGCTTTGGTAGAGGGAATTGGTAGAGCTCCCTCCCTCCATTGATGTAATCACAGGTCAGGTCAGAAAATAAAAAGCAAAAACAAAGAATAGATTTTTATGGAATTGCCCATTCAGAGGGACAGATAGATGGTAGAGTGGAGAGAATACCAACTTTGAAGTCAGGAATACTTGAGTTTTAAATCTAAAAAAAACCTGAAAATAACTGAATGACAAACAAGAGTCTGGCAGTGTTGTATGAGATGGATTAGGGAGGGGAAGAGATTAGAGGAAGGTAGACCATTAGGAGGTTACTGTAATAGATAGTCCCTGCAAAAAGTAGTTAAAAGGAAATGAAATCACGATTGCCTAAAGTGAATCTTGTCAGTTATATTGTAGGTGTTACATGATATCTGTATGACTAAGTTGTGACTGAGGTCAAATTTCAACTTAGAAAATTTCCTTCCAGGATTACTCCAAAAAGAGACTATCATACATTAACTTCAATTCTATTAACTTGATACTGAGTTGTTTGTCATTTTCTTTTCCAGCTCATTTTACAAAGCAAATAAGGTTTGTTTTCTTGTTTTTTGCCTTTTTTTGCTAAGGCGAGAATTAAGTGACTTGCCCAGAGTCACACAGCCAGGAAGTATTAAGTGTCTGAGGCCAGATTTGAATTCAGGTCCTCCTGATTTCAGGGCTGGTGCTCTATCCCTGCACCACCTAGCTGCTCCTCACAAATAGAGTTATGTCCAAAGTCACACAGCTAGTAAGTGCCTGAGGCCAGATTGAACTCAATTCTTCCTGACTCCAGGCTCAGGACTCTATCTGCTGTACCATCCAGCTGTCCAGATTGACTTAGAAAACCCCAAATTAACATTACATATGTGTTTTATGTTTTATTTAAATGTATTTAATATTTATTTAAATGTTATGATTACAACAAATTATATTTTGTATATATTATCAATAATTTCAACATGATCATTTTCCATTTCCATTCTAATCTGGTTCAGGCTACACTTGGGAGTTTTGTGGGCCCCTTGCAGTCAATGGGGCCTCAAGTTTGACTCTGGCTCTAGATTGCTCTCCCCTCCACTGCCTGATTCCCTCTTTCCAGGTCCCTTTATGTTTTATCTTCCCCTATTAGAATGCAAGTTCTTTAAGCATAAGGATTGTTTTGGGTCTTTTTAATATTTATATCCTGCTTAGAATAGTACCTGGCACATAGTAAGAACTTAATAAATGTTGTATCTATTTATAAACTTCCCTGATTTTTAAGATGAAAAACCTAAAATAATCTCTCAACATTTATTGAATGCTTAGTATAGGGCAAGTAGAGTGTGAAGTGCCATGGGGGACAGCAAAGAGGAGGAGAATGTAATAACTTCCTCCCCTTTACAAAGGGCAAACATCCCCATCCTATTCCATTGTCTCTGCTTGCAGTGCAAGGCAGGTGGACCAGGACCTACCAGCTACAGATGTCCAGCACAGATGGATCTCATTCCTCAGAAAGCGTTTTTGAGGAACCCGTCTTAGACACTTGAATTATCTCCACCGATGTGATTCCTTTGCCAGCTACACGGTGCCGAGTACGGAGCTTGTTCAGGGCTGTCTCGGCCATCCCTGCCCTTTCCTCAGCATCATCCAGCTCATGCACAGTCTTCCGGTACCTGGCCAAAGTCTGGTTGGCCTGTTCTTCCTACAGAGGAAGATTGAGGAACAGAACCAGTCTTATAGTTCTACTGTAAAACTCCCCAATGTAATTTTAGTTTAGAAATTATTTTGCCACTTGTAACAGGATGGGAAAAAACTTCATTCCCAGGAGTTCTGATTTCAAATTTTTTACAAGGCCAGTTGATGACTGGTAGTCTTCAGTGTGATGGCAAGCTGTGGATAAGTCTTCTATGGGGTGTGTGTGTGTGTGTGTGTGTGTGTGTGTGTGTGTGTGTGTGTGTTTAGATAGGCAGAGGGAACCAGGGAGGTCATGAATGTCATGTTAAAGGGAGCAAAAATATTCCCTGAATTTGAAACCATTCCATGGCTTAGTTAATACAAGGAATTCTTAAGGGGTGATTCTTGTTTTTTAACATGTTCTTATCTCCAAGGGTACAATGTGTGCTGTCTGTTAGCATTTCCCACCACATAACCGCCCCTTAGAGTTGCAGAGCCAGTTATAACAATGGTTCCAGAAATAGTCTTCTGGTTGAATGCTTTCCTCCCATCATGAGACTAGGGTAACACAAGAGTTGGGACCACACTTTGGCTTCCTCCTTTTGAGAGGCTGTTCAGTGGGAAAGGGCGTGAGAAGGGAAGACAAGGGGAGGACTCCCAGGACACTTACCGCCTCGTCAATTTGTCTCTTGTAGACCTTCAGTTTGTTCTGAAGCTTCTCCACCAGCTCTTGCATGCGCTGGTTGGTCTTATGATCTTCATCCGTCTGGAAGACCAGCTCTTTGAGGCGACGTTCATTTTTACGCAGGATTTTGACTGTCTCAACGTGGCGTTTCTGTTCTGAGTCCAGTTCAGTTTCCAGTTCCTTAATCTGAGGAATAGGGAGAAGGTTGAAGGGGGAGAAAAATGCATCTCAGTAAAGCAGTAACAATTTTTTTTTTAGGATGCAACAATACAGTGGCCTTGGGAAAAAGTTGGTGTAACAATAAGCATTTCAGCAAGTATTTATTAAGTACTTGGGTGCCAGACATTGTGCTAAGGTCTGGGGACGTAAGGAAAAGCAAAAACACTGCCCCTGCCATCAGCTCATATTTTTGTGGGGGAGACAACATGTATATAACTAGGTGCCTGCAAGATATGTAACTATGTGTGGGAAATGTGGAAGGAGAGAGACAGAGACAGAGAAGAGAAAGGGAGACAGAGAAGAAAGAGAGATGGAGAGAGCAAGAGAAAGTGAGAGTGAGAGCAAGAGAGAAAGAGAGAGAGAGGAAGGGAGAGAGATAGGAGGGAAAAGAAAGAGATAGAGAAAAAGAATCAGAGAGAGAGAATCAGAGAGATATGGGGAGGGGAGGAATGAAGACAAGAGAGACAGAGGAAGAGACAGAAGAGAAAATTAAGGCGGAGAGAGAGAGTTTTCAGACTATAAAGCACTAGGGGGGATGGGTCTAAGAAGTTATTCTTATGGTCACATGGAGTGAGAATAATAAGGAAGAGAAAGGATATTTGGAAGCTAAATGAAAACCTAGTAGAAAAAAATACAATAATGGGGCTAAGAGCATTCTAGGTAGATAGATAATAGGATATTTTATAGCTTCTTGTTCTAGGGCACAGGGGGGAAGACAGAAAACCTTTCAAGAAAGAAATTAAACCTGACTCCTCAATGTCACTTTCTTTGACACCTGCAATTTTCATTTCATGTCCAAACTCAGAACACGTTTTTGGCAAAAGGCATTCTTTCCCCAGCCAAATTAATTCCTTCCTTCCCTCCCTCCTTTCTTTTTCTTTCTTTCCTTCTTTCCTTTTATCTTTCTTTCTTTCTTTCTTTCCTTCTTCCCTTCCCTCTTCCCTTCTTTCTTTCCTTCCTTCTTTTCTTCCTGCCTTCCTTTCTTCTCCCCCTCCTTTCCTTCCCATCCTTCTTTTCTTCTCTCCTTTCATCTCTTCCTTCCATGTCTTTCTTCCTTTCTTCTCTTCTCTCATCTCTCTCTTCCTTCCTTTCTCTCTCTTTCTTTCCTTCCTTCCTTCACTCCTTTCCATTTTATAGGCAGTTTAGTTAAGGCACAGTTGGATGTGTTGAGAAATGCTTGGCAGATCTTGGATTTTCCTTACCTTGGCTTCCAGTTTCATGATTGTGCGCTTTCCACCTTTTAGAGCCAGTTGTTCAGCTTCTTCCATCTTAGCTTGCAAGTCCTTGATGGTGAGCTCATGGTTCTTTTTTATTTTCTCCAGGTGCATGCAGTGATCCTGCTCTTGACGGAGTTCTTCTGCCATGCGAGCAGCCTTGGGAGGAGAAAGGAACATAGAACAAAGTAAAGTGAGGCAATTTGTTCTGGACTTTAGGGGCTAAAAGACTTGGACATATTGATTTTGAGGAACTGAATGACCAAGTGCTCAATCCTCAGCTAGAGTGGCATTTCCAACTGTATAGGATGACTCAAGAGCATTTCCATAGAGTTCTTGAGGAATGCCAAGCATGCTAATGTACAATACAGTGGCCTTGGGAAAAAGTTGGTGTAACAATAAGCATTTCAACAAGTATTTATTAAGTACTTGTTGGGTGCCAGTCACTATGCTAAGGTCTAGGGATGCAAGGAAAAGCAAAAGGGTCAAAGGGATAAGAAGCATGGGGCAGCTAGTTAGTGTAGTGGATAGAGCACCAGCCTTGAAGTCAGGAGGACCAGAGTTCAAATCTGGTCTCAGACACTTAACACTTCCTGCCTATGTGACCCTGGCAAGTGCTTAACCCCAACTGCTTCAGCAAAGAGGTAAGAAGCAAATATTGGGAAGAGGATGAAAAGTTATAGGAAGTGGAGAAATTCTGATGCTCAGTATATATTAGTCTTAGGGACCCTTCCTGATGCAATCATCAAAATGTATAGATGCTGTTCACAAGTGGATGTTTTTAATCAGGTTAGGTCCTATCTCATGTTGCTACTGCTATGTGCCTTATATTGTAGTTTGGGCAGCAAGTGACATTAAAACTTTGAAATCAGATCCAATTTGGCACTGCCTATCTGAATTGGGCCAGATGACTTTGTTCCCGGTTCCTATCCTGTCTTCAATTAATTGTCCTTTGCAGACAAAGTGGCAGTGGTGAAAGACTGCCAGATGTAAACTGACCAGCCTACTTTCAAATTCCATTTCTGTCGCCAACTGTATGACCATGCACAAATCATCTTATTTGGGCTTCATCTTCCTCAGCTGCAAAATGAGAGGGCGGGATAAGGCGATCTCTAAAGTCTTTTCCATCTCCCATAAGTACAAGCAAGAGAGCCTAAGTATCCCTCTCAGTGGCAAAAGAAAGGGGGAAAGGACTTACATCAGTCATAGCTTTCTTGGCTCTTTCATCGGCCGTACGGAATTCACTGATGAGCTCCTCGTGTTCGTTGGAGATGCGCTGAATATCTGATTCCAGTTTACGCTTGACCACCAGCAGACTTTGGTTCTAAAGGAGAAAAGACAGGATTGACATAGAGTCCTAGAGGACCTTTCTATCTTTCACTCTAGGGGGTAGGAGAGGAGACAAATCTGGCTTCACATAGATAGAGGGCTATTTTGGACACTTTTGAGTCTTCTCTAATGCTGTCCAATGGGAAACCACTTGAAACTTGATTAGTTAGCATTCAACATTTATGAAATACTTACTAGGTGCCAGGCACTGTGCTCAGATCAGAGGGTACAAAGAAAGGAGAAAACATAGCTCCTGATCTGAAGGAGCTTACATTCTTTTTTTTTAAATAATAGCTTTTTATTTTTCAAAATGCATGCAAAAATAATTTTCAACATTTACCCTTGCAAAACTTTGTGTTCCATAATTTCCCCCTCCCTTTCTCCCCTCCCCTAGACAGAAAATAATCCAATATAGGTTAAATGTGTGCAATTCTTTTAAACATATTTCCACATTTATCATGCTGTGCAAGAAAAATCAGATCAAAAATGAAAAAAAAATGAGAGAAAAAAACAAGCAAGCAAACAACAACAAAAGGAAAAATGTGATATTGTCAAGGAGCTTACATTCTAATGGGGATGGAGAGAATGTATGTAAGTATTTATGTAAATAATTACATAAATAAAATATATGCAGAATAAATGGAAGGTCATTTCTGAGGGCAGCTAGGGGGTAAAATGGGTAGAGTGTTGGTTGTGGGGTCAGGAAGACTCATCTTCTTGAATTCAAATCTGGCCTCAGACACTTATTAGCTGTATGACTCTGGGCAAGTCACTTAACCCTTTTTGCCTCAGTTTCCTTATCTGCAAAATGAGCTGGAGGGAGAAATGACAAACCACTCCAGCATTTTTTTTTTTTTGCCAAGAAAACCTCAAATGGAATCAGAAAGAGTCAGAAATGGTTGAAATGAATTAAAAACAACAACAATCTCAGAGGTAAAGCCTGGGAGAGCAAGAGGGACTGAAAATGACCTCAAGCAGAAAGTGGGATTTGAGCTGACCGCTGAAAGAAGTAAAAAAATCCAGAGGGCAGGGATGTCCGTTTGAAGACAGCCAATCCAAAGGAACTGCTTTGGAAGATGGAATGTCCCATGCAAGGAATAATAGCAAGGCCAGTCTGGTTAGATCGTAGGATATTGGGGGGAGTGGTGAGGGGCAATAGAATTTAAGAAGACTGGAGAAGTAGAGAGGGTTGTTTTTTGGAGACTGTGTGAAGCAACATAATGTTGTTGAATTTGGACTCTGAGGACTTGAATTCAGATCCCAATTTTATACCTCACTACTTATGTACTCATGAGCAAGGCTCTGAATGTCTCCTGGTCTCAATTTCCTCATTTGTAAAATTAAGAGGCTTGGTTTAGATGCCCTCCAATTTATAATCCTATATGAGGAGGAGGTTTGGGTTTTTCTGTTTGTTTGTTTTTTTTAAACTCCTAGGTTTTTTAGAGCAACATCTGAACTAAGAGTAGTCTAAGCAAGATATAAGACTATTTGATAAATACTCTGAGCTTTGAACCCTGAGATGTGGAAGATTATCATAGTCCCACCAGCCCTGTGTAAGTTGGACCAGACAGAGGCAAAGATACATTTGCTAACCTGAATGTTGACTTCATTGTGTCTCTCAGTGATCTCAACCACCTCCTGCTCTAGCAGTTTTCTAGATCGTTCGCTACCTTCCAGGCTAGATCGAACTTCTTCCAGTTCTGTCTGCAAGAGGCTAAGGCGGCGTTCCTGAAGATTATACTGTTCACGAAGTTCCTCATGCTGTCGAGCATCTTCATCCATTTGGATCTGGAGATCCTGCAAGAGGAAAGGGGGCATGAATATTGGACAATTCTCTGTTCATACGTACTCCAAACTCACCCTATACTTTCCCATCTCTATTCCTTTGCTCTTTCTGTTCTTTCTCTCTGAAATAGTCAATCAATCCATTGAGCAACTTATTAAATGTCTAGTATGTGTCTAGGCAATGTACAATTTACAAGATAGAATAAAGGCCAGTTATATAACAGTTAGTTTGGTATGGAAATCAAGAGAACCAAATAGATTCTATTTCATGAACAGATTCCATCTCATGTTGCCATATGTATTCTCCATCTTATTATTTTTGTGCAAATCATCCATAGGAAAGTATGTGATATAAGCCATCTATTTATTTTATAAATACAGGTGGATGCAATTAATCAGCATCTCTCAATTCTGGGAAGTGAAAAATTCTAAAACCCATTTGTGCCCTTCCCAATTCAATTGAAAATCATGTTTCCACCTCACTCCAAATTTGGGAAGCTCCTAATTTTTCCTCCAGTTAGAAATTAGATAATCTAATTTTGTATTTTGGCTTATATCCTGGTTGTTTTCTTATAATTAATTGGTGTAATCAATTATGATTAATTGTTTTTAATATATAAAAATCTATTTCACTTGTATTCAGAGTCTTTGGACTGATTGGGGAATCCATTGACTTCTTTCTTATGGCTTTTTGCTAATTGTATAGCTCAGATTGTTTCCTCAATTATAAAACACAACAATAGGGACTGAGAGGCAGTATGGGGACATTTTGGAATTAAAGGACTTGAGTTCATGTCTTGTCATTCTATCTTCTGGACCTTAGCTTGCTCAACAGTAAAATAAATGAGGTTGGAACAGATGACCTTTGAGATCCCTTTCTTGACCCTCTTTGTTTCTCTCCATTCTTTAAAGACCAACACAACTGCTATTTCCGCCAGAAGGCCTTCCTTGATTTCTCAAGATGGCTACAATCATTCCCCATGTGCCTTACATAGGTCTTTGTGTTCAAACCTCCCTAACCATAGAAAATTATTTATTAGAGTTATCTTTTCTCCTAACAAAAACCTCATGCTTTGTAAATTTTTGGGAGGGATGGGGGAATGAAGAGGTGGGGAGCAGATTATAGTTGGATTGTAGATGGACAGATGGCATCAGGAAGGCCCAGGCCCTATCACTTTGATCTGATTGAGTCAACTTTCCTTAGATTTCTAATCCATGCTGAGGCAATCTACCTGAAGACTGAGGCTAATTCAAGGCATCCCTCAGTTCTAGATAGCCCTTAGTCCTCCTTGCCCTCCAGTTCCTCCTCCTTTCCATAAGTACCTTGATTTGTTGCTGTAGCCTTTTCAATGTCTTGACAAGCTCGCTATTGTTTTTGTTAGCATGATCCAGTTGGATTTCCATTTCATTCAGATCTGTCTCCATCTTCTTTTTGAGTCGGAGAGCCTCAGCCCGTCCCTTCGCCTCAGCCTCCAGGCTGGCCTGCAAGGACTCAATGGCACGTTGGTGATTCTTCCTGCCCATTTAAACAAGAACAGTTAGTCCAGTTCTAGGCTGCAAGCCTCTGTAAACTAGATCCCTCTGGAAGAACAGGCCTCTCATATACTTTTTTTTTTTCTTTTTAAGGCAATTGGGTTTAGTGACTTGCCAAGGATCATACAACTAATAAGTGTTAAGTGTTTGAGGTAAGATTTGAACTCAGGTCTTCCTAACTTCAGGGCTGGTGATCTATACTAGCTGCTCCAACTTCTCATATATCTTGCTGATGAATTGGGGAAGAAAAGAATGAAAGCATATCCAACCTCAAACTGGTAAATAACATAACATATACCATGAAGGATATAACACCCTCCAAAACCTAAAAGGAAATAAGGGAAGGAGGGATGGACAGACAGAGAAGTAAGGAAAGAGGGAAAAAGACAAGGGAGGGATCCATGAATGGGGGGAGGTTAAGTAATATCAAGGCATGCTAAGGAGCAGAGTTGAAGCAAAGAGTTAGCAGGGATAAGAAAGTGTGTGTGCATGTGTGTGAAGGGGCATGGTGATATGTGTGTGTATATATATATATATATATATATATATATATATATATATATATCATATGTATACATAAATAGCCTGCTTGGGGGTAGCGAGTGGATGAAAGAAAAAAAAAATAAGGTAAAAAAAGGTGTTCAGCAGAGAACAAAAAAATTAATTTATGAGGAAGTAAAGATGGATACTCATGAATATTATTCTCCTAATATATGTACTTTCTTGAACTGATAACTTATTATATATTTTGAATCCTTAGGAAAAAAAGAAAAGGAAAAAAAGAGAAAAAAACCTAATGTACCTTGCCATGGACTTGAGTGGATGTCTAGGGTATACCCCATTGGCTCCAAAGCCATCTCCCACAATAGCTATAAAGATAGCACTTTGAGAAGGAATAAGGGGTGACTTTTGTTTGTGAGTGATGGGATAGGGTGGGGTTACAAAATATAACAAATAGCATGTTGCAACTTCAGAAAAGCAGAAATCCCTGGCCGAATTGTTCCTCTGGCTGCTAGTCAAGCATGTAAGACAGCATTCCAATGTGGACAACTTGGAAAGCAGTATTCTTCTCCAAATCACAACATCTATTTTTTGTAAACTAAAAAAAAAACGTACTAGGAACACATCCAGAAATTTCTTAAAACAGGAAAACCACATTCTTGGGTCATTGGATTAAAGCAAACTATTCCCAAATCAAAAGCAATATTTAATTTTAGCGAAATTTAGTCCTTTCCCATGAGGAAAGAAAAAGACAATTTTTCCCTCAGTGGAATTGCTGTAAAGAATCTATCTTACATCCTATGCATCCCCCTTACCTTGTAGCTTCAAATTCTTCTTCCTTCTCATGAATTCTCCTATCAATGTCAGCTTTGACTTGAGCCAATTCCAACTGAATACGTATAACTTTACTCTCTTCCACCTATCAGAAAATATACATTATCAGTAATGGAACAGGGAATTAGTCTCTGGCCAGCCAGTTCCTGAGACTCAGCATAAAGAAAAACTGTCTGAATGATTACCTCCAGAGAAGATTCAGCTTCTTCTAGGGCCACCTGTAACTCTTCCTTCTCAATCTCTAACTTCTTCTTCAACTTCTGAAGCTCATGTACACTCCGTCCTCCCTCACCCAGCTGGTCGATTAAGTCTTTGATCTCCTCTGAAACAAAATATTATCATCTTTGAGACTATCAGTAGTTGGTATAGTCTTGAACTTCAAAGAACTGATTTTGCTCAACATGCATGATAATATCCTTTCTATGGATCTCTGTTCCTGTTGGGAAGACAAGCTCTGACAGACCCCGTCATAAGATTATAGATCCATAGCTGGAAGGGACTTCAGAGACCATCTGGTCCAACCTGAGATTCAGGGATGTTAACTCTTTTGTCTGTAGTCATTCAGGCAGTAAGCAGCAGAAATGGGTTTTGACCTCTTTCCCTCTGGCCTCAAAATTTGACTTTCCAAGATCAAAAGGCTTCTTATGGGGGCAACAGATTGTTAAAGGATCATACATCATACAGCTTGTTCATTGTCGGAGGGAAATTATTGTCTAGTAATAAGTAGCAGAATTGGGACTTGAACCCAAGGTTTTTTCCACTGTACCATGGTGACTCCAAAGATGGGAAAGCATCCTAGAGGTCACAAGCTACAGACTATCATCTAGTCAAACCCCATCATTTTACCAATGAGCAGATTAAACCAGATCAGAGAAGCCCATGGTCAGAACATGAGCTAGATGAGGATTTCCTTGGAGACCTGGCAGCTCATAGAGACCCTCTATTAGAGAAGAGCACTCTTAATGGTGCAATAAAAGTGGGTTGCCTATTGTCATTATTATTAGAAAGGATAACTATGTTAAAGTTCATCATCAAACAGAGATAATCAGGATGCCACTCTGATCTTCCTTTGCTGGAAAACCTTATTATATGTGAGTCTGTGGGAATCAATAGAAACTGATAGCTTTGAAGCTAACTTCAGAAGACTTCCTCTATATTGCTGTATTTAACACAATAGATCAAATGTCATTTTAGTAACACTTTAAGAAAATACCTTAATTCTTAGGTCATGTTGGATTTTGCTATGGCCTAATAATTTCCTTTTAAAACAATGTATTCATTTATTTAATTATGAACATAAGAAAAATTTTAGGGGGCAAAGCCAATAAACTTTTGATGTTTATCCATATTATTCCAGGATCTCTGTAGATCTTCGTGTATATGTTGTTGATCTGTATTATGTGTTGTTTTACAGGTACAGTGACAAAATGGAAAGAGCATTTGTCATTGGTCTTGGAATAGAAGATCTGAATTAAATGTTTCTGATATTTCATGGGAGCCCTCTCTTAAACAATATTCACCAAGGCAAAATTCCGATGGAATGGAAAAACTTAAATATTACCTTAAAGCTTGTTGTAATAGCATTTGTTGCATTATGTTAAATTGTTATTCAGTCAAATGTGACTCTTTGTGACCCAATTTGGGATTTTCTTGACAAAGATACTGAAGTGGTTTGCCATTTCTTTGTCCAACTCATTTTATAGATGAAGAAAATGAGGCAAAAAAGATTCAGTGACTTGCCCAGGGAAATACAGATATCCAAGGTAGAATTTGAACTCAGGAAAATAAGTCTTCCTGACTCTAAGCCCATTGTTCTATCCATTGAGAAATTCAGCTACCTCATTATGTTAAATAGGGTAGAATCATGGAAAGAGTTTTGGTGTAATGAAGACTTGAAGACAGAGAAGACCTGAGTTCAGCTCCTACTCTGGTAATTTACCATGTCAGTGGTAAAGCAAGAATCTCTCTCTGTTGGGGTAGCTAGATGGAACAGTGGACAGTGTACTAGCCCTGAAGTCAGGAGACTCTGAATTCAAATATGACCTCAGACATAATAGCTGTGTGACCCTAGGCAAGTCATTTAATCCCAATTGCCTTGCAAAAAAGGTATTATAATTGTACATTAAAGTCCCTTTTCCTCCTCCAAATAGAGACCCAGTAGAAGGTACTAAACCCTAATTATAGAATGTAAAGCAAGCTGATGTCATTAAGCTTGAAAAAACTGAGGCTCTCTGGAGGACAGGATTTATCCCAGAGCATTCAGCATTCTGCCAGCTCATGGTCCCTGATGCACCCTCTCCCTTTTCCCACTCCCCTCCGGCTCATGCTCCTTTCTATAAGTCCCTTCTAGGGTGCATTGGGCCTTGCCTTGAAGAGTTTTGTTCTCTTTCTTCACAGATTCCAGGTGCTCTATGGATTCTTCATAGGCAGTTTTTATCTTGAAGCTCTCTGTCATGTACATGCGACACTCCTTCTGAGAGCTGTCTACCTCAACCTGCAGCTCTTCACATTTCTGCTGCCATTCAGCCAGCATTTTGTCAAAGACCCTTTGCTTCTTGTCCAGGGCAGCAGCAGCAGCATTGGCCTAGAAATGAAGGTTGTGTTGTACTGTTAGGTTTTGCATCTATAGCCAGGATGAGGATGTGCTGGAGCCATGCTATATACTGGTTAGTTAAAGTCAATGATTAAATTTTCTTTGTTAGCATTTACATCTTAGAAATTACCAAATTCTATAAATCAGGACTTGATTTACTCTTTTGTTGGTTTATACACTAAAGAAAGTAACAGTGAAAATGTTAATAGTGCAAATTAAATTTAAGTGTGTCATGCATTTTCACAAAGCTGGTTGTTAAATATTTATCAGCACATCACTATCTATAACACAAGAAACTACCATATCCCTGTGACAATGGTAAATTTTAGAATGAGAATACAATATATTTTCCCCTAAGACAAACAACCCAATTTCTCAACTCTCACTTTCCCATAGTGTGATAATATGTATTATTAATAAATTCCTTGAGAGTAAGTATGATTTCATTCTTTATTTTTTTATCCCTAGTATCTAGCACAGTGCGTGCAGGACACATAGTAGGCACTTAATAAGTGCTTGTTCATTGATCTCCATCAATATGCATGATTATGTAAAACACATAAGAGCTGGGTAATTCTTTGTTATTAAACAAAGCTCGTCATTCCTAGAATTTATTTTTTTCATTTCCTTTTTAATTCTTCACATAATCCCTAAGATTAAGGATGTTAATTTCTGGTTTATCCTAGATGGATTAACTTTAGCTAAATTCTGTTCAGCTGCTCTCCCACAAAGATGAAGTCACCTTTGCTTGTGGATTTTGGAACATTTAATCTCAAGTGTCTCACTTGTTTTTCACTAGCCACCTACATGGCTATCATTATGAAATTCTTTCCTTATTGGATAGGTGCTGGCTAGAAACTGGTCTGTCTTTACAGATAGTATGAGGCAATAGCTTTACATTAACCTAAATAAGATCTGTGGGCCCTGTTTAAATATTGAATTACAAAATTGGCAGATAGTTCTGAAGTAGAGAAGCATAGACATGCAACAGTATGAATAGCTAAGAATATTTAAGCATGGGATTGCTTTGGTAATAGAAATTTGGAAATAATGGAGGAGCCCTAACATTCCCTCCCAATAACACATTTTGCCTTTATTATAGAGATGGTTTTTTATGTTAAGGGGTGCATGGATGATCTATTGATGATGGCTTTGATTTCAAAGGCTAGGAAATAATGGGAACCCCTAACATTTACCTCCACTTGATACCGTGAAATATTGCCTTTATTGTAAACATTGTTTTAATATTTCATGGAATAAGGATTGCACTGGATGAGACGGTTACAGTGTATACCAAGGGAAGGAATGCCTACATTGATAACATCACAGATCCAGTAAATTAATTAATACTTCTTTACACTGAAGTATATAAAACATGAAAAAAATGGCTCATCCAATTTTGAGAACACAACAAATGAAAAAGCCCAAGGAATTTCCTGAAGAGACCACTGGGGGAATTGGAATACAAAGCCTTTATTCAATCTAGTTGGACTCCACTTCTTCCCAGTAACCTAATTCTTCCTGGAATCCCCTAGAATGATACCATGTGATATTTTTCCCCTAGTCAGAAGCTCCGCTGAGCCTCTTACCTTCTCCAAGTCAATAGTGAGATCTTCTATTTCTGCTTGGAGTCTCTGTTTGTTTTTCTCTAGGGAGGCAGCCCGAGCTTGGGCAGCTTCTGCTACCTCCTCTGCTTCCTGTAGCCTGGCTGCCAGTTTCCTCCTTTGGGGACAAGGTCCAAGAGAGGTGGTTAGGAATATAAAAGGAACCATTACTGCACAATGGGCTCTGTTCTTGCACATCAACTTGACCTTCATTTGGAAAGAAATCATTAACCAAAGAGATTGACTACATAATTTAACAACCTTAAATTTGTTTTATACCGTTTTTCTCTCCCTCTGCCCCATCTCAAAGTGGATAGAGTGTTGGACTTGGAGTCAGGAAGCTCTTAGTTCAAATCCTGCCTCAAACACTAACGAGCTAGTGTGACCCCAAGAAAATCACATATCTGTAAATTGAGAGTGCTAGACTAGATGACCTCTAAGGTTGCTTCCAGTTAGAAAATTATGATCCAAACGATCCTTCAAGGAACAACTCAAGGTCCCCTTCTCTCTGAAGTCTTACTGCACCACTCTGCCCCGTTCCTCCTATTCTTTTTCTCCTTTGAAATCATGCGGGCTTGCCTGTCTTTACCATTTAATAGTATTTAATGGTGTTTTAATTATAGAACCACAGAGAAGCACTGCCTTATTTTGTTTGTCATATGTATATCTGTGGCTCCAGCTGGACTGTAAGCGAGGGCAGGGATCTTATATGGTCCTTTTGTTTCCCCTGTAATGCCTAGTTCAGTATGAGGCAGTAATGGATATAATAAATATTCAGTAAAATAATTTGTTCCAAGAGAAGAAAGAAGAGGAGGAAGGAGAAGGAAAAAAAGGAGGAGAAGGAAGAGGAGGAAAAATAGGAGGAGGAAAAAAGAAAAGGAGGAAGAAGGAGAAAGAAAGAAGGGAAAGGAAAAGGAAGACGTTGGGAGGAGGGAGAAGAAGAGAGAAGAAGAGAAGGAGGAAGAATTACTAGCATGTAGATAGCACTTTAAGGTTTGCAAAGTAAATTTACAAATGATTAGATTTAATCTTCAAAACAGCCTTGTGAGGTAAGTGCTCTAATTACCTCCATTTTACAGTTTCGGAAACTGAAGCAGACAGAGCTTATATGATTTGTTGACATCCACCTAATAAAATGTTTGAGGCAAAATTTGAACTCACATCTTCCAACTCCAAGTCCAATACTCTATCCACTATAGCACCTACCTAGATATTTCCATACAGAGCAGAAAGGAAGGAATGGGTATTTAGATTAAGGCTTAGTTTCTGCTTCTTCCTGGGAACAAAAAGGATCCCACTGATTTTTGTATTAGTATGGCCTCTCCAAGATACTATGCCATCATTTTCAGGATTCTTATAATGGAAAGGAGTGCCTTGCATTCTAAGCAGCCCATTTGCAGTCATAGAGTGCCACAGCTTCAAACTTCTGGATCAACCCAGCCTTTCTTTCTGTGGAGAAGTTCAGAACCAATTCAATTTTATTTAGCCAATATTTAGTAAGTATCTACTGTGGGCAGATCACTATGCTCAGCATTGAGCAAAATATAGTTTAATTAAGCCATAATTTGTCTTTAGGAAGCTAACATACAAGACTTCTTAACCCTGGAGTTTGAGAGCTTGGTTTATTTTGAAAAAAAATATATATATATTTTAATATGGTTCACTTGCTGTTGTTTATTGCATTTCAGAACAGCCTTGACATTATCTGGATGATATTGAGTACTGATGATAATTTCCAGCACTATTTAGATCCCATTATTTCTCTGTTATCTACTCCACCCACCGCCTAGTCATGTCTGTTCCCTGCAGATCAAAGTGTTGAAAAAGGCAGAAGCATGTGGCTTGATTACAAGGGGAAATTCCTCTAAATCAGGGTTTCTTTCCATGGAATCCATGGACTTATTTTTAAAGAGGCCTAGAAGCTTCATCAAAGTGACAAGGGTTCTGTCATATATGCATGCATACCATGTGCACACACACACACACAATTTAAGAATTCTTGCTCTGGAGTGAGACTTCCCTGCTACTAAAGAAAATAAAACTGGATAGATAGAAAGATAAAGAAATAGATATATATAGATAAATAAATAGATACATATACATATATATACATATATGTAAAAGGATAGATAGTTGTATTTTAATTTAATTGGTTCCTTATACAATTCCATTTATTTTATTTTACTCCTTTAAAAACATTCCACGAAGAGGCCCCTGGGCTTTACCAAGAGTCTGTGACACAAACAAAAAAGGTAAAGAACCCATGTATAAGTAGGGGAATATAACAGTGTGGATGGCATGTGATGTTTACATGGAAGGAAGTACTGGACCTGCAATTCCACTGAGAGAGGCAGCTCTGTCCACCAATGCAGGAGGCACCTTCTCAGTAATAGTCTTAGGAGTTGCCTAGAGCAAAGCTCCTTAAACTGTGGATGTAACTGAATGTGGGGGCTGTGAAAAATTTGGCAATAGTAAAAAGGTTTCTGAACAATTACCAAAGATTAACTCAGAAGCAAACAATGAATCCAATGTGTTTCTGGCAGCCCCTGCCTGTGCTGCATCGTGAGACTCCACTACCATTTTGGATCTGAATGTACAACATGCACTGATGTTGCCAGAGACACCTCAGCTCAGATTCTAAATGGGGTCATATAAAAACTTCTCAGGTGAAAGGGAGTCATGAGTGGAAAAATGTTTAAGAAACCCTGGCCAGCACTGAGGCATTAAGTGACTTGTCTAGGGCTGCCCAGCTGGTCTCAGTCAGGGTAAGACTTGAAACTGGGTCTCTCTGGCCTTGAGACCAGCTCTCTACCCACTCTGCCACATTCCCCCTAGCAGAGGGAAGGAAAGAGATCTTCAGAAGTACAGCCCAAGGTCTCTGCTGGCTGTACTCCTGGAGATCCTAGGCCATGGAATGGCGTCTGCTGGCTAGTTACTGAATTATGTACTCTCCTTAGCTTTAGACTAGTGACTTTCTTTTCCTTTGCTTTTGCCTCTGACCTCAACAGCCAGGCAGCTAAATAATGCTCTTATCAGTCAGGGCTCTTGTCCCACCCTACTCTACCCAAGATCCAGTGCTCACTTGGTCTCTTCCAGCTCCTCAGTTTTCTGAATGGCATCGGTTTCATACTTGGTTCTCCACGTGGTCACCTCTGTATTAAGTTTGGACACCAGGCGCTGCAGTTCAGATTTGCCCCCTTGCTCTTCCTCCAGCTGCTCTTTTATCAAATCCAGGTCATGTTTGGTATTGGCTAGACTGACGACAGCAGCACTTCGTGACTGTGGATAGCAGATGTATTAGAAAGCATGCTTGCCAACTGGTGTTAATCTCTTCCTGGGCCCTATCAGAACCCTTAGCTTTTTTGTTTTAACCGTAATTACTTCAGCATGCCTGTTGTGGACAGCTCAGCTACCTTCACATGTCCCTCCCCATTCCCAAGATAAGCACAGCCTCTCTAAGAATTTGAAAGGATATCCTGTGGGGAAGAGAAACTTGTTCTTTCTGGCCCAAGGGACCAGAACCAGGATCAAGGGTTAGATCAAGAGGCAAATTTAAGCACAACATCAGGAAAAAAAATCTCCTAATAATTAGAGTTGTCCCAAAGTAGAAGGAGTTGGCTCAAGAGGTTATGGGTTCCCCTTCTTGAAGGTTTTCAAGGAGAAGCTGGACAACCACTTGTTTCTTGTGTGGGCACTAGTGAAAATTTCTATGCATTGGACCAGATGGCTGCCAAGGGCCTTCTGATTCTCAAATATTGTGGTTCTAGGATTCTGATTTGCAAACCTTTGACTCTTCTTCCATCTGCCTCTTGTAGTCTTCCACCTGAGACACCAGTGAAGTCTTCATCCTAAAGATTTGATTTAGCCGGCTCTGGGATTCCTCATGTTCCCGGCTTAGCTCACTGTTTTCAGCTAAGTAAGGAGAGAAGAAGATGAAAAGAGATCCAGAAGAAAATCTCTCTAGCAAGTTTCTAAGTTCCCTGAACTGACTTAAAGGAATAGTAATAGAATAGAAGGGGAATTTGTTCTGTTATTTGGTCTGGCCTTTGATTTCATTAGTGTGGGGGGAATTTAGGCATGGAAGCCCCATTTACTAATGCATAGTAGTAGACTTCAAAATATACTCATCTCTAATTATAATTGATGAGTTTGAGGAGAGGAATTGACACAAAATGTTGGGGTTCAGGCATGTGACAAATTCACAATGGCGTTATTTATGAGAAGAGGTTACAGACAAAATGAAGAGGTGAAATAGGTACCAGAAATGGTAAGTATGACATATGATTGAGAATAAATTTAGGGGTTTTATCAATTAACAATGGAAAAGACAAGTTCCCCAGTGGAACTCACAATTAACTAGGAGAAAGGGAGTATTCCATTAGCTGGCAGGCTAAATTCATAGAAGAGTTTGGCACCCTAAAAGAATTAGTTAACTAAAACCAGGAGAAAAATACCATGAGGCATGGGGGAGGGATGGGATAAGAAGAAAGAAACCATGAAGTGGAGTATTGACCTGCAGGCTAAATCTATAGAGGACGTTAGCACCCTACAAGAGTTAGTGATCTAAAACAGGAGAAAGATACCATGAGACAGAATGTCATAATGAGCTAACCCAAAAGGAGTCAACAAAGATGGCGTGAGCCCTGGACAGATTTACAGGGAAAATTTAACCATTGTAGGGTTGACATCAAAACTTAGATTTCTGACTGGATACAGTAAGGTGTGGAAACAAGGGGTGGGGCTGTAAGGTGGAGCTGATCCCCATCAGTGTCGTTCCCTGCTGGCCTCAGATTAATCTTATCAGAACTCCAGGCTTTCTCTGCCAACCCCAACTAGTTACCATCATAATGGGAAAAAGGCACTAAGAAGTAATCTGACTTTCCCAGGATATCATGGTCAGTATGTGGTGAGAGACAGGATTTAAACTCATGTCATCCTGATTCCAAGGCTGATCTTCTGTCTAGTAAGAAATACTGGAATGAATGAATACATGAAAAAGTACTGATTAAAGTACTTGCTATACGCAAGACAACATGATTTTGTAAATATTTATTAATAAATCACTAAAAATGTCTCTAATTGAACTGAAATATGGAAAAAATTGAGCAACAAACAACTAAAATTAAACTCAAGCTGGAAGATGATTCTGTGCCAAAAAAATTTCCTAGGAAGAAAGCATGGGTATAATTACCACGCAGGCAATCCATCCTGTTCTGGGGCTACATAGTGAGAACATACTGAAGGGAATGATGAGATGGAGGAGGGCCATTCTACAAAGTGTTCTTGCAGTCCCAGAATTCAAGCTTATTCATTGAAGAGGTGACAGCAAGAGTCTTAAGGGGCCAGAGAATGGAACGGTATAAACCAGAGATGATAAATAACAAGAAAACTTGGGTTCCAGTTCAGGCTCTTAAAAAAAAAAAAAAAAAAAAAGACCTCTACTACATCCTTTAACTTCTCTGAACCTCAGTATTCTCATCTGTCAAATGGGCATCTTAGAATCCTAGAATCTCAGAAGTGGAAAAGACCTTCATACCTTTCTGCTCCAATGCCACCATCTTGTCTCAGAGAGATTTCCAAGGCCACATAATTAATTAGTGCCAGACTTAGCACTAGAACCTAAGTCCTTTTTTATTTTTTAATTTTATTTATATTCAAATCCAATTGTGTTTTTCTCCCTCTATTGCATCATGCTACCTATTTCACAGATATGTTTTAAGGATCAAGTGAGTCCTAGGAAGAAGAGGATGGGACAAGGGAATAAGCATTTATATAGAATGCCAACTATGTGCCCAGCATTGTGCTAAACACTTTACAAATATTGTCTCATTTGATCCTCACAATAATCTTGATTGTTAATATCTCCATTTCATAATTGAGGAAAATGAGGTAAACAGAGGTTGGATGATTTGCCCAGGGTCACACAACTAATAAGTGTCTGAGGCTAGATTTAAACTCAGGTCTTCCTGAGTGTAGGTCCAGTGCCCTAACCATTGGGAAACCAAAGACACTAGAACAGCTTCATCTTAGAATATTTAACCCTCGCTCCTTTTCACAGACCATCCCTTTCATACTAGCAATGTTCTCCTTCCTTACCTTCTCTTAAAACTTTGTTTCCCTTTAAGACTCAGCTCCAGGGATACCTCTTGCCAGAAACCTTTCCTGATTCCCTAGAAATCATTTTGCCTTCATTTTATATTTGTTTATCTGCATACATGTTGCTCTCCAACATAGAAATATAAGTTGTTCAAGGATAGGGACTGCTTAGTATTTTTCCTCCTATCTTTTGTTTTAAATTCCCCAATTCTTATCAGTGTCTGACATATACCAAGTGTTTAACAAATGCCTCTTGAATTGATAACACAGATGAAAGAAAGCATAACAGATGTCTTGGAAGATAATGACAGCGTGAGAAATAACACATGTGAAAGAAAATAACACATGTGAAAGATGGTATAGTTTTATAAACATATTAGGTTTTTTTTTTTCATATTTACCGTCTCACTTTTCAGTTCTATGCTACTTAACCCTGTCTGATCACAGATGAGAATTGGATGGGATTTTTTTTTCCCCCAAGACCAAAGAAAACTTCATCCCATCCCACATCTAGGACAGCATTTTTCACCCTGCATCATTCCTCATATGTTGTTGTTGTTTGTCCTTTGTATAACAGGGAGGGAATGCCATAGCCTAAAGAGGGAGGGCTGTGCAAGATCTTGCCTCACTTTTGCATTCAGAGGCATCTGGGTCCAGTGGCCAGATATAGAAGATGATTGGAGATGGCCCTGGATGAAATGGGAGACCTTGGTCTCAGTTTGACTGAGGCTGTAACCATTGAAACAAAGAATCTCCTCTTTTACCTAGTCCCCCCCAAAAAAACAAAAACAAAAACAAAAAACACCTAAATAAATAAATAAATGAATCTGGGAGAGGAAGACTCTTCTTTCTTAAAGACCATGCCTTAAACCAAAACCAATCTAATTCTCATTGGCCACTAATAGCTCCTAATACCAAGCCCTGTTTGGTCATTGTTTGGGTCCTAACTGAATCAGATTAAATGTAAATAGCAGTCATTTCTGCTTTAACCATTCCTCGGATGGATTCTATTTCTAGGAAAATGACTTTACCTTGGAGCCTGGTCCTGATAGCATTAAGCTCTGCTTGGTTTCTCTCCAGTTCAGCCACTTTAGCATTAGCTTCAGCTAAATTGTCTTCCAACTTTCGGACATGAGCCTCAGCATTCACCTAAAGACAAAGATGGCACTCGGGGATTAGACAGGGAGCCCAATCAGAAGGTGAATTCTTTTGACCTTTTGTGATAAATGAAACAACAGAGATTTGGTATCTTTTCTCTCATATTAGGTCTTTCAGGAGTCATGGGGGGAAATTAAAGATAGAGAAGAGGGTGATTTATGTTAAATAGATGAAAATTATATAGATATAATAATGCAAACTTGAATATGTAGGTAATAGAAATAAAATAAGAATAAACATGAATCTGCATATATAATCAAGGTTAAATATATATTTTGGATGTATATTTATATTTTATTTTTATTTATAATCTACCTATATATTTTCAAGCTTGAAGATATTTTAAAATTCTTATTTATTTGTGCCTAAACTTTTCTCTTCTATATACATATATGTACATATATATATAAACAGGAGTCCCTTACAAAATAAATTCAAATCGTAATATATATTATTTTTATTCATTTATATATTACAAATAACTAATTTGCTGAGCCAAAAGTTATTACTTCCAATGCTTTTCCTATTAAGTATGTATTTATAAATGTACATATATATACACATTTGTATATAGCCAGAAAGATCCCTATATAATCAATAAATCCAAGTCTTAATATACATTTTTATTTTCTTTCTTATTAACATAATATAAAAATAATTTATTCAGCTAGAAGGCATTCCTCTGGTGTTCTCTATATCAGCACTTTTTAAACTTCTTCGACTCTCCATCCCTTTTTGCCCAAGAAATTTTTACCTGACCCCAGGCATATAAGTATATAAAATAAGTATACAAATCATAAAATTCATCGATAATAAATCATAAAGAAATCTATTTTAAAGCAATTCTTTAGTATACACATAATTCTTACCACTTATTAAAGGTAAAGTCGGATCTGCATACTAATGAAATGGATGTGCTTGTCTATTTTTACCTGAAGAATTAAATCTTGGTGGAATATTTGATACCTTTTATTGTTGCCAGATTTTTGTGACTTCCCTATTATGCAGCCCACAGTTTAAGAAGCTTCGCTCTACATAACATATACATAGGTATTCATATACAGCCAGAAGTGTGTCTAACAGAAAAGTCTCCCTTGACCAATGTCTACTTGACCTTGCCCAAGGCTCTCATCAGCAAATCCGCCTTTCTCTCCTGTTCTGTCTCAAGCAGGGCTCACAAACTGAATCTGCTTGCTTAGCTCGCTCCCTCCTAGAGTCCTTCCACTGGTTTGTAGGAAACCTCAACTACCAAACGGGTTCTTATGTGAAGCTGTCTCTATCTATGTAGACTGCCTTCTACTTGAAATCCTATTGAACTGTGCTGTTTGAGGGACGGCTCCTAAAGCCTGGGGAGATTTCCTCTCTAAGGAGAAAGGGCCACAAGGCCCTTACCTGCTCCTCTAGAGTGGACCTTTGGTGCGAGCTCATGGGGTGAGGAGATGCCCGGGCTGCCTCACCTTGGACTTCTGAACAGCCTCCATGCTGGCACTGAGGTCATCGATCTCTGCCTTCATCACCTGCTTGTCCTTCTCCAGCTTGGCCTTCACTCTCTGGAGGTTCTCCACGTGCTCCGTAAGCTCAGCCATGGAGTCGGTGTGCTTCTTGCGCAGGGTGGAGGCCGTGGCTTCGCTCTGCAAGGCCGCCTCTTCCAGCTCCCTGCGGAGCTTCAGGAGCTCTGCCTCCCGCTTGCGGTTCTGCTCAATCTGCAGTGGGATAGAACAGAAGATTTGGAAATGAGGGGAAAGTAAAAGTGTCTGAAACTTGGGAGCTTCATTTCCCCCCCCTCCCCCCCCCCCCCCCCCCCCCCCCCCCCGCCATCCCCACCCTATGCCATTAGCTGGAGAAGGTCCAGAGAAGAGTACCGCCAGCATGGGGAAGGGCCTTCAGTCCCTATCATATCAGTGAGATGGACATCGTTAGCCTGGAGTAACAGGAGGGAACATGGCAGCCTTCTACAAGCTGGAGGAGGGACTAGACATGTTTTGTTTAAACCACAGGGCAGAAACAGGAGCAATAGGTGAAGATTGTTAAGAAGCCAATTTAGGCTTGATGTGAAAAAAAATTCCTTCCTCGTTAACATTCTCCATAAGTAGAATGGGCTGTCTCAATAGGTAGAAACTTCTCTCATTGAGCTCTTTAAGCAGAAGACCACTTGTTGGAGATATTGTAATGTAAGGTAGGGGAGTACGGAGGTGTATGGGTGCCCATATGTATAACGTGCAAGAGGCTGGAAGGTATTTGTTGAATGAGATGGAAACTTAAATTTTATGATTCGTTTGGTGATTGTACTAGCAATTTGTGACTTACCTCTATTCAACATTCATTCAGCAAATGCTCACTGAGCATCATTGTGCAAGGCACCATACTAGACTTGGACCACCGAAAATATCAATACATCTAAGTGTGCTAACCTATAGAATGCAATAACACTTTGGCTTTAGAAAGTGCTTCTCTATAAACAAGAGTTCCTGATCCACTTTATTTACCCATTCCCTCCAGCTGAAGGGATAGAGGCAAAGAATCTCATTGACATTGCACAGTTGGGGAAACTGAGGCACAACACTGTAAAGAAAATGTAGTGCTGGAGCTAGGCCTGGGACCTATATCTGATGAGCTAAAGATTTTCACTGTTGGGCTTAAGTAAACTTCAATATCAGTTCATCCAAGAGGTTAAGGGAGAATGTTCAGTACTAAGCACTGAGGAGCTGACCTTGGTACGGCCAGTATTCTTTTCTTTCTGATCTTAGCAGCCAGCTCTAAGAAAGCTGTTATAGCACATGTGATGAAGCATTCAGATACTGTGCACTTCAAATGCCAAGTACTAAGGTGATTCTACTAGTTGTATTTTTTAATGAAGAAATTATATTTTAAATCTAAAGATGATGCTCCTGACTCATTAAGTCAGTACGTCTTCCAACAGAAGAGAAAACACTGATATACTTCCTCTTTCCTACGGGCCTTATTTTATGAATTAACCAATCAAGGTTAATGATTTATGTACTGGGTGAGTATGGACATATAAGAACAAACTAGCTCACACAGAGATCAAAGCCATAACCTTGACCTCATTGGAACCGTGTCCCAAGCAAATGAGTTATGGACAAATGTGGATATGGCTTACTTCATATCCTTTGCTCATCAATTGGCTTCACCCAAGAATCTTCCCAGAAAGACAAAAAAGAGATTTTTAAGACTGGTCCTTGACCTCCTCCAATGCATCATCACTTTTATATCCTAAACTCCAGGGTGGGTAGAGGGGAAGCCTTATGTCCTTCTCTGTACACGGTTACCTGAGCAGAAGTGGCCCCTCCAGCTTCTTCTAGTCTGTCACTGAGGTCTTCAAGGTCCCGGGACAGGTCACTACGTTGTTTCTCCACCTGTGGAAGCATTTGGGGAAAGAAGCTTAGTGATGCGTCCTCTTTGTGAAGATCTCCAATCAAGATTTCTGTTTGAGTCATCAGATCCTAGAGAGGTAGGACTGTAACTTGGGTCAGTTCTGCATATTAATATGGCTATTAGGGTCATTCAACAACTAGACTAGATAAATAAATCTTAATTCTGTAATAAATTCAGGGATGCAGTTAACTCAGAAATATATACCCAAGGTCCTTAGGATCTGGAAATTCAACGAATACGTGAACTCTTTCTAGCAGTTCCAACTGCAATAGTATTTAGGCTGGACCTAAGCTACTTACAGTAGTTGGATTTTAGGTTTTCTTAGCATCTCTGTCAAAGAGTGAGTACTTTTTGTTATTTACCTTTGCTCTCATAGCCCTCTCTGCTTCTAATTCTTCTTCCAGTTCCTCAATCCGGGCCTGGTAGGTGCACAAACAAGAAATTAGTCTTTCTCTCATAAAGTTGAAGTACATCAGTCCCAACCATTACCCAGAAGTTAACACAAAACAGTTACACAGTACATAAACCATTAACTTAACCAAGAAGCTAAAAAATGAGGATTGGGAAGGGATTGTATTTAACATGTATTGGTCAACCTGCCATTTGGGGGAAGGGGTGGGGGGAAAGAGGAGAAAAGTTGGAACAAAAGGTTTTGCAATTGTTAATGCTGGAAAACTACCCATGCATTTATCTTGTAAATAAAAAGCCATAATAAAAAAAGAAACATGTTAACTGCTCAAAATTGAGATATTTTCCTTTACATTAAAGGTTTCAAATTCATCATAAGCAGCCTAGAGGGATGTGCTTCTGTCTGAGATCAACAACACTGCTTTGGGCATCTAGATGGCTCCACTTTGGGGACTCAGGAAGACTCATGTTCCTGAGTTCAAATCTAACCTCAGACACTTACTGGACATAAGAATCTTCACCTTGTTTGCCTTAGTTTTCTCATTTGTAAAACAATCTGGAGAAGGAAATGCCAAACCACTATGTCTTTGCCAAGAAAACCCCAAACGGGGCTCACGAAGTGCTGGACATGACTGAAAAATGATTGAACAATAACAATATTCCCTCTTTCATCTCAGTGCCTTTATACAAGCTGTATCCCATCCCTGAAATGTTGTCCTTTAAGTTTTAGCTTGAACACTATATCCTTCAAGAGACTTTTCTTGCTTATCTCTGGACTTACTTTGTGTTTATTATATATTTACTATTTATGTTATTTCTGCATAATTGTTTTCCCTCAATACAATATACAGATAGTTCTCACTTTACACAAATTCTCATTATGCGAATTCAACTTTATATAAAAATAATAAAAGAAATCCACCTTCTGGAATACCTATCAATTTTATTGAATAGTAAGTATTGTATAAGTGTGTGTATGTACACATATATAACTTTATCTATATATTTGTACAATTTTCTCTTCACTATTGGACCTCTACTTGATTCTTCATGACCTCCCTTCTCCTTAATTCCGTCTAAAAAAATCCATAAAAAACCCCTCCAAGTGAGCACTGCAGTGAGATTGCTGTCAGAGATCAGGTTCTTAACTTGAGACTTCCTATGGGGAGAGAAAAGATTTTTGTTCCCCTCTGTCCACTTACCCTTCTGTCCTTCTCCACATATCTGTCTTCCATCTCATGTACCCATATCATCCATCATTTCCTGTGTATAGGTGTATCTGGTCCCAGAGTGTCTGCCCCATCCTACTTCCTCTCAGTTCCTGCCCCCCTCCTCTTTCTTCCTCCATTCTCTATCTCTATCTCCCACTTGTGCTCTGCCCTCTCCTCAACAGTCATGCAGGGTCCCTTTCTTGCCTCCCACTATCTCTCTCTTCCCCACATCCTCTGGCAAATTTGAATTAGGTAAAAATTGCTTTTATGTAGAAGTCTGCCAAATGGTCCACTTAATTAAAGGGAGAATTATCTATATACTACTTGAGATAGTATTTAGCAGGTAGTGTTTAATTTTTTCTTTGTATTTCTAGTAACTGACAGAGTCCCTGACAGAATAGGCTCTTAGTATTAGCTGAATTGGATTCTTACAAGACTGGAAGATAAACATGGAAGGAAGGAAGGAAGGAAGGAAGGAAGGAAGGAAGGAAGGAAGGAAGGAAGGAAGGAAGGAAGGAAGGAAGGAAGGAAGGAAGGAAGGAAGGAAGGAAGGAAGGAAGGGAGGGAGGGAGGGAGGGAGGAAGGAAGGAAGGAAGGAAGGAAGGAACTTATGAATAACTACTATTGTAATTTACAATTATTAACTTGTTCTTCTTAGCAACCCTGGGAGGTAGTTCATTTATTATCCACATTTTACCATTGAGAAAACTAAGGCAGACAGATTTATTTTTTGAGGATAATCCAGATAATCAGTCTCTGAAGCTGGATTTGAACTCAGGTCTTCCTGAGTAGAGGTTCAATCCTCTATTCACTATGCCATGAAATGCCTCTAATATGAGCCAAATTTCTTTGGACAAGCTGAAAGCTACACATAATTGACAGCTGTTTTACCTTTTCCTAAGCTTAGGGACTAGAACTGGGAGGGACTTCAGAGGCCAATTCATCCAGTGTCTTCAATTTATAATTTATTTCAAGGTAAAAAATGTTGCACTGGGTCCTACCCTTGACTATTAATCATGCCTCCTGGATATCACCTCTTATATCTGGATCTTAGTTTGACTGGCTTCCTTCAAATCTTACTTTCTGCAAGAAACCTATGTCAGACCCTCCCACTGCTGGTACTTTCCTCTGGGAGTATCCTCTTTACACTGGATATATCTTGTATACATCTAGTTATTTACATGTTGTCTTCCATCAGAATGTAAACTCCTTAAGGGCAAAGTCCAAGGTTTTGTCTTTCTTTGTATGCTTAACACTTAGCACAGTGCCTGGCACATTTTAAGAGCTTAATAAATGACCATTTGATTTACAGATGGATAATTCATGGATTAAAACAGATGATGTAATGTACAGAAGGAAAAAGAAAATGATTTGGGTTTGGGGGTGGGATCTGGGCTTCTCTTTTCTCTCTATACCTGATGTTCTTTCAGTTTTCTTTGCAGCGTGGAATTCAGAGACTGTTCATCCTCATATTTGGAATTGACAGAATTGATCTCCATGTCTCTTCTAAGGAGAAAATAAAACAAAGTATATGTCAGAGGTGGGATTTCACTCTTAGGAAAGGTTTCCAGAGCCAGAATAGAATTCAAGAAAAAGTCTTGGGGGAGGAGGGAAGGAAATAAGTCAAAAATATTCCTTTTCTTGCCACTGAAAAGATGTTCTTCCTCCTTTTTCCCTCTAAGGGACCACTCTAGGAAAGTATCTTCTTGTTCTATGTATCAGTCAGATCCTTTAGCAAAATCTTCAGGTTTAGGTTTGTAGGAGAAAAATTACAAAATGTTTTCCCTGTGAATTGGTCTGATTATTCTGAAAAATAATTTGAAATTATGCTAAAACAGTGAATAAAAGGTCCATGTTCTTAGACTCAGAAATTCCACATCTAGGCATATTCCTCAAAGAGGTCAAAGATAGAAGTAAAGGTCCCATGTATTCTGAAATATTCTTAGTAGCACTTTTTTTGGTAATAGTAAGGAATTGGAAACAAATAAATGCTTGTTTTGGGGGGAATGGTTAAACAAATGGTGATGTGTAAATGTAGTAGAATATGAATGTAATAGAATATTATTCTTTTTGGAAGAAACAACGAATGTGATTACTACAGAGAGATATAGGAAGATTTATATGAATTAATTCCAAGTAAAGAAAGTAGAACCAGGAAAACAATATACACGGTGATAACAACATTGAAAATAAAAAGAACAACCACTGATTGTTTTGTAATTATGACCTAGATTATTTCCAAAGAAGAGACAAGAAAATAGATCCTCTTCTCCTTATGTTTGCAGAGGTGGAGGAGCATAGGTACACACATTGTCAGGCTTGGTTTTGTGTATTGCTCGGTTGTGCTAAGCTATTTCCTTCCCAATCTTTTTGTATTGTATTACAAGAGATATCTCTCTAAAAAGGGGAGACTGAAATGATCTCTTTGGAAATGAAGACAATGCAAAATCAAAACGGACCATTTTTAATATCCCCAAAAGATTATCAGTTTTTCAGCAAAAAGTATAGACTCTGTCAATGAGTGCTGCATTCAGGTGATAAGTGTTTAATTAGGCCATAAGATCAGGTCAGTTGGGAAGACAGTATTGTGATAAAAGGAGTATTTAATATGAGTCAAAAAAATCTGGATTTGAATCCAAGCATCACCTCTTATTATATAATCCTTCTTTGCCTTATCTGCGTTTTCATTTGTCAAATATTTTGTCAAATAATTTGTCAAATGGGATAGTAATACACCTACTAGTACCACCTACTTCATAGGGATTTGTGAAGAAAGTGCCTCCAAAGAAATGTGTGTCTTTATAACTGAGGCAAATCTATACCATGTAAGTGTATTCCTTGGGCAATTTTAGTGCTCTAAAATTGACTTGAGTTTTTCATTTTTTGGCCTTTTACCTGACGTATGATTTTAGTGGTGAAGGGAAATCCCAGATGAAGAAACTCCCTTGACCATTAGAGGTTAGCAGACTCTTTGCAATACAGACTTTTAGAGAGTTGTTGGGGACACAGAAGTTAAATGATTTGGCTTAAATCACACCTACGTTATTGTCAGAGGTCTGACTTGAATATTGGCCTTCTTGACTTGGAATAGCTAGGTGTGCAATGGAGAGAGCACCAAGCCTGGAATCAGGAAGACCTGAATTCAAATTTAACTTCAGACACTATTGTGAGACCCTGAGCAAGTCACTTTACTCTCTTTGTCTCAGTTTCCTCATCTGTAAAATGAATTGGAGAAGGATATGGCAAACCATTCCAGTAATCCTCAATGGGGTCATCATCAGTTGGATATAACTGAAATGACTGAACAACGACTTCTTGACTTTAAGGTTGGCTCTGTTCTTCTCTCCACTCTACTCCTCTCCTCTTCCAACCCCATTTCTAGATCCCCTTTTATTTTGTTTTCCCTCATTAGAATTTAGACTCTAGAATCAGAATCACTACCTTGAGAGTGGGGACTGTCTTTTCATATTTATATCCCTAGCACAGGACACTTTAAAAATGTCCGTTCTATCTATCTACCTACTTATCTACCTATCAATATATCTATCTAATCTATCAATTTCCCTTTCCACTACACAACACGGCCTCTTTCTAACTAAATTGTACATAAAAGGCACGTACTTCTTAACCACCTCCTCCAGATCTAGCTTAGCTCTCTCCATCTCATTAAGGTTATCAATGGTCATCTTCAGGTCACTCTCAGCTTTCCGGCGGGCCTTCTCTACTTCAGCTCGTATCTTCTTTTCTTGTTCCCAGTTGTCTTCCAGCTATGAAAACAAGAAAGGTCAGGAAAGGAAATCACAGACAAGAATGAGAAAAAAATCCAGGCAAAAGGCACACAGGATTTCTACCAGGAGGAAGCTCTGGAAGAACAAGCAAGGCCTTTCCCACCTCCCACATCACTTCCCCCCAAGTTGGATGGGGATGGGGATGAATTTCATAGTTCAAGCAAAAGAATCCCACCCTAACTGGCTCTCACCTCATGGATCTGGGTGCCAAGTTTGCTGTTATTTTTCGTTAGATGATTCACCTTGTCTTCCTCAGCTTGTAGGTCATCGAGAGTTTTCTGAAAGGAAAGAAATCCCCAGAAGAAGCTGATGATGGAGAGAGTATGCAGAGAGACAAGGGCATCTATCTTTTATAAGGAGTCCATCCCAGAAGGATTGGAGTGGGGATCATTGACTGAATCAATGTTGATCCTTAGTAGCTAATTTTGGGTTATTTTGCCCAATATAGAATAGCATCAACTACTGCTGAAAGCCAATCTAAATTCAAATAGCTGACTGATAAATTTAAGCTGAAAGAGACATGAAAGGCCATCCAGTCCAATCTCATTTTCCAGTTGAGGAAATTGAGACCAGGGAAGCTAAGTGACTTGCCCAACATCTCACAGGCAGTATCAGAAGTGAGATTTGAACCCAGGTGTTTTGACTGTAGTACCAGAATGGTTTTATTAATACTGAGTATTTGATATGCTGGATATTTATTCAAGTGAAGAAGAGACACATCATCCTGCAATGTCAGTCATCATTGTTCACTATACAGCCTCTCCCAGGGCTTAAGTGGTGCCCTAACCCCCTTAAAAAGCACGGGATATTGGGAATGAAACTTGAAAGAAGCCCGGCCTAATTTTGCCATGTGGAACATCAGGTTTCACACACCACTTAGTTCTTAGTCAATGAAGAATGAGAACCAGTCAAATACATATTTCTACCTGATGAAGCTCCTCCAGAGCCCTCTTCTCCTTCTGGAGCTTGGCAATAGAGTCTTCTCGGAGGGAGAGGTCACCACTCAAGGTTCGCACTTTGTGATCCAAAGCCTACAGATTTGGGGAGAGAAGAGACTGGTATTTGTAAGTGGGAAGTCATCCCATCTCTAAGAATGCGAAGAGATAACTGTAAGATAGGTCCTAAGCCCAGTCCAATTACGAATTAGCCAGCTTGGCATTCAGAGTTTCTCATGTGGAGAGGTAAGGTAGGCATATCAAAGGCAAGAAGTTTTAAGACTTGTAAGCTAAAAAATAAATTCATCTCTTGTCTTGGGAAAGCATCAAGGGGTCTTCAAGAAAGCGGGTTCATTCCTGTAACAAGAACTGAAGTGCACATCCAAAAGAGGAATCTGCTATGCGAGGGGAGAGGGAATGAGTAAGAACTCGGGAAGGAGGGAACCCTGCTGATGGGAAGAACTCTCCATATTGAGAAGAGGATTCTTGGGACTAAAGGAAAGCCACATTTTGGGGCATCATGGGAAGGCAGTAGCAGTAGAAGGAGAGGAATAGCCATCTTATCCATGTGTTTACTCAGGGTTCGGACTATCAGTTTTCACTTCAGAATTAATGAATGAGGCTTTAGAAATGGTACCTGGTTGGAAATGATGGGAAGGGCTGGGGTGTCCCTGGGTTCCCAAGTTAGAGTCAATATTGCTGACAACACTGGTACTTCCAACAATACCTGTTTCTCCTTCTCCGTCTTGGCCAATGTAGTTTCTAGGCCCTCGAGGTCTCGTTTCAAGTCACTCATTTCCCCTTCCAGCCTGCGCTTAGTGGCACTGAGTGAAGCCGCGGTACCCTCCTCCTCCTCCAGCCTCTCCCTCATGTCTGAAATTTGGCTCTCCAGATCCATTTTGGTTTTCATCATCTGAGTGAGGCGTTCCTCTGCATCCGAGAGGTTCTCTTGCTCCTAAGGAAAGGAAGGAATCCGGTGAAAGGGATGGGATTCATAAAAGATCTCTTCACAACCTTTCCACAAAGGGCCCACGAGTGATTTCTGAATTGGCAGCAGATTTGTGTCATTCTGGTTCTGTGTAAGTGAGGATTGAAAGAAAAGGCCATTCAAGTGTTTGGTTCCCTAATGCTTGGGAGAGGGAGCAGGTGCTGTAACTCAGAGCATCTGGATTCTGGTCTTACCCCTGACATCGAATAACTATGTGAACTTGGATCACAATTCTTTGTGCCTCAGTTTCCTTCTCCATGACATGAGAAGAGTAAACGGGGATATCTACTTCATGGAGTTGCTTTGGAGTCGGATGAAGATAATAGATGTGAAAATGCTTTAAGAAGCAAAAAATAAAAGGGCAGCCCACTGATTACCCCACTCAGTGACCATATCACCATCGTGTCTAGGCCCCAGTCTCCCCTATCCTAAAATGAGGGTTAGAATACAACTTCTAAATCACAAAGATGTGGTGAGGATAAAAATGAGATAATAGTTTTTGAGAAAGCAAAACATTTGCCAGAAATTAAGAAGTTTGGGTTGGGGAGTGGTTAGACGCAATTTGATTTTTATAAAGAGCATTATTGTACCATTCTATATCTGATTAAGAAGCAGGGTGGTATAATGGATAGAGAGCTGGTCTCAAAGCTGGGATGACTTGGCCCTGCCTTAGACATCCATTGGTTGTGTGATCCTGGACAAAATACTCCCTCTCTTAGTGTTCCAGGCAATTCTCTAAGGACCCAAGTGACAGAGAAGATGCTAAACCAAATTGGGAGAAGAATTTCCTTCATCCGAGAGTTCTTTATAGTAATGAAATCATAGATCTTATCTCAATCCCTATTCAACTAATTACTATTTAACTGATGGATAGGAACAGATCTGTCCAAATCACTTCCTTCAGTGTCTGGCATGGTGCCCATGTAAAGAAATGCTTAATGAAGGTTTTCATGCTTTTTCATAGAGATGCCATGGCTCCCAGGCCGGGGTGGTGTTGCCGTAGGGTGTAAGGAAACTTCCCATTAGTCAGATTTGCTAATAGACCCAATGTGATACAGCTTCTCAGAAAAGCTTCCTCTGTCCTCATCTCTCTATTCTTTACACTGTGTGACTAATTGTCTGGCAGAACTATGACCCTGGAGATTGGGAAGAATGATGGCTCTTTCTCTTAGAAACTTCTGCTCCCAATTTCTTAGCTCACGTACTGCCTGCAGCTGGATGGTTAGATCATTCTTCTCCTGGCTGAGCGTGGCTGTTTTTTCTTCCAGCTCCTTGACCTTGTTGATTAGCTCCTGTGTCTTGGACATGGCATTCCTCAGTTCTTCCTCCTTGGCTTTCATCTCCTCTTCCTGCCGAGCCACATTCAGGAGAGGCTTAACCTGTGGGATAAGCAATGCCATAATAGGGTGAGAGACAGTTTCCTCTGGGATAGCTGCTGTACCTATTAAATAAATAAAGAGGGACATGCTATTCTTTGTCAGCTTACTTGATTTGACCTTATTTAAACTACACTTGGTTCCACAGAATTGATTTCAGCCCCCAAAAAATCATGATTAAAGTAAAAATGCCTAAATAATTGTTCTTAAGTCATCTGTAACCTCAGCAGAGAAAGTATGTTCTTGGGAATGTTTCTGAGAAGACTTGTTCTTGAGAACTGAATTTCAGGAAAATTTAAAGTTGGGTTTAAATGCCAAAGTTGAGTCCAGGACCTAATAATAGTATCTAATGTGTGCCTAAGTTGCTTTTATATTCTCAGGGAGAGAGTGAAGAGCCCATCTTTAAATCCACCAGTACTTTGGACATAACTATTTTGGACCTTCTGCTCATTTATATCATAATATATAAGAATTAACGTGGCAGAGGGTCAGGAAAATCTGGGTTCAAGCCCTATGTCAAATACATATTATCTCTGCCAATCATTTAATGTCTTATAGTTCTCTGGAAATGTCCTACAATCTATCTACATAAGTAGATAGACTTTCCATGCTGGGAAATCCTCATGTCAGTGAAGAAATCACAGTTTCTGAACAAGAATAACAACAATAAAAATAAACTTTCATATTAAAGCATTTTTCTTTAAAGTTAGGTTTTATTTGGAATTGGAATATATATACTATATCAATCTTTTACCTCTGAGAGACATACATTATCTCTGCCTGCCTCCCCCTTCCCCTCAGATGGAAAACTTTTCCTTATTTCTGAGAAGTCCCAATTTCCTAGATTCCTTATATGGCTGTATAGGAAGTCAGACCTTTCCTGTTCTCAAATGGGGGGGATGATACTCAAGTTTTAATCATAGGATCACAGAATCTTAGAACTAGAACAAGGTTCTTAATCTGGGGTCCAGTTAGTTGTTGTTTTTTGTTTGTTTTTCAAAAGCTTTCGGTTAACTGATTTCAATAGAATTGGTTTCCTTTTTAATCCTATGTATTATTCTATATATTTAAAAACATTATTCTATGGAAACGTGTTGAAAAAGAATTGCTCATGTTTAACCTATATTGGATTATGTGTTATCTCGGGAAGGAGAAGGGAGGGAGGAAGAAAAATTTGGAACACAAGGTTTTGCAGGGGTGAATGTTTGTATGTATTTGGAAAAATAAAATACTATTTAAAAATTTAAAAATAAATAAAAAATTAGAACATTGTCCTAAGAAGGGGTCCAGACTTCATCATGACATTGAAAAAAAAGCTTGAGAACTCCTGCCTTAGAAGTAATCTAATTCTAGTCCAATTTTACAGAAGAAGAAACTGAGACCCTTCCCACTATGAGCTCTCTTGTGCATTAGTGGGAGCTTGAGCTTGGTATATGCTTCTCCCCTCACCTTATTGTATAGTTTCCACCAGCCCCAGAACCGAAGCTGCAGGAACTTGCGTACGTTTCGCTGGATGACTTTCAGGCCGATTCTGTAATGAAACCCAAGGGATTGCATGAGTTGGGGATGGGGAGGGTAGTATCAGGACCTGGGGGAAGGAGAATGGGTGGTAAGTGGTAGGCATTGTTCAGACATGAAGATACATTCTAGAGATGCATCATCTCTCCTTGTTCTGTCTCGGAACTGTGAGCAATGAATCTGGCGAGACAGCAAGGGAATCAGGATAGCAATCAGAAAAATGCAGTCATCAGCAAGATAAGGGGACAGACGATGAAATGCAAAGTCCATTCCTAGACAGCTGTTGGAAGTTTGGGTAGGGTGGGGCACTGACTCTAGAGAGCTCATTTATTTCTTCACTTACTGATCTTCAGAAAATAAGAAAGTTAGGATAATGAGAATAATAGTTGTGTCATGGTAACCAAAAAAAATATTATTGTTAAAACCTGAATCATGACGGCAGGTCAGGGAAGGAAGAATAATGCCATGATTATGAAGGCATACATTGAAAGGAGCTGAGTATCAGGTATATTGAAGGAAAGATAAAGAAAGTCTGCTATACAGAGGTGACCCTAGACAATATTAGAATGTTAGCAGCCCCCTGACATTTGTAATAATCCTCTGTATGCATCCTGAAGTGTCCAGTGCCAGCCCAGATGTTGGACTCTGGCTTCTTAGGGATCTCTTTGGGAGCATCCAATTGGGCTACCAGCATCCCAGATCCCAGGGTTTTTTCCCCTCAATATTCTTCCCTTTTCTCCCCTCTATGGCCATCAAATCTTATTTGCCCTAGTAATCTCTCTATTGGGTGTTATAGGATAGTAACTGATAAATATAACCTGTGCAGCACTGTAAGGTTTGCAAAGAACTTTACACACACATACACGTTCGATTCATATAATATTTGATTTTCACTTGATGCATATAATATTTAACCCTCACAACACCTTTGTGAGATAGATTCTGTTATTAATGTGGAAAGTGAGGAGAGAGATTAGGGGAATTATTCTAGATCACTCAGCTAGTAAGTGTGTACAGTAGACTTTGAATTCAGTTCTTCCTGACTCTAAAGCCAGTGCGCTACTTCATCACCTAGTAAAGATGCCTCCTGGATGTCTCAATAAACAAAGACAAACTCCCCAATTAATAAATGATCAAGAATATGAACAGGCAGGTTTTTTTTGATGAAGAAGTCAAAACTATATTATAGTCATGAAAAAATGCTCTAAATCATTACTGATGAGACAAATGCAAATTAAAACAACTTTTAGATATTATCTTTCACCCATCAGATTAGTTACAATGATAGATGTGCTTCCACTGGGGAATGGCTAAACAAATTATGGTATATTATTTGATGAAATATTACTGGGCTGTAAGAATGATGAGCAAGTTGATTTTTAGAAAAACATGGGAAGATTTGGACTTATGAAGGAAAATACTTTTTATCTCCAGAGGAAAAAAGTCATAATATATGTATGTGTGTTTATATATGTGTGTGTATGTGGTTTAATTGTTGCTTTCTCTAGGGAAGGGTAGAAAGAGAAGAAGGAAAAAAGTGCACACATATTTAATCTATATCAGATTGCTTGCTGATTTGGGGAGAGGAGAGGTAAAGGAGGCAGGGAGAAAAACTTGGAGCACAAAGTTTTACAAAAATGAATGTTGAAAACTGTCTTTATATAAATTTGGAAAAATAAGATGCTATTTAAAAAAGAAAAAAGTGAGTAACAAAGAACAAAAGAAAAACTTAGAAGGAAGCACAGCAAAGCTGGGTATCTTTGAAAATAATGCATAGTATTTATTATTAGCTTTAAAAAATTAAACAACTTAAAATGGAAATCCATGGTTTTATATTTAATTCTCTATGTTCTGGTAGATTCATAGAAATGTTCTTTTTTCTCAGTTTATATTTAAGTTTAAATTAATATTTTTTAATTCTTAAAAAAAGGGCAAGTGAAATCAACTCCCAAGTAAGGAACTGCCTCTCTCCAGTAATTTAAATAAATGCCTTAACCCTCTTAGAAAGAATGTGTCTACAAAAGATCAGTGAGAACTAAATCTAATGGTGGAAATTTCAGATACAAGACAAATCAGGAGAGAGAACTCTTTCAAAACCCACTTCAGATCCTATTTCTTCTGCTCTGGCACTTAGCTTTTCTCTCACCTTCCAAACTTTCCTTCATTATCTCTTCCTCACTTTTTCTCCTCCAGACCCCTTTCCCCAAGCTAAGATTAACGTATCATCTTTTAATTCTTTGGTGAGAAAATGGCTCACAAGAACAAGTAAGATTGTCAGTGTCTACCATGTCTAGAGTGGAGCAGTGTATAGAATATGAGACCTAAAATTAGGATAGTCCTGAGTTCAAATCTTGCCTCAGACATTTTCTTATTTAATCATAATTTTTAATCACTCTCAGGCTATTTCCCCATCTGTAAAATGGGGATAATCATAGCACCTTCCTCATGGGATTGTGGTGAGGAACAAATAAGAAAACATAGGCACAGGGCTGTGCAAACCATTGAGCAACCTCTAAATGTTGGTCATTGTTATTATTACTCCTGTGTTGCTGAGCTATCCCAAAAGGACTGTTGCTTAGGACTGGGGAAGAGGTTGAAGTATAATCTAGAGTATCTTCTAACTTTAAGTGAAGTTAATACAACTGAAAAGATTGCAGAGGGGGTGGGGAGAGACGATACCTTCTTTCCAGCATTTTTTTGAATTCAATTCTCATCAGGAAGCCTCGGAGTCGGCACTGAAGCATCGTCATGATTTTGGCCAAGCGTTCATCTCGCATATCTTCCAGTTTGGCCAGGATTCCAGCCCGGAAGAATACCTAGGAAAGCAAGACAACAGTCTAGAAGCCTTGGTTTTCAAAAAAAAAAAAAAAGCCCCCAAAAAGCTTGGAGGCAGCCACTTCAGAGAGTTTTCAATGTTAAGAAAGCAGGAAATCAAAATTCTTTTAAATAGCTAGCATGTGTCAGACATTGTGCTAAATTCTGGGAATACAAAGGAAGGTAAAAGTTCCTGCTTTCTAGGAGCTCAGGTTAATGGGGGAGATAGCATACAAACAATTATGAACAAACAAGCTCTATGTAGACTAAATTGGAAATAATCAAGTATTAAGGGAAAACTAAAGGAAAGAATTAAAGGTGTTCTGTAGGAGAAGGGATTGAAGTTGGGACTTAAGGGAAACCAAGGGAAGCCAGAAGGTAAAGATGAGAAGAAGAGCACTCCAGAAATGAGGAGAAAACTAGTAAAAATGCCCAAAATAGAGAGATGGAGAATATATTGAGAAATATCTCATTCTTTTCATTCCTCTCCTCTCCTCCTTTCTCCTTTCTCCTCTCCTCTCTTCTCCTCTCCTATCCTTTTCTTTTTCTTCCTTTTGCCCCCTTCTATTCATTTTCCTTCCCTTCCCTTCTTTTCAACACAACATGTATGAGAGAAAACAAAGCAAAATAAATATCTATATATCTGAAAGGAAAAAAAAAAAGGTGGATAATGTGTCCAGTCCTTAAGTAGGTAAGGACTCCTTTTGGATACCCACCCAATATTGCTGCCCAAAACCTTTATCAGGATTCACACTTGGAAAATGAGACTGGCAGCCTGGGTGACTAATATACCTGGGGAGTAATTGAGCTGGCTAAGTGTCCCCCTTTTTAAGAAACCTAACTCTAAACCATGGATTGTGTTCCCAGCAGTCCCTTTCATCTCTGTGAGCTGGAGACAGGGCCCTTAAGCTCCACAGAGAGACAGCCTCCAGGCTCTCTCTTGATCCCTTAGGGACTCCTCCATCCCTGATGGATTCTGAAGATGTTAAAAACCTAAACTGGCTACAATTTGTCCTGACCCAAGCTTAATGAGAGTATGGGTAAAATATGGGGCTGCTAATGATTCCTGGAGCATCTACTTCTCAGGGTTGCTGCAGGGTACCATTGGGATGTTGAGTTGTAAAGCATTTGACAAATCTTAATTTGGAATACTGTCAGGCATTAGGGAACATGTTGGTTAGCTTTGCAGGACTGCTTTTTCTCCTTCTTTTTCCTTTTCAATCTTTGTTATAAGAGATAGCTCACTGAATAGGTAAAGAAAAGGGAGCAGGGATTGGATCAGTGATTTCACTGGTTTAAGGAACTTATAGGTAAGGAAACTTCTTCTACCAATGCAAGTAAGTTCCTACTGTGCAATTTATATTCTTCAACTGGCAGGAGTTCTCACCCTGGAATCTATGTACTTGCTTTTTAAAATTTGTTTTTGATTAATTAGTCATTATTTTAATTATGTCTGATTTCATGACCCCATGTTGGATTTCCTTGGTAGATACTGTAGTGGTTTGCTATTTCCTTCTCCAGCTCATTTTTTTTTTTTTTTGCAGATAAGGAAACTGAGGCAAACCGGTTAAAGTGACTTGTCCAGAGTATTTAATAATTCCAAGTTTTCCTTTGGTATTATATCTGTGATTCTTAGGAACTGGAAGATTAATACTCAGTAGGCTCCCAGCTTCTGTTGCTAATTTTTCACTTGAACTCAGGATCACCATATGCCAGATACTTTGATTAGTAGAAATTGGGTGTAATATATTTGTATCAAATGAGAGCAGTTTTATTAGTACATTAAATGTGATATTGGCTTCACTTCTGGGAATAAACATATATATATATATATATATATATATATATATATATATATATATGTATATATTTATACACACACACATATATATCTATATATATATGAAAATATATACACCTTAAATACATACACACATATATACATGTATAACCAATACATTTATACATATATATATATATACAATATTGTATACATAAATATACACATGTATATATATATATATGCATATATATACACACTTATACCTACACACACATATGCATACACATCTATATGGGGGCTAACAGAACCCCTTGTCCGAATGGCCATCTGTGGGGGATAATGTCCAGGGAATCCACACAGGTTGGACTAGATGCCTTCTGAGATCTTTTTCAACTCTGAGATTCCATCAACAGCTGACCCATGCACAAGCTCAACCCATTCTTTCAACCACTCTGACGATTGGTATAGCTCATGAAGACAAGGGAAGATGAGCAGCTCCATCCCACATGGGTTTTTGAGGGAATGCTCATACCATCCACTCTATCAGCCTAGAGAAGAAGCCTGACAAGGCTTGGCTGGACCGGGATTTGGCACCCAAACCAAGAACAACCCCAATGACTCATGAGTCAGGGTCAGGTGGTGACCTTTCCTCTGAGTCAAGAATGAATCAGGGATGTTGGCAGGGTGCTCGGGGGCTTGGGGTTGTGGGTGGTTTGGAATGATGGGCTTGATGACCCCAAGGGCCCCTCTCCCACACAAGTTAATGCAACTGCCCCAGGCCAAATTCTGTTCCCTTAATGAGGCATTCTTATTATATTATGGAAGAGCTTTTTCTTATAAGGCAACACTGGGCACTGCCTTCCACCCCTCTGTTTCATTTTTAGGATTTTGGACCCTTTCAACTGCCTTGCAGCTGAACTCTCCATCTATGTATCATCTTCTCCAATTATAGTATAGGCTTCTGGAGAGTAGGACGGACTAACTTTCTGTTTATATCCCTAGCACTTAACCTAATGCTTGGCACAAAATAAGTGCTTAATAAGATTTTTTTTCATTCATTCATTCATTCTCAGATTTTTTGGAATGATACTAAGATAGTGATGGTTAAGGTTTAAAGACAGCACTAGAAGGAATCTCTGAAGTCTAGTTTCCTTACCCTTGGGGGCAGGGGAGCTCTCCTGACCTTCACTGCCCAACCAGATTCCAAGTAACTCTTAACAAGGCTGAGATCTGAGGGCCCTGGTTGTAGATATGAAGGCCATTCGTGAATCTTTGTATGGATGTGCTTGTCCGGGTAGTCTCTGACTATGTACATGTAATAGTGTTTCACATTTTGCTGATAAGGAAACTGAGGTCCCAGAGGCCCAAGACACATAGCACTAGTTGTCAGGGGTAGGATTCGAATGCAGGTCCTCTAGACTCCAAACTCAATACACTTTCCATTATAATGTTACTGCCCATTGACTTTAGAAAACAATAGCGCATGCAGAAAAATCTACCTTGGTGTGTCCAATTTTATATTCATTCACATCTATGTCAATAGAGCCAAGCAAAAGTTCTGAGGCCTTCTTATTGTCCACGAATCCCTGAGGGATCACATTGGGGTTCAAGACTTGGTATCTAAATAGAGGAAGGTAATAGAGTGAGAGGTGTGCTTTATTCAAACAGGAGCTCAAGACAGAGATTTTCCATATTCAAAAAGCTTGCTCATCTAAACCACTATTGAGTAGAGAAATGCAAATTAAAACAACTCTGAGGTATCACCTCACACCTGCCAGATTGACTAAAAGACAGGGAAAGATAATGATAAATGATGGAGAGGATGTGGGAAAACTGAGACACTGATACATTATGGAGTTGTGAAATGATCCAACCATTCTGGAGAGCTTTGCCTCAACAGTGCCATTATTGGGTCTATACCCCCAGGAAATCTTAAAGGAGGGAAAGGACCCACGTGTGCAAAAACGTTTCTAGCAGCCCTATTTGTGGTAGCAAAGAATAGGAAAATGAGTACGTGTCCATCAATTGGGGAATGGCTGAACAAGTTGTGGTATGTGAAGGTAATGGGAGCACCTCTTCTTTCTGAGAGGGCAGGGAAGAGGGAGAAAAGAACATAAAATAAAATATTTCCAACCTATGTATCAACCTAGAAGGTCTTGGTGGAGGTGATTGCTGTTGGGAATCAGAAAGGTGACGCTTACCTCTGTTTGAATTCAGGGTATTGCAATCTGTTTGGGAAACCCTTCCTGCAAATACGGATACCTTCCAGGACACCATTACAAGCCAGCTGGTGCATGATCAAGTGAGCATCCACCACCCCTGACAAAACAAAGTCAAAGGTGCGAGACAGTGAGTCCTCCCCAGCAGATGGGGCAGATGGACACCTCCCACCCAAGGAAACACCGCTTGGGAGTCGGCACAGGGCGCCCATTCATGATGATGTGTGACACCTTTAGGAGATGGAAAGGAGTCCAACTGGATTCCAAGTCACTCTCAACCAAAGATACAAAGGCAGATTGTGAACGTCTGACTGTGTGTATGTGCTTGTCTGTGTGGTCTCTGACTAAGGAGGTGTCTCACAGCATTACAAAGCCAGAGACAGAATTAATTTTAGATTATTCATTGTCTGGCATCCTCCGTTCCTCTTCCACTTGCCCACTAATTGAAAGGGGACTATATTGAGTAAACCACTGGTTTGGGAAACAAGCTGGTCAGTACAGGCACTTCTCAGATTCTGAGAACTCCCTACCCCCCAACCTCAGGCACTTACCAGACTGTTTGAACTCATTAGGGACAATGCATCGGACAAAATGGGGGGCAGTGCTGTGCAATGTGGTCATCAGTTTGTTCAGCTGTTCCTGGGGGTGGGGAAGAAATGAAGTCAGTGAGGAAATGATAGTAGCTCTCATTTATTGATGAAAAGAAATGTTTTTTGCTATTTATAAAGTGCTTTACTAATGGATAACATTTCTTGTTTTCTCAATGGATGTTTAAGGAACAAGAAATAAAAATTGAACATTTAAAAACAATAAAGTACTTTTTTTCTTCAATGATCCTATGAAGTCATATGAAGTCCAATGAGGATCATAGAATTAAAACTGGGAAGAGCTTCGGGGGCCATTTTGTCCATCCCTCATTTTCCCGAGAAAGAATTAAGCTGCAGAAAGTTTTCATGATTGGCCCAGAATCTCACAGGATTTGAACTTGAGTTCTTTGTCTTTATGATTAGAATCTCTGTTTTTATGTGGAGAAAAGTGCTCAGGGTCACACAACTACTAAATAAATGTTGGAGCTCCAAGTTCTGCTGTCTTTCCATTGTACCTTCCTAACACGTAGACAGGAAGAGCATTGGACATATTTCAACAGAATCCAACACTTGGCGAAGGAAAGGTTCTGAAATTTCTGCTCTTCCTGACCCTAAACTTGGCCCAACCAATTACAGAGGAGCAGTTAGATAAGAAATGGATAGAGCTCTAGGGCTACAGTTAGGAAGACTCATGTTCCTCTATTCAAAACCAGCCTCTGACATTTACTAGCGTGTACGGGCAAATCACCTTCCATTTGCCTCAGTTTCCTCATCTATAAACTAATTATAATAATACCCACTTCTCAGGATTGTTGGAAGGATCAAATGAGTTCATATTTATAAAAAAAGGACATAGTAATCTGAGCTGAATAATAATAACTATCATTTGTAGTGTTTAAAGGTTTGCAAAGCAGTTTACCTCCATTATTTCATTTGATTCCCACAATGACCTGGGGGGATAGATGCTGTTAATATCCCCATTTTACAGGGGAGGAAACTGAGGTCAAGTGAGTTACCCAGAGTCATTCAGGAAGGATTTGAACTCAGATCTTCCAGACTGGATGGGGTCAGTGCACTAGCCACTCATTCATTCATTGCCTCAGTAGATGGTTGTTATCCTTTGTGGTCAAAGAAAACTTAAAATCACATCACTTTGCTGGATCAAAGTTTAGTGTGTCTGACGGTGACTGATCAGACCAATCCGAGCTGAGAAGACTCTATCACAGGCTGGGCACGAAGAGTCCACATGAATAGTTGGAGTACAAATTTGTGATCTCACTTTTCTTTTAAACTACTGCAATTCTGCTTTGCTCCTAGACCACAAGGCCTTCCTTAATGTGAGCACACCATGCTATGGCAATCCTACCACGTTCTCGCTGTCTCACAATTGGTTCCAAAATCAAGAAAGTGGAGAAATTTTGAATGCTGTGAATATTTATCTCAAACTATGCCCAAAGGGCTATCAAACTGTGCATACCCCCTGATCCAAGAGTGTCTCTACTGGGTCTGTTTCCCAAAGAGATCATAAAAAAGGGGAAAGGACCCACACGTGCAAAAATGTTTGTGGCAGCCCTTTTTGTATTGGCAAGGAGCTGGAAAGTGAGTGAATATCCATCAGTTGGAGAATGGCTGAATAACTTATGAAATATAAATGTAATGGTATATTATTATTCTATAAGAAATGGCAGTCAGGCTGATTCTAGAAAAGCCTGAAAAAACTTGCATGAACTGATGATAAGTAAAGTGAGCAGAATCGAGCAACAGCAAAATTATTTGATGATTAACTGGGATGAACTTGGCTTTTTTCAACATTTTTCATTGTATGGGCCAATCACGAAAATTTTCTAGGACTCAATTCCTCCTCTGGAAAATGAAAGGGTTGGACAAAATGGCCTCAAAGACCCTTCTAGTTCTAAATTTATGATTCTCATTGGACTATCTACTTCACAGAGTCACTACAAGTCATTTTAGAAATAGCAAAGTATAGCTTATATCGATAAAAGTCTCTAGGTCTCCAAAAGTCATTCTCAGAAAGAAAAATTCAACTGCAATTACAGTTCATATGGCTCTAGGGTGATTTTGCTTTAGCCTTTCTTTTTTTTTTTAATTCAGTGCCTGAATTATTGTTCTTATTTTTGCCTTTAAATTTTTTTGTTATCTTTTGTTTTTACCTCACCTTCATACTGCAATGTATCCTTCTACTTTCCCCCACCCTAAAAAGCTATCCTGTATGACAAAAAAGGAAGAAAAAAGTTCAATAAAACTAACCAACACATCCATAAAGTCTGACACTATGTGTACCGTGTACCATACCCACAATCACTGACTTCTGCAAAAGGGACTATATTCTCTCTTGGTCATTATGATTATACATTGTTAAATTTTATTTTTATTGACATTTTTGTCTTTACTTATATTGTTGTCAATATTGTATTTTTTTATTTTCTAGTTCTGTTAATTTCATTTTATATCAGCTTATATAAGTCTTCTGATCCTTCTTCTTCTTCTTCTTCTTTTTTTTTTTTTAATTTTCTGAGGCTGGGGTTGAGTGACTTGCCCAGGGTCACACAGCTAGGACGTGTTAAAGTGTCTGAAATCACACTTGAACTCGGGTCCTCCAATTCAAGGCTGGTGCTCTATCCACTGCGCCACCTAGCTGCCCCCCGGATGCTTCTTGATATTCTTTATATTCATCATTTCTTAAAGCACAATATTTTATTGTATTCAGATTCCACAATTCATTTAACTATTGCACATTTAATGTTTTATTTTGTTGTTTTCAATCGTTTCTGACTTAAAAAAAAACACCTTTAGTAAGTTCCTACTCTGTATAAATCACATTTTGGAGGGACTATGGGAAAAATCATTTTAATTTACTGTTGGAATTGATCCAATAAGTCTGCAAAACAATTTGGAATTCGGCTAACAGTGACTAAAATATTCATATACTTTGATCTAGTGGGCTTAGTACCTATATTATCACAAGGAAGTCAAAGAAAGAAAGCAAAGATTGTAACACACTTCTTGTGGTTATTTAAAAAAAAACCTTATCAATCGGTGAGTGAATAAAAAAATTTGGAAATGATAACATAAGAAGACTTAAAGAAACGGAGGCAGAATAAGGTAAGAAGAACCAGAAAACAACACATAGAAGGACTTTTCTTGTTGTGTTCAGTGGCTTTAACTCTTCATGACCCCATTTGAGGTTTTCTTGGCAAAGATAATAGAATGGCTTGTCATTTCTTTTTTCAGCTCATTTTACACAAGAGGAAACTGAGGCAAACAGCATTAAGTAACTTGTCACATAGCTAGAAAGTGTTTGAGTCTGGATTTTAGCTCATAAATGAGTCTAACTGACTCCAGGGCCAGCACTTTTATCTACTGTGCCACTCAACCGCCTATACAGAATAATATAAATGGAACAAATAATAACATAGAACTTAATAATGCATAATTATAATGACCAGGCTTGACCCTGGAAAAGAAAGGAGAAAATTCATTTCCCTTTTTTCACATAGAGACAGGGAAGTAAGGCAAGAGGAGAGATTTTTCATGTGTTGGAAGATTGCATGTGTTGTCACACGTGGTTGATGTATCGGATGGGTTAACCAAATGGCTTTCTTTCCTCTTTGTTAATATTCATTACAAGGGATGACTTTCAAGGTGAGAAAGGAGGGAAGAATACATTTCAAAGTGAATATGATATAAAAACAAAAGTCTGATGAAATTAATATTTAAAAATAGAATTACCAGGGTTTAGAACTGAAATGGAAGACTGTGCACTTAAGCGTACAAAGAGCCAGCCTTATAATTAGGAAATTTTAGAAGCAGGTAATGCCCCTGAAACACACTGACTGTGTGACTTTGGAAAAGTAATATACCTTTCTAGATCCCCTAGGCAACTCTCAGTCGTGATCTACATGGTAGAAGTTCCTTATAGCAATGGATGCACAAGTTTGAACCAAAAAAGTTGATGTTAAGAATCATCCTTTTGCCCTAGTGAGATTGAGTCTCTTAACCCAAGGCCACATAGAGACAGCATAAATCCAAGTTCTCTGATTCTAAATTCAATGTTCATTGCACTTAATACACCCCCTCTGATTGACTGAATAACAGAGTAATCAAGTGAGATAATTTACTCTTCTGACACCTCCCTCTCTGTGCCAAAACAGCAACTTCAGACAGCGGAAGCTGGTTGGGGACACTCAGAAATATAAACATTGGGAAATTTGGGTTCAAGCAGGGAGCTTGGAGGGTCTTACCCTGTAGAAGTTGGAGACAGTCATGAAGGATGACCCTCTTTTTTGCTTCTTACTTCCAGCTGAAAAAGAGAAATTAAAATTCTATAAATCACTATACTCAGCACAAGCATATAACCACTTCTACATGAGTTCAAATATGACCTCAGATACGAACTATGTGACCCTAGACAAGTTACTTAAACTCTGCCTCAGTTTCCTCATCTGTAAAATGAGCCGGAGAAGGAAATGGCAACCACTCCAGTATCTTTGCCCAGAAAACCCCAAAGGGGATCATAAAGAGTCAGACATGATTGAAAAGACTGAACAAAAACATTGATTATAAATCATTTTGGCGCTTGAAAAATCTTGAAGAAACCCATAAATATCTGTCAGAAACTGGATGGAAAGAAGCTTGAAGGTAGGGAATTGTCTCAAATAAAGGGAGGAGTGAATTATTTTGGAGGAAAAGAAAAAAGAATAAGTCTATTTTCATACTGAATGTTGGTTATAATTAAGTTTTTTTCTTTAAAAATTTTAAATTTTATTTTCAGTTCTGTATTTTCTTCTTTCCTTTAGAGAAAGCAAGAAATAATAAACCCCATTACAAATGTGAAGTCATGCAAAATAAATTTCAGCATTGATTTGTTAGGGGGAAAGAGTACACAAAAAAGAAAGAAAGAAAGAAAAGAACATTATGCTTCAGCTTGTACTCTGACTCCATCAGTTCTCTCTTTTTCACCATTAATTCTTTGGAGTTTGGGTAGATATTTTTGTTGATCAGAATTACTAAGTCTTTCATAGTTGATTATTGTTAATTGCTGTTACTATATATAATGTTTCTTAGTTCTGCTTACTTCACTTTACAGCAGTTCATATCAGTCTTCCCTGTTTTTTCTGATACCATACCCACATAATTTCTTATAGTACAATAATAGCTGATATATAAAAACACATAGACATACATACATACATATATATATATATACTAGGTCTATGATTTCAATGGTGGAGAGAACTTCCCATGAGGCAACTTTCTCGATCTCCTACTAGAACATTAATTTCTTGAGGGCAGACAACATGATTTAGCTCTTCTTGTATCCTCAGCAATTAGCACAATGTCTAGCAAGTAGTAAAAAGTTAATCAGAACTTGCTGATAGATTGACTGGTTGACTGACATCCCTACAATTCAACATCTATTGTGCAATATTTAGTCTTAGAATTGCCTGAGATGTTGAGAGATTAAGTGACTTGTCCCTGATCATACAGCTAATATATGTCCAAGATAAGACTTTACTCTTCTTGAGTCTGAGGCCATATACTCTCAAGTATTTGTGAAACATGCATTGTTTTATGTTTGTTATTTAAAAGGAAAAAAAATGCCTAACATTGCCATTTTCTCATAAGTCCCTGTTCCTTTAGGAAACTTTTCTTTTTTCCCACTTAATAATATTTTTTTCCCAATTGTATGGAAAGATATCTTTACATATTTTGTATGATTTTGAGTTTCAAGTTTTTATTCTCCCTCTCTCCTTTACTTTCCCCTTCTCCAAGCAATCTGATATAGGTTATACATGCACAATCATTTAAAATATATTTCTATATTAGTCATGATGTAAAAGATAAAACAAAAGGGAAAAACTGTAAGAAAACAAACAAGGATGAAACTAATATTCTTTGATTTGCATTTAATCTCCATAGTTCTCTCTCTGGATATGGATGGTATTTTCCATCTCAAGTCTATTGGAATTGTCTTGGATTATCGTATTGTTGAGAAGAGCAGTCATTCATAGTTGATCATTGCTCAGTGTTGCTCTCACTGTGTGCAGTGTTCTCCTGGTTCTGCTCCCTTCGCTCAGCATCAATTCATGTAAGTCTTTAGGAAACTTTCTCTATTCTCTACTAGACCATGACTTCCTTAAGGGCAGAGACCACGTTTTTGCCTTTTTTCATATCCTTTGTGCACAGCACCAGAGCCCTGCAGGGTTTGATTCAGGAAACACTGCATCAAGAGTTCTGAACAAACAGTCCTGGTTTTTAAAAGCCTCATTCCTGCACTCAGGCTGTGATGATGACAGCCTTCCCAGAAGCAGGCACGACAAGGAACCATCAAATGACACTGGCACTTGGCCCTAAGCAGGCAAGAGAAATGGCTTGTCTCATCCTTCACTTCCAGAGTGGATAATTTGTATTATCAAATGTATGTGCATAATTCCTTTGTGATTTTTTTTGGAGTTCTCCTTTTAAGTGGCAAGATGTTCTATTAACCTGTGAAGTACTCAGGCAGCCAGGATTGTAAAGGCAGCAATGCATTTAGGGGAAAAAACCTCACAGCTGTGTTGGACTTAGAAGCCAAGGCAACCAGTTTCCATTGGGAGGGGATTCCATTTCCTAGCCCTCAATGAATTTCTCACTTGCTGAATGACATTCTAACCCTAAAATCAACACTTAGACTTTACTAGCTGCATATGAAAGGAAAGAGGTGACTGTCACTTGATCTGTATTCCAGAGACAACTCTGTTGTGGTAGCAGAGTACACAGGACTTGGATTTGAATACCAACTGTCACTTTCTAGTTGTGTGGGCAAGTTCAGCTCTCTACCTTTCTTCCTTCAGCTGTGAAATGGGGATTACAATTGTTTATTCTACCAGTTCCAGAGAGAATCACATTAGCCAATAAAGTATATAAATCTTCTTATCACTATAGTCCCCAACAGAAATGTAAATCCTAAATAAGAGAAAATTATCCAGAGAAATAATACAGGATTTTGTTTAAAGTATTAAAGGTATACTACAAAGCCATTACCTTTTTGATACAATTCCACCCCTAAGTAAAGATGGAAAGGAAGGGAATCTAGACTCTTAGACTCATTTATCTTAGCAGCAACTAAATCTCTCTCTCCTGAGATCATCCTTCAAAGCCCATTCAAATACTACCTCATCTATAAATGAACTCCCTGGGGATTCCATCTCTTCTTTAAATTTCTATTGCAACACTTTGGCTTAGTACTACATAATTTGCATTTAAAATCTTCTAATTTCTGGGCTAGAAGGAACCCAAAAGGTCTAACCCACACCCAAACAAGAAATTCCCCTTCTCTTCAACAAAATAGTCATCTAGCCTTTGCACAAATACTTCTAGTAAACTCACTCCTCATATGGAAGCCCGTCTTAGTCTCATACCAGATATTTATGTCCTGTTCCATGTTTCATATGTATGGGGTCTCTTTTCAACAACTAAAAGTTTTTTAAGGTTAGAAATTGTGTTGCATTTTTTTTCTTTTCTTTGTGTCATGGTACTAAAACAATTAGCTGAGGTAGTGGATACAGCACTAGACAAAGTAAAGAAGATCTGAGTTCAAATTCTACTTAAGATAATTATTAGCTGTGTAACCCTCGGCATATAACTTATCTTATCTCTGACAGTTTCCTCATCTGTAAAATGGGGAGAATAGCACCTGCCATATAGACTTGTGAGGATCAACTGAGATCCCATATTTAAGGCTCTTTGCAAAAGCTATTATTATTATTAGCAATGCTATTATTATTATTAGTTCTAGAGAGAAATTTGTTGAAATAAATTGAGTCTCTGAAGATTTTAATCTCTGAGGGGAAAAGTGAAACACACTTCCCTAGTTACTAGTACCTTCTTTCTTAGACTAACTTTGTATTGGGGTGGGGCAGAGAGGGAAGGAGAGATATACATATACATCCAGAGACAGAGACAAAGAGACAGAGAGACTGGGGAAGGGAGGGGAAAGGGAGGAAGAGGGAGAGAGGAAGGGATGGAGGTGGAGGGAAAGGGAGTGAGAGGGAGGAAGAGGGAGGAAGGGAGGGAAGAAGAGACAGAGAGAGACAGAGAGATTACATGTGCGGCTGTTTGCATGTTGTTTCTCCCATTATAATGGGAACTTCTTGAATTAGGAATCCTATTTCCTTCCTTTCCTTAGCACAGTGTCTGACACCTAGTAAGTACCTAAGCAACGTTCATTGACTGACTTGTAAAGAAAAGGGAAACTCATTTTCACTCTCAAACTCCCACCAGCAGGAGAGACAATGCAATGGTTTTCATTAGCCATACCTGCAGCTTCCTCTTCTTTGAAGAGGAGACTGAGCAGCCCCAGGCTGGATTTCTGGAACAAGCCCACCACAGTTTCATTCAAGGGGTCCTTGTTCTTCTCCAGCCAGCCTGTGATGTTGTACCCTACCTGGAGAGAACCAAGATATGGCAAGGTCAAACCCCTTTCTCCTCTCTCTACTAATGGGGATGGAGGTCAGTCCCGCCCACTCAATCAAGGTGAAATTGCAGAGATGGAGATGGGGAGAGGGGAGAAAGCTGAATCATCCATATCGACTGCCTACATTGATCCAGTTAACTAAATTGGCCAAGGTAGATATAGCCTGAGAAGGAAAATGTTCTGGATCCTTCAGCCTGAGCTCAGCTCAAGAAAAGAGAAAAGGAGCAAAACAAAATAAAAACAAAACAACTTCAAAACTTTTTGTTCTTTCATTTCAAGAAAAAAAAGAGAAACCTGGTTCCCTCTTTGCATTGGGGTCTGAATTGAGGGGCTCAGTTCTTGGAAGAGTAGTTGATCTGCTAAGGTTTTGGATATTCAATAACTATAAATAAAGTGTTATTTTAATTCCAAGAGAGGAGAAGCACTGCAATTCCTGCCCTCCTCCTGTTGTTTGCTCAGGGTAGCCAGGCAATGCACTCATTGGCAGAGCAGCGCTTGAGAACATCACCAAATCCTGCGCTTACTGCTCCTGCTCTTCAGCCTTTAAGTACAGCCCCTTGACACTATTGTCAGAAGCTTCTCTTTCCCTGCTCTTTCATTCCCGGAGGTCTCCGAGAACCTGGCAAGTAACAGGCGGCTGGCTTTCCAGCAACCTTTAAGTCACCGCAGAGTGGCGGGGGATATATTTTTTCTTTAAGCTCGCTGAACAAAGACTCCATCCTCCTGTTAATTATACTTAGAGACTGTGTGTGCCAGCAGTGAATGGGGAGCCAGAATCCTGGCAGCAAAGATCCGCCCCCACTCTTGTCTCTCTTCCCCTCTCCAACCTCCCCACTGCATTTTCTATTTGAGCTGTCCTGGGTATGTAGATAAGTCATCTTGATTTGCTGGTCACAATCTGCTGGAGCACCTCCCACCCCCTTTCCAATTTGGGACTTACTAATGGATTCATGACTTCTCTGCCAATGTATGCATTTCTGGCCCACTCGCCTAGTCTGAGATGTCAGACTGAAAGCTAACAGGGCTCCACACCAGGGAGGGGAAGAATGGCAGGTTCAACAGGAGGGCCAGAGAGGGTTTTTAACATTTAGTCCTTTGCTTCGATGCTTTGGAATTTTCCTGCAGGAGGAGGGAGTGGGCAGGGTGAGCGAGCAGGAGGCTCGCCTCCCTTTGCTTGGCAGGTCACACTTTTCTCAAGTGTCGGTATGCTCTACCACTAAATCTAGAAGCCTCGTAGTGGTGTGTTCGCCCCTTCCTCACCACCTCCTCCATCCGTGGCGGGTACTACTTGGAAGTGCATTCCAGTGTGAAGCTGCAATATGCCGGGGTGTTTGGTTGAGTCTGGAATAACTCATCTGGAAGCAGTTCCTTGTTCTGGAATTCAACAAAGCAGATGGCTGCTGATGGGCAGCTGTGCCAGGACTCACCGTGCCAGCGTAATGGACCAGCTCAAAGTGGGCCTCGGGGCCTTTGCCTTTGCCTCCCTTTGGCTTGAGGAAGTTATTGGACTTTCCCAAGTGATTGTCATACAGAGCTGCCTTGAAAGTGGCGTCTGTGGCTTTAGGGAAGACACACTGCTCTTCCAGGATGGAGAAGATTCCCATGGGCTAGGGGAGGTAAAGGAAGCAACAGAATTAAATAAGAAGTAATGGCAGTTAAATAAACCCTGATTAATGCAAAGGACCCACGATGACCCATATTACCCAATTTATGGATGCAGGTTGCAAAATGAGGAATATCTTTTTGGAAATGGTCAAAGTGGAAATTTGATTTTTTAAAAATTTGTTACAAGTATTATATATTCCAGAGAGAAAACCATGGAGACTGAATATGGATCAAAGCATAGTATTGTCACTTGTTTGTTATTGTTTATTTACTTTTTTCTGAAGTGTCGGTATGCTCTACCACTAAATCTAGAAGCCTCATAGTGGTGTATTCACCCCTTCCTCCATCAGTGGAGGATAGTTTCTTTTTTCCTTTCCCTTTTGATCTGATTTTTCTTGTGCAGCATGACAAATATGAATATGCTTAGAAGAATTGCACATGTTCAACCTATATTGGATTGCTTGCTGAATTGGGGAGGGGAGGGAAGGAGAGAGGGAGAAAATTTTTGAACACAAAGTTTTGTAAAGGTGAATGTTAAAAACTATCTTTGCATGTTTTTGGAAAAACAAAATGCTATCAAAAATCTGAAAAAAAATGTTTATATACTTGGAAAGGAGGGGAGGGAAGAGGAGGAGAGAAAATAAATGCTTTTTAGTTGAAAAAAATTTAAAAACCAAAGAGATAGGTGCTGAGATCCAGAAGGAGCCTTGGGGTTGAATTAATGATTATGGGCAGCTTTGTCCAAACATTGTCCAACAAAGTGCTAAACACTTAAATCAGTTCTTGAAGGAACTAATCAGTTCTGCCTCAAGCTCTGAGAAGCTGGTTTGGCTCTTCTTACCCACAATCTAGAATAGATCTTGGAACAAGATCAGCCTTCAGTGAAATTGTGAAATAGGGAAAGTTTGTCTGTTACCTCTTGCTTCTCCTTCCTATACCCTTCCCCATTCTTCTCCCAACCCCACCCTCACTCTAGCCCCAGGCACAGTGTTTTCACTTAGTTCTAGGGCTCTCTTATCACAGACCGAAAAGTCATGTGCTAAACTCATTCTTGCCAAGGTATTAAGTTAAAGATTGAAAGTATTATTCTAAACCTACCTAGCCTCTTATCGTCCCCTTTTCTGGGCAGGACAAGACCATTTTTGTCAGTAACTCTGGTTTGCAGTTTAGAAGTCATCCTCAGTTCTACACTCTCACTCATCTCCATCCAATCAACTTCCATGTCATCAATTCTTCATCCATTTTCTCTTATTCAGCCCCTTCTTTCCATCTCCATAGAGGTTACTCTAGTTCAAACCTCTCCTTGGACTATTTTTATCGCCTTCTGCTCAGTCTCCCGCTTCTAGGCTTTCTCCTTTCTTCAACCCATTTTTCATAGAGACTCCAAAAAGGTTTTTCCTAAAGCTGACTCTGGCATTCTCTTGCTCTTATAGTTGCAGAGATGTTTTGAGAGGTGGGATGGGGAAATGAGGTTGGGAATTTGTGTTTCTCAAGTGAAATCATGTAGGATCACAGTTAACAGACCACTAAGTTATAAAGTATATATAGCTAATTAATAAAATCACAGATAATCAGTATTAGAAGGCATCCCAGACTTTCTCATTTTACAGATAAGGAAACTGAGAGTCCCAGAAAGATTTATATGTCATAAGAACTTAGATTTATAGTTGAAAGAGATCAAAGAGATCATCTAGTCCAACCCTTTCATTTTACAGATAAGGAAACTAAGGTCTAGAGAGCATGTGACTAAGTGAACCTAGACAAACCACAAGCCTTCTAAGTTTTAGTTTCCTTATCTGTAAAATGAGAGAGTTGGGCTAGATCATCCCTTCCAGCTCTAAATCTTTATGCTGAATGAAAATAGATTTTTAGGACCTTCTAACTTTGATGATCTATGATTCTCTGATTTGCTAATGAAACGGTCTGGAGTAAATCATATAACTTGTAAAATATGTATATATTTGGAGATGGAAGGCATCTTAGAAATCACCTAGGTCAATATCTCATTTTATAGATGATAAACCTGAGAGACAGAGAATGTAACTGAGTTGCCTCCAGTCACCCAGGTAGGAAGGAGCCAAGGTAGGATTTGCAACAAGATTCCCTAACTTTGGTTCTTTTCATTATACAACACTGTAGTGAAGAGCAAATAAGATAGCACATGTGGAATGTAAAGCATTATGTAAATGTAAGGTATACAACACCAGAACTTTACCTGAAAGAGACCAAAAAAAAGAAAGAAAAGACTCATATGTGCAAATGTGTGTGTGTGTGTGTGTGTGTATAGCAACTCTTTTTGTGGTGTCAAAGAACTGAAAACCAAGGGAGATGGTAAAGTACCAGGGAAAAGGTTGGAAAAGGAATGGGGAGCAGAATGGAAAGTAGAAAGGAAGGGATGATGAGATGAGGTCTTAGCTTTCTAACTTTCTTAAATGTGTAGCCTAGTGATGAGTTCAGGCTCCTTTTCTCTAACCTCTTCTCTTAAAAGAATATTACCTTTTCCAGAAGGTCAATGCAGGCCTGTAGGTCTAGACCAAAGTCAATGAAGACCCATTCGATGCCCTCCCTTTTGTACTCTTCCTGCTCCAACACAAACATGTGATGGTTGAAAAACTGCTGAAGCTTTTCATTGGTGAAGTTGATGCAGAGCTGCTCAAAGCTATTAAACTGTAAAGAGATAATTGAAAGAAGGAAGATGTGAAAAGTAGATTCTCCTACAGAATAGGGGCATAGTAACATGTGTAGGGGCTTCCATACTGCCTGGGATGTGAAGTTGTTTAAAAGCATCCTTGAAATCATAGAGAACTAATGTGTAGGAGCAGATAGAGATACGGCTTCTACTTTAACAAGTCCTCCTTCCAACACACACAGACTAGAGGGTCCAGAACAAATTACTTAATTTTTCTCTAATATCAATGATAGCCAATATTTATAGGTCACTTTAAAATACTTTATAAATATTATCCCATTTGATCCTCACAGCAGTCATCATTATTTCACTTTACAAATGAAGAAATTTAAGCAGATATAAGAGTCTTGTCCAGTGTTAGAGAGCTAGTAAGCGTCTGAGACGGAATTGTGGCTCTGATTTCCCTGGCTCCAAAGACTGAGCTCTAGCCATTTCAGCTCCTAGCTGCCTTTGGTCAGCCCTCTGAGACTGTAAGTTGGAAAGGAGATACTAATCTACATGGATAGAGGGAATTTCCTTACTAGAACTTCCTTGTACCAATGAAATAACAGTTCTAATCCTCAAAAATCATACAAATTAGTACAACTTCTTAAGGCTAAAAATAATTAGACTGGAGTCTAAGGAAACAACTTCAGCTATTACTATTACTAACACCACCATCACTACTCCTACCATCAATGAGGATGGTGATGATAGTAATTAGCATTTATTAAGTGCCTACTGTGTGCCGAGCCCTGTATACATTTGAACTTCACAGCAACTCTGTGAGAAAGTATTATTATTATTATTATGTTACAGTTGGGGAAACTAAGGCAGACAGTGGTTAAATAACTTGTCCAGGTTAACACAGTTGGATCTGAATTCAGGTCTTCCTGACTCTAGATGGAGGGTTCTACCTACTCTGGCAATGCTATTAAGCTGAAGGCAGGAAGGCATCCTCATTTTGGGGAGTGGGAGGAGGATCCTGACCTGTGATTTTATTTGTGTCAGAGAACTCCTAATATGGAAGCTCCTTCTGCCAATCAAAAATTGCTTTATAAATCTTCGAGAACTGTCTAGTGATTTGCCTGTGGTCACACCATCAATATGGGTCAGAGTCAGGATTTGACTCTGACTTCAAGGCTATCTCTCTACCCGCCTCTCTGGCATCCTAATTAAAGGAGAAAATAGATCTATGAAAATAGACCTATATGACACCCCAGATAGAGTGCTGGGTCTAGAGTCGGGAAGATCTGAGTTCGAATCCAATTTCAGACACTTAGTAGCTATGTGGCTCTGAGCAAGTCACTTGCCTCAGTTTCCTCAGCTGTAAAATGGGAATAACAATAGCGCCTCCCTCCCAAAGTTGTGTGAGGATCAAGTGAGATAAGAATTGTAAAGCATTTGCCAAAGTGCCTGTCATATAGTAAAGTTGTGCAAATGCTAGTTATTATTTTATTTTATTATTATTTTATCAATTATTACAATGACTCTGCAGTAGTAGGGTCATGATGAGAAGAGATGGGAGGCTACAGTTTTGCTACTTTCCATTCATTCCCTCTGCAGAGCAGAAGAGAAGTCTGAGCCAACTTGTACTGCTGCTCTAATGGGTGATTCTAAGAGAATCATGAGGCAAGATCAATAGCAACATGGCGCAGCCCCAGGCGCCAAGGTCAAAGGCAGGAGAAACAAAGAGAAAGAGGTCCTGCCTCTGCGGGAGGAGGATTCAGAAGGGCACCTCAAAGATCTCGAAGCCGGCGATGTCCAGCACCCCAATGAAGAACTGCCTCTGCATCTTGGTGTCCAGTGTCTTGTTAATCCTGACCACGAGCCACTTGAACATCTTGTCATAGATGGCTTTGCCCAGGGCACCGATGGAGTTGTTGCACTGGTCCATGTTCTGACCCTTCTGTACAAACTCGTTGCCCACTTTGACTCGAGGCCTGGTGATGCCCTTCTGCAGCTCACCAGAGTTGAGACCCATGAGGTGGGAGACTTTGTCAGCCACTGTGGAAGGTGAAAAAGAAAAGGATCTCTGGGCGATTCCCCGTGGCTCCTCCATGTCACGCAGGCAGTACAACATAATGTGGTGGTGTTATCTTTTTAAAAAATAATAGCCTTTTATTTTTAAAACATATGCAAAGGTAGTTTTCAACATTCACCCTTGCAAAACTTTGTATTCCAAATTTTTCTCCCTCCCTTCCTTCCACCCCTCTCCTAGACAGCAAGTAATCCACTATAGGTTAAACATGTGCAGTTCTTCCATCCATAGTTCCACATGAAAAATCACATCAAAAAGGGGAAAAATGAGAAAAAAGCAAGCAAACAACAACAAAAAAAGATGAAAATACTATGTTGTGATCCATATTCAATCTCCACAGTCTGGGTGCAGATGGCTCTCTCCATCACAAGACCATTAGAACTGGCCTGAATCATTTTACTGTTGAAAAGAGCCATGTATGGTGGTACTATCTCAAGCAGCTATGTGAACCAATGCATGAGGTGGAATCAGGCAATCCTGAGCTCAAGTCTAGACTCAGAAACTTGGTAATTGTGTGACATCGAAATCATTGCTTGCTTCTGGGACTAATAATAGCACCTATCTTCCAGGGTTGTTGTGAAGATAACATTACATTTGTGAAGTTGTTTTGCAAATTTTAAAGCATCATGTGAATGTTATTATCATCTCACTACAATTCAATCAAATATGTACATTATTAAACAACTTCTTTGTGCTGCACCAGGTGCTAGAGATACAAAGAAAAAAAAAAAGAAATGATTCCTGCCCTCAGGTAGTTTACAATATAAGCTACAATATGTAAATAGATACATATTTAAGAAAAACTACCTAAGGATGCAATATGTAAATAGTTACACACACATATATAAGATAAATAAAATAAAATAATAGTATCTATTTATTTATGATTAGGTGAAAGAGGCCCTTCTCTGCCTCCTCTTACCTATCCTTAATCACTGATTGGATTTTGTCTCAGTCAAACTGAGACCTTTAAAATTTTTAACTTAAAAAGGTCAAGGTCTCTCACTTTACTCAGGGCCATCTCCAGTTGTCCTGATCTGTATCTGGCCACTAGACCCAGATGGCTCTGGAAGGGAAAGTGAGGCAGGCGACCTTGTACAGCTCTCCCTCACTCAAACCCAATTTACTTTCAGGTCATGGCTTCACCTCTCAGATGTCATGGTCCTCTTTGAGAATGAAAGACAAACAACAACAATTATATATATAATATATACATACCACATATGTGTGCAAAGGTATGTATCTATGTGTGCATATATGCACATATGTATGTATAAGTGGGTATGTATATATATACCTACATCAATATAGATTATATCTAAATCTATACATATATGTACTTATATATTGATATACCCATATACATAGATGACATCTATACATATATGTACACATATTGAAAGGGAATAACCCAGGACTAACAAGTGAGGGAATCAGAAAAGGTTTCCTATAAAAATGGCACAGGAGTTTATCTTTGAAGGAAATCAGGGATTCTAAGAGGCAGAAGCGAGGAAGAAATGCTTTCCAAGTATGAAGGAAGACTATACAAAAGCATGAAGGAGGGATATAGATCATGAATTTGAGAAACAGCAGGTAGGTTAGTTTGGCTAGAACAGAATGTACTTGGTGGATACAAATGTCAAAGAAGGCTAGACAGGAACTGTGGAACCAGACTGGGATGGACTTTAAATAGTAAGATGAAGAGTTTTTCCTTCATTCTTAAAAGCAATAGGAAGTCACAGAAATTTCTTAAGTAGAGAGAGTAATGTGCAAAGCACATGGGGGAGGGCGGGGGGGGGGGCAGTGGATAGAGCACCAGCCTTGAATTCAGGAGGACCCGAGTTCAAATCCTGACTCAGACACTTAACACTTCCTAGCTGTGTGACCCTGGGCAAGTCACTTAACCCCAGCCTGGGGGGGGGGGGGTGGAAAGTAAATGGTAGGGCACAAATTCTAATAAGTAAAAATACTGATATGGTTAACTATCTGTGCTGTAGAGTAAGGAAACTTCATGTAGAAGAAAACAGGCAGATGTGCATGATTTGATAAAGCTACACAGTAAGTCAAGGATACTGTGAGAAAAAATATCAAGTTTCCTTATATACTATACAAGTCTTAGAAATAAATGTCCAAAACTCACCATGCCATAGAACTGTAGAATTCCAGAAATATAAGGAATCTCAGAGATCATTTTATTCTAATCCCTTCTTTTTTGCAGAAAAGGAATCAGAAAGCCAGACATGTCCAGGGTCACATGGCCCGTTAGAAACAGATCCAGGACCTGAGCCGCATCTCCATTCTCCTTCCGAGGTCAGGAATTCTTTCTACAATTTCCTCTTCTCTGATACTAATCTCCCTACGCCACTTGCCCTGGCTGGTCCTGTGCCTGAAATGCTCTTCTTCCTCACCTCTGCCTTTTGGCTTCCTTGGATTTTTTTCAGGATTCAGCCCAAATTCTACCTTCTGAGGGAGGCATTCTGCAGTCCCCCTAGTTTCTAGTCCCTTCTCTTTGAGATCCCCTTTCTTTTGTTGTTGTTGAATCATTTTTCAATCACGTCTGACTTTTCATGATCCCATTTGGAGTTTTCTTGGCAAAGATACTGGAGTGATTTGTCATTTCCTTCTCCAGCTCATTTACATTTTTGGAAATGTGTTAAGTGACTTACCCAGGGTCATGCAGCTCGTACGCGGCTAAGGTTAGCATCTTCCTTACTCTAAGCTCCAGCACACCAGCCAGTAGGCCCCCAGCTGCTCCACCTTCCATTTACACTGTACATATCTTATATGGAGATAGTTATTCACACATCACCTCTTCAATGAGAATATGAACTCCATTGGATCAGGGACCATATTTTTGCCTTTTTCTTGTATCACCAGCATTTAAGGCAATGCCCAGTAAGCGAGTAATAAACGCTCATTGACTAATTGAATCTTGTAAATGGTAGTCATGGTAACAGTCATCACATTAATGCAGCCCTGCTGCCCACTGCATTGATTGATTTGCTTCTGGATGGGCTTGACCCATATTCTTCACCAAACAACTTACCCTCGGTAGTGTCCACTTCTGCCTGTTCCTCTCTTGGTTTCTGCTTGAATTTCATGTTCCCAAAATGCATGATTCCCCCAGTGAGTTTGTAAACCCCAATCTTCTCCTCTGAGCTGAAGCCTAGGACGTCAAAAGCAACCTAGGAATTAGCAAGAAAGAGACATTCAACAACAGGCTTGAGGAAAGACTGAATCCCCATCTCACACCACCAAAGGAGAGTATTTGCCTACATATACATGTATGCATGCATGTATATGTACAAATGCACAGATGCACTCAACACATAACTCTCCATACACACACATTCCATATGTGCTGAAATGCACACAAATGTACGCATGTATATACTCATGTGTGTATATCTATACATACATGTATATATGTGTGATGTTTAAAAGTATATCCCAATAGATCAACAATTTCCTCCAATTAAGAATGATATCATTTGCATGTTCTCAGGGAAATGTCTATCATCCTCAAACAATGACCCACAAATCAACCCTTTCAAACATTCACCAAAAAGTAATGTTTCCCATTGTATAGACCGTCAGACTCACTCAATATGTTTTATTTTGCTGACCTAATTTCTTCTCTCTTTCTTTTTTATCCTCTGTTACATGCATAGCTTTCAAGGGGATGGAGTAGGTTGTGGGGAGAGAGGATGTTCAGAAATGATGGGAGTAGAAAAACAAAAGATATATGCAAAATTAAATTTGAAAAGAAAGGTAATATTTCCTAGTTGAAATCACTAACTAGGGGAGAAGACAAGACCCCAAATCTCAAGCTCATTAAAAATAATTGTTCAGATCTACCTTAAATATCTTGACAAAAACAATGTTGGTCAGAATTTATTTCCACTTTTGAGCTTGGTGAAATATCTATTTATATTTTCTTGCCGACAATGCCCTGGGGCTTTTATAATTTAAACTTTGGGGAGGAAAAATTCCGATCAATATTTCCCTAAGTCTCAGGTTATTGAGCGGGTGTCTGTTTAAATAGATAGATGTTGTGAGGAAAATCAATTTCTTATGAGGGAACAATCTGTGCCCTGAGTTAACACCCTGCTCACTAGTTCATTAAGACTCTGTTTATAGTATGAACTAGACTGTATATAGCTTTGGAGTAACAAACACTTTTCCTCGGCTAGCACAATTTCACAGTAACCAGGATACCTGGCTATTTGCCTGGTTCCTGCAGTAGACCTAGACCTGGGGGAGAACACCCTGGCCAACCAGCAGCAACCATCCCTTCTTTCCCATCCCATAAAAGGACAGAATCTTCTTAGCCTAAAGCCCATACTTGTATTATGCCTGGTCCTCCCTCAAGGTAGCCACCATATAATCTTATAAGTTTCTCTTTTCCAAGCTAAATATCCTCAATTCATTCAACTGAATATTATTGTTGTTAAATTAAAATGTAATTAATAAATAATTATTGCTGTTATTATTACTCATGCATATATACTGTGAAAAAATTATAAATATAAAAATTAATTATTGCTGTTATTAAAAAAAGCAAGCATTTACATAGTGCTTTAATGTCTACAAAGCACTTTTATATATGTCAGTTCATTTATCATTTGATTCTCAAATGGTAGATGCTGTTATTATCCACATCAGAGTCAGCTAAGCAGTAGGTAGAGCACTCAGTCTGGAGTCAGGAAAACCTTCATCCAAATCTGGCCTCTGACATTTGCTAGCTTGTGATCCTGGGCAAGTCACTTAATTTCTGTCTGCCTCAGTTTTCTCAACTGTAAAATGGAAATGACAATAATAGCACTTATTTTCACAGGGTTGTTGTAATGATCCAATGAAATGATATTTGTAAAGTGCCTGGCAAATAATAGGCATTTATTTTCTGTCTTCTTTCTATTTTACAAACGAGGAAACTGAGACTAAAAGGCTTGCCTAAGGAAGTAAGGGCAGAGCCAGAATTTGAACCACACAGAATTTCTGCCTCCAAATGACGATCCTGTCCCATATGGCTCCCATCGTTACTTTGCCCCAATTGCTTCTCTTTCCCACTCACATCTGTGATCTGTAACTCTTCACCATCATCCATGTTATCAACCACTGTGACACCTTGGCTTATCCAATGGTATTCCTTGGGATTGGGCACCAGAAGCAAACTCTCTGCAAAGAGAAATCAAGAGAACTCCATGACTGATTGATGATAGTACCAATGGTAGCAAAAGCATGGACTTGTGGGTGAGAAGTCAAATACCACTGTGCCCTATTGTGCTGATCACCATTAGACTTTTCATGAACCTCTTGTGAAATTTCAGGAGACATTTCCTCTGACATTTGACAAAATACTATACTACAAATATACAACAATCCAATAAAGACTTGAGACAGCACAAAGAGCCAGAGGAAGAAGACTCTAGTAACTGGAGGATTGTCTCATCCCTACCTCTTTTATTTCCCTCCTACCTTCCCCATCTCTTTTGAGCAAGATCAAAGTGACCAAGACCTTTACTCCTCTTTTTAATTGTTTTCTCCTCTTTTTTCCTTTTCTAACCCACCAAAAAATCCCAAGAAACAAGAAGTCGAAGGGGTCAGTGATATGGTATGGGTGAGTAGAACAGTAGGTTCATTGGGTTAGAGCTGAAAATGATCTTAGAAATCATCTAGTCCAGCCCTATAATCTTGCAGATGAAGAAACTGAGAGCAAGATATGTTAAATGACAGGGGTTAGGTCATATGAGGGAGTAAATGATAGAAGTGGGATTTGAACTTAAGTCCTCTTACTTCGGGATTGACAGCACCATTTTGTCCCTTCTACTGTTCTTTCCCTCAGATCCTGAGCTCATTATTTCTGCTTGAAGAATGTGATTCTAAACTCAAAAAGATTATTCCACAGACTATAAAGGAATCCACAAGATGAACCAATGGTGAGGTAAGGTCAAGGTGGGGGCACCTTTCATATTGAAAGAAATTAATAAACTAGGGCATTTTCATTTCTTTTTTTTAAGGTCTTTTCCAGCTCTGGATCTATGATCTTTTTTATATATAACTTTTTATTGACAGAACATATGCATGGGTAATTTTTTTACAACATTATCCCTTGCATTCACTTCTGTTCTGACTTTTCCCTTCCCTCTCTCCACCCCCTCCCCTACCTAGATGGCAAGCAGTCTTATAACATATATTGTATGTATACTATATATAGTATACATACAATACATGTGTGCAGAACTGAACAGTTCTCTTGTTGCACAGGGAGAATTGGATTCAGAAGGTAAAAATAACCTGGGAAGAAAAACAAAAAGGGCATTTCCATTTCTGAGGAAAGGGGACACAGAGACAATTCTTTACCAAGAAGTTCAGGCTTCTTGTTAGAGAGGATCTGGTAGAAGATATGATAGCCTCTCTCAGCTGCTTGCTGGGAAATGACTCGAGATTTCTCTAAGAGATCTAAAAAAAAGAAAATAAGTAGAGATACAAATTTGTTTTTATTCATTATGAAAAGAGAAAGAGTGAGCACTTGGGGAAATGATACATGCACTTTTGGAAGTCGTAGAATGTCTTCTCCCTACTCTATCAGCCCATCCCAGGTATTTCTCTACCTGTTCTGGATTAAGAAAGTCTTCAATTCTTCACTCTTACTCCTGGTTTCACACTCCCTACAATGCAGGTATGGCATCAATATAGCTTCTCAGTGCTCTTCCATGCCATCTCCTACTCCTGCTTATTATGAAGCAGGCATTGAAGCCTTCCAGGGAAGAATAGCATTATCAACCAACCTTGAGGTAAGATCTGGAGGTAAGATGTTGTCTATTCTGATCATGTGCTTCCCCCCAGAGAGGTCTTTCTCTAAACCATTCATGCTGTACTTGGATTCCTTAATAACTCATTCTCATTCCCTTGTAATCTCCTTATCCCAGTGATTCTGAACCCCAGTTTCCAATGTACCAAATACCTTTCTTCGTTCCCATTGGTCTGTTCCCTTACTCTCATTCATCTCATCCCTTCTCCCCAATTCAGATTTGCCCAACCTTTCCACTGTTCCTTCTTGGAAAATTGCTTCATAATCAATAAACTTCCTCTTATCTTAAACTTGTTCTCTCACGCTTCTTTCCATCTTCTGTCCTCTACTGAGACTGGACTCTTTGATGACAGCTGGATCTGGATTAGGATGATATCCTTGTATATACATCATTCTAATTCGGATCCTGGTGGCCATTATCCTCTATTAACAATTAACCTCTAAGACATTCTGCTTCCTTCCTCCATGTATAGAGTGCTTGGCTTATCTCTTCCTTCTTACCCTAATTTCTGCTATCATGCTAAAGGACTTCAGCATACATACTGATGCTTCCTCAAATAACCTAACTTCCTAGTTTCTTAGGCTATTGTTCTCATGAGCTGCTCCTCTACTCTGCCTCAGCTACACACAGAAATGGTTAAAGTTTTGATCTTGCCATCTTCAAAAGTCTTCTACTTCCATGTTTATAGACTCCAACTTTTCTTTATCTGATCAAAATTTTTCATCATCCTACTTTTTCTATGTCTTGACTTTCATCTCTATCCTTTATCCTCACAATGATCTTTATTTCTTCCATCTCTCAAATCTTCCCCAGTCTGTGATCCCCAAGCTACCTATGCTTCCCTTTTCTGGCTGCCCTTGTCTGGATGCAACAATGTCCTTCCTAAAAGGCCATTTCAACAGACTTAAGATTCCAGAGAAAGCTGAACACTTGCAACAACTTACAGCTCTCAATGTCAGCCCCAGCCAGTTTGCCAGTGGTGCCAAAGTGGATTCGGATAAACTTTCCCTGAGAAAAGAAAAAGAAAAGAAGAAGGAGGAAGAGGAAAAGAAGAAGAAGAAAGAAGAGAAGAAGAAGAAGAAAAGAAAAAGAAGAAGAAGAAGAAGAAGAAAAGAAGAAAAGAAAAATAAGAAGAGAAAAAGAAAAAGAAGGGAAGAAGAAAAGAAAAAGAAGAGAAAAAGAAAAGAAAAAGAAGAGAAAAAGAAAAAGAAGGGAAGAAGAAAAGAAAAAGAAGAGAAAAAGAAAGAAGAAGAAGAAGAAGAAGAAGAAGAAGAAGAAGGAAGAAGAAGAAGAAGAAGAAGAAGAAGAAGAAGAAGAAGAAGAAGAAGAAGAAGAAGAAGAAGAAGAAGAAGAAGAAGAAGAAGAAGAAGAAGAAGAAGAAGAAGAAGAAGAAGAAGAAGAAGAAGAAGAAGAAGAAGAAGAAGAAGAAGAAGAAGAAGAAGAAGAAGAAGAAGAAGAAGAAGAAGAAGAAGAAGAAGAAGAAGAAGAAGAAGAAGAAGAAGAAGAAGAAGAAGAAGAAGAAGAAGAAGAAGAAGAAGAAGAAGAAGAAGAAGAAGAAGAAGAAGAAGAAGAAGAAGAAGAAGAAGAAGAAGAAGAAGAAGAAGAAGAAGAAAATGATGAAAGGGTCTGTGAGAAAAGGAAGGTCACTCTCAGGTTATCATAGAAACAGTGGATCAGGTTTAGTCTTACATGCATGCTAGCCACTCCTCCTGAAATTCCATATGAGTTGCACGTGGGTACCTTCAGGCCAGATCAGACTCTCAGTTGAACTGGAATGTTGAACTGCAGGTTTTTCATGCAAATTGGTGGGGGAGGGACAACTTTCCAGAATTAAGTCCATACCCAAATGCCCTCTGAATTACTCCAGAGGGCAATTAGTATAACCTTCACTTTTTTTGTTGCCATTTCAGAGATAAGGGAAAGGGAGTAGACAAGAGTCCATTTCTTTATAGACAACTTTTAAGGTTTGTAGAGTATTTTTGTCCTGAGAAGAACACATATTAACACATCCATTTTATGGACAAGGAAACTGAGGCTGGAAGAGTTAACTGAAATGACAAAAGTTAAACAGCTGGGAAGTAAGTGACTGAGTCAGAACTTGAAGTAATTTGAAGTCCTTGGACCCCAAAGACAGTACTTTTGTTGCCAGTACAGCTGCATCTCAAGGAAACAAAAATGGCTTGCCCTACTTAGAAATTTGTTTAGCCTCCTCTATGTAGGTCATCACCCCTTTCTACATGTCTTAAAGTCATAGAGACTTCAAGAGATCATATAATCTATCCTCCTGCCTTTAGACAAGACTACACGTAGTTGAACTTTAAAAGTGGATATCTAATTCTTTAAAATGTCTTTTTAAAAAGTACATTTCATAATTTTCCTTGATCATTTATATATATTAGTCTGCTCTGGGTCTGTGCCTTTATTGGGTTAGGGACTTCCAGGTATATAACTTCCTTCCAATAAAGCAGATAGCAATTCATCTGGAATTCACCATCTTAATGAGTTGCCTTAGGCATGAAAAGGTCATATGTTTTCACCATCCTCACATACCCAGTATGTTTCAGAGGCAAGAGGAATTGTTGTTCCTGGTAGTTTTGGCGTTACCAAAGGCCTCCAGCACAGGGTTAGCCTGGATGATTTGATCCTCCAAGGATCCCTAGCCCAGAAGAAACAGAAGATGGAACTGTCAGATGTCTGGTGCTCTGTCCATCAGAAACTAACTCCAACCACACTGTGGCCATACCAAGCGATGAATCTATCTGCCACACAAAGCACGGCTTACTATCTGTAATCCTTCCTTCATCTTTTAAATATTTCCTACTGATCAAAGTATACTCTAAAGAGATTCAAATTCATTTCTTTGTGTTCCTTTCATTCTAGTTAAACAAACTTCCCCCTTTTTTGGCTGTGTTTCCATAACAATCCTCCAAGGTACCTCCATGCTCGGATAGATTTCTTTGCATTCGTGGCTCCCATTAACTAGAGAAAGAAGGAGGCCTTGTTTTGGGAGACCTTCCACCATCAGGCAGTAGAGGAAGCCTGCTTAGACTTTCTATGGCTGCTTGTTTTTAAAACCCTCTCAGCAATTCAATTTCTCCTCCCTAAAGTGCAACTGGTTTCTGGACTTCCACAGTAGGTTAAAGACTGCCCATCCAGGAGGAAAATGTAGCCTCCTGGGTCACTTGAATACCTTCTGAGACGGATGAGCCCTCTTCTTCCTTGTACCCATTTGGAAAGCCATACCTTGCCATCTGAAGACTGTTTGCCAGTGCCTCCAATGTTGGCAAAGTACTGAATGACCTTCTTGGTATTTTCAGTCTTGCCAGCACCAGATTCTCCACTAGGGATTGAAAAGGGAAAAAAGAGGCTCATGAAGAACCAAGAGATAGAAAACATCATGCATAATAACAATAGCAACCAGGAATGGCGTCAAGAATGGCCATCCTTAGTAGTAAGTTCTTAGTAAAATGCAAGTTCCCTTAGGGCAAGGGACTGTTTTTTCTCTTTGTATTCCCAATACCCCCACAATGAGAGTGAGGACTGGCAAAAGGATGATCAGAATGTTCCTGGAGTAATCTTGTGAAGTTAGGAGAAAGTAGGCCCATTTACTTTCTTTTTTTTTATTTGCTTTCTCTTGTGCAGCAAGAGAATTGTATAAATATTTCTACATATTGGATTTAACATATATTTTAACACATTTAACATATATTGAATTGCTTGCCATCTAGGGGAGAGAATGGAGGGAAGGAGGAGAAAATCTGAAACACAAGGCTATGCAGGGTCAATGTTGTTAAACTGTCCTTGCATATATTTTGAAAATAAAAAGCTTTAGGAAAAAAAAGGAGAAAGTAGAATACTTCCATCCCGGGGTGGGCAGAGCCATGAAGAGCCCAATGTAAATTTTTATTATAAGTATTTACATCTTAGAAATCAATAAGCACTACAATTAATTTATGATTTTATTGATTCTCAAGGTTTAATAAAGTGATGGAGAAAACATTAATAATACAGATTAAACTTAAAAGTGTATCATGAGTAATTTTGGATCATTGCAAGGATCTTCCACCCCAATGAGATTGCACATCCATTTAGTATTTGGGTATTCCCAGCATCTAGCATGGTACTTTGCATGCCATGGCCTAGGCCTGCAATTTCATCAGTGGGAAGCAAATCCCTTCTCTGACACGTTTCAAGAATCATTCTGTAACCTTGCAGGCTATGAGAACTGCATGGAAACAGAAAGAATAACTGATCTGCCCATCGTCATGTGGCCTGAAGGTTTCAGAAGCAGGACCTGCACCCAGGAAGAATCAGCCTTCTATTATGTTATGTACATAACAGACACTTAATAAATGTTTTTCAGGTTGGATTAGATTGGATCCTTCTATCCACAGGCACTGCCAGCCCTCAGAAGATAGAGATAGGTGTTAGGAGACTAAGGAAGAATCATTCACTACACCCCCATCAGTAAAAGAGACATTGACTTGAGGTATTTACTACAATTAAACCTATTTGTAGCCTGCAAAGTTCCTTACAAAGCACAGGCAATTAATTATAATTACGCGAATGACTAATTATATGTAGAAGAGACCGACATAATTATATGTATATAGACCAAAGACAAGAAGGAATACTTACGTGATTAGCATAGACTGATTTTCACGATCTGTAGGAAGGGGAAAAGATACCAAGACACAATTAGCAAACATTTTTATTTCCCCAGTTTAGCTATTTAGGCTTTGACTACAACCAAACCCAAACAATCAGACATCTGAGTCACCATTCTGCTTTTGGATAATGAAGCTAGCCTTAGCTAGAGGCTCAGTCACTGAATATTTGTCTGTAGAACTGAAATGCCTCAGTCTCCTAGCTGGGAAGTCTGAGGTCTATGAGGCTGTCTGAGCCAGACTCCTACCTGAGGCTCGAATCTCCTCTGTAGGCCCTTCAGCCTTTGTTGCAAGAACTCCAGTGAATGGCCCACCAGGCAGGCATCCCACTTCAGGTAATTTTAACCATTATGGATAGAGTGCCAGGCCTGGAATTTACACCTAACTTTAGACGCTTTGCCAACTGTTTGATGCCTTAACCTCTGTCTCCCTCAGTTATCTCAACTGCTAAGTAGGGACATTAACACAACTTCCTAGCTTTGTTGTGAAGGTAAAATGAGATATTAGTGGTAAAGCACTTAGCACAGTGCCTGGCACATAGTAGGTGCTTAATAAACGCTTGTTTCCTTCCTTCTATTGAGATGAAATCTACCTGCCTCTAATTTTTACTTTGGTCTTTTTCTGTCCTCCAGAGCACAAAGAACAACCCTTTAAATCCTAGAAAACAGTTTTAAAGTGCCTCCTACATCTTCTTTTCTCCTGGCTAAACAATTTGTTTAACTACTCGTCATGTGATGTAGAAATCGCATTGGATGACTTCTGAGTTTCCATCTAAACCTATGGCCCTAAATCTCTGGGCCAACATTGTTCAGGTATACCCACCATCCTAGTCACCTGTTTCTCATTATTTGTCAATCTCCCTCCTAAAGTGATGCTCGTTCCACCCACCCTTTGCAAAAGTAGGGGGTCTATGTTTTTACAAGATTGCATAAAATGTGATTTTTTTAAAAAATGTTTTGCTTAGTTTTACTGAATTTTTTTAAATTCTTTTTTATTCTTTATCAAAGAGAAGGCTAGGGGGAAAGAGGATGATTGAGATAAAAAGGAAAACATTGGGAAATATGGATGATAGTCAAACAAAAGATATCAGTAAATGTTTATTCTTTAAAAAAGTGGTGCCCAGTACTGAGTACAGTGATCCCTAGGTGTCCCGTTCAACTCGGAGTACAGTAGAATTAATGAACTTTCTTTTTCTGGACACTTTATTTATGTTAGTATAGCCTATGGTTATATTAGCCTTTTGAACAATTACATGACACTGGGGTCTTATATTAAGCTGGTAGTCAACTAACACCTCTTGTTCTTTTTTCCCCAGAAATTGCTCTGAAAATATATTGCTCTCCACCTAGTACTTGTACAATTAGTTTCTTGAATCTATGGTTATAATATAAATTCAAGAGTAATAAGCTTGATTAAAAGGCCTAATATGATGCCTCATGATGACAAAGAGGTGAACCCGGATCCTGGGAGACTTTGTGAGCAGAGCCTGAGCTCTGGCATTTCCTATTAGTCTGGAAAGACTTTAAGCCTGGGATTAATGCCAGTTTGCTCCGCACGTATCTTTTTCATACATAGTTGTTTTTATGGCTTCTCCCCTTTTTAGAATGTGAATTCCGTGTAGGCAGGAACTATTTTTGCCTCTCTTTGCAGAAATGCCCAATATGGCCAGTGCTTAACAGAGTCCCTAGCACAGTCATTCAGTCAATCAACAAATGTTTTTGTCAGGCACTCTGCTAAGTGCTAAAAATGCAAATACATGCAAGAAAGAAAGTCCTTGCTTTCAAGGAGTTTATATTCTAATGAGAGGAGACAGTCCATGGAAGGAAGCTGAAAGGGGTATGTGAGGAGGGGACATAGAAAATAACCTGCACAGAGCAGAGGGGAGAAAGAAGTCCAGAAATTCAGTAACAGAGCGTGGAGAGGAATGAAAGAATGACTATGGATGGTCCAGGTACATCTTGAAATGGAGGTTCTGAGAGGAACTGACCCATCAGAAAGCACACAGTAAATGCTTAATAAAAACTTGTTGACAATCTAGCCAAATTCAGAGAAACTCCTCTTACCTTTGACCACCACAACTCACAAAAACTATTAAGTCCTACAAGTATTGAGACATTTGACTGTTAGGTGAAATTGATTTTTTTGTGTGTTTAGATGCATGCTATAAAAGTCTTAAAAGTTAATTATCCAAAGATTTTTATGAGCTATGATTCTCAACTGGTAATGCAGATTATAGGCCAGACCTATAGAATTTTATCAAATGAACCTCCCTCCAGATTGATTTTTATAATGTGGGGAGTTCCCAGTATGAAAACTCCCCATACCAAGGGAGATCAACTCCTTGTTTTTATGTCATCATTCCTTTCCAACGTGGTCATTTCTCTCCAGGTTACACTCTAGACTTCTTCACCTTGAAGCTGACTCCAGCCTGGGACTCCACCTTGAGAGTGCCCTCTCCCTCTAGAACCCCCGATAAAGGAGCTCACACAGACCAAGCACATCTCATTCTTCTTACACTTCAGACTTTCTCTACAATTCCCTCACTCCCACCCCCACTCCATTAATCACCCACTCCCTTTCCATTTTCAACTTCCTTTTATGCGTGAGAATAAGAGCTCCACGAGGACAGAGGCTGTCTTTTTATTTGTATTCCTGTTCCCAGCACTTATGCCTGGCATAAAATAAGCACTTAATAAATACTTGTTAACAACCTGACTTAGAGTTTCCACTCATTTTTTATATATTTATCCAAAGAGTTGCCTTAAGCACTAAAGTTATTTGACTTGGCCAAGATGACAGTCGTGCTTAAGGACAGAACTTAGGTCTTTCTGACAGACCAGGCCTCGGTCCACTTTGCACACTGTCTCTCAGTCCGTGACAAAGACATACCCTGCAGGCTCCCCCAGCAAACACTTACCCATGAGCATGTCATGGTAGGCATTGTCAGAGATGGAGAAGAGGTGAGGGGGCATCTCTGTACGCTTCTTGCCCTTGTACATGTTGGCCACACGGGCACCATAAATGGGAAGCCACCTGTAGGGGTTGACTGTCACACAGAAGAGACCAGAGTAGGTCTTAAAGACACAAGAGACACACACGGACAAAAGAAAGTCAGTCTGTCCTTCCAAGAACCTCCCGTAAATAACAAACGCAGTCTCCTGTGCCCGCTCTGCAGACCTCTCTGGGCCTCATTCTACTAATCACCCAAGAGTACATTCTGCCAGAATGAAGGAGAAAAGGGTTTTCTTCCTCAGGCCCAAATCAGTGCCCAGGGCTCTGTGCATCATGGCACCACCTTGCTGCCCAGGCTTAGGCAAATAGCTTAGTCTCTCAGATGATATTAGCTAAGTGCTTACTACTTAATATCATAGTTCTATATGTATTAGATGTGATTTTAAAATTAAAGTTTGTTATTAAAAATATAAGAAGCACAGTGGAATGGCAGGCTTTGCAAAGATGTAGGTGCTATCATGGAAAGTAAAGGCTTCAGGAAACTCATCTAAACATCTAGTAACTGTTCCATTTCTTGCCTTGAGGCTATACCTAATCTACTCTATACTAACCAAAATTTCTTTTAGAGACACATTTCAATGACCAACAACCTTAACTGTGAGGAATTGCATTCTCACATCTTGGGTTGCAAGATTGATCAGAAAATAAATCCTTACATCTTAAGTTTGTGGCAATGTGAGACAAGAAAGAAATAAACATTTATTAAGCACCTATGTGCCAAGTGTTTTACAAATATTATCTCATTTAATCCTCACAACAACCTTGAGAGGTAGGTGTTATTATTATCATTCCATTTTCCAGATGAGGAAACTGAGATAGATAGCAATTAGGTGTCTTGTCCAGTGTCATACAGCAAGTAAGAACGAGAGACCAAATTTGAACTCAGGTCTTCTTGATTCCAAGTCCAGGGTGCCACTCACTGCACCACATAATCTGTCCTAGCTGCCAGAATTTAAAGGCAGAAAATCCAGATTTAAATTCTAACTCTGTCGGTACCAAGCTGCAAGACCTTGGAAAAGTGGCTTAGCCCAGCCCTTTTTGTGGTGGCAAGGAATTGGAATTGAGTGGATGCCCATCAGTGGGGGAATGGCTGAATAAATTATGGTATATGAATGTTATAGAATACTATTGTTCTAAAAGAAATGAGGAGGAGGAGGATTTCAGAAAGACCTGGAAAGACTTACATGAACTGCTAAGTGAAGTGAGCAGAACCAAAAAAAATAATGTACAAAGTAACAGCAAGATTATGTGATGAACAACTGTGATGGACTTGGCTCTTTTCAACAATGAGGTAATTCAGGGCAATTCCAATAGACGTGATAGAGCCATCCACATCCAAAGAGAGAACTATTGTGAATGAATATGGATCAAAGCATAGGAAGTATTTTCTCCTTTTTATGGTGTTATTATTTGTTTACTTGTTTTTTTCCTTTTGGTCTGATTTTTCTTAGGCAGCATGATGAATATGGAAATAGGTTTAGAAAAAATTCATGTTTAACCTAGATCAGATTACTTGCTGTCTTGGGGAAGTGCGGAAGGAGGGAGAAAAATTTGGAAGGCAAGGTTTTGCAAAGGTGAATGCTGAAAACTATCTTTGCATGTATTTGGAAAAATAAAATACTATTTAAAAAAAAAAAGAGGAAGTTTTGAATCAAAAAAAGAAAGAAAGAAAGAAAAGAGTGATTTAATTTTTCTTGGCATAAGCTTCTTCATCTGAAAAATAATAGTTGGACTGGATGAGGCCTTTTAGCTTTAAATCTATGATTTTTTTGTGACCTTCAAAGAATAGAATGGTATCCATTTTAGTAAATATCTGTAATAATAGCTGCTATTTATATGGCACTTTACATGTATTTTCTCATTTGATCTTTATAGTACTCTCTAATAGAATTTCCACAGTTACCCATTTTATACATAATGAAATTGAGGTTCAGAGCATCTCAAGGGCTTGTTGTGTCTGAACCCAGGATTCAAACTCCAATCTCTCCTTTCTCAGAGGCCAACATTTACTTTACTTTGTCAGACTCCCTCTCCATGAAGGTATAAATAGGATGCTAGAAATTTGGGGGCAAGGAAAGATTCCTTTTGACACTGAGTAAGAAATGTTATAGGTGACAGGATGGGAGAAATGAGCCTTCTCTGTCACATGGCCTCAGGAAAGAAAGTGAAAAAAACCTTATATTTCAGTTTGGAGTGAACACGTATTTACTAATGTCAATAACAATGATACTGGGGCAGCTAGATGGTGCAAGGGATGTAGCATTGGACCTGAGTTCAAAACTGGCCTCAGACACTTAACACTTGCTAACTGTGTGACCCTGGGCAAGTCACTTAACCCCAATAGCCTTGACAATGATGATGATGATGATAACTTATATTTCTACAATGCTTTAAGTTTTGTGAAACACTTTTCTCAGAGCAATCCTGTGAAGTTGGCACAATAATTATTAGCCTGCTTTTCCAGATGAGGAACTTGAAGTTCTGACTTGTCTTTGGGCATACAGCTAGTATCTAAGGTGGGATTTGTATAAATCAGAATTCTATCCATACCTGGTCCTTCCACTGCAGAATAAGGAAGCTATATAAAATGATTTGCAATTTGCATGACTTAACAGAATACTAGTTTAGCCCAAACTGAAGCAACTTGAAGGTCATCTTCCATCTATGGAATAAGGGGCTAGGATGACTTCCATCGTCATAAAAGTCCCTATCTTGTATCAAATTTGTGAGCAACTCTGGATGACTTAGCTGCCTCCTACACTCTTCCACTTACATAGATCCTCATGTTGGTATAACGCTGGCGGAGGTTATCCAGGACACTGGCTTCATTCAGAAAGGTCATGTCGGCCATATCACTAGCCTGGTAGAACTTGGGTGGATTCATCTGCTGGACATCATCTTTCTTCATAGTAACTGTCTGCAGGATTTAAAAAAAAACCTATCAGCATGCTCATTATTCAGAGAAACATGACCACAACTGCTTGTATGACCTGGGAGACCCCTCTGACTGACCGCGCGACCCTCTTCCCACACTTCTCCTTGAGCCACATTCAGTCTGGCAGCTTGAAGGGAAGCAAAAATAGTGGCTGTTCTTTGGTAGACTTGGCTCCTGAGATGCTGTTGGACAAGAAGACATGGCTATTGGCTGCTTGCCTTGAGGGTGGGGATGAGTTGGGGAGGGCGGTTGCAGCACAGTACAGCAATCTGTTCCCATCCCATTTTTTCCTTTATAGAGACACCCCCAAGCTCCCCACCAAGGGTACAAAGAAAAAAAAAAGCTTTTTTAAGGCTTTTTTAAGAGTTAAAGCCAAAAACAAGTAGATAAGAGAAGGAGGAGGAGAATCTGGACAGGTTACCCTTGAGTAAAAGGTCTGACAACCACTGACAATCAATATTTCAGGACTTCTGGAGTTTGTCCAGACGTCATTATTTCTCCTACCAGGGGATCGGCATTGCATGGTTTAAAGATTTGGTGTCAGGGGATTGAGTTTGAGACCTGTCTCTATCCCTTAGGTGACCTTAGGTGAATTTGAGCCTCTATTTCCTCATCAGCAAAATAGAAATAATATTTACACTAATAGAGATTTAGATATCACAGTAACCTCAGAAGACATTGGATCTCTGAGGCCAGTAAGGCTCTATAACTTGTCCAAGACCACATGGGGATAAATGGTAGAACAGAGATTTGAATGCAGGTCCACGAGAAGACTACCCTTAGCTTAATAACTGTTAGGTCAAGACTACATTCAGACCTCTTCTTTTTAAATTCATGTGCTTCACTTGTGTGTTCCCTATGCTGAAAAGAAATCCAAGTCAGTACTTAATTTACTCATTTTGCCTTTAGTCACACTTGGACTTTGGGGATATCCCATTAAGCAATGTGGCTCTGGAATCCCCTGCCTTTCCAGAAAATGAATTATTCCTGAGAATAAAACTTGACTTTCATGTTCATTAACCATATTGAGCCCGGTGCTTTGTTCTCTACAATTTCTTCTATCTTTTCTGCACAGAAGGTAGGGAGGAAGGTGACTTCCGTGTGTCCCAAGGTTGACTTCCCTCATTAGACAACTTACCCAAGTAAATGGGCAGCCATTAGCAGCCCCTGCTGGGAGACAAGATTTGGGACAATGAACCAAACTTGACAGTGGGGGGAAAGTACCCTTCATAATAATGGGTCAGCCTTCTGGGATCTTCTTTTTCTCCCTCTCTACAATTTCACATAGAGTTCTTGTCAGCTCCCATGGATCAACTGTCATCTCTACTGATGCTTACCAAATGTATTTGTCCGTCCTGACTTCTCTCTCTCCCAAGCTCCAGCTACACATTAGGTTTCTCCAACTGGACATATCTTAAACATCTTGTATATCTACGACTAAATTCATTATCATTCCCTATCCCCAAACTCTTCCCTGTTTCTAACTTCCCTATTACTGTGGAAAGTACTTCCATCCTCCCATTTACAGGCTCACAATCTAAGGGCCATCCTGGATGCCTCACTTTCTCTTACCACTCCTCCTTCCCCCGCCCCCTTCCATCTATTGCTAAGCTCTGTTGATTTTTACCTTTGTAACATTTCTTTATACAGTATATTCCTTCTCTCCTCTGACACTTTTGTGTGACAGATAATGGTATCCTAATACAGGCTCATCTTCGCACACTTGGACTACTGCAGTAGCTTACTAGTGGGTCTACCTGACTCAAGTCTCTCCCAATTCCTGCCCATCCTCCACTTAGCTGTCAAAGAGATCCTCCTAAAAGAACATCTCTCTCTCTTCCTCTCTCTCTCTCTCTCTCTCTCTCTCTCTCTCTCTCTCTCTCTCTCTCTCTCTCTCTCTCTCTTTCTCTGTCTCTGTCTCTCTCTTTCTCTCTCTCTCTTTCTCTCTCTCTCTTTCTCTCTCTCTTTCTCTCTTCTCTTCCTCTCTCTTTCTCTCTCTCTCTCTTTCTCTCTCTTTCTCTCTCTCTCTCTCTCTCTCTCTTCCTCTCTCTCTCTCTCTCTTCTCTCTCTTCTCTTCTCCTCTCTCTCTCTCTCTCTCTCTCTCTCTCTCTCTCTCTTCCTCTCTCTCTCTCTCTTTCTCTCTCTCTCTTTGTCTCTCTCTCTCTTTCT